>NC_055698.1:2656250-3380000 GCF_017639745.1 Melanotaenia boesemani
TGCAAGTCAGCTGAAAAACAAACACATCATCTGCTGTCAGCTCCCTGCTCAACACTGGCGTGCCTACATGTCAATCACAGCGCCGCTTTCTTCCCGCTGTCCTGTTCGCCAGCATCTGCTACGCACTTTGTAGGTTCCTCCACAACATTTTTATGACCTCCAACTTTTGCAATGAGTCATAGCAAGTGCAGAAGGGAGGGGGGAGGGGGTGAAGAAGAGCCGATCAGCTCTAAGATGAGGCGAACACACAGTCCTGTTCAGCTGCTCTGAGACATAAAGGCCCTGATGTGTTCAGTTGTTGAGATCTTTCTATAAGGCCCTGCATGGATTAGCACCCCCCCTCAGTATCCAGGAATTTCAGGGGTGGGTAGTTCAGTCTGGTGCATGGGTTTGAGTTGAGGTGGAGTGTAAAGCCTTCACAGGCTCTGACAAGCATGCCTGAAATCCAGTTTTGCTCTGCCTCGTATTTATGGAAGCAGATAATGACACAAGATGCATTTATTTCACTTTTCAAACTTGTCAAAAACCACAGGCAGGGCGGCTGTCATGCTACATCTCCCAGTGCTGACAACTTTGTTTTCACGCTAACATTTTTCTTACTCAGCTCTATTGTAAATGAGGCCTCCATACCCCACTTTAACTTTAAATGAAAGTTGAATAAATGAATGAATGAAGTATTTTATTTGCAGTATTCAGGACTGAACGATTCCCATTAACATCCTGGACGTGATGAAGAGCCAGTTTAGCAGCACCATTATGATTCAGTCCAATCAATAACTAATGAGCAGTAAAAAAGGAGTGTTGGCGAGGATTTGTCTGGGCAGTCAGCATCATACATCTCAAGGCTCCACATGCATTAGAGGGGATTTAGGGTACAGTGCAAGAGATTGATTATCATTATGCTGGTGGTAAGTTTGTAAGACTGGATCAAAGAAGCAACATGCCATGAGCCATACAGAGTCAGGGAGCCACAAACATAATTATAGATGTGAAAGCAACCTTTCATTGATCAGCTGTACAGGCTTGTCAGGATTTGGGCTCACCGTGGTGTATTTGCCAAGCTGGCAGAGGGAGGGGAAGGTTTCCTGATGGGCCTTACGGATCTTTTCAATGATGGTCTCCAGCTCAGCTGTCAGCTCGTAACTTTCTGCCAGCTCCGGCTTCGGGCTCTCCTTCTTCTTCTTATTCCGATCATTTCGAACAGCTGGAGAAAGGAAAGGATGTGGATTAGCAACAATTAAAGATGGAGGACTTTGCAAGTGAAGACGTGAGACTAAAGCAGCTCATGAAGTTGGAGTTTTTTAGGAGTTAGAAACAGAAGCTCTTATAATTACAGGTATTTTAAAGTAGCCGGAGAGAATTGGAGGACAGGGTTTTTTTTTGCATGTCTGACCTCTGCTGAGGGCTGAAGGGTCAAATACATTAGACATTTAGACATTACACTTTTTACAGATCAGATAAGAGATAAAGATATATTTAATAACATTAATAAAGAGATATCGATCACAAAATCAAAAGTAAAATATGTCTGTGTTATTTAAAAAATACCCCCCCTTGCTACCATGCTACCATGCTTCTTTGCTTGCATGTACTGCTTATTATTCTAACCACCGTCCAACAGTCTGTAACTCTAAAATGGCTCCCCTAGAGTTCACTTCAAAAGAAAACAATGAATGAATAATGACACTCTCACAGCCTACAAAAGTCTCCAGAGTAATGTCATACTGGGCAAATGAAATGCTTCATTAGAATAAATTACTTTAAGATGTCTTCTTTCATAACAAAAACTAAGCAACAATGCAGAAGCAGTTTGTTGATAACTAAGCCCACATGGACCGCTTCCAACTTAGACTTCATCTTCAGTCTGAGCTCCTCCATGAAACAAGTCCAGTACTGGAAGGTGGACCTAATGAATGATGGAGTCCATCATTCTGCAGAGAGAAAGATTTGCATGTGGAAAACAAAAACAGCTGCCAAACTTCCAGGATTGGACGTCCCATCAGTTCAGCCCAAGATCAGACTGTAAAGCCACATCTCAGACCCTCCAGGCCTCAGTTAACTTTAGAAAAACTGCATTCATCCCAGCGGGGAGTTGCTGCTTTACACTGCTCCGTACAACAGCTGAATATAGTGAAACACAGTGAGAAGAAATGGAAAATAATAATGATAATAATGGAGTAGATTTATATAGGACTTTTCTAGGCTGTCACAGTGTTTTACATTCCTCATTCATACTTTGTGATGGTGGCTACCCTGGGACAGACTGACAGAAAGGTGGCAGCCCAAAAAAAATAAATAAAAATGAAAGTGGCAGCATGGTTTAGGCTGGCAAAGCTGCATCTGTCCTCTGGACAGACTGACCAAAGTGGACATGTTTGGTCAGAAACAGCTGATCAGTGTATCCCTTTAGAACAAACCACTGCTCTCTAAAAATCACTGGTTTCATGTTAATATAGAAACTCTTCTGGGTTTGTTCCCTCCTGCATCAATTTTTGCACATGGCACTCAATCTGCAACCTTGATCTTGTTGACAGCACCTTAAACCAAATCTGCTTCAGGCTTGTTGTTCTTTCAGTCGGCTGCAGGCAGAGACTGACCAGGGGTGTTCAACCTGTGGCTCCAGAGCTGCAAGGGGCTCGCTGAACCTTCCACAATGGCTCTTGATACATGACTATAAACGCTAAAGAACTAACTTTTCTTTTTTTATTTTATAAGTTTTTATTTATTTATAAGTTTATTTAACAGGGACAAATGCATAAAACATTTCTTCGTAGAACTGTACATAGTAAATCCATGCATACAGGTTTCTAGTGAGGCTAATTTGCAACCCCTGACCCTGGTTAGACACATAACAATTAATGAAGAATAAGATCAGTGTTTACAATAAAATGTAAGAAATCAAATGCAAGAAGCAGCACAAGGATAAAGAAAGAAAAAACCTTCATGTTGGCTGGCTTGATGTGTGTAATTTAGTCTTAGTCCACATCTTTGTAAATATCTTGTAAGTCTGGTGTTTAGATTTTCTTTGTTGTAAATTTTATTTGTATTGTTTATTCTATAGCCTATTTTACCCTTTTCCTGCCTTTTGCAGACCATAATTGTAAATTATGTGTTGTTAATCTGTCTTGCCGGGTTAAATAAAGGTTAAATAATAATAATTAATATAAACACCTCATAGCAACTGTCAGCACAGTGGTGGAGGGATAATGATAAGGTCACTTTGCAGTCACTGACCAAAAATGTGGATACCAGAGTTAGATGTGAGTCCATCCTTCCGACAGCTAAAGCTTGGCTGGAACAGCCTCATGCAGCAGGACAAAGGCATCTCCATCTGACCAAAATGCTGCCGGGGGGCCTGTAGGAGCTGTGCAGAGCAACGATCTGAAGCAACTTTGTAAGGAAGAACAGAAAAACTAAAAATTACTTCAAGTTGTTGCTAAAATTGGTTCTACACACTACTAAAGTCCAGGATGTGCTTTAAATTGTGTGTATCAAACTCTAAGACCATATGATTCTTTATTATGTCCGACATAAAGCCCTAGAACTGAATGATGGTCTGCTTTCTCCTACAAATAACATGGATGAAAGGAGCTGAACAGAAAGAGGATACTGAATTTATGAGTCGAAATGCTTTTTGAAAATAGCGAAAAAGAAAAAAAAGAAGAAACTAAAACAGGTGCAGAAACCTTTAGAATAAAGTCCCATCGTTCAAAGCTCCAACAAAAGCCTGGACTTGTGTGTGAAACGCACCCGGAGAAACAGCGGTCCACAGAGGCCTTTGCTTCATTAGCTGCAGATCTTTGAAGTTTGTCACAGCAGGAGTTTTCCAGGTTTATTACTCAACACAACACAACACAAAGCATGATCATCCCAACATCACAAGCCTCGCAACGCTCGCTCGCTTGTCTTTTAGAATGAAAACAGGTGGAGAGAAAAAAGCTGGGCCAATTGTCAGCGCTGAGAGACCTGAGGGACAAAGCTCATCCCCGGACCTAGTTTACTACGGCAAACTGAAACATACACTTACCTCCCCTTCATTAGGTTCACCTTCCAGTACTGGGCTGGACCCTCTTTTTCATCAGAACTGCCTTAATGCTTGGTGTCACAGAGTTGCTGCCATGTGATTGTCAACTGGATAGGTGTACCTAATGAAATGGCCAATGAGTGTATGTGCCCTTAAACTGGTTGAAATGATGCTTCATCCTTTACACACAGCTGCCACTTTTCCTCCATGTCACCCAAATCAGCCATAAGCAGGGTAAATATTTAGACATAAAGGTCACGTAACACATAAGTCTTACATGTCAAGCTTTGTACACATCACTGGTCCCAATCAGGACGAGATGAGTCCATCTCATTTTCTGTCTCAGACAACTATACCGACCGATTCAGCCACCGATCGGCTTTTCAGGATTAGTGTCAGTGTGGAGAGGCAACAGTAATGCTGTGACATTAATTGCTTCGTGCATTTTGACCTACATCCATGACCTGCGTGTCCCACGAACGTGTCTTATTATGCAGTCGCCCCTCAGCTGAATTACCCGTCATACTGTAATTAAAGTAAATATTATACATTAATAACGTCATTAAAGCAGATTAAAAGAAACTGCATTCAAAAGAACATTTAAAAAGCATTTAACCATAAAAAGACAGAATGAAAAGAAACATTCTGGACACTGCCTGGACCAGTTTGTATTCTTTGAATCATACGTGGTATTAAGTAGATGCTCAGCAAGAAAGATGACAGGAGAGCTGACCCCATGGCTCGTCCGTCATCTGGGTTTATAACGTCGATGTCTGAGCTGCTGCACAAAGGAAGGCTGCCGTCACTGAACACAACCGAAGAAATCTAGTTCAGCCAGCTCTTAGTGCGTACTGATAACATGTCTTCCTGTATTCCCAGTCTGATACAGAGATGTGCAATTTCTGGAAAACAAACAAACAACTTTTAATTCTTTGAGCCTATTTTTAGGGCTTTGCTTAAACATTCCATCCCCATAAGAAAACGAGTGTTTCTCTGCAAACACAAGGTCTATCTGGACACCTTTAGAGTCCTGGTAAAGGAAGATTTATTTAGATATGCACATACTGATGCATTACTGGTGGGGAGAAAAAGAAAAGAAATCAAGTTCTGGGCCCTAAAACTGCACGAATCCTCTAAAGCAGCGGTTCTCAGCTGGTCTGGCTCTGACACCCACCACCACCCAAATCAGTGAAAACGTCCAACTTTATTGAAGTTTATTTATTTGTTTATGTGTTGAAGTTTATTTGAAGTTTAATCTGTTGACACCTGGTCCTGCAAATTTCTAACAAACCACACCTGGCTTTCATTTATTTTATTTCTTTACTTTATATATGTATTTGCTTTTATTCGTTCATATTTATGTATTTATTTCTGCATTATTAATGTAATATTTATCTTTATTTGTTAATTGTTATTAATTTATTTAATATTTAATCTATTTTATTTCATTCTAGTCTTCTACTTTTTGTTTAGTTTTTTCCAGATTTTTTTCCTTATTAATTTTATTTTTATGTAAATGTAAATAAATTCAGGCATTAAGGGGTCAAACCTCCAATTTTACAGAATTGACGGCGCCAACATGCACAAACATGGAACAAAAAGTGCAACCTGAGCAGTAATTCCAGCCTTAGCCGTGTACTCTCACTGAATATGTAACAAACACTGTATTAGGTAAATCGTCTGATAGTGATGTGTGATACCGCTCATTTTCTTTCTGCTCCGATACCAAGTAAAGTACAAGCCAGTATCATTGATACCGATCCAATACTTGATGTGTTAATGTATTAATTTTCATTAATGTGAAAATGACTTTAAAGCAGCTACACTGAGGGGAGAGGAAGTGGAAGTTAGATTTTTATAGAGGACTTGACTCAAAAGGTGCGCCGGCCTGCAGCTGCTGCCTCAGTCTGCCTGATCCTGTTTGGACGGGTTGTACTGGAAGACATTTCGCTGCACTTGTGTAATGACAGGCTGAAATTACCAATAAAATACATAAATAAACACATAAATGCCACAATAACTGCGTGTTTGACAACACCTACAAATAATATTTAGTTACCATCAGTCTAAACAAATGAGAGGGATTGATGTTATTTTTTTTTCTATCCTATTAAATATTTTTCATCTGTATTTTTATTTTTAAAAACCCTACAATGTCTGTTTTCTTGGATATTTAATGACAGCAGCCTCTGCGGCATCTTTACCGACTGAATCTGGGCCTGCTGAATGGATGTGAGCTAATCTCAGGGACACGTTTCACTCCAAGCTGAACTCATGCAGATATTTATTGCAGCATTAATATTGTACATAACAAAACAGGATGCAACAGTCTTTAGAACGAGGGGAACTCCTGTTGTTTGAACATCAACACAAATCTGAACCCAGCAGACAGATGAAAATCACTTCCCAACACTTAGCATCAGTGGCCCACAGCTCCACATTTCTCCCTCTGAGTAGTGGTTAGTTAGTCACAGGACGCCAAGAGTGACGTGTCCCACCCTTACAGCACCTGTCCCTCTCCTCTCCTCCTCTTCCTCATCAAAATGTAATTATATGCTGTGTTATGGTCGACTCTCAGACGTTTAAGGAGGGTTGTGGTGTTGCAATAACATTACTATGTCCTCCCACACACATCATACATCCCACCGTTGCTCTCAGCTCTACACGTGATGCTACGGCCTGAGAGATGCTGCTGCACTTCTACGCTGGTCCGTTTCACATATGACTTCGGCAGGCGGAAGAAACAATAGTTCCTACCAACTGAGTATAATTTAGAGAAGATCCTGATATTATAGTTACTCTCCACTGCATACCAGCTGGTGATAGACTGTTTTACGCCAAATCACTAAAATATCGATATTCTAACATGAAAATCAATTAAAGAACAGAAAACGCTGGTATCAAAGTTTTGGTATCGATCCGCACATCACTAATGTCTAACTGTGAGTAAACTCAAGAAGACACCTCCAATAGGGGTGAGTTTAGCATGTGTGTGCTGTGTGTGTGCTGTGTGTGTGTGTTTGTGAAAAAGAGAGTATAATCAGGTGCGTTATGGACTTTGATGTTTTCTACTGTACTTGAATGCGTAAAGGTTATATATATATATAACCTATATATACATATATATACATATATATATGTATATATATATATATATTTGTACTCTGAATATATTCATAATTGAGATTATGCTCTTGTGGCAAGCTGTTTCTTTAAGGTGGTCAATGAAAAGCTCAATATCATGATTAATTATTTATCAGCAATGTGTCGATGTTTTGCAAGAAGTGCAAAACATTAAGAGAATTGTGCAAACTTTAGCCGAGCTGGGGCCCCCTCTATCATAACACTCATTTAATTTGAATCAGGTGTATCGTAGCAGGGAAACATCTAAACCCTGCAAGACTGCGGGTTCCATCCATTCGTTCTTTTTCCATACCTCCTGACCCGGGGGATGTTCTGAATGGGTCAGCAGGGACATCTAGTGGCACAAATTTTAAATTACAACAAACTTAAAAGCTCCACCTTCCTTCCAAATTACAGTGGCAGCAAAGAAAGGCCAGCTTTGATTTGTCTCCTCTAGGCTTCTGTACTAATATAATGACACACTGCATCATTATAAATGGAGATAAATGGCTCATTCTGAAGTAATGAAAACACAGATGATCATATTTTCACCCAATTATAGAGCAATGAAAACAAAGTCATGAATGTTATTCTGCATTACCATTAAGGAATTTCCTTAAAGTTAAGCAGAAATTTTAATATCAGATTATAAGCACAACACAACAACTGAGTACACATGAAAAGCTGACGTCTGTCACATTCATATAACATGAAATAAACAGAGTAAAGCATGCTGCACCCTGGGCAGGGTGATGGTACAGAGGTGTGGTGTGAAAAGAAAGATGTTCCACAATCTGGTCACATGCATTCAATGTCGTTTGTCACAGTGTAGTGACAAACTGTGAGTGCTGAGGGGGGTTGTGGTCTCAACAGAGGCTGGCGAGTCACAAGATGTGATTTAAGAAGACAGCAACTTGGCAAGTGCATTCCACACCCACTCAGGGCAATCAATTACCACTGCACTCCAAGCAAATTACTGCGAGCATGAGCAGATACATCCAAATGATGCATTAAATGAGAGGCTATGAAAACATATAGCTTTTTAATCCCCGGCAGAGCGGCAGAGAACCCATCCAGAGCAGCGCCTTTCATCGTAACGCCTTCTTCTGACTTCCTCTTGGAAAATACATCTTTACATTTTTTCACTTAGCATTTTATAGCTTTTTAGAAAGTAAGCACGTTGCTGTCCAGTGTTTACAGTGTTTCTATACTGCTCCAGGGATTAGCAGAAAAAAATGCAGTCCAGGAAGGCTTTGAGAAACACAGCTTATCAAACACTAAAATGGTTCAAATCGCAGCAGGGGGTCCCTCTCCATGGACGATGCATGTTCTCCCCATGCATGCATGGATTCTCTCCAGAAACTCCAGCTTCCCCCCACAGTACAAAAAAGGAAAATGCAGTTTAGGTTAAAAGGTGATCCTAAACTGACCTCAGGAGTGGCTGTAAGTGTGATGGCAGCTGATAGACGTCACCCCCCTCGACCCTTATAAGACAGGTAAATGATAGCAAATGGATAGATGGGAGGCGGGGATTAAAAGTGACTGTTCCATACAGATTTACATTAACGTAGTAAGACACAATTCAGGGACAAAGACACTGCTCAGCTTTATAAGCTTGATTTGATTCAGTTCAGTCTCTCCAAGAGAGATAATTTTCCTCCAGTTTTAATTCAGTTCAGTTCAATTCAAATCATCTCAACTCAAGTGATCCAGTTTAAACCACCCACATCAGTCTACAAGAACGGTGTTCATACAAGCCAGTTCATGAAATAAGTAATAATTAGCGAAGGAAACCAACGTATTGCATTCTCGGCTCGTCTTTGATTCGGTCCAGTTTTATCTTTTCTTCGTTGGCTCAATGTTCAATCTAGAATAGAATTTAAAATGCTTCACCTCACATATAAAGCTCTTAATAAGCAATCTTCATTGGCTCTTAAAGATGTCTTTAGCCCTGTTTCCACCTACAGGTCTGGGACCCTTCCACTGGGATCCCAGTCTTACACTGCATTACATGATTAAAGAAATTCCCCTGAAGCTCTAATGCTGAAATTTAATTGGACATTCTGAATGGGTGAAAAATACTTTTTTATGATCCTCTGATTACAATATGGAACAATTTTAACCAGTTTTTTAACCTAAATACAGTCTGTGTTTACAGGAAACATAACCTCCTTCCAGCTTCATGAGTGGAGTCAATATAGGTCACCAATGTGAGGGAATTTCTCTTTATTTGAGAGCTTACTTATCAGTGGATAGCAGTTCAGAGTCAAATGCAGTCATCTGAGTCATGAGAAAACAATGAAGCCAGTTTCTGTCTCTCCAAAGCAGCTTTGTGTTCATATATGAAGATGTATAAAGTCTCAGGGCAACTATAGTCCTAAAAACATCCATGCAGGTGACAAATTAGACAAAACCGGACAGTTTGCTGTGGAGGGTTCACGTTTCTCTTTAAACACAGTCTCTGACTGTCATCTCTACCTGGATGAAAATACACCCACCCCCATGGCACAGGGGGTCACTGGATGATTTAACTGAGCGTAAGAAGGATAAGGAGCAACTCAGTGTGGCTTTGGAGCAGAGATTAGAGTTAGAATCTCAGCAGAGGCCTGAGATTGTTGGTCTGGGGTGTACCTCTGCTGCTGGTATTAGGCTCCAAATGTTGGTTTAGAAAATGGACGGATGAAAGTGTAAATCACCAGGAGCCTCATTTATCAAACTGTGTGTAGCAAAGCAAACTTTCAGATTTATTAAAGTGTGCGCACGCACGTCCTACGCCTGTTTCTGTTCATAAATCAGAATTAGCTGTAAAGCAGGCGCATGTGAGGGAATGCCTTGCCACGCCCACATGGTGGCTATAAAAGGTCAGATGAACGCCTACAATAAATATTCATCATATCATTTCCATGATGGCTCAGGAGGGGAAAAGAGGGAAGAAGCGCCATTTTTCAGGGTGTGACACGGAGATCCTGATGGACCACACTGAAAAACCTAAAAATGTTTTATTTGGTGGGCACTGCGTGGGCATTACCAGGGTCAGAAAGATGGAGGAGGGCAGCAGGTGGAGATGCTGTCAACACTGTGTCAGAACACGAGACACGCCAGGGGCGTTGGTTGGTCTGGGTTGGCTTGTTGTCTCAGTCGGTAGAGCATCGGTCTAACATGCGGGAGACCAAATTTCAAAATCCACAGTTGTGATTCGCTTTGGAGAAAATCGTCTGCCAAATAACAGTAATGATCCTGTAATTTAGTCATTTATTTTAATTCATAAAATAAATATGTACAGAAACATCTTAGACTGGTAGCAGTTTATTTAGTGTTAAATAATATTTCTTTCTAGTTCCTGGGTGTTCCAGCTGGGTGGGCGCTATTAACCAACAAAGAGTTGCTGGAAATAAAGACCGTCTGGACAGAAATGAGTACACAGTAAAAAGCATTGTGTAAGAATAAATAAATAAAGGAAATCCACCTCTTGTTTCTCCTGAGGCCTGGTACACACAAAGATTTTTTTAATCTTATGAAATTTTTATTGGTTTGAGATCTCGCACGTGAAGATAAAAAATCCGGCATTAAACAGTTTTGATCGTATTGTGTACACACACATAACGATGCTGTCTTGCAACTCATCTATAATTTAGCCCTCCGAGCCGAACAAACGTTGAAACGTAGAAGAAGAAACATAGCAACAACCGGAAAACACAACACACAGCATGGAAGGGGATATATAGGGCGAGGGAATGATGGTGGGGATTACTGTTAACAGAAAAAGCCAGAACTGAAAAAAATAACAGACTGGAGACGGCGTGAACACGGACATTATTTACTTCCTTGTTCCTCAGCCAGCTCGCTCTCTGATTGGCTACATTCTGTACCACGCCACCATCCACGCAGTCACAATGCACGAGTCATCGACGTTCCTCAGAAATCGGCTCTGAAATATTGAACATGTTCAATATTCCTGACTGTCGGCTACGACCCGTTTCGGAGTGGATTACTGGGACAAATCGGCTCATAACACACCGCAGACCAAATGATGATTGGACAGAAAAATCTCACAATGATCGGGCGTTTGGTGTCCGGGAAGAGGCCAAATCGGGACAAAAACAGCCCAAAAATTGTTATGTGTGTACCAGTCTTAAGTAATGCATCACTTCTAGACCTTCAGCCTCCAGTCTGCATCCCGCTCTGCTGGGTCTTAGAATGAATGACTGAAGCTACGTTAAACGTTTACTTTTACTGGCTGCTACATGCTAGCAGCAGACTGTCCACCTTTTTTAGCTGGATGGGTTTTATAACACGGTTTTGTTTCACAACGACAGAACATATTTTAGTGGTTGAGGTTCTTATTAACATCGTTTCCCTTTTCTTGAAAATCCTGTTTTTCTTTTTCCCCGAGCGTGGCTCCTAGGAGACTTAATATGGAATGTTCCTCTTTATTCATTTCTGCAAACAGCTTTAATATCTAACATGTGGTGTGAAAGGTAATAGTGGATTGTACACAAATGTCTCACATTTCACAGCATTTCCTTGATTTTATTTTGTACCGTTGGTGTCGCTGTTTCCCGTATTATGTGCGTACGCCTAGGTCAGAGTTGCCGTGGAGGTAGGAACATTTTCTCGCCAAGTTTGGTTTTCATAAATCCCAAAAGTTCGGTACGCTGGTTTTTGTTCCTACGCCAGCTTGATAAATAAGGCCCCAGCTATCTCACAATTTCACAGTCATAGAATCTTAACACATTTTTGTCTCCAACCCTCCATCACCTCCATCAGGTAAGAGAAGGCATGTGGCACATTGTGGCCTTGCACCAGATGTCCCTACGTTTCACATATGAGTATATACTAGCCTTTAGATGTTTAATGTGGTGACGAAGTTGTAAAAAGACAGCAGTGCACCTGCACACACCATCTGATTTCAGTCCAGAAGTGAAAGTTGAAAAATGTGTCTGTTATGGTGTTTACTAGGACTCTGCCAGTCTGCCGGGCCTGTGAGCTGTGATCGAGGGAGTGTTGAGTGTTTCTGGAGTGCTCTCCAGAGTGTTACAGCAGCAGATGAGGGGTCATTGAGTGGAGTTCAGACACAATGTTAAATACACTCTTTGTAGCAATGCCTGCTGTCACACTTCCAACCCTCAGCTTTCTAGAACACTCATCTCCCCTCTTTTATTCTCTGAGTAATATCCCACTGCCTTTTGTAAACCTCTTTATTACAGTTTTTCACGCCTGCCTTTAGTCCTGCTTGCAAACTTTTTCCCCTCCTCTTTGGCACATGCATGGTGGCTGTTTTGAGAATTTGCTGGACTGCCAAGCTGCACAGTGTCTCTGCAAGCAAACAGATGCAGCAGTAAATAAACACCATTTATTTAGAGCTCACGTGGTGCTGCAACCGGGCCACTTGCCACAGCACTTAACATGGCAGCACACTAACTCTTACCAGGTGGGTGTCGGGGAAAGACGATAATTCTTTGATGCCAGGAGAGCGTTGAGATTAAGCTAATGGTCCTTAAGGGAAAAACAGGGAGAGATCACAATTTATGACCTTGAAGCAACTGGGGAATTAGGACGTAACAATTAAAAAGTGATTACACCAAGAATGTAGCTCAATCAAAACATGACAAGGCATCCAACAGAATGCCAACAGAAGGTGCATCCACCAATCAGCAGTCAGCAGCTTTGACACCAGATGAAGTCTGATGTTAGACGTGAAAATAGCAAATAGTGGACCTCATCTCAAAGATGATAGAAAAAGATTGTTATAAGTTGGTGAGGAGGAAGATCCCAAATGCAGGATGACAGGCTAGGAGTCAAGCTAATGTAGCAACGAAACTCTTTATTCCAAAATAACCGACAAGCTCCAGAGGAAAAGACCTGAAACACGAACAGGAGGAATACCTGGATGGGCGAAAAACGACAAGGATTTGACAAGAAGCAAAAGACAGCAAGATGTACAGAAGTACAGAGGGAGTTCATTTCTAAGCAAGGAGCAGGTGTGACAATCAGCAACAGAGAAGCTGGTTGCCACTCAAGAATAAACTGAGAAAGTAAATAATAAGAAACTAGAACCAGAAATCCAAAGTCTACTAAGCCCGTTATCTTCCTGGACAGAGCTTGTATAACAGTTGTGTGTAACCCTCACACGTCATCAACTGGAAAATGAACAGAGATGTTCTGCAGACCAAAGTCGTGGAAACAAACTGATGAACACTGAAGACTAAATGGAAAAGTGACAGAACGTGTACATGACAATGCTAGCAACATGGTGTTAGCTAACTCCTGCAGAAGTCTGGGGTCTAGTCAAGTAAGTCGCGGCAAAACATCTCAATGTTGTTAAAACTGTCATGTTGCTGCATGCGGGACGGATCACCATGGTGATGGTGACTGTCATCCAGTCATGCAGCTACCCTAGCTAAAACATGCTGGAGGGTTATGTGATTACAGCACTCATCCAGCTACCGATATGAGCAACTTCAACCAAAGTGGCTCTTTTTACTCTCAGTTAGCACATCTGATGCAGCATCTGCTGTAAAACACTTGACTGACTAGAGACCGTTCGTCTTCTTGAGATGCACCCGTAAACAACCTTTGTTGGTGTTTTTACTAAGCTGATGTTTGCTTTTGTCTGTGCTTGTAATATTAAAAATCAACACCTTATCTGGTAGGCTAGAGACAATAAATCATTCCTTTCAAAGGAGGTTTTGCTTCCAAATAATAAAAAAAAGAAAAGCTTTCTCTTGCTTGCTGTGGTTTCTGAAAATAGGCCCAGCTAATAGCCGACACAGGACATGCTTACACAGGGCTTCTCTTCTTCCTCTGCACTTCTGTCAAATCAATCATACAGCAGATCACATGCACTCATGATATTATGAAACTCATAATCACTCACCATTGGAAGAAAATATACAAAGAGACATCTTGTGTGATGATGCATTCAGTAACATACCTTCTGGTACAACACACACTCGCACAAAATGTTAAACACAATCACGATCACACACAAACATTACTCCCTTTGTGTTCAACCCCACCCTGCAGTTCAGTTTTTTTTCTGCAGGCACATGATAGCACAAGTCTCTCCTAATAAAATTAGCTGAAGGGTGGAGTGCAGCAAAAAAAAAAAGAGGAATGAAAGAAAGAAAAAGAGAGGGAGAAAGCCGGGTTGAAAACTTCTCTGCTGCTGTGTTTGCTGTTCCTGTTGGACTTCAAAAACAACACTATACAAGTTTGTGAACCTTTATGTGTGTCTTCCACCAACGTTTGTTTAGCTCATTTCCAGGCCTGAAACTACCCTGGAGCTCTCAGGATGGCACCGTTAGAGATTTACTTGGTACGAACATTTTGTACTTAATCACTACAATTTTACGATTACCATGATTATTCTGTGTTATTTAACCCTTTCATACATAGTGTCTTGGACACCTACTTAAAGACTGTTTTCTAGTATATGCGTTGGTGAGGATGGAATATTTGCAAATTAACCACATCAGTGGACATTAGTGAGTCAGCTAAAACACTAAATAAATATATCTTAAAATTTCATAAATCAAGCCAGGTATTTAATTTTACTTTTAATATTTTATATCTGCTTTCAGCTTGGAGACAGAAATTAAAGAATCATATTAACTCTGGATTTCTTTCAGAGAAACAGATGAAAAGGCTGCAGGACCTCCACCTTCTTTCTGGAAACTACATTATAAAAAGGCTTTTTTCTTTAGAAAGCAGGAAAACATCTAGCTAGCTTTGATGTCCAGCTTTCTTTAGCAGAAAAGCTGCTGGTTGGCACATAAATAAAACTGGAACAGTGGAAATAAAGGAACTAGACCACATATCTGGAATTAGATGTGGTTTCTTCTACAAACCAAACACTGATGACTGCCGTGCTTTCCCACCGAGGCACACGTCTTCTGCAACATAACAAATAATTAATCATTCGTGTAATTAAACTGGCATTTAAATGAATGTTTGGCAGTTTGGAGCAGGTCTGAAAAAAAGCATAAAAATTCAGATGTACGATGAAAAACTGTTGGTGGAAGCTGCTGTGATCTGCCGTTATGCTTCAGACATATTCTTTGAAGGAAAGTCACGACTTTGAAGGATCCTTATGATTAATTAATCATGCCGTTTAAAACCATGATTAACTGTAAATTAAGAGGTAAATTAAGTCCAGCCCTGCTCTGCATCTCTCCCATCCACAGCTAGATTACACATTTGTTGGTGAAATCCCATCAAGCTGGTAACTTTTACTGCTGTGCGGATGTTCAGCAGTCAGGCTCATACCAGCTCCACAAGAACGTTTTACTAAAACTTCGGGCTGTATTTACATCTGACCATAGTGAGTTGTGGCCACATCACTGTAAAAAAATCCCTTCAATATATAGCTCTTTATCTTCAGTCGTTCTTAATTATTCGAGTTGTATCAGGATCTTCATCTCACCAGGTGACTGGTTTTCCCTGCTGAGCTTACTCTGCAACCATCTGCCAGGTGTTCATTTCCAGATGCCATGTTAGATGGTGCATTGTAAACTGTGTTAGCATTGGTCACTGACATGCAGTATTTGTTTTTACCTTGAAAATAAAGCTAGTGGATGTGTACACTGTTTTGACTACTTTATTTGAGCAAGGGATATGGCTCAAAATGTCTATGGCCTCTGAGTAAAACCCTGGTAAAACCATCACAGGAGCATCTGTCCCCACAATTTTCCCATCTTCTCGAAGCAGATGGACAGATGTGAAGTCCTTCAAAAACATAAAAGTCCATGGCCCTCTGAGTTGACTTTATGTGTTGGTCAAAAGTTGATTGACTGAAAGCTGGCTCGAGGGACAGGTGGTGGAGATGGGGCTGATAAAAAAAGATTTCACAACAAAGAGGAAGAAATGCCAAAAACATTAAAAAGCCAAGAATTAGATTAAGAGCTGCACTGGACATGCTTATATAACAGTTTCACTCCATCACAAAGCAGCTTGTCTACTATATATTGTAAGTTTTCTATGGCAGAGTAAAGCGAAAGCACCAACTGCACCATAAACACACCCGAGAACCTGTTTACACAATGTTTACATGCAAAACTTTATCCTTTCAGTATTTAAAAAAAGACAACAAAAGCATTTAAACAGTGGAATGAAAACAATCTCTATGCAAGGGAAAACGCAGAAACGAAGCAGACCACACGCCAGGCCTCAAGTGGGGGTTGAAACTTTGCAAGGACGCTCCCAGGTGTGAACCACATCCTCATACAACCGCAAAATAAAACATGACAGCGCCATCCTGCAAACTGTCCCACCAGCGACTTGTCCTCCCAGGTCTGATCTACAGGTGAGGTTTAGTAACCCATGTAACCTCTGCGTCTTTGCTGACGGTAGAAATGTTCTACCAGAAACTGGTTTTGCTTCAACAGACCAAATAAATGAAAAAGATGCAGCAGCACAAACATGATCCGCCATTGTTGTAGCTGTGCTTGTCGTGGGTTAAGCAGGGTCTGAGTGACGTGAGAGACATCATCATTGCCAGAATCCAGCTCCAGCTTCACACTGACAGGACTCGCCTTGCGTTGCAGGAAAACTTCCCTCTGAAGGCCGTTGCAGTTTTTGCAGTTTTATTAACCTAAAAATCTGTTACCGTGGTAACAAGAGGCCAGAAAGCAACTAAAGTTTTGCGTTTTACTGTCCTGTGGTGTAAACAGGACCTGAGAGATGGTATGAGGTAGGACCTTCATTCAGTTATCTTAAAACTGTACAGATCTGATGGACTGGTGACCTGTCCAGGTGTGCCTGTCCCTCACCTGTTAAAATGCTGGGATAGGCTCCAGCTTCCCCGCGACCCGTAATGGACTAAGAGGTACAGAGAATGAATGAAATGAATGAATGAATGAATGAATGAATGAATCAATGAATCAATGAATGAACGAATGTTCCTTTGGATCCTCTATTTGCACACATGACACAAAGTCTGTGTATTAGTGGAGACTAAAGGGAATATGTGAAAGAGGGTACTAAAAACCCCATAAGGTAGACTAACAAGTTGCTAATGTCATGGTCTTAAGATCTACAAACACAGACAGATGTTTTAGTTTTGCTTTGGCTTGGTTTCCATCAACTACTAAGTAGATTTCTGTCCCTTAAACTCAGTGTATGAATACTCATAAGTGCACATTTAGCAAGCCTTGGTTTTGTGCTGTAGCAAAGTGTTGGTTTCCAAAGTTGTTTTAAAGCAACAGTTTTACAGAAGAAGCACAAGAAACTAAAACACTGGAGAAATAAAGACAGATTTCCAGTGTGAGCAAGGAAAAATACTTACCCACAATTTTTCAGTTTACAATTCATGAATGCAAACCAAGGTAAACAGTTGGGTTATTCGGTAATGCTGCCTGCTATACTAGCCAACATCTATGGCCCTCTGACACCTGTGCAGCTTGTAGAATAACTGTGGAAAGTAAATGGCAGCAGAAATCTTTCTAGGTTGCTGAAAAGATGAGCTCTGCACCGAGCATCCAGTTGTCCTGGATCTTCGACAGCAGTCAAGGAGAAAAGTTCCCTCTCTCATCTGTGACCCTGTGGGGGGTTTAGCCAGGATATCAAGACCTCATCTTTTCCATGATAGCTCCGCTGAAGTGTGAAACAGCATATGTGAAAGGAGTAAAACCCCCCGCCAGGCCTAATGGACCATGAAGTGGACCTGAGCCATAAATGCTGATGCAATCAAAGGGTACCAATAACCTGTGAAATGCAAACTCTGCTCCTTTTCTCTGTGGATGACGGTGGAACAGGGAGCTTCAGAGTCCTCACAGCAGCTACAGAAGCTCAACGTTCCCAGAAGATTTTCAAAAACTCAAGAAGTCATACAATTTTATTCTGGATTAGGTTTTCTGTAATTAATTGATTTATAATTAATTTTACTTTTCTTTCTCCTCTGTACATTTTTTCCAATAAACTACAACCTGATCATGCATGAGGACATTTTGTAAATAACAGGAAGAAGATTAAACGGCAGGACTCAAACAACTAAGTTAAAAACATACAACCAAGCCAGAGATCTGGGGGTAGTCCTGGACTCAGACCTGAATTTCAGCACCACATTGAGACAGTTGTGAAGTCGGCTTAAAGGACTGATGTCTCAGCATTACTTCTGGATTTATCTTTAGGAAACTAGACTACTGTAAGTCCTCACAGGACCAAACAGTCCACCAGATGGCTGCAGTTAGTCCACAACGCCGCTGCTCCAGTCCTCACCAAGACCAGGAAACAGGATCATCAAAGTCGAGACCTCACCAAGACCAGGAAACAGGATCATCAAAGTCCAGTCCTCACCAAGACCAGGAAACCGGATCATCAAAGTCGAGACCTCACCAAGACCAGGAAACAGGGTCATCAAAGTCCAGTCCTCACCAAGACCAGGAAACCGGATCATCAAAGTCGAGACCTCACCAAGACCAGGAAACAGGGTCATCAAAGTCCAGTCCTCACCAAGACCAGGAAACCGGATCATCAAAGTCGAGACCTCACCAAGACCAGAAAACAGGGTCATCAAAGTCCAGTCCTCACCAAGACCAGGAAACCGGATAATCAAAGTCGAGACCTCACCAAGACCAGGAAACAGGGTCATCAAAGTCCAGTCCTCACCAAGACCAGGAAACAGGATCATCAATGTCGAGACCTCACCAAGACCAGGAAACAGGATCATCAAAGTCCAGTCCTCACCAAGACCAGGAAACCGGATCATCAAAGTCGAGACCTCACCAAGACCAGGAAACAGGGTCATCAAAGTCCAGTCCTCACCAAGACCAGGAAACCGGATCATCAAAGTCGAGACCTCACCAAGACCAGGAAACAGGGTCATCAAAGTCCAGTCCTCACCAAGACCAGGAAACCGGATCATCAAAGTCGAGACCTCACCAAGACCAGAAAACAGGGTCATCAAAGTCCAGTCCTCACCAAGACCAGGAAACCGGATCATCAAAGTCGAGACCTCACCAAGACCAGGAAACAGGGTCATCAAAGTCCAGTCCTCACCAAGACCAGGAAACCGGATCATCAAAGTCGAGACCTCACCAAGACCAGGAAACAGGGTCATCAAAGTCCAGTCCTCACCAAGACCAGGAAACCGGATCATCAAAGTCGAGACCTCACCAAGACCAGAAAACAGGGTCATCAAAGTCCAGTCCTCACCAAGACCAGGAAACCGGATCATTAAAGTCGAGACCTCACCAAGACCAGGAAACAGGGTCATCAAAGTCCAGTCCTCACCAAGACCAGGAAACAGGATCGTCAATGTCGAGACCTCACCAAGACCAGGAAACAGGGTCATCAAAGTCCAGTCTTCACCAAGACCAGGAAACAGGATCATCAAAGTCCAGTCCTCACCAAGACCAGGAAACAGGATCATCAAATTCCAGTCCTCACCAAGACCAGGAAACAGGATCATCAAAGTCGAGACCTCACCAAGACCAGGAAACAGGATCATCAAAGTCGAGACCTCACCAAGACCAAGAAACAGGATTATCAAAGTCGAGACCTCACCAAGACCAGGAAACAGGATCATCAAATTCCAGTCCTCACCAAGACCAGGAAACAGGATCATCAAAGTTCAGTCCTCACCAAGACCAGGAAACAGGATCATCAAAGTCGAGACCTCACCAAGACCAGGAAACAGGATCATCAAATTCCAGTCCTCACCAAGACCAGGAAACAGGATCATCAAAGTTCAGTCCTCACCAAGACCAGGAAACAGGATCATCAAAGTCGAGACCTCACCAAGACCAGGAAACAGGATCATCAAATTCCAGTCCTCACCAAGACCAGGAAACAGGGTCATCAAAGTCCAGTCCTCACCAAGACCAGGAAACCGGATCATCAAAGTCGAGACCTCACCAAGACCAGAAAACAGGGTCATCAAAGTCCAGTCCTCACCAAGACCAGGAAACCGGATCATCAAAGTCGAGACCTCACCAAGACCAGGAAACAGGGTCATCAAAGTCCAGTCCTCACCAAGACCAGGAAACAGGATCGTCAATGTCGAGACCTCACCAAGACCAGGAAACAGGGTCATCAAAGTCCAGTCTTCACCAAGACCAGGAAACCGGATCATCAAAGTCCAGTCCTCACCAAGACCAGGAAACAGGATCATCAAATTCCAGTCCTCACCAAGACCAGGAAACAGGATCATCAAAGTCGAGACCTCACCAAGACCAGGAAACAGGATCATCAAAGTCGAGACCTCACCAAGACCAAGAAACAGGATTATCAAAGTCGAGACCTCACCCAGACCAGGAAACAGGATCATCAAATTCCAGTCCTCACCAAGACCAGGAAACAGGATCATCAAATTCCAGTCCTCACAAAGACCAGGAAACAGGATCATCAAATTCCAGTCCTCACCAAGACCAGGAAACAGGATCATCAAAGTCGAGACCTCACCAAGACCAGGAAACAGGATCAACAAAGTCGAGACCTCACCAAGACCAAGAAACAGGATTATCAAAGTCGAGACCTCACGAAGACCAGGAAACAGGATCATCAAAGTCGAGACCTCACCAAGACCAGGAAACAGGATTATCAAAGTCCAGTCCTCACCAAGACCAGGAAACAGGATCATCAATGTCGAGACCTCACCAAGACCAGGAAACAGGATCATCAAAGTCCAGTCCTCACCAAGACCAGGAAACAGGATCGTCAATGTCGAGACCTCACCAAGACCAGGAAACAGGGTCATCAAAGTCCAGTCCTCACCAAGACCAGGAAACAGGATCATCAATGTCGAGACCTCACCAAGACCAGGAAACAGGATCATCAAAGTCCAGTCCTCACCAAGACCAGGAAACAGGATCGTCAATGTCGAGACCTCACCAAGACCAGGAAACAGGGTCATCAAAGTCCAGTCTTCACCAAGACCAGGAAACCGGATCATCAAAGTCCAGTCCTCACCAAGACCAGGAAACAGGATCATCAATTCCAGTCCTCACCAAGACCAGGAAACAGGATCATCAAAGTCGAGACCTCACCAAGACCAAGAAACAGGATTATCAAAGTCGAGACCTCACCAAGACCAGGAAACAGGATCATCAAATTCCAGTCCTCACCAAGACCAGGAAACAGGATCATCAAAGTTCAGTCCTCACCAAGACCAGGAAACAGGATCATCAAAGTCGAGACCTCACCAAGACCAGGAAACAGGATCATCAAATTCCAGTCCTCACCAAGACCAGGAAACAGGGTCATCAAAGTCCAGTCCTCACCAAGACCAGGAAACAGGATCATCAATGTCGAGACCTCACCAAGACCAGGAAACAGGATCATCAAAGTCCAGTCCTCACCAAGACCAGGAAACAGGATCGTCAATGTCGAGACCTCACCAAGACCAGGAAACAGGGTCATCAAAGTCCAGTCCTCACCAAGACCAGGAAACCGGATCATCAAAGTCCAGTCCTCACCAAGACCAGGAAACAGGATCATCAAATTCCAGTCCTCACCAAGACCAGGAAACAGGACCATCAAAGTCGAGACCTCACCAAGACCAAGAAACAGGATTATCAAAGTCGAGACCTCACCAAGACCAGGAAACAGGACCATCAAATTCCAGTCCTCACCAAGACCAGGAAACAGGATCATCAAAGTTCAGTCCTCACCAAGACCAGGAAACAGGATCATCAAAGTCGAGACCTCACCAAGACCAGGAAACAGGATCATCAAATTCCAGTCCTCACCAAGACCAGGAAACAGGATCATCAAAGTTCAGTCCTCACCAAGACCAGGAAACAGGATCATCAAAGTCGAGACCTCACCAAGACCAGGAAACAGGATCATCAAATTCCAGTCCTCACCAAGACCAGGAAACAGGATCATCAAATTCCAGTCCTCACAAAGACCAGGAAACAGGATCATCAAATTCCAGTCCTCACCAAGACCAGGAAACAGGATCATCAAAGTCGAGACCTCACCAAGACCAGGAAACAGGATCATCAAAGTCGAGACCTCACCAAGACCAAGAAACAGGATTATCAAAGTCGAGACCTCACCAAGACCAGGAAACAGGATCATCAAATTCCAGTCCTCACCAAGACCAGGAAACAGGATCATCAAAGTTCAGTCCTCACCAAGACCAGGAAACAGGATCATCAAAGTCGAGACCTCACCAAGACCAGGAATCAGGATCATCAAATTCCAGTCCTCATCAAGACCAGGAAACAGGATCATCAAAGTTCAGTCCTCACCAAGACCAGGAAACAGGATCATCAAAGTCGAGACCTCACCAAGACCAGGAAACAGGATCATCAAATTCCAGTCCTCACCAAGACCAGGAAACAGGGTCATCAAAGTCCAGTCCTCACCAAGACCAGGAAACCGGATCATCAAAGTCGAGACCTCACCAAGACCAGAAAACAGGGTCATCAAAGTCCAGTCCTCACCAAGACCAGGAAACCGGATCATCAAAGTCGAGACCTCACCAAGACCAGGAAACAGGGTCATCAAAGTCCAGTCCTCACCAAGACCAGGAAACAGGATCGTCAATGTCGAGACCTCACCAAGACCAGGAAACAGGGTCATCAAAGTCCAGTCTTCACCAAGACCAGGAAACCGGATCATCAAAGTCCAGTCCTCACCAAGACCAGGAAACAGGATCATCAAATTCCAGTCCTCACCAAGACCAGGAAACAGGATCATCAAAGTCGAGACCTCACCAAGACCAGGAAACAGGATCATCAAAGTCGAGACCTCACCAAGACCAAGAAACAGGATTATCAAAGTCGAGACCTCACCAAGACCAGGAAACAGGATCATCAAATTCCAGTCCTCACCAAGACCAGGAAACAGGATCATCAAAGTTCAGTCCTCACCAAGACCAGGAAACAGGATCATCAAATTCCAGTCTTCACCAAGACCAGGAAACAGGATCATCAAAGTCGAGACCTCACCAAGACCAGGAAACAGGATCATCAAAGTCGAGACCTCACCAAGACCAAGAAACAGGATTATCAAAGTCGAGACCTCACAAAGACCAGGAAACAGGATCATCAAAGTCGAGACCTCACCAAGACCAGGAAACAGGATCATCAAAGTCCAGTCCTCACCAAGACCAGGAAACAGGATCATCAAATTCCAGTCCTCACCAAGACCAGGAAACAGGGTCATCAAAGTCCAGTCCTCACCAAGACCAGGAAACAGGATCATCAATGTCGAGACCTCACCAAGACCAGGAAACAGGATCATCAAAGTCCAGTCCTCACCAAGACCAGGAAACAGGATCGTCAATGTCGAGACCTCACCAAGACCAGGAAACAGGGTCATCAAAGTCCAGTCTTCACCAAGACCAGGAAACCGGATCATCAAAGTCCAGTCCTCACCAAGACCAGGAAACAGGATCATCAAATTCCAGTCCTCACCAAGACCAGGAAACAGGATCATCAAAGTCGAGACCTCACCAAGACCAAGAAACAGGATTATCAAAGTCGAGACCTCACCAAGACCAGGAAACAGGATCATCAAATTCCAGTCCTCACCAAGACCAGGAAACAGGATCATCAAAGTTCAGTCCTCACCAAGACCAGGAAACAGGATCATCAAAGTCGAGACCTCACCAAGACCAGGAAACAGGATCATCAAATTCCAGTCCTCACCAAGACCAGGAAACAGGGTCATCAAAGTCCAGTCCTCACCAAGACCAGGAAACAGGATCATCAATGTCGAGACCTCACCAAGACCAGGAAACAGGATCATCAAAGTCCAGTCCTCACCAAGACCAGGAAACAGGATCGTCAATGTCGAGACCTCACCAAGACCAGGAAACAGGGTCATCAAAGTCCAGTCCTCACCAAGACCAGGAAACCGGATCATCAAAGTCCAGTCCTCACCAAGACCAGGAAACAGGATCATCAAATTCCAGTCCTCACCAAGACCAGGAAACAGGATCATCAAAGTCGAGACCTCACCAAGACCAAGAAACAGGATTATCAAAGTCGAGACCTCACCAAGACCAGGAAACAGGACCATCAAATTCCAGTCCTCACCAAGACCAGGAAACAGGATCATCAAAGTTCAGTCCTCACCAAGACCAGGAAACAGGATCATCAAAGTCAAGACCTCACCAAGACCAGGAAACAGGATCATCAAATTCCAGTCCTCACCAAGACCAGGAAACAGGATCATCAAAGTTCAGTCCTCACCAAGACCAGGAAACAGGATCATCAAAGTCGAGACCTCACCAAGACCAGGAAACAGGATCATCAAATTCCAGTCCTCACCAAGACCAGGAAACAGGATCATCAAATTCCAGTCCTCACAAAGACCAGGAAACAGGATCATCAAATTCCAGTCCTCACCAAGACCAGGAAACAGGATCATCAAAGTCGAGACCTCACCAAGACCAGGAAACAGGATCATCAAAGTCGAGACCTCACCAGTCCTCAGATCTTTACACTGGCTTCTAAATTCTTTTGTTAGTTTACAAAGCACTGAATGATTTAGGGCCTCGATACATTCAGGATGTTCTGTTTACTTATGATTTACCAGATCCAGATCCTTCCTGACGGAGCATCCGGTGGTCAGGAGGTTGTTGTTTTTATGGCTAATTCAGTCCGTCAAAGCCTTTGATTGTTCACCTTTTCCAGATTGATAGATCTTTTTTTTCTCATTTGTTCCTGATTTTTTTGGGATCTCGGCATGAGGTCTGGCTTTTGAGTCTACTTCACTTTATCAGACAGGTCCTAGTTAAGTGATTGTTTGACTCAGAACAGGTGTGGCAGTAATCAGGTGAACATTACAGCAACTTTTAGATTTTCTCTGAATTACAACTTAACTGAAAAAAACAGATTGTCTCAACCAAAGTGACTTTTCACTGTCTACCCGTCCTAACCCCTAATTATGTGAAATCTGCTGCTTCAGCCCTTCTTTGCTTCCGTCATGACCTTGATGCCCACTTTAGGTGTAATAAGATGCAACTTTAATTTCTACAGCATCATTTTTGTGTAGGTCTCTGTTCCTCATACTGTACTGAGTGGATGCTAACTGTGTGAGTGATGCAACTCCACCTCACCGGCTGAAATACCGGTCAGTAATCAGAACAGCACTGAGTGAGTCATGCGACTGCAGCGCTACCGTAACATCCAGTCCTGCTGCTGCTCATATGATTGATCATCCAAGCATCATACTGATAACAGTAAAGATAATTCAGTTGACTGAGTGAGATCATATCTGTAAATTCATATCATATAATAGACTTTTCACACCTCTTACCACTCACTAAACTACTGGAACATATGGTGTTTTTGTTGTTACTCTATGTTTTATAATATGATGGTTCATATTGGACTTTATACGTGTTATGAGAGTTGCTATCAAATGAAGGTGCCACATTCAACTGTATAGGCTGTTAGCAAATCTAGGTCACAGTCTAATTAAAGAAATAGTCCTTGCAATGTACTGTAAGCGTTGTTTACTTCTAAAATAAGCTTCATTATAATTTATACTTGCAGTATTCATTTGCATTTAATACCCAATTCTCTCCTCACAGTTTATAACTGGAGACATATTTTTCAGAGTGTACTGTAAACAATCCGGAGTCCTGTTTTCCTACAGCAGGAAACGTTACATCATCCTAATGCATGAGGCATACATTTGGCTTCTGCAGCACCTATCTTTGCTTGTCAAAGCAGGAAACACTCAGGTGTTACTAATGAGATCAGCAGTGGTTCTGTTCCGTTGTCAGTAAACCACAACAGTGTGACAGTGTGAAGCATCCCAGGATCCTGGAAACAGAGGTGAACTAAATCCAGTACAGCCATAGTTCATTTCACTGTTTATACTTGTGTTTGTCTTGCTGCTGAGTGTTGGAGACGAGTCAGGCCCGCACCTGATCACTCACACATCAGGGCTACTTTTCTCTTTGACTTGCTCCTGATGAAAAGCTTGTGTTAGTTTGTAGAACTGGGGCGAGCATCCGGCTCCTGACTTACGAGTTAAGAAATTGTGTTGGCAAAATGGTTCGATCTTATAACACAAATTATTCCCATAGTCTGTAAAAAATCTGTCACACACAATTTTTCTATGAAAATTAGCATGTGCATGTAGGTTTTCCACTGGTTGGCCCACTTATACAAGCCAAGTCACTGCAGACTGGAAGACAGTGATGTGGATACTCTAGTTTTCCATCTGAGTGATCTTCATACGTATAAGCATAGCTGAAATTGTAACACAGATCTAGTCTTTAATATGTGTGGTTTGGAGTTTTCTTGGATGATGAGGTTATAAAAACAGGATTTTCAGGACAAAGGAACAGTTTTATATTTCTCTGACAGGGAGCAAGGTTTATCAGATTTTCAAGACTGAGAACAGAAATGGAAAAATATGGAAGTAAAAGTGAAAAACTGATTTTTATTGTTTGTATTCAATCATGTGATGTTTGCAAGCTCACATACTTCTGGCAAGAAAGTGGTGGTCAGACAAAGCAAGACATTGTCCGAGTGTTTTACAAGCATAGATGCAAATTAACACACTAAATACCTTAAAAGTTTAACCTTGTGATGTTATAGATCCTTCCATGTTATCCAAGAAAGATTTAATCTTTGAATTAGAGAAATACCTGTCAGTTCAGTTCTTAATATCTGAAGTATCTGCTGCTTCAGACCAGCTTCTACACGGCCAAGCAGATGAAAACATGAAAAATCTTGGAAGTCTAGAACTTCCTGGTGTGTGAATGGTGGAAGCAGCTGGAATTTTGACCCTTCATGACAAATCCTGCATTGTTTCTGCTCCTGAAAGTACAATTTTTGTGTTTTTATAGCATTGGTGCTATGTGTGTTTGCTGTAAACAACCTGTCTCCCTCTATCCTGGCTTACATTCTTCATAGGAGTCCAGTCTATGTCGTCATCATCAGAAAGATTGTCAGGACATCCTTGAGGATGAAGCTAAAAAGTTTAAATTAGCTTTAAAGCCGTTTAGCTTTAAATTAGGACCTTAAAGGAAAATGATTTCCAAATCTTTAACCAAGTGATCACTAAAAGCTCATTTTCATTCCAATTAGAGGTTCATAAGACACTTTTCCTAATGTCTTTTTGTGAAATCCTTGGCTTATTGGCTTGTTATGACACAAACATAAGGGATTTTCCAGGGATAAAGTTTACAACACACACTCTGGTCTACAATGAGCCAGGTTGACCATCACTTTAGTTTATGTAGATGTAATGAAGCAGCTGTGACCACAAGCAAGTGGCCTCTCTGACTGGCAGTGATGGGACTACGACATCTTGGTGCAACAAACTACTTTTGGTGTAAAAAAACATCATTGGGCACAAAAAATCAAAGGGAAACAAACTCCTGGCACAAAGCAGAATTTAACAGACCGAAGTACAAACCTGTGAAGTAGCACGCCATGCCAGCAAGCATGCTAGCAACACTTCGCATGGATGGTTCTTTATCCTCTGGCAAACAAAACACAAGCAACCACTCACGTAGTTTTGAGTCAGTAGTGATGGAAAAACCATTTTCAAAGGTGTTGTGTGCAGAAAACACAACATGGATCCTTTTTCGTCATCCCAAGGCCACTACTAGAAACAAAGCATCACAGGTGCCCATCTTTGCCACTGTAGCTTCACTTTGACACCTCTGATCTCATGTTTGGTTCTAATTTGTATAAGAAACAGAGGCAATAAGCGTTTCGTCCTCATGACAGTAATCTACATCTGCTGCATCTGAAACTCACACTCTTTGGACATTCCCACTGCGAAGCACTTCTGCAGGCGGCAGTACTGACAGCGGTTCCTCGTCACCTTGTTGATGATGCAGTTCTTGTCCCGGTGACACGTGTACACCATGTTCTTCTGGATGCTGCGGCGGAAAAAGCCCTGTGGAGACAGAGATTGGGGAGGTATAAACAGGGTGGGGTGAGCCTCTAATCTTCTGCAGCTGTTTTCTACACACAGCTCGATTCGGATGGATTTCATAATGTCACAACAGTGTGTAGAACAATGTGCTGGCTGTTTTGTATTCTCTCTGCCTTAATGGTGGAGCCATTGTGTCCCTGCTGGGACCTCTGCAGAGCTTCAAATGCTGGATTTAAGCTCGGAAACAGAGTACAAGTGAGAACAGAGAGGGGGAACCTTGGGGTATCAAACAGAGACGCTGCTGGTGCAGGATGGAAGATTAACAGACCACTTCTGTTCAGCTGTGCTGGGAAACGCCACGTCTGAAGTTGACAAGGTGACATTGAGTTGTGTGAAAGACCAAAGCATCAATGCTTTAATTCAGTAGCGCACGAGTGAAGTAATGGATCTTAATTAGAGCCATTTGTTGTCTTTGAGTTAAAAAAATATGAGTAGTTGAGTACAAAAAGCTGTTATGATAATAGTCTTTCTGTTTGGTGTACCTTTCTCAGGGACTTACATCAACCTCAGGTGTTATATTCACAAAGAATTTTACTCGTTTAGGTCTTCTGCTAAATGGAAATAATGTTCCTATTATCTGAATGTCGCTTTAAGGCCTTCTCTTTTTAATAAGGAACTATTGTAACTTGGATGGAACCTGCTTATTGTTCTGTGGAATAAGACTTCAGTTATTAGGGTTAAGCTGATGTTGTGTTCACTGTTCACAAGTTAAATGTTTCTTTGAGTTAATGTGAGTGAAAAAGAGAAAATCAGTAGTTGTTTAAATGGCATCGACTGTTTAAAGAGATGTCAGAAAGCAAAGACATTCTAGGTTTATTTTCAGAGTTGAAAAGAGCATCCAGTGTAGCTGAGTACAAACATGTTCTTCTTTTTATTTAATTAACCTGGAGTCCTTATTAACAGCACTTACATCGCTTTAAAACAGACTCACTGTGGACAGGCATGTCCAACCATCACACCAAAAGTAGTTGCAATTTCAACCAAGTCATTTCATTGGACTACAGTGTCCAGCTCTGCTTGCATGGTGATGTCGGCCCGTTTAGGCTCTTCAGTACCTAACCGTCTCAGACAGGTGACGAGTTTGACACCTTTACCGTTTTTTGTAAAGCTCTGGGATTTTCTGGGTACTAGACCAGTTTGAGGACCATTAAAAGGAAGTCTTGAACTTCCAGCTGCACAGAAGCAGGAGGACGAAAAAGAAATAAAATAGAGAAAAAACATCCATTCTTCGTTCGTTCGATCATTCGTTCGTTCGTTCTTTCATTCATTCATTCATTCATTCATTCATTCATTCATTCATTCATTCATTCATTCATTCTCTTTTATTTGTTTATCTTTTTATTTAAGTATTTTTTATTTTGGGAATAATTGTCATTCAAAAATGTGAAAATGTGAATGTGATCATTTTGGGGGGATTTGACCCTTTTTCGGCTGCATCGGTGAGCTAAAATCTATATATCAACAAATTGAGCAAAATGCCAACAATACATAAATTATTATTGGAAAATCTTTGTCAGGGACCCAGAAATATGTGACATTTCTTCTGAGTTTGACAAATGATGGTTGAGGCTGCTAAAAAATGTTTACTGCAAAGACCAGGGCGGCCAACTCTCATGCATTGGCCGTGAGACTTGTGGTGTTAGCCAGCATGTGTCAGCCGGCCTTTACACTGAAAGAGGTTAGACAGGAAATGGATGTTGTTTAAAACTGATGTTGTTCATGTTCTCGAGCTTAATAAAAAAAAGTCCGGCTTCCCTCGTTAACTGTGGAAGTGTTCCTTAACGCAAAACAAGACAAGACTCACGCATTTGAGTGACTTCTACACATCAAAAGCAAAGTCGGCTAATCAGGAGGTTCGGGAGGATTCCCAGTGGGCCGCGTTACTCTTGGGTCGGTATCCCGGTGACACAAATAAACAAATAAATAAGTGGGAACGGGCCTACGATTTGATCTATCTGAGAAGAATAAATAGTAGTGATGTGCGGATCAGTGGTGAAATATCTATTCATCGTATACCAGCATTTATATAACTAAACTTCCAGAATAAGTAGGAACTACTTGTTCTTGTGCCTGTCATAACCATGTTTGAAAAAGATGCAGCAGCCTCGCAGCCTCGCAGCCTCGCAGCAGCACGGTTCATCCACTGCTCACTGATCAGTCCGACACGCAGCCATGAGTGGAGATATTTCAGCTCCACAAACAGCAACTATGCGCAGTTTGATGTGTGTGTGAAGACAACAAACTTCATTGAACATCAGAGAATCTACCATAACACAGAAGAGTAGAAGGAGGAAGATGCTGCTAGGAAGAAGACAGACGCTACTCCTTTAGCGCTGCAGGCAGGTACTATCAGGTTCTTTCCATGTACTATCAGGTACTATCCAGGTACTATCAGGTTCTTTCCATGTACTATCAGGTACTATCCAGGTACTATCAGGTACTATCAAAGGGAGAAAATGTAGAACTGGTGGATCCTGTAGGTGTACCAATATTACTGGTTTTTGGGGAAGTGATTTACGTCTGCCTGCTTCTAGATTTTAAACATCAGGAGTTCCTGCCATCTTAAACTAAGGCTTCCTGTTTAATTCAGATGTGCAGTGATAAATATCAGCCACATTGCTGACAGCTGAGTTTATTTGGGATCTGTCTGTTGAACCTGAAAAAAGACTTTCGTGATCAATAAGTTATGCCTGCAGAGACTGTGAGAGCAGGGGCATTGCTAGACATAGGGCTCTACAGGGGTTCAGGCCCCCCATTACTCAGATTATGTTATTATTATTAAGACCCACTATGTTTATGAAATGAACAGCGTTCCATCTGCTTCGCTTTGCTAACCCGACTGTTACTGCTGCTTCCAAACAACTGCCGCTGTAAATGGAACAATAAATATTAAATAATAATATGGTTGTAATTGACTTTCTAAAAAAATCCTCTTTTTTGTGAGTTGTCAAACAAAAGTGAAAACATACAAATAGAGAATGTATAATCTAATCAAATCTATAAATGTTGTTGGAAATTTGCTTCAACAAATATATTTAAAAAATTATGTTGAAATTTATTCTCCAGTAAATGTTGCTGAGTCATGTTTTGTATTGAAGCCGCTGTCTGACAGTGAACTGTCTGACTGGGAACTCTGACTGGGAACTGTCTGACTGGGAACTGTCTGGCTATGATTGCATAACAATCATATATACTGAAATTTTCAGCACCACTTTAACATGGTAACATAAGTGTGGTAAAGATTAACATCATGAACCACACGGTCCTCAGTCTCAGACCCAGCAGCAGCAGGTCCATCATCATGTCCAGATGAGGCTGAAGTTCTTCAGTTTACAATCAGTCACCTGCAGCTGGTTCAAACAGAATGATCTCAGTAACACTTTATTCTATTGTATGTTCTGCTAGGTAAAGAGCATCTTTTTATCTTATTTTCCACATGCTGTATTCATTTTCATATGTTCTCACCACCATCAGCTGATAATTAAGGCCCCAAAAAAGGCCAGAAGTCAGTCCAACAAGGCACACAGATCAAGCAGAAAATTATTATTATTGCGAAATTCCCTTTGTCTTGTCTTATCTCTTCTTTCTTGTAGTTTGAGTTGGTTCCTTTTTTATTTTGAAGTTTCTGTTGGTACTCTGAAGACCTATTTATTATCCTTTTTTTAAAAAACCTGCACAAAATGAGTCAAAATTAATCTTATGCCTTGCTACCGTGTATGCGACAAAGGATTATTATGGCAGCCCTGCAAAGAATAGACTTCATACAGTTTGTACACAGTTCTTACTTTTTACATATTTACATAGCTGAAAGAGATGTTTCGAAACAGGAAGACTGGACTGAAAGACATTGTGAGAAACACTCTTAAACCAGATTAGCTCAGTTATTTCACCATTTACAACCATTCATTATTTAATCTGGGGAACAATCCATTTGCTTTTTGCCATATTTTTAACTTTGAATGTCTCATGAAAACAACTTACACAATATAAATGTAATTAATTTGAAGTAAATTACAAAGTCATAAAACAGCATTTGCAGTCTGTAATAAACTGGAACACACTTATGTCTCTGTCTCAATGGGGTGTGACCTTCCTGAAGTCAGATGGTGCTTTACACTTTCTCCTCATATTGACCATGAGCTGAGTGAAATGACAAACATGATGATGAGTTCACTGGACTCCAACGGCCTCCTCAGCCACCAGATCTCAGTCCAGTAGAGCAGCTTTGGGATGTGGTGGAACAAGAGATTCTCATCATGGATGCAGCCGACAAACCTGCAGCAACTGTTTGATGCTGTCATGTCAATATGGAGAAAACCTCTGAGGAAGGTTTCCACCACCTGCTTCCATCTATCACACCAGGATTAAAGCAGTTCTAGAGGGAAAAGGGGTCCAACCGGAACTAGAAGGTGGACCTGGTGAAGTGGAGGGTGAGTGTGAATCTTTGCTGAGTTTTGATCTCCAGTTGACATTAATTTGCCATCAGTTTGAGGTCTTCTGAAAAGATCGTCTATCATTCAGGCTCTTTTGCACATGTTTGCAGGCGTCTGTGCCTGTAGGGGGTGTGAGGGTTAAAATTCCATTTACCATAGCTGCCTGTGACAGATGGGACCTTGCCTTTTCATTAGTGAGGCAGGATGCATGATGGGTAACAGATTAGATCACAGGACTGAAACGGCTGACTCTGTAGCCCATCTCAACTCGGCTTGAAGCATCCGTCATCTGCAGTGCCGCCCCCTCAGCACCATACACGCTAACCAAATGCAAGCCAGTTGCATCTGGACCTTGATGGCACGGGACTGGTCCGAGGTCACCTCCCCTCAGTTTAATATTACTCATTTTCTTTATAGAGGCCTTTATCGTAGCTGAGTGAGTTGGTAGAAGTCTGATGGATGACGATGAAATAGCCTGCATCCCCATCAGCTGCTATATCAGTGTGTTCAGGTCGGACGCAGAATCCAAGGCTGCTCAGGTACTTATGTCATTCAGAGCTGAGAGCACGCAGGTCACTTAGCCTTGGAAATCTGAGTGTATGTGATAAGTGCTCCACTGTGTGCTGGGTGGGGGTGATGCGCTGAGATCGGGAGCTGCTGCACTTTGTGTGTCGTGCACTTAGTGTAAAATATTTCCAGACATATTTGCATTTTGTGAGTTTCAGCTATTTGAGAAAGATTTTTGTTGACAGTTCAAGGCCTGGCTGCATCCTCACGACTCAGTTTCCTCGTCCACATTTTGTCTACTGATAGGAGAAGGAAGCTCTGCTGGCAGGTCAGGATGAAAGTCAGTTTAAACTGAACTCGCAAAGTCCAACAACAACCACAGCAGAACTACTTTTTACTAAAAGAAAAGTTTCCTTGGCAACATTATTTGTTATATAATTTGAACTGTATTCACTTAAGACTCGTCTTATCGATTCTCACGAGGGGCAGGGCTGGAAAATGTTTGTTGTTGGGACCAGGCAGAAGCTCAAACCAGGAAAATGGTGCCACATGTAAATGAGACCTTAAAATTAAAATAAAATAAATAAATAAATATAGGTAGATTTTAGTAAGTAGTGAACTGAATATCACAACTAAAGTGACCATGTGATGTATAAAAAGTGAATGATAGGTTTCAGAAACAAGTGACTGAGGATGATCCTGTGCTGTAGGACTTTATTCACTGCTTTTCAGCATTATCGGCTGTTTGCTTTTACAATCATCACATTTTCTGTGTTTTTCTACTTTTACATCTTCTTATAAAATGGAAAGAGTTTGGATGGACTAATATCACACACATATTCTACATATTTGCCAAGATAAAGTTGTATAAATACTGTATTATAATCTAGAACAGTGGTTCCCAACCTGGGGTCTGGGACTCCTGAAGGGGGCCCCCTAAAGAGCACAGGGGGCCTCCAAGGCTTTGAACATTTAGAGCCATTTTGATTACTGTTAACACATTGTCCCTATTTTAAGAAAAAAAAAAAAAAGTAAGCCTATATGTTCTTCATTTAACTTTGGTTTTATAGAAGGACAGGGCTCAACCAGAATACATTATTTATGGGGAGAATCTCACTTTTGAAAGCATAAAATCAGCATGGTTCCAGCCCGGGGTGGAGAGGGGGGTCCATGGCTTTTTAGTATTTGCATGAACGGGGTCCCCAAGGAAAACAGGTTGGGAACCACTGATCTAGAACATGGTAGTGTTGATGTAGAGCAACATATAGAAGTACTTTACACACTGCATTCACTTGCACTTCTACATCTAAGGTTTACCAGGTAAAAGTGAGTTTACACTAAATATTTAAAGTTGGTTGTCTATACTTGGGGCAGCACTTGAGGAGCCAATCAGGTTCAAGAGGTGGCCCGTGCCCCCCACACAGGTCACCCCCTTTTTACACGCCCCTGATTCTCACACTAACAGATGAGCAATTTTCCAAAGAGGTAATCATACATATCTAATATTTAGAAAAAAAAACTAATCCATCCATCCATCCATCCATCCAGAGAAACCAAACTATACATCTTTTTCTTCCGGGAGTTTTGCTTTACGCACCACATCACACACAAGTAAACGGACATAAACACACCACCTGCACCGTGGCTGATTCAGCAAAGAAATGCAAGAAGATTATTGGAGGAGGAGATGAAAAGAAAGACAGAGCAAGAGATAAAACATTAGTCAGGATAAGACTGTTTTACTGGCTGGATTAGCTGTCAATAGGAGGCGCCTCATTGAGACAATCTGCAGAAGTTCTGTAGTGTCTTTAATATGAAACCTCCTCATATAAATGTTGAAGCCGGCCCGTTCACGAACAACAAATCACTAGACTACAGGTCAATACCTCTGGCTATGGCAAAAAATATTTCAAGCTGCATCTTTAAATTTTTTTTTAATTAAAAGGTGCATTTCCAAGTTCAATGTAAATCGGGGGTGTGCGATTCTAATTCAATACCAAGTCAATACAGGCTGGAGTCATTGTTACCGGTACCGATACCTTTTAATAGGGTTGTCAAAATTTACACGTTAATGCAAAGAGATCAGTCTACTAAATTGATGCATGTAGTTTTTAAGGCAGGAAAATCAAACCTACTCACACCATAAATGTGGCATCATCTCGTTGAGAGAAGCTGGGTTTGGGCATGTAGGTGCTTTGTGACAGCAGTGAACAGAATCCACCAAAAAACATTTTATCCTCCTTATTTATGAAGATTCAAACCGTTTTTATGCCCTACATTAAAGTATCGATGTTATCACACATGTATCGACTAATATCGATAACAACGTTGGCATCAGTGTTATTTTTTTTCTTTTTTTTCCTGTCCTGTCCAGCATCATTGCAGCAAAATGATAATCTGGTTGCTGTATCGTGCTGAACAAATTTGCTCTGCCAAGGGGAGGCCTATGGGTAAGGCTCCTCTTGACAATCTGATTCATTTATTTATTTATTTACTTTGAATCATGGCATCAATGTAATCTTGCTGGACCTGACCGGAGGGGACAGAGAAAGATGGAAAATAGCAAAATGAAGCAAAAGGGAAAGAAGAAAGGAGACAAAAAGATCACAGACAGAAGGAAACGACCCTTCAATCCACACCATCACCAGACAACAAACTGTTACACCTGTACATGAACACACCAGAACATTTCCTACAACTTTTACAAAAAAACAGAGCTTTTAAATAATAACCAAATCAAACAGACATATCATGAAAGTAGCACAACAGCGACCAGATACTAACTCAGAGGAAAAAAAAAAGAGGAATTATCTCTTGGTATATAAACCCACTGGACAACTCAGTGACTATGTCAGCATGCAGAGCATGAGGAAGAGGAGTAATCAGTGATGAAGAGTGGTGAGTGAGATCGTGCAAATGCGACCACGCCTCCACGGAGGCCAGAGGCAGATCAGGGCAGCCCAGAGACCCGGGCCCTCAGCAGCAGCCCCGGAGCACCAACCCAAGCCACCCCACCATGAAGATGACTCCAGCCCCACACAAAGGGCGGCAGAGGAGAGCCCCAGCAAAAGCCCCCCCAAAGTCTAGGGGCACAGGTCCCAGTGGGCCAAGATCGGCAGCGGCCGCCCCACCCCCCAAAGGCAGAGGGCCCGCACCATGCCTAGGAGGACCAGGCCCCCCCCAGACAACCACCCGGCGTAGGCCAGCACACACCCCGATGTTCCAGCCGCACACCCCGGGAACCAGGAAATGTTATCCAGGGAATGTTATCTATATTTGGATCAATCCACCCACCACTATTGTGATTCTTCAGTTACCATTGGATTAATTAAATATCTAATTTTTAGGATTTTAAGTCTTTTAAGTTAACTTTCCATGAAACAGAGTCAGTAGCTGCGTTTCCATTACCCCTACAATTGCGCAAAAGCTAAATATCGCAATAAAAAAACAGTAATGGAAACACCTACATTTTGAAACAACTCTCAAATATCGCTAAATAGTTTTTAGCCTCTCATGAGGTAGTTTTTCAGACGTGCTGATATAGAAGTATATCGCATGTGTAATAGAAACACTTTTCTCACATTTACGCCTCACCAGACGTGACGTAGCGGGTCACATGACCAGTTTCAAATAGAGATGGCGCAGTCTGAGTAGACGCAGGAGGAGACGGAAATCTTTTTACAAATTATTAAAGAAAAAAATATAATCGTCATCCTTGATAGCAAACAACAGCGAAATGCAAGAGTTTTACAAAGATTTAGAAATCCCTATCCTCCTCAAAGTGGAGTCTCGAGGGACGAGATTTTATGAGAATAAAGACTAATGCGCTAAACAAACAATTCAATGGAAACACCTGCAAATCACAATTGCACTTTATCTAAATGTTAGAAATATTACTTTTATTTTGCGAAATACTGTCATGGAAACGCAGCTAATGTGATTCAGTCTTTATGTGAATGAAATAAACAACTTGTGTAAATTGTACTTAAGTTAGTTCAAACTGGAGGGCATAAAAGAAATTATTTAAGTGAACTCGTGGTTTTTAGGAAAGACCTCTGAATGATTATGAAAAAATGTGAGACTGTTATAGTTTAATGACTAAACCACATTATAAACTTGTAAATGAGTCTAATGTGAGAAGAGAATAGATTAAAGATAATTGCTTTCTTGGCATATATGGAAAAAGAAAAGAAGAAGGGAACGTTGCCTAAGTAAACAAAAAAATCAGCTCCAGGTTGTATGAAAGGGTGAGATTTTATTTTATAGTTAAATTGACTGAGTCTGTACGACAGCTGGCAGAGCCAAGCAAACGAGACAACAGCACACACATTAAGCATGCGGCTAATAGTTTTAGCATCATGAAAGACCTTGTCACAATGACAGTCTATTTCACCTCTTTTTATTTAACCAAAGGAACATTACATTAGAGAAAAGCATAACTTTGTATAACAGCCTTATCAACGTCTCATATACTACATTTGTATAAGGGATTATAAACAAAGTCTTATATAAGAGACTTTTTCTGCCACAGTTCTGTAAGTTACCCATGAGACTGTAGGCAGTAAGCCTGAGTGGCACCTTCTTCAGCTTTCTTTGGAAAACGTCCTACGACTACGTGTCAGAGCTGCCAGCACAGCTCATTGGTAGGGAGGGAATACAGTCTATATAAGAATATATAACAGCTACAAATGTGTGTTACATGAATATATATATATATATTTTTTTTCCACAAGCACCTAAACGCACCATGTCTTTGCCAAACTGTGAGGAGTCTGGAGGTTGAATGAAGTCTCAAAACTCCACACGTCATGCAGTCTGATCCGTGCACAAATGAAGTCTGATCTGAGCATGTCAGGCCATCTAACTGGACCCCCACCCGGTCCAGTTAGATGGTGCTCCTTCCTGTTTCTGGTGAATATTTGTCCTCCGGTTCTGACGGAGGTTATTACAAACTGGACTCGATCATATAATGGATTTGTTTTAAATGGGTAATAATTGGACTATAATGACCTGGACTGAAGTGGACTGCATCTGTAAAAGTACCATGAAATAACTTTTGAATTGTTGCTGTAAAAATAAAACTAAAATGAACTATTTCCTAAATGTGTTTACTAAATAAATACAGTAAAAAATCAGGGAAAAAATAAAAAGAAAATTTGAGGTATAAAAAAAGATACAATTACATACTAAATAAACCAAAAACAATTAATAAAAGAGGTTAAATAATAAATGAATTATATGAAAATAAGTACACAAATAAAACCCAATAAAAGCAAATAAATAAATAAATGAAAGCGTTAGATAAATCGAAATAAAATGAGCAAGCTCAGCAGTGGAGTTTGCGACACCGGGCATCGAGTGTTTTACGATGTGTTTGCACAGGAAGCTTATAAACATGAAAATGATCTCAGCTGTAAGGTTGTGGGTACAAATATGTGTGCAACATATTAATGTTTCTGCAGTTTGTAATCATGTATGTGTAAAGTTATTTTACATGTTGAAAAAATTTGAACTTTAAAAATACCCAAAGTTACTCTGAAAATCTTTTTATTGTCTCCATATCTCAGGTTGTAATCTGGTTAATCACACGTTATGGGTCGCTCCTGTTTTACACTTGTGGTTATAATTTAGTAAAGAAAAAAAAGACAATTAAAGATGTAAAACTGGACACAGATCAGTGCCGACGGTAACCTGTGCCTGCCCAGCCGGTGTGTAACCCTCTCAGCGGTATGAAGGCTGGGAAGCTGCTGCGTATCTCCAGTGGCAGCAGCGAACAGATGCTGCCACTCAGAGCACTTCATCTCCACGAGCCTTCGGGGAAGCACCATCGCTGTCTGAGGTGGCGCTGAGACACACAACCATCACTTCCGCTCTCTGGCCTTGATTTTTTTTTCTCTACTTTATTTCTCTCATTCATCAGTCCTTCCTCTGTCATCCTGCTTTCTTTTCATTCCCCTCCACCGCCACAGGACACGAGTTGACCCAAGACTGCCGACTACTCTGATATTTGCCAGCGCTGGGCCTGCGGGTTTTCTCATTTGAAGCTTATAAATGTGCAACCAAAGGACACCCTTGAGCTAAGTGTCGTGCCGAGGTGTTTACCCAGGTTGAGTGCAGGGGGAGGGATGCAGGAGGCAGCTGTTGGGATAAATAAATGACAGGATCAGAAGTTTGAGCTGTAGAGACGCGCTGAGAATCAATCACACCACATACACAAAGAAGCAGAGCAGCTAAACTCAGTTTGCCCTCCTCCACCATCTGACTGCAGACTGCAAAATTCAAGAGAAGATTCTTAAACTTGGTCTTAAAAATTTCTATTGAAGGCCTCTGGACATAGCTAGAGCTCTAGAATGATCATTTTAACCATGAAAACTTTATTCATGGACACAAATGTAAGCATTTACTAATAGATTTCTGTATAAGGATGCATGTATGTACACACTCAGCCTGCTGCTGGTGTAATGGTGGGGGGAGGTTTTCTTGGCCCACTTTGGGTCCCTTAGTACCAACGTGGCCTGGTTTAACCAGCACAGCCTACCTGAGTATTGTTGCTGACCATGTCCATCCCTTTATGACCACAGTGGAGCATCTTCTGATGCTACTTCCAGCAGGATAATGCACCATGTCACAAAGCTCAGATCATCTCCACCTGCTTTCTAGAACATGACGATGAGTTCACTGGACTCCAACGGCCTCCACAGCCACCAGATCTCAGTCCAGTAGAGCAGCTTTGGGATGTGCAATATATCAAACTTTGTTTATGACTGTGGCTCCAAACTGTCACAAAACAGATATACTGCCACGTAAAAGGTCAACATGAGATAATTTTGTCATTCTGCTATCTCGTCATGTGTTCTGAATGACACGTACAATCCGGGAAAATACTGGAATTGTCTTGTTTAGCGAGTATTCAGACCTCAGCTCTTTTTAAAAAACACTACTAGTGACAAATCAGGGATTTCTTTACTGGAAACTTGCAGTTTATTGGAAACTTGGCTTTCATTCTCTGTGAGAAGCAAGAACTTTGTTCTTCTCCAGGTGGATTGTCCTGGTTTTTCATACTCCACGAGAAGCTTCATCCGGGATTATTGTGGAGGGGTTTCTGTGACTTAATGTGTAACAAACAATTCCCCCGGTTTTTTCATACTGACATCCGTGGCAGGGCGAGGTTGTGCCCGCGGAGTGCCCATGTCTTCATATGCTGTAGGAGCCATGTTTTCTTTCTTAAGTTTCCCCCAACCACTACACCGTTGTTTAATGTTTTGAGTTCTGCCTGTGGCAGATAGTGACCTGGGGTTATTTAAGGTCAGCCATGCTGTCATTCTGTGCTGTTAATTAGAAGAGGCAAAACAGTTTTCCTACTGTGCTTAAAGGAAACGGAAAGAAACGGACTATCCTGAGAAAATAAAAGTTAATCTGATTTTACACATCAACAACCAGTCGCTCTACATGTGTTTTTCATTTTCATACTTTCGATCAGCTGTTCATTAAACCTGTGTTCAGCCTTGTTGAAGTGACATCTACCTAGCAGAAGTTTCTAGATGTTCTACATGTTTTACCTGATGAAGTTTATCTTTATAAAGTCAAAGACAGAACACAGCACAGTGGAATAAAGATGAGGGATGCCTCATCTATTGCACACACACACATTTCAGCCAATAATCAGCATCAAAATTCAGAATTTAATTAGAGTGTGAAAATCCAAACACACACACACACACACACACATCTAACTGTTTTGTTCAGGCCAACATCAATGTGGTGAAAATCAATCAAGCAGAGCTTTATTTATATAGAACTTTTCATACAAATAAATGCAGCACAAAGCGTTTTACAGAATTATATGAAGAGATAAGAATATCAGGTTAGGTACATATACATGACTACAATTAACAAAATAAGGAAAGTCATATATAAATTTTAGGGGCAGGACTTTAATTACGATTAATTAATTACAAAAAAAGTGTTAAAAATTGTAAATAAATATAACATTTTTAAACTATTTTTTACATTTTATTCAAGGGCCAAATAAATATTCCAGAAAAAAAAAAGACATTTCTCCCCGTCTTTGTTGGGTCTGGCTTTAACGGGTTAAAGTGATGGAAAAGGAAGTTTTTAGTGCTTTTCTTTCTTTTGTATGAAAATATTTTAAAGGATTTGTAGCAAACATTAAAAGGACAAACATCTGTGAAAGGCTGAAAACACTGCAGAAGAAAAGAAATAGAGAAGCAAAAAGCTGCACAGACATGAAAAAAACTGAGGAAAAGTTTTAAAATTTAGGCACAATATTCATGCAAAAAGTCCACAGGAAGATGCAAAACGAGTGAAAAGAAATGCAGACTTGAATGGACTCAAAAGACATTTAATATTTACATAATAACTTTTATTTAAAACGAGGCGGACACAAAACAACTGAAAAGAAAAACAAATAAAAACAAGGTAAACAGTTTTCGAAGCTGCAACGAAACAAGGAAATTAATAGAAATACACTCAAAACGAGACACAGAGAGCAGACAAAATGAAAAAGAAATGCAAACAGAGCAAAGAGAGAGAATTGACAGTAACTAACAATAATGACTAAACATCCACAAAAAAGCGAAACAGTAAGATGAAAAAATCAAGAAATGACAAAATGTGCAGAAAGAAACCGACTCAGAAACCAACGAGGAAATAATTGACTGAACTGCTGTAATTTTCCTGGAATGACTGTTTATGTTGCCAGATCTGTTTTTAATGCTGAGATGTAGCTCTGGAGCATCAGGGGACTGGGGCCCTGCCACCTGGGAGGCGAGGCCACTTCTCCCTGGACTGATAAGCTGCACCTTAACCGAGATGATTATCCAACATCTTGTTATCTTAATGGGCCGGGGATTGGATGTCAGAGCATCGGCTCCGCCATCTCAGGCCTTCTCATTTACAGATTAAAAAACGAAAGTGCCGCCCATTAATCATTTAGCTACAATCCAACCCCTTGTCCACCTGTCCCCCCCTCCCTCTCTCTCTCTGCCATCAGCTGTTCAGCTTGCTCGTTCCGGCTTGTTTTGTGTTGCCGGAGCATTCAGGACAGCCGAGGGGGTGGAGGCAGGGCGGCGGATTAGCTTTCGCTCTTAATCGTGTCGACATCTTATCACTGCTGTGGAAAGTGGAGAGGACACTGGAGACCCTGGGGGGTTCCAGAAAAATTAGGAGAGGGAGGTGCGTGTGTGTGTGTGTGTGTGTGTGTCTAAGGAAGGGTGATATTTATCCAGTTTATCCAGTCCAAGCTGTTACTTACACCAGGAGTTCACTGGAAGAAAGACGACAAAGTTCAGGGAGAGGACTGACTGGAAGTTAGAAGTGTTTCTGAAAACCTGCCTCACTTATCTTCTTCACCACCACCATCATCATCATCATCTCTTCCTGTTACATCTAACACCTTCCCGCCTATTGTCGCTAATTTGCTACAAACCACTTTTTAAATGTATTTATTTTTATCTAATAATTGTTTTTTATTTACTAATATTTTTGTTTTATTAACAGTGCACACATATACTGACACTGAGATATATCAGGTAAATATGACTTAGTATATATGTCTGTGTTTAAGTCATATAGACATAGTTGGGCTGATACTTGCCACCTTGTGCATGCTTCCTGTAGATAATATTACACAGCAAAACTTTCTTTGCTATGCGGATGATACTCAGATTTACTTCTCCATGAAGCCTGATGAAACCAGTCAGTTTCTCAGATGTCTTAAAGACATAAAGACCTGGATGACTCTGAAGGTTCTCCTTCGCACTGAGGTTGTTGTCGTTGGACCTAAAAAACTGTTTCAGAGTGAAGCAGGAAAACTTATCTATGGATTTGTTCCTTCCATATTGGACGACTGTAATTCCTTATTGTTCTAAAAAGTCTCCATCTGATCCATAATGCTGCAACGAGGGTTCTGATGAGGATTATCATCAGAGATCCTTTTTCTCCAGTTTTATCCTCTTTTCAGAATATAATTTAAACTTCTTTTCTTCATTCTTCAGTTGAACCTGCTTTCTGAACCAGACTTCAGGAGAACTCAGCTGATTTCTGACAAGTTTGGCGTGTTTTGTGTTGTGTAGTGCGACATACATGCCTTCCAGCACGATGCTGATCCTCACATTTTAATGTAAATATAATAAATAAATATTCCAACTTTTGCTCACCTTCCTGTTTCTGTTGCAGTTCTGAACCAAGCTGTAACACTTGATTAAGGTGAAGATGTCAGTTACAAGTTTGATCACAATACAAGATCACATCGAGTCAACGGATAACGATTAGATGTTGCCCGATGTCACAAATTCTGCAGCAATACAAATTAGATTTGACTCAGGATGCAGGGATTTTTTTTTTAAATAACATATTTAAGCTGTTTCCCACATGCACACAAGGACAGGGTATGTGCACCGTTTGGTGGAAACAAAATGCTGACAAGTTAAAAACACCAAATGGGGACAGCAGTGATTTTGTGGTTTCACCTGAAAACCCAGAACAATAAGACAAAAAGAGGCCCAGACGGCACAAAGACTGACATTGTTACTGCGGAAAACGTGAAACCTGGACAGATAAGGCACAAACAGAGCAGCAGTCAACAGCTACAACACAGAAAACATGACACAGCTCTCTCAGACCCCCACTCACTCCGTCCCGCTCTACAACCAGCCCCCCGAAACCCAATCAGTGCTTATCTGTCCAGCTGAGCACCTGAAGAGCACAGATGGACCTGCAGATACCGTGGAGGCTGAAAAGTGAACAAGGGGAGAGGGCAAAAAGAGAGAGAGAACAAGAGAAGGAAGAAAGAGGAGTGAGAGGCCTGAACAGAGAAGCTGTGTGACTCACCCGCTCTGCTCTGAATAGCTGCAGAGACAGAGAACCAGAGACCGAGCCAGAGGCAGAAAAGGACAGCGGAGGACAGAATGAGCAGGTTTCACATCACAGACACCCCACTGTGGCACCCGACTTCTCACCATTCTCTGCTTGTCTTTCAGCCCCCCCACACCTGGCGAGGGCCCCAGCAGTGATCAGAGACCACGTATGAGCCCGCTGGCTCTCTGATGGGACGCGGGTTGGCTCGGTTTCTGTGTGTTCCGACCCGCCGCTGACCCGGCCCGTTCATGAAGACTGCAGCTCATAGCTTCATTAACAGGAACACATGTCTTCAGCATGAAGGAGGTTTGGGAATGAAATAAAAGAAAAGCTCAAACAAAATCAATAAAAATTACATTTTTATTGTTATAATTATGATTATTATTTATTTTATATTATTTATTTTTTATTTTATGGCTGCTGTGAAACAAATTCCTTAGATATTTACTTACTAACCATATATATTTTAAAACATAAAATGAACATTTATAACAATAATAATAATTGTTGTACTTTCTAAACTTCATTTACTAAGTTTAGAAATTACTTTTAAAATACTTTTAAAGCAACTTCTAAAATCAAATTAATATTCATGTTCAGCTGATATGTTTTTATTATACAAATTGTTTTTTTTTATTATCTGTATTAAAAGAGCAACACAAGAACATGAAACTGGCTCAGTTTAAATCTACCATTGCTCAACAACTTGACAAGTCAAAATAAAGTCCAAATAAACTCAAATTAACCCTAAATTTCCAGACCAGAAACTGCTCACCTAAGAGGAAGCTGGATGGTTCCCAGACAGAGCAACCATTCGATTAAAATCACATACCAGCATAATTAAAGTGACGTGTTTCAAACAGTCCAATAACAGCACTGGAGACCTGTGTAGATTCAGTTTAGGTGACTTTCTGTACACTGCAGCTCCATGTGGGTCCAGACGGTCTGCACCTGATATTTTTATCAGGTTTGTGTTACAGTTTAAGCTTGTGTTACATCACTATCACTTGCACAAAAAAGAAAATAACACAGCTAATACTGCCAGCTTTTGTTTTTCTAAATGTTCTCCCAGCATGCACAGGTGCAGACGTGGAATCCAGCCCTTGTTTAATACACCTGAGCCAGTCCTACTGCTTCAGGTCAAAAAGTCTGCCATGAAAAAGCCTATTGATGCTTGGTGGCTCACAGGTCCAGGTTAATGATACCGCAGCTGGTACAGGGCTGAATGTGCACGTACTAGATTTACACACAGTGGATTCATTTAAAGACAAGTTTACACTGCACCATGGAGGGCAGTGCACATGATGAAAACCAAAGTTAGAAGTCTAATTATGGCCAAAAACACTTGACTTTACGCAGTGCCACATTGATGGAGATCTGAGGATCACCACCAACACCTGCCCCATTTTTTCAAGTTATTTTTTATTTGTTTGTTTATTTATGGATTTCTGTGGAGTGAATTCTGCAGACGACAGAGGTTTGGAGCACCAAATGATTCTTTTTTTTTTAGAATTAATTGCAAGGGAGGTGCATTATGCAGAGAGCCAAGCCATCTACATGAGGAATATGCAGATAAAGCATTTAGAAAGTAAACAGACTGATGTCATCATGGTAACAGAAATCTCAGACCACAACTGTCTTCCTACTGTTTGAGTTAAAGCAAAACGAAAAGAGAGAACAAAAGAACGAAAAGAAAACCTGTAAACTTGTGTCTCAAACAGAACAGTGTCAGAATATCGGCGTAAAGATTGTGAGATGAAAAAAACTTATTTGTTGTTTTGTCTGCAGGAGCAACTGCAGTGCAAACATTTCTCATCAGTCCTTGTGGTTTTTCCTCAGTTGGTACTAAATGAACTGAGCAGGTCTGACTGTCAAGTTGAACTAGTTCAATAAATTAATTTGGGAAAACGTCATTAAATCACTTCTTACAAGTGGAAGCAAGTTGGTTCTACAGTTCCTAATTTCAAGTTAAGTTTTTATCACTAACTTCATGAACTAATTCATGTAAAAAAGTTCCTAAAAATTTTTAAGGTTATTTTAGTTGTTTAGAAATGTGTTAATGGTCTTGGGCCTTCTTATTTATCTGACCTGCTTTTAGAGTATGCACCTTTGCATACCTTGAGGTCCTCTATTACCGTTCTTTTGGTTGTTCCCAATGTTTGGACCAAAACCAATTCGGGGCCTCGTTTCACCGTTATGGGCCCCTGTGGACCAGCCGGCCTGAGGACCATGGAGACTGTTGATGTTTCTAAAAAGAGGCTCAAGACCTACTTATAAGTTTTATTCCTGCTAAATTAATCCATTTTTATATTTACTTATTTAATTTTTGTATTTATTTATTTACTAATTTAAATATTTATTTATTTTCTAAACTGCTGCCTGTTTATGTAGTTTTTATAATTCTCCTTTTTTTGTTTTGTTTTTTCCTTTGTTTTTTGTTTTTTATTCCAGTGATTTCCTCATGGGGGCCATCCACAACAAGAACAACCCCTGCTCTGACTGCGGGGTCGTTGCCATGGTGACCTTCCCTGTCTGGGTGGACTGGGCCCTGCAATACAGCCTTATGGTTGTGGTGTCTGCACGGTCTGCCTGGGTCTGTGTGGTTTCCCGTGGTGACGGCCTCTGTGGTCATGGGTGGGGTGGTTCTTGGTGTCTTGCTGTAACACCTCTGTTACATCACTGAGGTTCTGTTCTGAATAAAGAGACTCAATAAACCCAGTACGTCTAATCCATACAAGACAGTTAGCTGTGAAGAGGCTAACAGTTAGCATTGAACAGGCTAACAGTTAGTGGTGAACATACTAACAGTTAATGGTAAACATGCAAACTGCGGTGAACATGCTAATAGTGGTGAACACACTAAGAGCGGTTAATGCACATGCAACAGTTAAGATGCTAACAGTCAATACGCTAATCAAACAGCTGTTGAATCACCACTGTAGTTTGTCTCCTTACATTTATGATGTTATTTGATGATGTCACAGTTAATTAATTTTAGTAAACTCATCCATCTTTAAAAAAGTTAGATGAAAATTTTCTGAATTTTTGCTGATCTAAGCCAGTTTCTTGTCAGCTCTATTTGTCCAGGCACAGTTTGTCATAAAAGGCTCCAGATATGGATCTGGCCTGATAAAACTGGGATGCATATATGCATTGTTTTTAAATTAATGAGTAGTTCATGTCTGTTGTCTTTATTTTGGCAGAGGTATAGGAGCATGAAACACTCATACTGTCAGAGAGTATTTTGGAAATTGGTTGTGGTTTTGAGACCTCCCGCTGACTAACACATAAACCCTGCTACAAATAAATCCTGCTTGGTAAACAATGAATTATGCAGGAGTTTATAAAAGTGCTAACAGGACTGCATCTGCATATTTCTGTTTTGGTACATTTGTCAATTTCATATCTGCATTGATAAATCTCTATTAGTGTTAGAAATCTGGGATTGAGACTATAATGTTGACATCTGATCAGTAAGCCTGATTGTTGGTCATATGATGACTTAACCCATTATTCACACCACCTCTCCATCTTTATCTGCTTCTCGCAGCCGGCTGATGCAGGGCACTGATGATGAAAAGCCCAGTTTAGCTGCAGAGATATAGAGTGAAAAGAAGTCATCTGGTGAGATCTTTTTCTTCCTGTCATCATAATCTATACAGCTCCCCCTGATGCTAACAAACACTACATAATGTGATTTGTCAGCACTGTAAGACATGAAAGCCTAAGCCTTAGAAGAGACAGAAAATTCAAATGAAAATGTTCAGTGTGGCACAACTGGGAGGGGAAATATATAACATTATTATGTGATAGCATCCCTCTCTCTCCCTGCACAGCAGTTCAGTCAATAGAGGAGGTTGCCTCATGTGTTTTTCATCAACGGAGGGGTTTTTAACAGCAGCCTGACAGATTGTTAAGATATTTTTTTTTTATTATCTCATACAAAAAGGTTGAGGCCATAAAACTGGCCAGTAAAACAGAACTCTGCTCAGGCTGCAGTAATTCAGACATACTCACTACGACCAAACAACCGAAAGCAATTAACAGACAGGGAGATGTGTAATATAATAATGACCAAGCTGCCCAGCCAAAAAAAAAAGCACACGCAATATTTGGTTGGACCACCCTTAGCTTTGATTCCAGCAGCATTTGCTGTGTCATTGTTCCGTTTCTGCAATGTCACAAATTTTATTTCCATCCAGAGTTGTACTAATTTTCCTCCAGGATCTTGTATTGGTGATGGACAGTCCCACCACTGCGTAAAGTCTTCTCCAGCACACCCCCCCATGGGGTTCAGGGCTGGACTCTGTGGTGGCCAACCCCTGCATTAAAATCACGTTTCCTGTTCCCTGAACCACTCTTTTACAATCTGAGCCCCATGAATCCTGGCATCGGGCCATCAGGGAAGATGGAATAACCCCCTCATTCAGGATATTCAGGTGTCAGCTGACCTCATTCTTTGAACACATAACGTTGTTGAACCTAGACCTGAACCTAGACCTGACTAAATGCAGACTGGGGACAAGCTATAGACTGTCCCCACAGGCTTGTACAGTAGCACTAGGCATGATGGCTGCATCCCTTCATCTGCCTCTCTTCTTACCCTGATGCTCAATCACTCTGGAACAGGGTAAATCTGAACTTATCAGACCACTCCCTCATGTTATCTTTTCCATCTGTGAAAATGGCGCGCTGCACGGCGGCTGCTGCCTCAGTCTGCCTGATCCTGTTTGTTTATATATTGTTGTTGTCTACTCTTGGATGGGTTTGTACTGGAAAAAATCTCATTGCACCTGTTGCAATGACAAATGAAGCTTTTCATTTTTTTTCATTTCATTGTATTTCTACTGCAGGACTGTTATTTTATAAAAAAAGTTCAAGTCTTGTAATAATCTCCAATATCACAATAACACTATTTTCTACTGTTGAAATGTAAGATTTACAAGTATTTCAATGAATGCTCAACAAAGAGTTAAATGTTTTGTGAAGGTCTACGTTTCAGTATTTATTTCTGTTAAAAACTGAAGAACAAACTAGTAAATATACTTAGAAATGAGACCTGCACCTCAGGAATGAGTGTGTGCTTCTTAAGTGGTGGACTAATTTAACTAGTTGTGCTATGAAGTCTTGCAGCAACCAGGCAAGAAATCCTGGATTCTGGCTGAGTCCCATTTAAAAAATGTGAATTTCTCACCTAAACAGTAAATCAATGTTATTGTCTTTTTGGAAATGACGGCTTTTAGGGTCCCTTGAAGGCTTTGATTGCTACCCAGCAGCCATTGGCTTTTCTGGTACTTCACTGGGATCCTGAACTCATCCAAAATGTCCCATTGGAGCTTAGTTGTAGGGAAAAGCTCATTTAGCTTTATTACCACAAGTAATTGAGCACTGAGCAGTATGATAACTTTATATTCAAGTAGCAGATTAAAACTGGACTGAAAATTTTTTCAGTAAACATTTCTCTTGGAGCTGACCATGTGACGGTTTAGCCTTTCACAGCAGAAAAACTTCAGTTTGAAGCCCTGTTACCTTTCCATGTGATTAACCCAAATAAGAGGTTACAATGCGCATGCATAAGAGAGTCTTTGTGCTGTTCATGAATACAGACATTCTCATCAATCTCATGATCTGAAATATGATGTAATAGTTACGTTGCTCCACTGCACAAAGTATTGCGGTTTCACAAACAAACAAACAAATAAATAAAAAAATACATAAATAATTAATTTCCCTTCTGAAGATGGACAGAGATTTTATCTCCTGTATTTTCTTCCTCTTTTTAAGAATGGTCTGCTAAGTTCCATGTTTCCATTGAGACACATCCAACACATTTATTTCTCTTTTGCCATGTATTCCCACTGCTCTCCTTTCCTGTCAAAGCGGTTGGGTTTAGGCAGGCGTGAAAGTAGTTTTAATTCTTGCCGATACTATTTCCGAAACCTTTATCTCTCTCTCTCACTCCATGCATTTTAAAATAACAAACTTCAAACTGAAACAAATAAAAACATTTCAGTATTTTACTGTAGGGTGCCTGTAGGCCTATGGAGCACAAGAATATGTGGAAATTCGTTGGTATAATTTACGTCCCAGTGCAAGAGCCTTGAGGAAGAGTGGGAGATGCCGGGTCAAAGCTCTGTTCAGTATGGACTAAAACAGCACTGACAGTTCAGAAATGGAAAAGAAGAAATTTTTAAATACAAGGTAGTTTTCAAAACCGCATGTTGCTAATGGATCTATTGTCTGACCCAAAGTGCAGTTGTGACTGGTTCTGAATAAGGCCTTTACAGCAGGCAGCCACTCTCCATCTTCCTGGTACTGCATACCGCCAGTCAATCTTTTAGTGGTACGCAATACCAGACCATACCGGCTTACTTTCACCCCTGGGTTTAGGACTAACAAACACATGCTTGGACCTTTATCTAGCAGACACAAGTCCAGTGTTGATATGATTTCCTGTGTTTTTACAGACCAATTTTAGATGTGATGGCTCAAGAGTACCTTGGAAAAGCTTTTTCTTAGCATTGCCTACTTCTGCACCCAGAAATGTCCAGAACATTTCCAGAACAGAAATCCAGAAATACTCCTGCAACATGAAACTAGGAGGAAGCCATACATTAACTCTGCAGAAACTAATTTACATCTTTTTCATAGAACAGATGACTTTCAAATATGCAAAGGTATGATTAATACAGAGATGTTTATTGAAATTTTAGAGACATATGCTGCCGTCAAGATGGCGTCTTCCCCCAGGAGGTCCAAAGTTATTTCAGCAGGACAATGCCAGACCTCATTCTGTCTGACCTCAAACAGTTTGGCTTCAAACACACTGAATATATGCGATTGAACTGCCTGCCGTGGTCCAAATCTGCCTCCCACTGAAACGTCCGGAGCGTGAAGATGGTCAGTAATCACAGTGAAAGTAATTCCTTTGGACTTAAGCTTAGTTTTAAAGGACTAAAGAAAATACAGATTAAAATTTTGGCATTTTGGCAACTTTTACAAAAATTGTAATATTCTGTTAACCAATGAAATAATGTTGATTAAAAAAGAAAAAAATATTATTAAAAAAGTAAAGTACTTGATAAAAATAGAGTTTATACCATTACTGAGATTTTATGTTATATTTCAACTTTTTAATGTTAATGGAAGATGGTAGCAAATTTTAATTACCCATAAATATGGTTTAGGCCTTGTTCAAGAGCCAACAGTGGTTCATCTTCTGGCCAGGGGTAGGCAATATCTAAATGTCCTCTAGGACCAAACTGGCCTACCCGTCCTCTAGGCCAACACTGTACATGTAGACAGTTTCTATACTATATAACAGTAGTTAACAGCAGAGTATTAACAGTATTAAACTTGAATTTAGGTGTTTATTTCTTAAAAATACATTTTAATAAAATTGTGATAAATTACAAAATTATAACACTATATTAGTGAAATGAAATTAAATTCTTAAATATATAGATTTTTTACATATTTTCATGGAAACGGGGTTTTTTGTTATTTTACATTAGGCATGTAAATTTAATGTCTATTTCTGTACTCTCATTGGTATTAATCTGTATTTAAAAAAATAAAAAATAATAAAAAGAAATAATCCAGGGTAAAAATGTAATACCACAGTTTTTTACAGTGTAACTGAGGCTCATAATTCACAGTATACTGGTACATTAAGATGTAGCAGTTTTAGTGGTACAGTTAAATAAAAAGCCTTTTGTAAGATTCATTTCCATGTGAAAAAAGAATTTATGCAACATGCCGACATGAGGAAACTGGGTCAATGCAAAAGTTGCCATGTAAATGAATCAATACAAGATGCTTCCTCTGATATTTACCATCTAGTCACCACAAAGATAAGAACAACTCTTTACATCATTGCCAATGAGGTTGCATTAATTCATTTCACATGCATTATTTTCACATACAGTCTATCAGATCAGTTGCTAAGTTTCCTCCAAAATTCCCACCCTTGAGGTGGGTTTGACGTGAAAGAAGAATGTTTAAAAAGAAGAGAGGGCTGAGGGGTTCAGAGTGAGAAGAATTTCTCCACCAATGTGAGCATTCAGAATTGTGTTTTCATTCGCAGAGGTTGTGGTCTCTCGCTTGTCAAACCAGTTCCATCAGACTAATCCCACTGTGTCAACGCCTCAAGACCCAACAAGCAGAGGAGAGAAAGGGCTGAAGTGTTCACGGCTCAAAGTTTTGTCTTCGTCCTTTAAGACCTGTCAGCACTGACGACATGCGTACAGATTCAATCTTTTTATGTTGACGCTGGCTTATGCAAACTAATCATTTCATAAAATGTTCGTCATTCATTCTGTAAAAGGAAATGAAATCACTGAAGAAAATGTTACCTACAGTGATATCATCTTGAGAGGTTTAGGTGTTTTTTTAAATCTCTGCTTTAATAATTACACATGGTTTTACAGATTTAAGTGGTAACACCTTTGAAATTTTCCCTGAAACTGAACAATAATGTCAGTATCACTTCATGTCAAAACCCTTCAACATCTTCTTTTAAACCCCTTTAAATGACATTTTTTGTGATGTTTATTTTTCTAAACTGTTGGTATTTGTTCTGTTTGTAGTAAATTGATTAATTTAATAACAAATGCATTATTATGGTTATTATTATTACTAGTATTAGAAACTAGCTCAGCTGTAGTAGGATGCTCGCAGACGGCTGGGCATCCACACTTTTGTCACTTCCTGGTTGGATTAACACATTAGAATCACGGTTAAGACTAAGATACATTTTTTTCCCAATGTAACTAAATTCTTTTAATATATATATATATATATATATTTTTTTTTTTTTCTGGTTTGCATAAGCAAACAACTCAGCTTAGTGAGTATTCCTATAAGGCAACTTTCATTAAATATGTAGGAAAGTGGGATGTTTGCCTCCAAAACTTGCTTGTATTGTAAAATTCTGATAATTTGCAAAGTCTGATGCAGACTTTTTGTGGTTGGGATGCAGGAAATGTTTTCTTGCAATGACTTTTCCTTTCATGGTCATAACTTTGCAGGAGTAACTTTACACTGCACTGCTTCTGCAAGTTCTTTAATATCTTTTTTTCACCTTTGGAATGAACAAACTACCTCATAATGCTCTAATGTTGTGTTCCAGTTCTCTTGGAATTCCATGCAGTCAAGAGTAGGTGACTTCATTACCAGGTAGTTGGCATTCCAGTTGCACCAACTCTAAAAAAAAAATAAAATAAAAAAAAATGGACACCGCCAAAACAACTGATTTGTGAGCATCTACAAATGCCATATGAACTAGAAAATCACAAAAACATTAAAAAATGTGCACCATGAGACCCAAGTTTTTTACAAACAAGCCTACCATAACGTCGTAATTTTCAATAAAAACTCGCTACTGTTTACACTAGAAACTTAACGGAAACAAAATATATGAAAGAATTTTAATAAGGAGACAAAAATGGATCAGAAGTGGTACTGGGCGCAGCAATCAGGAATCTTGGAGTCCTCTGAAACGTACGAGTTCGTCGTTTAGACAAATTAGATCACTTCATCATTTACACCAAAAAATTCCTTGGAATTCTGAATTCCGAGGACAACTGGAACGCACAATAACACGTTAGCATGCCACCATGTTTCATGTTTCAAGTTGTTTATTTGTCACATGCACATTCAAGATGGCAGTGAAATGCTAACACTAACACATTAGCATGCAACCATGCTAACATTCAAATACTTTACCATCTATCATCTTAACGCTCTGAAACTTTAGCAAGTTATCATGCTAACTAGCTTTCAGTGTTTGTATGAGACAGGTTTTAGAAAACCACTTTCAGTGATTAGGTTTTCTGCTTTTGTCACTGGAAAAAAACAGATTTGATCAGTTCCACAAACTATTATAAATGCGATAACAGTAAATAAAGTCTACTGAATTGTTCTGTCTCCACACTGATTCCACGCTAGCTTTGACCTTTTATGAGTTTTCAGAAGGACACTGTCTCTTCTGTTCAGGAAGTGTAGGAAGTGCCTGAATGTGAAGGCAGCCTTGACTTTGGAAGATTTTCCTGACTTTAGGTCAGCACATATGAGACTGTCATCTGCTGCATATGCATGTGCTTCTGGAGGTCCATATGCCAGCACAACATTTTAACAATTCAAATCAGCTCTGTCCACAAAGCAGATCAGCTGAATCTGGTGGCACTAAATCAGCCAGAATCTAAACAGCTGAACAGTTTTGTTAAGTGGTGGACTAATTTCACTAGCTGTAATCATAAAGTTTGAGGATTAAACACAAGATTAAGGAAGAAGAAGAAAAAAGAAGAAATTCTTCTGGAAAATTAGAAAAAAAAAAAAAAAAAAAATCCAGCAAAGCAGATCATTGTTATTGACCATGTTTACTCTTTTGCTGTTGTATTCAGATGAGACATTCAGTCAAGTAAACTAATTTGTAGCCCTTGCGCAGAGGTTAAAACTATTATCTCTGTTGGATTACACAGGTAGCATGGCATAATGCTGCCAAGGCTACAAAGTAGTATTATGATAGTCAAAAACATAGCAACAGAAACGTATGAGCTCCAGAAAAGAAGGTCATTGCAGCAGTAGTGAAGGTTTCTATGGAGGCGGTGCATCACAATTTGTGTAAACAGTTTAAGTTGTACTCCAACTACTATCAGGCAAAACAAAGGTGACCTTGCCATCAGAAGATCAATTCATAAAGCTTTACTTACTGAGAAAAACAGTTCTCTAACAGTCTTGTTGAAATACGGTCAAGCTCTTAGATGTGTTTAAGATTTACCAACATTAAACGGGACAAAGGAGGTTTTATGTACCGATGAGACCACAGTGTGTCAAACCTGAATTCAAGCCCGGACAAGTTTTCCTCTCGGGCTCTGAACCACACCGATCGGACTCCACCCACGTGAAGGACTATCACACATTCATCAGAGACACTTTCCTCTCTCTCTGTTTTTTATCCAACACATTCTCATCCCACAGAGCACTTCACAATAGCATTCACCATACAGGGTTTCCCTTTTATTGTCCCTTTCCAGAGCAGAACTGCTCCTCAGCAGATTACTGCCAGTTTAGGGGGATCTATGGCTTTTTAGTATTTGCGAGAAGAGAGTTCCCAAGGAAGGTAGGCTGGGAACCACTGCTCTAAAAGAACATGGAAATCACAAGCGGAGTACCACAGGGGTCATTATTAGGTCTAACATTATTTATATACATATATATATGTATATATATATATATATTAATGTGTAGAGCATCAAAATGACAGAAATTTGAGTTGTTTGCAGATGACACACATCTTAGATATATATATAAACCATGATGAGTAGAAAGTGGTGGGATTTCCAAAAAAAGAAAAAAAAGTATATACTTCTTCTCACTCCTTGTTCGAAATCTTCTATTTGATTTGATGATGCAATAATTATTATTCTTTTTTGTTCTTTTTTCATTATTTTCTTTTTTATATAGTTCCTCTTTTGTTCGCTCCTTCGTTTGACATAAAACTAATTCATTCATTCACTCATTCACTCATTCATTTATTCATTCAAATGAGGAATTAGGAGGAATATTTAGTTATTAAGATGACTGTTCATTTTCTTTTACATTGATCAATCTGATTTGTTACAAAATGATGTTCTTGTATTTTCAGAAATAAAATCTACAACAGAAACAGTTTAAAGACGATCATTTGAAATGTGTTCAGAGCAAAAGTGACTTTAATGGAAAAGAAAACGTTCAGAGAATAATGTTCGGCATTTTCATTAAAAATATCAGTTAAAAGTATGCAAAGAACATGTTTGGGTAAATGCACACAGTTCTTATAGCATTTATAGTCTGGATTATTTTTCCTTAAGAAAACTGTGAATCTGCCGGTAACTTTAAGAATCTGCCAGCCGATTATGCTGCTGATCAGAAAAGTTCAGCCTTCCTCCTCCTGCATGTGAACAAGACGAAGGAGATAGTTATTGACTTGAGGAGGAGGAAACCTGCACACCAGCCTGTCAGGATCCTGGTGAGCAGGTGGAGGCTGTGGACAGCAGGCTGGAGGACCAACAGATGCTGTACACAGGAAGGGGAAGAGCAGTTCTTCCTGAGGAGCTCAGATCCTTCAGTGTCTGCAGCAAACTGCTGGAGATGTTCTTCCAGTCTGTGATGGCCAACGCCATCATGTATGCTGTGGTGTGCTGGGGTGCAGCATCAGATCCAGGAATGCAGCAGGATCAATAAACTGATCCATAAGGCTGGTAAGATCATTGGACACAACCTGGAGACACTGGAGACAGTCAGAGACAGGAGGTCTCTGAACATCTCCATCATGGAGAATTCCTCACATCCACCACACAGTGAAGTGGAGGGCCAGCGTATCTTTCTCTACCAGACGCTGCAGCATCGCTTCATAAAGAGGTTCAGGAATCATTCTTTCCTTTCATAATGACCCTGATCAATAACTCCTCCATGTGTGAGAGCTGATCATCATCTCTGCATTTACCCAAACACACCCACCAATCCACCATCATGGTTCTCTACACTGTGTGTACAGCTATTTTATTCATTTGTGTTTTTTTTGGCTTCCCTTGTATATGTGGTGTATATTGACTTTATTTTCTATTTTCTCTATATGTTTACTTTTTCTTGAATACCTGCTCTTTATTTGAATCTAATGGCTGCTGCTGTAACAGAGAAATTAAAAATAATAATAAAGTACATGTCTGTCTAATCAACCAGGACACTGGTTCCTGCGGGTGTACATCATAAGTCTGATTACCATATACTGAATAGACAGATTACGATTTAATATCATAAATCCTGCAATGATAATATTTCTTACAGATGATTACTTGGTATGACTCTGATCAATATTTTTGATTTGGATCGATGAAACGGGATCATTGATCACTGAATCAATGTACCTTTGCACCCCTTGTGGCTCCAGTAGAATAAAAATGAACATCTGAGAGGAAATTAAACAAATGAAGGGATGAAGGAGAGGTTATCATCCACCACTTGTAAAATCTGACGCACTTTAAACCTGTAAAGTTTACACTGGGAAAAATGTTTATTTTCCTTCCTTCAGATGCTAATAAGAAGAATCCATGTTTCTTAACACATGGTTGAGAAAACAATGTAATAACAATAGAAAGATGGATAAACAGTAATGGCACAGCAGACACACACTTTAGGCATCAAATACCCAAACCAAGTACAGAGGTGACTCAGGGAAGCTTACACTTTTATATTTTTTTCATTAAAATTCATTACAGCCACTGAAAATGTTGCCCTACCAAACAGTAGAACAGGCTGTTAAAGGGTTAAAGACTGAAGTGTTTTCTTTCTTTTTTTCCAACAAGGACAAAAAGAACTGAATGAAAAGATGAGAAAGTGAAGAAGTGAATGACCTCAGACGTCGGTGTAGCAGTGAATTAGACAACGACCTCATATTAATAACATATTAATAACAACTAAATGACTTTTCTTTCTGTTGCAGCCAAACCTCACAGTAATAATTCCATATTATTGTTACAGTAATGGCTGAGAAAACCCAATAAATGTTGGGAGACTCGTCAGTAAAACAGCTGTTTATACAGCTGGGAACGAGTTTCCTTTAACAACTGCTTCTTCACATATGCATCCAGACTCAGCACACACACACACACACACACACACACCCATTCTCTATCTTGGAGTCTATTTCTGGCTCTAATTGGCACATGCACTGAAGAGTGAAAGGCTCTTCTTGTTGTCTAAAAGCCTACAGCTGTACAGCATGCTTGGTTGCATCGGTCCAATAGAAAGGCCTTGCCCCCTTGCACTGCAGACAACAATGATTTCACCATGGAGACAGAAACATGGGGCAGAAAACATACATAATCCAATGCCTCATCTTTTTGAGTCAGAATGTCCTTTCCGCCGTGATTTGAAGTGTTCAGTGTGACCTTGCAGCAGGAATAAAATGCTGCATTTTTCCCTTTGTTTGTCTTTTAAAGGACTCCTTCAAAACCGAGACCAAAGTAGGGAGGTCAGAGGTCATGACAGGCTGGCGCTGGCTCTTATTGGAGCTTTGGAGTCTGCAGAGAACTAGTCTTGACCCAGAGCCTGGTAAGTGAACTGATCACCACCTCCCTCTGGGCCAAAAAATGCCAAAGGATTCCTGGCATGCCACTGCTTCAATTACAGAGGCGGGGAGCAGAGAGGACATCACATCTCAGTCTGACTGCATCAGCCTGGATGGATGTACACAGACCGTCTGCAGCAAACAGCGCATGTGGTCTGAATCACGAGTCTCATTTATATACATGTACACATGAACATGAATCTATGAAGCTACAATGTTCAGTTAAACAGACTTGAACGTCCACTCTGAGCAGCCAGTTCACTCAGCGTATATGTGTATATGTGCAGGCAGGCATGTGCAGTTACCTAGCAACAGCTGCTGGAAGTGGGAAAAGACAGACAAGTGTTGGCAGAGGCAGATGTTGGAAGGAATTTCTAAAAGTAGAACATTTGAGGATGTCAGTAGGTGGCTGTGCAGTGTCATGTATTTAAAAAAGTTGCTCAACCAGACTGGAAATCCCACTCAGATTTTATTACACGTGGTTTTTACTGCTGCTCATAACATTTAACCCAAACGTCTAAACGGCAAATTTCTCATGGAGCTAAGTGAGAAGATTATAAAGCTCTTAGTGACCAAAGATCTCAGGGATTCCTGGAGGTCTGAAGGGCACATTCACTCTGGAGCTGTTTGGTCTGCTTTGAACTAATCCCAGCCCCTTCCACTGATAGTACGGTTCATTTGGAGCAGTGTGAACACTTATTTGCACTCTAGTGTGGACCAAAGAAATTAACTCTGGTTTCGGGTCTCGGTTCACTTGCAAGTGAACCCTGGTGTGGTCTGCTGGCAGTGTGAAAGCAATCGGAGCGTCCAGTGAACCACAGGAAGGAAGTAACGTAGAGAAACATGGAGGATATCTGCATGCCTCACCTGCCGCTCATACTGGACACATTCTGGTAAAAAACCAGAATAAATTTGAACGCCTAAGTCAGTGTTTCCTTCAGGTCCACAGCCTTGGAGAGAGCAGGTGGGTGGCCTCTTAGAGCTTGTCTGCAACCACGGCATCCTTATGATTTTCCCTCACCATTGCACAGGGACAAGCACTCCTGCCTCAACAGCCGGAAACAGATTGGAAGCATTTCGGGAGTTGATGCAAAGACATGCCAAAAACTGCCCGGGAAATACATTGTGACGGACAGATCAGCTTTTTTACTTGCTCAGTCTAAGTGCTGTGTACTGCCCCTAGTGGTTACCTCCAGTACGAGCGCTTTGGCCAAGTGGGGCAGCAGCAATGATATTCACCGACGTTTGCAGGTATATCCCAGCTCTTACTGGTTTTACTGTGGTTTCTGGCTGAAGCTGAATTGTTTTGACTCGTGTTGTTAAATTGTTGCGACTCCTTGTCTACATTCGTTCTCGTACAGTAAATAACCACAGCAGCTAAAATACTTCACTAAATGTTGAAAATGTTGTTGTAAAATTTTAGGAGGCTTTGTTTCTTTGTTATGACAGTTTTTAAAAGCTTTTTGTGCTGGAAATGCTCAGCTATATCTGGCAACACCAGATCTGTACCAGCTGAGTCAAAAGCTGCTTTTTATACAATGTTATTATCAGAAACAAAGAGCTGAAGATTACTGATCGTCTCTGTGGTTGAAAGACTGGAAACAAGTTGTTCACACAGATATTTGATCAATTATAATGAAATCTTTTTGGTCTTTTTTCTTCTTCTTCCAAATGAGTCCACATTGTGTGTGGAAAAGCATTACGATTGCATTAAATCTTTCCTTCATGTGGACACACAGCCGATCGGATCATTTATCTAATGTCATGAACACGTCAGCTAGAATCTCTGATCAGATTGATTTCAGTCAGATAGAAGAAATATTTGTCCATGCTGGCGTGTAAACATAGCTAGTTATCCATTAATTTGAACCAGACAACTTTAAAATGAAAAACATCTAAAACCTGCTAAAGAGACTATAAGAGAAAATATGACATAAATGAGTTTTTAAAAACATCCATAGAATGAAAAAAAGTGCAAAAAACAGGGTTGAAATCTGTTATAATCTGCAGTTTAATGTAGTTTTTTTATTCTTTTGAGACTCCACCGAGCTTTCTAATATTGTTAAAAAAAAAAAAGAAAAAAGAAAAAGTGAGTCAGAAGTTTGTGATGCTGGTAGAGATGAGCCTGCAGGTGGATCCAGCTCACCTTCAGGTCTGCAGAGTTTTTAAAGCCCTCTTTCTGTGAGCAAACACCGCAAACACAAGACAAGAATACAAGAGGACTTTGGCTTGACAACGCAGGTCTCCTTTCAGGAGAGGGGCTGAAAATAACTCTATACTCTGCATATTTCAGTTTTAGATCATCTGTCTGGACAAAGCTCCACACTCTGGTTTAAAATAATACAAAGAAAGCTTTGAGGAAATCCAGAACTCTTCATTTCCACCTTCTAAATGAAATCCTCTTCAGTGAGAACAGCTTTCCTCGGAGCATCGCAGAGGGAAAACTCAGCTTGTGACTGTGTGACAAAGTGCTGGAATCCTACCTTGCAGCCCTCGCAAGCACTGACGCCATAGTGGTATCCGGAGGACTTGTCCTGGCAGACGAAGCAGGGCTTGTAGACTCTGGGAGGGGGCGGTGGGGATGGCGGGCTGGGGACGAGCTCCTCGGAGCTGGTGCTCTGAGTTTCAATGGCTGCAGAGAACAGACAAAAGGACGGAGATGAAGAGGCTTGTCCTTAAATGACACGATTCAGTCAAAAAAAGGCAAATTAAACCCAATTTTCAAACTGTCAACATCAGTATTTCATTTTTATAAAAACCCCAATTCCACACGTGGTCTTAAACAAGAAGCTGCATTCCTCATAAGTGGGCTTAGATTTTAGCCCTTGTAGGTCATTTTTATTGTTTTCAGTTGAATTTTTTGTTCAGTGTTTGGATTTTAACACCATACAGGATGATTTAAAAAAAAAAAAAAAAAAAATATTTCTCCTTAAGAACTTTAAAAATCCAGTTTCAGTTTTTCTTAAAGATCAAAGTGTACACCAGGGACCTTGTTGTCAGTAACAACAAGGTCGTAACTAAAAAAATACTATAAAAACATTATAGATTCATTCTTTTCACTTGTTTTGCTCAGATCTCAGTGAACTCCCCTCCCAGCCAAAAATACCAAATATGTAAATGACTTTAACCCTTTCAATGCCAATTTGATCACATAATGTTAATATTTCTATAAAGAAAAATACACATAAAATGAGTTATTAGTTTATTTTGTCTTTTACAAATTTTTTTGTACATTTAAAACTGATAAAACATGTATTTTGTGTATTTTATGGAAAATACAAAATTCTTATGATTCACTCAAAGTAACTGTGACACGAGTTCATTAAATTGGCATTTAAAGGTTAAATACTTTGAATAATTACATTTTTGGTCATTTTGAGTAAGACTGACATTGTCTGAATAAAGTGGAAAAGAATTAAGGGAGCTGAACAGTGTTTATATGTTCAATAAACAAGATCCAGACATATTTGACCTTTAGGGGATGGTTGATTCAGCTTCTTATACCACATAAAAAATATTATGTTTATTTCCAAGCACAATTTCTCCTGTATGATCTGATAATTATTTTTCAATTTAAGCGATTTTATTTACATATTGTTAATAAAAAATACAGAAAATCATCAAATTTGAAGCAAAAAAACAAAAGTCACAAAATAAACGACCTTTTTTTCCATTTTGTAAAGTGATAAAAAGAATTCTGAACTCCAACGTTTAGCTCAGTGAATATTTTTGTGCTCTGATCACGTCCCTGAAGGTAAAACTGCTTCGCTTGAAGCAGGAATTCATCCCCTACCTGGAAGGAACACTTCACCCTTTTCTGGTTAAACCATGACCAGTTTCTGATCAACATGAGTCATTATCGTTTATTTATCACAGCATTAAATAGTAACACAGTGGTCCCTCGTTTACTGCAGGGTTTACGTTCTGAAAATGCATCGCGATAAATCAAATCCACAAAATGACGACCTTATTAATTTTTCACAATTTAAATGCATGTTAAGACTTAATCATCCCTCCTCAAAGCATTTATAGACCTTTCCTAAACTATAATGAACATTTTCAACATTCTCACACACTTTATAAACTCTCAAAAACCTACATCAACGTGAATTTCCTAATAATCCTAATCTTAACAGCGCATTGATGTTTACCAACCCATCAAGAAACAAAGCACAGGGGGCTGATTCCTACTGTAAAATTTGGACACAGAATGGTTGAAGTAGGATTTATACTTAAACATGCAATGCTGCATACAAAAAAAAAAGAAAAAAAAAAAATCTGTGAAACAGCGAGACTGCAGAAGATGAACCGCGATGTGGCGAGGGACCACTGTACTGGTTTTATGGCTCCTTTTACATGTGTGAAATTGGTGATTTGATCTTATTTCACTTGTTTCTTTAAGCTTGCTGTCAGTGTGAGGAAGGTTAAAACAGCAGGCACAAACAGCAGAGTCTTCATCAAAGATCAGCATCCTCTCACCTCTAAGAGCATCTCCAGCCTCCACATCTACCAGAGAAGGCATTAAACAATACACAGAACTGCCAGCATGTCCATGTTTACCAGTTTACCAGTTTAAGTAAAAAAAATCTTTTACAGTTTCTGTTTTAGTCTAAGAGTCATGGTACTCTTGGACGGGTTTGGCTCTTGGACGGGTTTGGTACTCTTGGATGGGTTTGGTACTCTTGGACGGGTTTGGTACTCTTGGACAGCTTTGGTACTCTTGGACGGGTTTGGTACTCTTGGATGGGTTTGGTACTCTTGGACAGCTTTGGTACTCTTGGACAGGTTTGGTACTCTTGGACAGGTTTGGTACTCTTGGACAGGTTTGGTACTCTTGGACGGGTTTGGCTCTTGGACGGGTTTGGTACTCTTGGACGGGTTTGGTACTCTTGGACGGGTTTGGCTCTTGGACGGGTTTGGTACTCTTGGACAGGTTTGGTACTCTTGGACGGGTTTGGCTCTTGGACGGGTTTGGTACTCTTGGACAGGTTTGGTACTCTTGGACGGGTTTGGTACTCTTGGACAGGTTTGGTACTCTTGGACGGGTTTGGCTCTTGGACGGGTTTGGTACTCTTGGACGGGTTTGGCTCTTGGACGGGTTTGGTACTCTTGGACAGGTTTGGTACTCTTGGACAGCTTTGGTACTCTTGGACAGGTTTGGTACTCTTGGACGGGTTTGGCTCTTGGACGGGTTTGGTACTCTTGGACGGGTTTGGTACTCTTGGACGGGTTTGGTACTCTTGGACAGGTTTGGTACTCTTGGACGGGTTTGGCTCTTGGACAGGTTTGGTACTCTTGGACGGGTTTGGTACTCTTGGACGGGTTTGGCTCTTGGACGGGTTTGGTACTCTTGGACAGGTTTGGTACTCTTGGACGGGTTTGGCTCTTGGACGGGTTTGGTAATCTTGGACGGGTTTGGTACTCTTGGACGGGTTTGGCTCTTGGACGGGTTTGGTACTCTTGGACGGGTTTGGCTCTTGGACGGGTTTGGTACTCTTGGACGGGTTTGTACTGGAAAAAAATTTCATTCCACCTGTTGCAATGACAATAAAGTTTCATTCATTCATTCATGTTTAGATTCCTAATTTACCCTGAATGAAGTTGTTTATCAGAAAAATTGAACAAACAGGTAAATGAAATCTGCAAACATCATCAGCTGTTGGATTATTTAAAATCCTGCAGAGTTCACGTCCATGTTTGCTTGCACAGCTTCGCCTGCAGCTAAATATTGCATTGTTTCCATCACAATGCTTTCAGTCATAATGGTGTCAACAGATTTACAGCCGAGTATGTCAAACCGCTTCACAGCACAGAAAAAGGAAGTGGATATTGTTGCTATGACCCAAACCAAACCAAACTTACCTCAAACATAACCTCAGTCTTTTCTAAACACGTTTAACCTTTAAAACTCGAAGACACTTTTGCTATTTTTGGTCTGTCCGGTTTATTTAAATGTAAACCAGCCTGTAGATAATGGAGCTTTTAATCCCAGTCAGCATGATGTTTCCAGCCTCAGCTGTCAGACTGGGAGGTAAAATGATGTAAAATGAATGTATGAATAGATATAGCAGCATAAAGGCAGACCAGAAGAAGAAAGCAGAATTTATTACTAACAGAACTTTGTAGAAATAACACAAAGATCAACAGTGACCAAACCTTTTCTCATCTCATCGTTCTCTCAAGTCTTGGCTTTCAAGAGAAAAAATATTGTTATTGAAACAAACACACAACAGAACCTATTTCCATGTTTCCACTTTTTCCTCATTTCCAGTTATTCCTGCTACTATTTACCTGCTATCCTCACTAAACCAACTCCAGCTCAGCTGCTTTGTGGCGCCACCGTGCATCAGAAACATCTTCTTGGCTTTATTCCAGCCATAGAGGAGCATTATTTTTCTTCTTTTCACACACACATAGAACTTTCTGCTCACTGGTTGATCTTTGGCTGCTCCTGATTGGACGTTACCGTCAATCTAAGCTCTCTGATTGGTGGAAAGTCTGACAGGAAGTGGCTTCATCATCATGTCCAGGTCTAAATAGAGGTCTCTTAGCAACATAGTAGTGATGGTGATGTTTTTATGATGAAATGTGATAAATAATGCTGTTATCATGGATCCTTGTGGATTTACCAGATAGAGTTTCTGAATAAAACTACATTTAGTAGCTGGATTGTAAACCTCCTGGATGGGATAGAAATGTCTGGAAAACTTCCATAGATCACCTAAATCATCCCAGTTTACCCAACAGAGCTACACACTATCGCTCCTGAGACTCTGGTGGTGATATAAGAGATAACGCTCGAGGGTGCCAGAGATCTAGAGAAGTTTTATCGGTTAAAGCCACTTTATAACTGCAGTAAATTTCTCTTCTAACAGATAAGAAATGTCATGGGTCTGTATTGCAATTTTTTTGATGAATATGACAATAATCTCAATAAATTGACAATAGTCTCAATAAATTGACCTTTAATTATTATGATAGAAGCAAAGCAATCACAGCTGACTTCACACCTTGAGGTAAACCTGAACCTGCCTTCGAGTCTCTGAACAGAGAATGGAGCTCAGTCTCTCCAGCATCTCTGCTGATCAGATTACATTCTTCCATACTTCATCAGAGGAAACTCAATTACTGATGCTGAGGAACAAGCTCTTATAATTACTGGACCTTGGTCCATTCGTGGAATCCCCTGGTGGAGTAATCTAATCTTCTACATTCACCCTGCATGAGGTTTGATGCAACTTTGCGTTCGGCAGTGGTAGCGGCTCAAGGGAAGACGTAACAAGCCTGGCATAGACGTTACCGCTGGAATAAAGGACTGAAAAGTAGCACTGAGGTTAATTAGAGTGTGATGGTTTTTAAGTCTATCGATTCCCAGTCTTGTCAGGCTTTTGGAGAAGTTTAGGAGTGTGGAAAGGTCTGAAAGCTATTCAGAAACAGCCATCTCCTCTGAATCTTTAAGCCGACATGACGCTGTGTTCGGATCCAGACAAGTTTGCTGGGTAAACAGTTTCCGCAGGGAAAGTCAGACAGACTGGTTTTTACTGAAGTCAGGTCACTTTATTGCTCCAAATGCTCTGAATAGTTTGGCTCTGTAGCAGGAAGAGATCAAGTCAGTCAGCAAGCAAGCAAATTAAACAGATATGTGAAGGCTGAGCAGAGACAGACAAAGGCTATCTGACAGGAGAGGCTGCAGAAAACAGACCTTTAGTGAATCTACATATAGATATTTATACAGCAGAACCTGGACTGGAAATTCTTTGTAAAATAATGTGGAATGGACATTTTTTGTTTGTTATTTTAATCATTGTCTTACAGTTTTATTTGAATTAAACCACTGCATGCAATCACCAGCTACTTCACCAAGTCCATCTGTTCAACTGCTCTTAAAATAAATATCTAATCAGCCAATCACATGGCAGCAACTTGATGCATTAAGTCATGTGGACATGGTGAAGTCGACTTGCTGAAGTTCAGCTGGCATGAGCACCATGATGAACTGGGGTTCTCTGAGGGTTTTCATGACAATGACAGAGGTTATCAACTCAGTTCCAGGAAAGTCTTTTTCATTTCTGTGAAACCAAAAGTATGTGCAACGTGTACGTTTTACAACATTTTTTTTACAATATTCTGCAGTTTTACAGTTTTACTTCTTTAACATGCATACAGCAGGTAGATGCCTTCTTTCCTTGTGATGGTATCAAAACGCTAAGCCATGGATTCTGTTTTTAAACACTAATCAGGTTTTTGTTTTTAAACCAAAACAGGGGTATTTCATTTTAGAAAGTAACCAAAGAAAAATGAAAAGGAAAAAGAACAGCGACAGGGCTTTAAATCAGAGTGAAATAGTAACATCCATCGTAAACCAAGAGCAGGTTCGTGCATGACCGAAGTTGTGACAGGGAAAAGCACTTGTTAGTGCCAACCCAGCAATACCTGCAGTGTTTCTGCACAGCTGTCAGGGACAGGGCTGTCCTCTCTCTGCAACAATGATTAGCTGGGTTGTACATGATGAACTATCACCTGCTGGAGTGGAAGAGTAAAGAGTGTCCCTGCTGGATTTTGGCTTGTAAAAGAAATGCTTGCATCTCTTTGCCTTTTACAGTTTTTCTTGTGTAGAATTACAAACATGCAATCAGTGAAACACGATAGGTGGTGGTGACGACGTATGACTAACAGAGCACAAAAGCAGTGTGCAATAGCCTTCACCAGGTGGTGCGGCACACTCTAACATACATCCAGAGGAAAAATACTTTTTGCTACTGATGTGCCTTTGGAGCATTTGTAACGGCTGGGTGGTCCCTGACTGAGGAGAGGCAGGGCAACAATTCAGCCCGGCTGCCTATTTGAAACTCATGGCTGCTTCTGAGAGGCAGTGTGGCCACCTGCTGACAGATGGGACGCATAAATGTAGATGCATTACACACCTCAGTGTAGGAGCGTGCACATGCATATGAGTGCGTGGGGATGGTCAATGGGTACCTGTATTAGTTATATCAGCTGCAGAGGAGAATTTTTCCATTTTCTGCACGATTAAACTTTGCGTCAGCTTCTCTGCATGTTAACATACACAGAAAGCGCCATCAGAGACGTAAAGGCTGCACTACATGTCTGGCTTTTAGGAGCAGGCGGTGAAAAATGTGTGGTTGCTCTTGAACCCCTAGCCTCTGGCTGAACCTACTGGTGGGGTCGGACAGGAAAGCACACACTGCCTGCTGGAGGCTGCGAACTGAATGAAAGGAAAGACCAGAGAAAACAGCTTCCCTGACTGGTCCATCCACTGGGACTCAAGACTATTGATACCAGGTGCACAGAGAAATGCTGCCCACACTGGCTTTTTTTACATATCAGTCAGCATAAGCGAATAAACGAGTGTCCTGTTGGAAAACTTAACCTTCAAGGCACCTTTGAGGACCAAACATGTACTTTCTGCTTATTTTGTATTTTTTATTCTGCTTCAGTTTAAAGCCTAATAATATAAAACTTGACCAGAATTTTTATTTAATCATTATATTTGAAATTATATTATCCCCTTTATTGAATTTTGTGTATAATAGGAGACTAGCATAATGTCAGCACTCTTTATTTCAGAACTGATTTGGTCCCATTGACTCCATCTTAAACACATATTTTTGATACATTATAATCCTCATATATTATAATGCATATTCTGTGTTTTTCACATTAAAAAATCAGGATTGCTTATGTCAAAATGGGCATATAAAACTACAAATATAAAATTTTTAATTGTACTTTTAAATCAATGGTAATGTCAGAAGTTGTTGAAAAGATCTGATATAAAAAAAGTGGAAGAAAATGTATATATTACATTTTTATGACAGGTACACTTTGGGTACCTAAGGGTAAAATGTGTAGGTTTTTTCAAAGGTGTCTCAAGGGTTAAATTCTATTCAGCAAAATGCACCGAGCTTGTGGACAAACTGGTAAGTTGCTCTCCAAATGAACAAAATGGACTTCCATGCATGTACCATTGACCGAGGACATTTTCAGATATCATTCTCACCTTGTTCTTAGGACACAAAAACTTATTATACTTCAAAATACTCAAGAATCTCACAGTCACGTGGTCTTTTCAGCAGTGGAGCCATTCCTGACTAAATTCAATGGAGACATTCCTATAAATGGCCGAGGGACTAAGTCATGTCTTTATCTTAGTAATAAGATAAAGACCTGACTTCATCTCGCTGTGTCTCGATCTGATGAAAAGGCCATCAGATCACATCAATCATGTTCCATTGATTGCAACCTTAAGCTCCACATCTTGAAGTTTCTAAAAGAAGGAAAGAGTTTCCTTTTTAAAAACTAAAACTTCTGCAGAGAGATAAACATGCACAATGAGATGAAGTCTTTTCTCAGTGCAGAACACAAACAGAGCTCTGGGTTTGGCTGTGAAGGCCTTACTTGGTTTGACATGAAAAATAACAAGAAGTAGATTGAGAACCAACCCCAAGACACCCCATGACACTGGTCTCATCAACAATATGACTCTTCTCATACCGCCAGCAGTGGTAGAATTTACCTTTATGGTCACAGTCATAGCTAATATGCTCATTTGCGCACATTTGGTATCAGAACCTTGATCAAGGTGATAAATCGCATAAACTATTTTATTTCTTACAATTAAATAACTTTGAAAATATATAAATCATTTCCATCGTGGTTGTTAGAATAACTGTAAAATCTGTAATGAACTTTAAAGTTCAGTTTCTTTCAAATGAGACATAAAATCAGATCCTTTGTTAAGGAAATCATTTGCATTTAAGCTTTTTTCTGTGGCCCAGCCCTGATCGTGTCCTCCATGAGTGTTAGCAACATGGTAACCTAAACCCCAATGAAACACCATCTTCTCAACAAACTTCATCAGTGGGAGTAAATGAGCATAGCGATGTCAGATGCTTACTTTCAGGTGATGCAAAGCTACATTGTCATCTATCTGCCGTGTCCTCTGCGTCCTTACAGCTTGTTCCCTCAGTCAGAAAAGCAGTGACATGTGAAACTCTGCCCACATGGTCCTCACAACCAACAGATGGCAAAGAACCTGAAGCAAAGTCTGTCGCTGCACACAGGCAATTTACCACAATGATGTCGCTCCTGAAATCAGGACAAAACTGCTTTTCTGCAGCACATGAAGTCAGGAAAAGAGTTCTTCAAATGACTTTGTTTAAATAAAAATCAACCAAGTGGTGCAGCCATAAATCACAGGATTGAATTAGACCTAACAAATTATAACAGATCACCAGAGACGGACTGAAGGAGAGAAAACAAACACAAACGATGGGGGGAGGGGGAAAAAGGCATTTCCTGGAGCTCTTCAGGGTATTTGTGTGTTTAGTTTGTGTTTAGGAGAGAGCTGTGGGGATTTGGGTGTGGGGAGGCAGGCATAGCCTGGGAGGATTAGAGGAATATTACTCCCAGTCGAAGGATCAAGCCGCTCTCTTCCTCCTCCTCCACTCAGCTGACACTCCTTCCAGTCTGGAAATGTTTCTCCTCCAGGTTTTCTCTGCAGGAGCGCCAAGCACATAGCTCACATACAGCCAGCCAGTCAGAGGAAACAGTCAAAGTTCACCCAGAGTACAGCGAATTAGAGGCAGGTTGTTGCACTGCCTTCCCATGCGCTTCACGGAGAGGGATAGTTAGCAGCTTTAACCACTAGTGGAAAAGAAAATAACAATTTGACCTCATGTGTGGCAGGGAAAGGGAAGAAGGAGCGGAGAGAATCTGCTTTACATCACAGCTTCAAAATCCATCTGACGTTTGACAGAAAAAGACCTTAACTCTGACAGAGAGCCCAGGCCCTCATGTGACCAAAACGAGCCACTTCTGATCCAGTGTGTGACCTCACAGCGAACCGGCGACGACTGCAGCGCCATGGCCAAACTACATGTCAACGGGAAGCTTGTCGACTCCATGCTGCAAACACAACAGGTGCAAGCACTTCAAAGCTTTCATAGAACCAGGACGTTAAGATGGTCATAAAAGCTCTGACAGGGACCAAAGTAGAAGGCTGGTGAAATGTGAGGGGACTTTTTTCCTCTTTTTCTTTTCAATCCACAGGAATTCTTGGCTTTAAAAGCAGAGCCGCAGTATGAATTTATTCTTTCCTGCCAGTACGTTGAGATCTAACTGGAAACTGATGTGGTTAAAAAGCAGCGAGGCAAAAGGAGGGAAAGAAAAGTCCATCAAGATGCCAGCAGTGCTTCAACCAACTCATTCAGCCATCATGTATCACTCCTGAGGTCCTGAGTTATTTAGGTCATTTCCATGTAGGTGTTGTCCTGTAGTATCAGCGCTAAAGCTCAGTCTCTTTATGTGGAATTTAGTGTAAATATGTGTGAAACAGATGGGAAGCTGAATGCACGGTAAATCATTCAAATATTCCAAGCTAATGACCCAAGAAAAATTTCCCAGCACGAACACAAACAAACATTTTATACAGAAAAGCTCTCCTGCGTGTCTCAGGCATTTTTAGGATTATGCAAGTAGGTGGAAAAATAAATGAGAACCAGCTTGTTTGGAAAACTGAGCTCCTGAATTAAATAAAATCTGCAGAATTTCTGAAGAAATTTTTAATTCAGTGAAAAAAATAGTGAACTGGTGAGAGGTCACGCCCCTCTTCACTTCCTTAGAAGATTAAATTAAAATGAGTTTTCCTGGCAAAGAGGAAGAACTGAGTTATTCTAGAAATATGGGGTGTTTATAGTCAGATTTTAGTTTTTTAACACAATCTCACAGCAGAATGTGAAATATTGATCCTCAAAGCAAATAAAGGGGAAAAAATAACTTCACTTTCTGGGCTGCAGAAGGAAAATGAACATAAATTATGTTTTTGAAGCACACATGCTCACGTTCATTCTGGTGCACATTGCAATGTGCACAATTGAACTTGTCACATCTGAACTTCTTCTTCATCTTCTTCCTTTTATACATTTCACTCATCTATGAGGATTTTACAAACATTTACAGACGGGTAGAGTTACCCTGTGAGCCATCAGGCAATAAAACCAAGTCTGACCAAAGATTTTTAAACAACTTCTAACTTTTCTATTTTTCTGTTTGTGGTTGTTCGGTGTCATTCATGTAAAAACATCCAATGTTGTGGTCAGATGTGAATGAAACCTGCAACACCTGGACTCATTTTTCATTGATATCTCATAAAAATATTAAAGAATTTTACGAAATGTAGTTCAAATTAAATCTGAAATTAGAATAAAAATCCTTTTGAGTTCTTTGCCTGTTCTATAAGCCTCTACTTGAAAATTGCATCCCCCTCTACACGATCTGTTTGAATACTTTTAGAGTAAATTGAGATTTGTTAAGATGTTTAAATATCAGTTTATGTGTTACAGATGAAGAATAAAGACGGCGCATAGCACAAAAAAAAAGTTTCAGACTTGCCTAAAAAAACAAAAACCTTCAGGAAGAATCTGAATATCTCTTTGGAACAATGCAGCTGTAGCTGTAAACTTCATCAGATCACAGAACGATAGCGAACATCATCTCTGCAAAGGCCAACGCTGATGAAGTGAAGCAGAAATAAATCTGATGTTTTAGTAAACAGTCCAGGAGAGGCCTCCATAAGGGCCACTTTGACCCAGTTTGCCACCATCTGTTCTTAAAGTTTTAAAAGGTTAATTAAAAAAAACAAAAACAACAAAAAAAAACGTCATTTATTCCCCGGGAAAAATTGTAATATAATAATTGAATAGCCACAGGTTCGGATCACATCACTTGAATGACTCCTCACAAAGCAACAGACACAATTTCTACGTCTGCATTGTGACACTGAAAAAATTGTCCTATTACACATAATCTGGTGACACTGAGCTGCAAAGTTATGCCTCTGTAATAGGTGAATTATAATAAACATTTATATGGTCATTTGATAACGTGACCCAGTCCAGAAGCATCACTGTGAAGATGTTTTGGGAGAAAAATGTCCAGTTGTTGTATTTTATACTGTAGCATCTTTGGACAAAATCCATAATTAGACATGAATAAGAGTAGAATGTAACATACGAGGACTTACATCTACAAACTCAGACTGTTCGGACAGTCCGAAACAACCCAGTTACGTTTGGATAACATCAGACATCAGATAACATCTAGTGGTCATGAGAAGAACTGCATGTGAACGGAAACGTGGCGTCCATAAAGGTGACGATCTCAATGAACATAGGAAGATACTTTAATCCGAACCATGATCATTTCATAACCCTGGTCAAGTTGAATCATGAGGGACAAAGGATGGCCTGAATGTAACCATGGCAACCAGCAAAATGCCATGTGTAAAGAAAGGTAAGGGCAAATATTTATTGTTCCCTATCCATCATAATTTCCTGGCCCCAACTGTCGTGTAATTAACAGAATTTAACTCCGAAGTAAAAAACACACGTTGGTCTTGACTGCATGTCATAAATACACAGCTGATGGAAAATGCTGCTCATACCCCTCCTCCTACCTCCTCATGAAGATTTAGTATTTTTTTTGTGTTGATAACAATCCTATTTCCCTCCAGCGGTACAGGATGCTGCCATAGGTTGCATTAATGATATGACCTGGTCCTGGGTAGTAAGACCAAAGTCATAATACTAATTTCACTGTATTTGACCACATCATTTCTTCCATGCATGACCGGACGATAAGCACATTTTCCACTGATGAGGGAAGAATTACGCCACTAGATTAGCTTAAAAAAAAAACACGAACTTTTGAAACCAGGTCTTAAACTAAAAAATTTAGGATCAAACAATCAATGCCATCGACATTCATGTGGTTTAGTAAGGACGTAGTAGTTCATGTCTGTCCTGGTAACCTTTTCCTGCAACATATCGTTATCCTAATAGCATAATTGTTAAAGTCATATTTTGGCTAAATTATATATGAAAATTTGAAGATATGTGTCTAACTGTACTCCCCTAATATTTCTGACTGACTATGCTTCATTGCCTATAAAACCTTAAAATATGACTTAGGCAATTTTGCTAAGAAGCTAACAATTTCATTATTTGGAATTTTGGCCAGAATCTTTTGGATGGGTGGATGGATGGTAGTTTAGTCCATGTCTGACATTTTAAACCAGATTATATCTATGACAGCAGTTATGCCATCATATTCAACATCTGCCGCAGCTTCACTTTCTGAAAATTCTCCGTCTATTTTCTCCGCTTACAGTAACATCTCCAACAACACAGCTGCTCTGCTGCAAGTTTAAATGGTGTAGCAGTGAAAAAGGTCCCCCCGTCAAACAGCTGCTCTGCTGCAGGTTTAAATGGTGTAGCAGTGAAAAAGGTCCCCCCTCAAACAGCTGCTCTGCTGCAGGTTTAAATGGTGTAGCAGTGAAAAAGGTCCCCCCTCAAACAGCTGCTCTGCTGCAGGTTTAAATGGTGCAGCAGTAAAAAAGGTCCCCCCTCAAACAGCTGCTCTGCTGCAGGTTTAAATGGTGTAGCAGTGAAAAAGGTCCCCCCTCAAACAGCTGCTCTGCTGCAGGTTTAAATGGTGTAGCAGTGAAAAAGGTCCCCCCTAAAACAGCTGCTCTGCTGCAGGTTTAAATGGTGTAGCAGTGAAAAAGATCCCACCTCAAACAGCTGCTCTGCTGCAGGTTTAAATGGTGTAGCAGTGAAAAAAGGTCCCCCCTCAAACAGCTGCTCTGCTGCAGGTTTAAATGGTGTAGCAGTGAAAAAGGTCCCCCCTAAAACAGCTGCTCTGCTGCAGGTTTAAATGCTGCAGCAGTGAACCCCAAAGTCAGTGAAAAACAAAGTCATATCCTCAAAATAAAAACCAAAACACCACCCTGGACTACTATGACCAAAGAACACACTGGATCATTCCAGTTGCAGGACTGGAAGTCAAGTTTGAACAGTTTGATAAATTTAAAAAGTTCTTCTTATTCAGAGTTTATGCTGTTTGTGTGGCTTTGTTGTTTAAAAATGACATAGGAACTAATATATTTGTATTCATGCTTAAGAAAAGAGACTTGTCTTTCCCAGAGGACAAACAGTTCTTCTATTGTTAAAAATAAAAATCTCCACTGTCGAAGGGCTATGAATAACAAGCTGGAAAGTTCTGAGATGACTCATTCTCGTTGATATGAAACTTAAAAAGGTGCTTGTATCTGCAGCTTTCATTGAGACGGGGCGCGTCACAGTGTTTGATATTTAATAAGAGGCCACTATCTCTGCCGATCCGCGGGTATCAGTGTATAACCCTGGTGGGACCTTAACACCGTCCTAATCGTGATGATTAAACATGCCTGGCATCAGACAGCTCTCGTTTAATTTCACTGTTGTACACGGCTTTTTATTTTCCCCCATCCGCCTTTCATTTCACACGCCCACTAAATTAGCTTGGTGCGCAAGCTGTGCTAATGGCCTTTCATGTCCACATCAGAGGCGCTTAAGCCTTGAAGACAAAAAAGCCCCAATTATCCCATAACACACATCAGCTGTACAATACATATCCTGCTGCAGCATCACAGTCGGCCTTTTTAAGGCTCCTCTCCGATGAGCTCTCAGATAACTTTAGTTTAATGTTTATATTGATGCCATCGAATCACTGTCCTGATGTAAACGCAGCTCTTCCTTTACATGACGTGGGTTTCATATGGAGTCATGTTTCAGCCCATAAAGGCTGTTTTATCCGCGTAAAGGAGGTCCTTGATCATTCCTAATTAACATCCAGTCTGGAAGAGGAAGCGCATTAATGGTAGGCTTGTTGTCAATGCAACTAATTAACACCCAGGAGGTTTTCATTATCCCGAATAAATAAATGAATAAACCAACATCTCAGTGACCCTGAGTTTTTTTTTCTTCTTTCAGTCATTTTTACACAGCAACCATATAAAAATGGAGGGGAGGGTGGGGCATAAGGGCCGATTTGGTGTTTGTTGTAAGAACATGTGAAGATAAAGAGCATCATCACCCGTTTTCGCTTCACCAGTCCTGCGTGGAAAGGACGTGTGAGTGCACGTGTTAAAGGGCAGGGACGCTCGGACTGCTCCTCAGTGTGCAGCAGCAGGATTTTGATGGATTACATAAAATAACGAGATGATCCAGAAATTAACACAGAACGTCGCCTTGAATGAATGAATTCCTGCTCAAATGAATCAAACACACTCAACATGAACGTTACGTCTAAAACACAGAGAAGGAAAATACCACTAGTTCATTTTCTGGGAATTCCGGGATAAAAGGCTGGAATGTGCCACCAACATGGTTGTTCAAATCTAGAACAACAAATGCAGGAACACAGTCTAATCCCTGTTGTTTTCATGCCTTATTTGAGCAAATTGATAGTATTTGCATAATAAATGACAGATATTTTTTCACAATTTCAGATATTTTTGTGACTAACTTCAGTCTTTATACTTGGTTTAAAGAAGTTCTTTGACATGTAAAAACTAAAATTAGTTGAAAATTATAACTTATCAAAAATAAAAACCAAAGGATGTCTTCAGTTTAAAATAAATGGAAAAGTTTTATGTGAGAAAAGCGTCCATGTTGTTTAGATTTTGGCAACAAGGCATCGCTGCACGTGTATAAGCTGCTGACCCAAGAAAAATTTCCCAGTATGCGAATATATTTAATATTAAAGAGCGTTTCTGATCTGCGCCATGTTTTCTAAACATGTGCACACATTGCATTATGTGAAACTGTCACAAATGGGATTTTGAACATTTACAAGAATTTTCCAAACACTTAAAGGAGGAAGGTGGAGTTACACCATGAGCTGAAGGCAATAAAACCAAGTCTGAGTCCCATCTGACCAAAGATTTTCAAACAACTTCTCACTTTTCTATTTGGTTAATTGTTTTCCACAAAAAATAAAAGGTTGGTGTCAGATGATAATAAAACCTCATTTTCAGTTTTTGTCATTAATGGGTTGTTAAAATCTTGACAACTGCTGTAAAAAAAGTTATGATCATGGTCTACTCTGAGTTTTATTGATGGCTTATCTGAGCAAAATGTTCCTTTAAGGATTCAGTTCAATCTGAGTTGATATGAAGTGGCGCATATGGCAAGGTTGCTTTCATTTTTTCATCTTATGAAATTTATAAGTATCTATCTATCTATCTATCTATCTATCTATCTATCTATCTATCTATCTATCTATCTATCTATCTATCTATCTATATAACAGAAAGAACAAAAACTAAGAGATCCCTTTCTATCTCCCTATTAAAAAATCTCTACAATAAATCGGGATACATGAAGTGAATTCTGAGCCAGTGCCAGACAGAAACGTATAAATTTGTTTGACTTTTGACCCCAGTTTTAGTAAAATCCCACTGAAGGCCTGAAAATATAGAACATCTTCAATATATTGCGCAAAGAGTTTCTTTAAGGTTCTTCTGAAATGATGGTTTCTCTCATTTCCCAGGTTTACTAATTATAAAATAATTTATTTCATACGTTTAGTTAAACTGATCTTTACGGTGATATACCGGAAACATTTAGCTTTATAGTAAAAGCGGCTGTGTTGATATTGGTTTGATTTAAAGATAAAATTTATTGAGGATCTTTTTTGGCATCGATGCGCCAGTTTGGCGTCTTTGAAACCAATTCCTTGTAGATGTTTCTGCTCATTTTAAAGCGCTTCAAACCTCCTGACAGAGTAGAAATGAAAGACGAAAACAAGCAGATTTGATTGTGGGGGTTTCCTCGCCGTTTGACCCGCAGCGCAGCGGAGCGCCATCTGAGACAGCTGCGGGTTAAAGGTTGCGGCTGTAACTTTTGCACTTTTCCTCCCTCTGATACGAGCCACGGTGGACTGAAGTGCCCTTAAGCAAAAGTCTTCGTGAGGAATGACGGCTAAAGGCTGCTCATTATCAGATGGGGATAAATCACAGAGCAACAGCAGCGCGTGACAGACGAAAACAAACACTGAAATGTGGCTCGTGCGCGCTATTTGCGTCTCAAATATACGTCTCTTAGGGAAATTTTGGGTGATGTCATTTAAATATTATTCAGTTATTTCACTTAAGCTTCGCTTTAATTTAAAAATTTTCCGGATAATAAAGACACGATTTCATCCAGTTTTGGAGCTAAATAGTGACATTTTGGATGTATCTGATTTTGGTGCATTATTTTGCGGAATTACCATCTATCAGGGTCGACCTATTGCGATAGCAGCCCACTAATCTGGTTGAGACGTCGGCGGCGCCATTTATCTAAATCAGTGTCAGGGAGCGCAGGTCGCGGCTCGTCAGGCCCCTCTCCGTCATGTGCGGCCCGGGGAGGGAGGAGTGGAGACACGGCCTGTGTTTACGCTCTGCATTCCTCCAGCCAGCACGCTGCTCTCTGAACCGAACTGATCCGAGACAAGCCACCCCACCAGCGGGTCGGAGCTGCTTCCTCTACTGGGGGATTTATGGAGGCGCAAAAATCTTAAAATAGGACTTTTCTGCTCCATTAAGATCCCAAACTGTAAAAATATATTATTCTGATTTTTTAAAATCAGCTCTATTAATCTGGATGGATTTATTAACAAATATTTAGAATAAAATTCTAATAAATAGTTCCCGTGATGAGTGATGTTTGACTTTTCATCATCTGCAGGCCCCCCATCTTTAGAGCAACATGTTGTGAATCATCATCGATAAACGATTCAGGCTGCGCTCACAGCTAAAAACAATAACAACAACAACAACCAGATGATGAGAAGTTGGACCTACAGTGTGCGTTCCGGCGGTGCTGCCACTCTCTGTGCGCCAGTCCGCTGATGCAGGCTTTCAGCGCTTTCTCCTGCAGCATGCAGGACGACGGGCTGGATGTGTAGAAATCCAGCATCTGCCCCGGACTCACGGCCAGCACGTCCATGCAGTCAAACATGATGACGGGACGCTTCGTTCAACTCTTACTCGTGTGCGTTCTGGATAAAAATTGCCGGCATAGGCGCACACAACTCCATCAAACTCCTCTCTTTCTCTCAAACCCCCTCCCTCCCCCCCACCAACTTCTTCTTTTTCTTGGCACGGTAGATTTCGCTCCTCTTCTTCTCCTTCGTCCCGCACCGGAATCATGAATTATTTCGAACTTAAAAAAACAAACAAACAAACAAAAAAACTCCCTCTCCTTAAACGCTCTTCTGCCGTTTACGCGCAGCGGCTCCGCTCTTCCGACTCTTCCATAATAACAAGAGTATCCCGGCGTGTTTCTGCTGGAGCACCGTCCGGGTTGTCGGCAGCGGTGGAAGCAGGGCTCCAACTGAAGGATTTCTCTTTTTTTTCCTAATATAAAAATATCACGGAGTTCGTTTAAAAACACGCATTCTCCGCTGCGATGACGAATGGGTTATCCGTCCCTCCGTACAGCTCATTTCCAACTAGTTTTGCCACAGAGAATGAAAGATTGAATTGCCTAATATATGCGAGTGAACTTTGTATGAACCCTTCCGAGGCTGCTGACCTTCAAATGACCCAGGCGGACTGACATCACTGCGGCTCCGCAGCGCAGAACAAGGCGGAGAGAAGAAGCGCAGGGGGAGAGAAGAAAGATTTTCTTTTTTTCTCTTTTCTTGGAAAGAACAAAACACACTGTCTCCAAAATATAAAACCAGTTTCCTCTATTTTTTCTTTTTTATTTAACATGACTGCACCTGCAACTGCGGCGCTTTAGTTCCGACATAAAAACAATTACACCAAAATGATTATTTATGTGCGTGTAGAAATACCTTACGATTAATAAATAATAATAATAATAAAATACATTCACTTTGGTGAGGCAATATAATCCACTGAGATTCTCATTCTAAAGGGAAAAATATATTATTTGATTTTTTAAGAATAATTTTATTTTCCTCTTTATCTTCTACTTTTTAATTTAAATTTCACCCCTTTAAAATAATAAAATAGAGGGTTTGGTCTCAGTTGAATTTGATCAGGCCAGTCATGAATTTTGTAATAATATTTAATGATTATAATAATAAAAACATTATTATTGCCATGCAAAAGTTTTGAGACACCTCATATTTCATATTTAAAAAAAAAGTTTAATACAACAATTAATTAAAATACAAAACCCCAATTTAAAAGGAAAAATAAAGTTGGGACATTAAGTAAAATCTAAATAAAAACAGGATGTAATGATTTCCATATCTTTAAAAAAAATCTCATTAACGTGTATTTTATTCCCAGTAGAAGATAAAAAAATCTCAGATGATGAAACTGAGACATTTTACTTTGTGATGGAAAATATGAGCTGATAGTGAATCTGATGGCAGAAACACATCTGGAAAAAGCTGCAGGGGCAGCAAAAGGCTGGAAACGTAACTGGTACAAACCAGAAACACCTGGAGGAGCATTCAACAACTAATCAGGTTAATTGGCAGCAGGTCAGTAACATGACTGGGTATAAACGGAGCATTTCAGAGAGGCAGAGTCTCTCAGATGGAAAGATGGACAGAGGTTCTAAAATCAGAGACAAACTGGTTCAAAACACTTTCAAAATAATTTCAGAAAAATGTTCTTCAGACTTTGAAGGTCCACCATCTACAGTGTAGAATATCATCAGAGGATTCAAAGAACTAGAAGGAATCTCTGTGTGCATAGGACAAGCCTGGATGCTGGTGATCTTCCTCATTAAAAGCAGACATGATTCTCTACTGGAAACCACTGTATGGACTCAGGAAGACTTCCAGAAAGCACTGTCTGAACACAGTTCACCATGAAATCCACAAATGCAGGTTAAAGCTCCATCAAGCAAAGAAGAAGCCAGATGTGAACAGGATTGTATGCCATAGTGCCTATGGCGTGGGCAGCTTCCACATCTGTGAAGCTCCATCAATACTGAAAAGTACATGGAGGTTTTAGAGCAACATCTGCTCCCATCCAGACAACGTCTCTTTCAGGGAAGACCTTGCAGATTTCAGCAAGACGATGCTGAACCACATCCTGCATCCATCACAGCAGCATGGCTTCACAGGAGAAGAGTCCAGCTGCTGAACTGGCCTGCCTGCAGTCCAGACCTTTCACCAGTACAAACCATCTGGAGCATCATGGAAGCAGAAATCCAGCAACCAAGGTCCAGGACTGTAGAGCAGCTAGAATCCTGCATCAGACCAGAATGGGACAACATTCCTCTCCTAAAACTCCAGCAACTGGTCTCCTCACTTCCCAGACATTTCCAGACATGTTAGAAGAAGAGATGCTACACCATGCTGAACGTCACCCTGGAACTACTTTTTACACCGTGCTGAACGTCACCCTGGAACTACTTTTTACACCGTGCTGAACGTCACCCTGGAACTACTTTTTACACCGTGCCGAACATCACCCTGGAACTACTTTTTACACCGTGCTGAACGTCACCCTGGAACTACTTTTTACACCATGCTGAACATCACCCTGGAACTACTTTTTACACCGTGCTGAACGTCACCCTGGAACTACTTTTTACACCGTGCTGAACGTCACCCTGGAACTACTTTTTACACCATGCTGAACATCATCCTGGAACTACTTTTTACACCGTGCCGAACATCACCCTGGAACTACTTTTTAAGTGTTGGATTGTGTAGGATGCAGCCAAAGAAATGGGAACGAATGTCTTTGCGACAGGCTGCTACTAACAAAGAGCTTAAAATTTCAATAACGAATCGGCCTCTGCATGTGCTGTTGTCTCTCTAGAGTTGGTTGTCTTTATATACCTGAATGTTTCACATACTGAGTGGCTCAACAAACAAAAACACATTACATTGAAAAAAAAAAAAAAAAAAGAAGACCTTCACAAAGCTTCACAAGGAACTTTTGATCAAGATTACAACAAAGTCTGGGTGCTTGGAAACAAAACGAGGGGTGGCTCAAGACTCGCAGCTCAGTACAGCCACATTATCACAGGAGTTAACTTTAATAGTGTTTCAGAAGGATATGAGGAATAAACCTTTCCAGATATTCCTGTTGAGCATTTGATCTGCATTTATTTGGACTGATGATATAAAGCCATAAACTGTACATAGAACTCCAATAAACCATTTCCAAATCAGATGTTCTCTAAGATTAATGGGTTTTATGAAAACTGACTGGAGTTTGTGGTGCACAACTGCCTTCACAGACTGTAATGCATTATGCAGTATATGGTATATGCAGTGCAGATATGTTGTGAGTTATTGCTGAGCAGAATTATAATGAAGAGAAGAGACACAGTTCTGACAATGTTTCCCTTTTCTTATTAATTTTGCATCAGATATGTTCTACTAAAATGCATGAAATTACCATTTCAAATGCAGCATTTATATGGAAGCTTGATTTCTGATTGATGTTTTCTTTCATTCATTCGGAGAAACACCTCATATTTACATCCACTCCAATTAGGTACCATTATAAGTTCATTATTTGTATTCCTTCCTAACTATAATTTAGAGGTAAAATTGTACCTTTGTTTTAATAATTTCTTTGGTTGTTGGCCAAGGTTTTAAAACTAATTAGGTCATGCAACTGCATTCAGACATTTTTAAAATCCATCATCTTGGTCTCATCTCGTGTTATATCATGGTTATATAAGACTGTGCACTCAGTACAATGAAAATAAGAAAACAAATCATAAATTTCAAAACAGAACAGATTTAATCAGTGGTTGTTAGTCAAGACGACCGTTTTGTAAAACTGAAATGTAAGCACAGGTTATGGCTGCAAAAATCGCTATGTTCTCTTTGCTGACAGGAACCTAAGGGTCCTTGCATGCAACTGTGGCCTGAGATACATCCATCCATCCATCTATTATCTTGAACGCTTATTCCATTTCGGGTCGCAGGTGAGCTGGAGCCTATCCCAGCATTTTAACAGGTGAGAGGCAGGGTACACCCTGGACAGGTCACCAGTCTGTCGCAGGCCCAACACAGATAGAGACAAACAACCATTCACACACACACTCTCTCCTAGGGAGAATTTAGAGTGTCCAATTAACCTAACATGCATGTCTTTGGACGGTGGGAGGAAGCCGGAGAACCTGGAGAGAACCCACGCATACACAGGTAGAACATGCAAACTCCACACAGAAAGGCCTGAGATACAGTTATTTGATATTTGTATAGCACATGTGCTAGAGGTCTACTTGCTACTAAAATGTGCAATTATAATGTCTTTTATTTATTGCCTTTTGTTTTTGATTTAGACAATATGATCTAAATCTGTAACCATTTCTGTCTTTTTGTTAATATTTACATCTAACCATTTGTTTCATCCCTTATTTACAACATATACAGTATTCATTAACACAAAAACCTACAACTAAACCATTTTTATAGGTCCCATTATACAGTTTTTCAACTATTTCATAAGGATATCAGAGGTCCAACAACATTGTTTTCAGTGTATTACCCCAAATTCGGCCATGGTCCATAATTTCAGGCATTCTAAAAGTAGCTCTAGTGAGCTAAACGGAGAAAGGGCTGTTTCTGTGTCTCCTTTAAACAATTAAAAGTTCATGAGTGATGCCTGTCCACACCCTTATCTTGGAAAAGGGAAAGATCTCAGAATCACCCGTTTGAGCACACATTAGCTAAAAATTGGAGCAAGCAAGTGAGAAAGCTGACAGAATTTTCTCATTTTTGGGCCTCATACCCAGGCTATGAGGACACATATAAAAACTTTTAGAATGTGAATTTTGCATAATATGGGACCTTTAAATTTATTTTATGCCTTATTCTAAGTTGAAAACTGAGACATTTTCCTAACCAGTTTGTGGAACGTAAAATGTAGAAGGGTTGAAATTTAAAGGGAAAATACTTTTATGCCATTAAATTAATTAACTTCTGAGTGTAAAGCCTGGTACACACATAACGATTTTTTTAATCTTATGAGATTTTTTATCTGGCCGAGACCAGATAAAATATCAGTTTTGATCATACTGTGTGTGGTGTGCTCTGAAAATGTAATCACATAACAACACACACGACGATGCTGTCCAGCAACTCATCTACAATCTAGTCCTCCGAGCCGGACAAACGTCGAAAAGTAGAAGAAGAACCATATCAACAACCGGCAAAAAACGAAGAAGAAGAAACATGGGCTGTGTTCAAATGTGCACCCTACTCCCTACATATTGCCCTATTTAGGGGTCATGCCATTTTTTCGGACTGTCCAAATGTCCAGAGAGAAAAAAGTAGGGCACTCAAAATTACCCACAATGCATCTTGAAAAGTAGTTAGCATCGATGGTCACTAAACCAGTCAATATAGACCACAATGCATTGCAGGCAGAAGCTCAACATGGTGCATGGAGGCGAAAAAATTGAGCTGCGCGAAATTACCTATAAGCAAACAAACAAAGAATAAAATATAACATAAGGAATAAAAATAAAAATATTTACAAACAACTTTGGATTGGATTTGTAATGACATGTTGACGGGGGTTGTGGTTGCCGTGGTGATGGTAGTAGTCACGTGGTTTGGGGCAAGGAAAAAATAGGCAGCTTCATGCCAAGAGAATGAGTGCACTATGTAGTGTGCTATGTAATGCAGCCCTATGTAGTAAACGTGGGGTTAGGGAGTAGGGTGGACATTCTGGCACAGCCATAGTAACAACCAGAAAACACAACACACAGCAAAGAAGAGAACATACAGGACGAGGGAATGATGGTGGTCTTGGGACTACTGAAAAAGCCAGAACTGAAAAAAATAACAGACTGGAGACAGCTTGAACACAGACTTTATTTACTTCTTTGTTCCCCAGCCAGCTTGCTCTCTGATTGGTTACATTCCATACCACCATCCACACAGTCACAACGCACGAGTTGTTCAATGTTCCCAATTTTCAGCTACGACCCATTTCGGAGTGAAAAATTGGGACAAATCGGCTTGTAACACACCCCAGACCAAATGATTATGGGACAGGGAAATCTCACGATTGGGTATTTGGCGTCCGAGGTCGGGAAGAGGCAAAATCGGGACAAAAACAACCCAAATATCATTATGTGTGTACCAGGCTTAAGACAAATTTTTCCATTCTACAAAATATATCGGCAAAGTTTGGAGGGAAGAAGTGGGCTAACCTATGTAGCTCAGAAAGTACAACCATTTTCTACTATTTTTGTGGGCCAAAGTATTTATTTCAGATATTTGAGGCAGATTTCCTCCATTAAATGTTAAATTAGGCTATACTTAAATGAATTAAATTGAGTTAGAAATGGAAGCTAGTTAATAGCTATTTAAACTAACTAAATAGAGCTAGCTACCGAAGCTGGTTAATTTAACTAGCTACTGAAGCTAACTAAGTGAAGCTAGCTACTGAAATTAGTTAAACGTAGCTAGCTACTTGAGCTATTTAAATAAAGCAGCTACTGAAGTTAGTTAAATGTAGCTAGCTACTTGAGACAATTAAGTAAAGCAGCTACTGAAACATTTAGAGAAATCAGCTACAGTTACTTTCTCTAAACTAGCTAACTAAAGCTAATTAACTAGCTACTAAAGCTAATTAAGTGAAACTACTTACTGAAGTTAGTTAAATGTGGCCAGCTACTAAAGCTAATTAAATGAAGCATCTGCTGAAGCTAGTTAAATGTATGTAGCTGCTGAATTAAGCTAGCTACTGAAGCTAAAGTTAAAAATAAACAGCAAGGAAAGCTAGCCTGAAATTTCTCTGCATTATTAGGGGATTGGTGATTTGACCACAGTGTGCGAGTGAATTACACAATGGCTTGACTGTATTGTAATAAAAAAAAAATTCTTTGTAAAACATTAACAAATGATAATAATGACCCACAGTTAGCCAGTTGGTAGTTTACAGTTTTTTGTTTTTTTTTAACCTTACCTTAGGAGCTAGTCTCATTTAACATTTTATGTGGGGAAATCACTTATGTGTTGATTTTAGCAGTCTTAATAACTGTTTAAGACAGATATTAGCATTAAGAATGTTAAAAGACTGATAATGACAGTATGTCAGTTTTTCAATGTCAAAACACTGATGTTCATTTAAGGTTTAACCTGACAGATAAAAGTATATTTTATCTACAGGTAATCAAATCTGTGTATCCTTACAGTAGATGTGTAAAGGAGGTTAGGAGCTTCTTTCAGATGAGACTGACATGTTGATGTCAGTGCATTAATCACATTTGAAGTTATTTAATAATAGCCTAGTAATCCAAAGTTGGCACTTTACACCTCCACGAGTAGCCTAAACACAAACCACTACTAACAAATTCATCCTTTAAAGGCAACAATTTAGCAAAGCCAGAACTAACAATAGCTATCTGCAGCTCCTTTCAATGAGTTTAGGGGGTTATACTCTCCTTGAGGCATTGATGTCTCAAAATTCTTTTACTAGTTACTGAATATACTTTTCAGTTAGGTTTGTACCCCAACACAATTCTTATGAATTAGGCTGTTAATGAAGATGTATTCAAGTAGTCACAGCATATAATGAAGTTGAGCTTTAAGTGCAAAATCTCAGCTTTAATTGCAAGCTACTGACATCCAAATTATAGGAAAATGAGACCGTGTGATAACATGTAGTTGGCCTTATTTCGCCATCAAATAAGCAAGGAAAAGGTCTGCAGTTGATTTCATGCATGGAATTTGCATTTGGACACCATTCAGCATGACTGAAAGGACCTTTCAACATAAATGAAATGGCAGAGAACATTGGGAGTGGCCAAATCATCATTCTGAGATAAACAAAAACACAGTGGTGAGCTTGGCAACATTAAAAAGGCTTGAACTTGCATTGCTGGAAGCGGTGGTGGATGATTGCAGGTGAAAAAAATAAAAAACATGAAATGCATCCAGGTCAAGAATACTCTCGAAGAAGTAGGTGTGTAATTAAAGTCTAACATTTAAAAAAGAAGTTTAAAGTAATATAAACCTTTAACAGTATAATGGGATGAAAAAAGTGATTAAGCTTGGAACTCATGATCCAAAGTAAACATCTGTAAACCATGTGAAGGCAGCATGGATCCTGAAACTAAGATGCCTCCTCAGTTACTGCCCCACCCATCCCGCTCAGATATTAGTCACACTAGATTTACAAACCACATTGCACCAACAAACTGTACAACAAAACTGCAATATACAACTTATATATTTGTAAGATCATGATGTAACATGTTATTGTGGGGCAATATAAATTTCTTACACCCATAATTTCTGGATATGCATGCTTATGCAAACAAACCATTTTCAAAAAGTTCATGTTTAAAAGAATATAATTGTTCATTATAAATACTTCTAGATTATTTAAGAACATCCATCTCAACTGTGCAACACTCCATTGTTTTCAAATCAAGTTAGTTAGTTAGTTAATTAGTCAAAATGATAAAAACCTGGTATGCAACATAAATCCCACTAACCTCACTGAAAAACCCCAATCATGCTCTGGATGAAGCTAGGTGAGGGTTCAGCTGCTTCTGGGACTGAAAACGTCTGATCTTTGTCACTTTGCCGTTAGAAGAGGTTCCCTACTGTGATCATAAGGGTCTGCACTCCTCAGATCAGAGCATTGAGGCAGGGATCTTAAGTTTTCAGTCCCAGATACAACTAAATATATGCCCACCGTCATCCAAAACACGCTTCATTTCTTATAGTAAACAGGAGACTGATGTAAAAGTTGTTGTTAAATAATATTACCTATAATGTGTGTGTGTGTGTGAGTGTGTATATATATATATATATATATATATATATATATATATATACATATATATATATATATATTTGAAACCATGCATGTCATTTGGACATGCTGAGAAAAAAGACATATGTTTGTAGAGCTACTTAGCTAACTGCCCAAGACCTTTCAAGGTTCTAACCTGTATGATAATCCACTCAGATGTTAATGTGTTATTCACCAGGAGACTTTCTAGAAAGCAGGTTATGTTATGTTCAGAGTCAGTTACCATGGTAACAGATTCAGGGTTGGACGTACCTGCCTTTCTGGATTTGAAAACCCAGAATTTCCCTCACCTCAAAGTTAATAACTCAGAGTCTATACATAACCTGCTTTCTGGAAAAAGCCTCAGATCTGTAACTGGAATGAAGGCTAACAGTTTAGCATTTACTAGCTTTCAAAAATTTCCTAGCTCTTTATTTTTTTGGTGTTTCCTTGTTTTAGCTCCACTTTCACATTTCATGCTTCTTTTTTGCTAAGGTGAAGTTTAAGTTATAAATGTTAGTTGTATTTGGTTTGTCTTCTAAGATGACCCCTCCTATCTCCAGTGAAAACTTACTTTTATTTCTTCTAACAATTAACATTTTCCTCTGAGCTGTATGTGGCCAACACGCCTTCAGGCTCCAGTACTTTGAACAGTGCTGATCCCAGGACATCCATGGCTTCCAACAGACAGTCATGTTTATTGATTCTGTGACAAAAGAAAAAAGCAGCCAGATGACTGATGGAATAAACACTCACCGTCCACTTCATCAGGTCCACCTTGCTAATACCGGGCTGGACCCTCTTTTTCATTCCTCAGAGGTTTTCTCCATATTAACATGACAGCATCACACAGTTGCTGCAGGTTTGTCGGCTGCATCCATGATGAGAATCTCCCGTTCCACCACATCCCAAAGCTGCTCTACTGGACTGAGATCTGGTGGCTGTGGAGGCCGTTGGAGTCCAGTGAACTCATCGTCATGTTCTAGAAAGCAGGTGGAGATGATCTGAGCTTTGTGACATGGTGCATTATCCTGCTGGAAGTAGCATCAGAAGATGCTCCACTGTGGTCATAAAGGGATGGACATGGTCAGCAACAATACTCCACCACCACAGTGTACCTAAGGGGCCCAAAGTGGGCCAAGAAAATATCCTTCACACCAGTACACCAGCAGCAGCCTGAAGCGTTGATCCAAGGCAGGATGGATCCATATTTTCATGATGTTTCCACCATCCTGTCAATCAAATCTATTATCCCACAATGTCACCAGACAGATAAGTTTTTTCAGAGTGAGGTTGTTTTCAGAGTCATTTTATTTTCTTCCAGTGGAAATTTAAATAGTCTTTGACAGGTAGTGGCCCACAGTTACTGATGAAGGGATTTATCTGTCAAAACATTCCTCTCCATCTCAGTACTGTAATGCGTTACTGTACTAGCTAGATTGTTTAGTTGTAGTCAATCACTGCAGAACATTGATCCTAATAAATCCCATTTATTGCTGTAAATGCAGCAGCAATGTAGGACAGGTATGAGCGACTCAGTACGTCAACTTCCTTCTCGTGTCTATTACTCTTGATCATGTACCAGTGGCTGTGCCAGTTTCATAGCTGTCTTCTGAAAACTAGAATAAAATTATGTATACAAACCACAGGGGGAATAAAGTTGTCAATGCATCTGATTTAAGGGTCTAACATCAACGTGATCACCATGTCATCCAAAGTCACGTTCTAACAATAAAACGTTCCACGCTTTTACCAGGGCCGGTTCTAGGAATGCATACATGAGGGGGCAGGCATAAATTTGAAGGGGGCATTATGAGTACATACTTCAGCATTTTCTTGTTGTTGTTTTTTAAGTGTTTCTTTAACGGAACTGTGCTGTTAGTGGAGTCCAACTTCAAAGAAATGGATTGCACTTTGTCAGGCCTCTACTCTAAGACCTGTCCAGCTTGGGTGTCCCACCTGAAACCAAAGCTCCTGCTGGTATAGCTCTTAGAGTCACTGAGGCACGCAAACCCCCTGACCACAATAAGGTGGCAATCCCTCAGGGGGGGAACAGAAAATATCAATAACAAAATGAAGTAAGAAAATAGAAAAGAATGATCCATTATCAAAGCTTTAACAACCAACAAAATAACAATTGCCCTATTGGACAGCCATTAGATGTCTAAGCATTTTGAATAAATTTGAAACTAATAACAATAAACTCAACTATCTGTGTGTTTGTTTCTGTCTGTATATAGACCATAATGATTAAAGAATCATAACTATCAAGCACAACAATAACAGAGCAAAAAATTAAACCCCCTACCAAAATAAGGCAGTGAATCTTCAGGGGGAAATAATGATAATAATAAATGAAAATGAGTAAAAACTAAATGATCCTTCATCAAAATTTTAAGAACCAACAAGGCATACATGAAGCTCTGAGCTGAACTGCTGAAAGCAGCGGGAATGTAGAGTGAAACTTTCTGTTATTTTTTTCTTCAAACTAGCATGCTGAACTAAAGGCTGGGCGGAGCTTGAGGGGTCTCATATGCGCAGCTCGTTTTCCCTCAGTCTAGTACCGAGGAGGCAGTCACATCTATGGCCCGTGCGTGATTGATCACTGCTCCTACTAACAGGCGTAGACACGTTTAAATAGAACAGAAACAAACCCCAGTTGACAGAATAGATGCAATAAATACGTCTGTTATTATAAGTATTTATTCAGTATCGCTACAACACATTTAACAGAGCTTTACTCTATAAGTTTTACCGCTGGAGCTCAGCAGCCGCTCTCTCTACGAGGGGGAGAAATATGACACCGCAAGATCAGGCTGTATGTCAACTCATTTGCATACTAAACACTGATTGGTTGTTTTCTGTGGTGGTGGGAAGGACTTGTTGAAGACAGTACAATGGATCCTGTGAAGCTCCGACACACAGAGTTCAGTACAGAGGGGAGAGAGCGTTTGGAGAGATTTGCCCATTTCGGCGCATTTGATTGAGGGGGCAGAATGTTTGTTTGAGGGGGCACTGCCCCCTCTTGCCCCTGCGTAAAGCCGGCCTTGGCTTTTACTATAATCTATGAGGTTAAAACTAAAGTCTGGATGAGTTTTCCTTGTGTGGCAGGTTTACGCTTAGTAACATTTCATAATATCTCCCAAATAAGTCATTTACTCTCAGCAGCAGACAGCCTCTTGTCTCTTAGTCCATTAGCCATAACTAGCATAATAAACATGACTTGTTGCACCACATTAAGCTTGACAGCAGCATGGAAACACAGAATTTAGTGTTGTATTGTCAACTTTTCACTGAAACTTACTGTGCTGTTGTTGTTTGGAATAAAATCCTTTCTGTTAATATTCTTGACCCACTTCTGTCGAACGTCCCTGTCTCAATGAATCTGTGTAAACCGAGAGGTCTCTGACAGGGGAAATCTTCGTGAATTAAAGTTCTGTGTTCTTCGCATTCAGTTTTTTTCCACTGAAGTTATCCACTGCTGTCAGAACAACCAAAATTGTGCATGACCTTCCAGATTTCTTTTACATTGTTTAGAAATAAGCAGAATCAACCAGAAAATGACAGACACACAAGTGCCACCGCAAAAATAGCGGATGGTCTACTTCCAGTATTTGCTTGGAGGCTGCTGGGGGACGACCCATGATGCTATGGGCTCCTCTCGGGCTCCTCTCTGCTCTCTTTACTCTCTATATAGAAATATTTGACGTTGTTAATTTCTCTTTTCTTCCAGTTCTCTCCATATGATTCTGTTTATATGAACACAGATATTGGACTTATGTGGATGATATATTGGATTTGTTTTAATCAGATTATAATTTTTCTTCAGTGAACTGGATTAAAGCTGTAGAAGTGCCTTGAGATGACTTTGTTGTGAAGTGGTGCTGTACAAATAAAGATGATTTCAAATGAAAAAGAAAAAAACATGGTTTGAATTAGAAATATATGCTTGGTTATGGCCTACAAATTTTAGTTTTTATAGCTCACATCATGTTATGTGAAATCAGTCCTACACAAAACAACAGCCAGGTTCATCTCACAGTTAAGGGTTGTAACTGTGATGCTTTGAACACGTGGACAAACATATCAATTACACATTATCTGATGAGACTGGGCTCACCGACATCTTTATAATAACATACACACTGAAACATTATAAATTATCAGTATTAGTCCCAATATTCACAGTTTTAGCTAATAAAAAAAACCCCACAGAAAACAAGAAACAATTAATTGCAGTTACAGCTTCACATATGTCACATATACTGTATATAATTCATTATGTCTTTCAGCCACAGAGTTCTGCATGCTCACAAACACGTGCACACTATCGCAGTGCAGGATGGAGGGAAGGAGGCATTTGAGAGGCAGAACCGGGCTGAGCACTGCACAGCACACTGATCCCCACAGAGCTCATGAATATTGCAGAGAGCCTACAGCAGAGCTGAAACAGGAGCCCCCCAACACACACCAGCTGACCCCCTGCAGTTCAGCCGGTGTAACAGTAACCCCCGCACCAACACATACACACAACCCCGGTCAGCACAAGTAATGAATACACCTGAAATCCACCTGTAATTAGAAGGTGATAATGAACCCATCCATCAAGATAAGCCACTTTTTGGCATCAGCGCCCTGCAGCTCGTGGCTGCTGAGGCCAAAACTCACCAGGCTGTGACAATACACAGCGTAGCTGATCATTTAATAAGGCCGGGCAAAGCCTGACAGCTTTGAGGTCTGCACACATGCGGAGGCTGCTGTTTTCACTCTGTCCTCAAACCGGGGAGTTAATAACTCAAAGCACATCATCTGCAGCTTCAGCTAAACTTTTAATTCCCATTTTATTCTCCACAAGTGTGTCTGATTTCATAGCATATTTATTAGCACGGCTGAATTTGGTGCTCTGGATTAATGGCTGGGTCAAACCCCGTTCAAACAGCTATATTTAGTTACACTTGCACTTGCCCTATTGGTAATTTAATTGAAGCTGCATGGCACATGCAACTACATTTTCCACTCAGGTTGTGTATCATGCCACAGCGTGCCTTGGACTTATGCCTTTGTGTTGGAACGTGATACACAGTGCAGCCAAAGATTACGATTAATTTCACTTCGCTTCATTAGCATGAATTCCTCACATGTAAACAGTAAGGCAGCATTTATGGATTTAATACATTTCTATTTCAGGGGCCTCATTTATAAATGTGTACACACAAAACGGGGCCTGGAAGTGGCGTACGCCATGGTTAAGCTTAAAATCCCACAGATCAGCTGGCTTATTTACAAGCATAAGATATTTTGTATTGACCATTTATGGGAGAATATGTGTGTGTAAGGGGCGGCCAATTTCACCTGCGCAAACTTTTGGGAAGAGTGTGATTTAAAAAGGGGAAATTGCTTCCACCTGTGTGGATGCCTGGTTTTACAAATCTGAATTTATTTGGCACACGCAAACTTTGGGTTTTGGGCACACGTACATTTTTAATCAGGATCCTTAGCACAGCTTTATAAATAAGGGTTTAAGGTTTGTCAACAAAAAGCAAAAAACAAAAAAACATATTTAGTCACAATATATGAGCAGGATTTAAATCTAAATTCCAAATGTGTAGGTTTTTTAATGGTTGGATTCAATCTTACCTGGTTAGAATTGTATTTATTGTATAACAAGGGTAGATTTCAGGTGTTGTATTAAAACCCAAAGAGAATGATTCTGGTCTGGGTTTTGCTTTTCCTCTGCAAACACTGAGTAAAGCTGCAAGCCAAAATAAGGCAGGGAGTTTATTTAGAACAAGAAAAGCCTGAGAAAATTATGAATCGTCTACTCTTTACAATTAGTTTTTTTTTTATTTTCAATATCTGTTGCAGCCAGAGTTGGCAACAAATCCTCCCCCTGTTCAGCTAAATACCAGCCTCCCAACAGTTGCAACACAAGTTCTTTTTATTGTACTGCTTGAGGAAATAGTGAGAAATTATATTATTTAAGAATCGGTTAAAGATGCAAACACGCACACCAGTTTGTTTAATCGTCTTGATGGGAACAGTCTATTAACACAAGACAGGCCCTTTTACCAAGCTCAGTGCTTAAAGATAACCCTTTACCCTCAACCAAACTATTTCTCATCTAAACCTGAACCTAAAATCTTCAATCTGTTCATAATGAGTCTTTTTTTTCTGCCTCTTGTCTGAAATTACTTACCCTGCCCCAGAAAATGAAGTATATTTTCACAACTACATGGGCTGTAAACATAATCTTGGTCTCAAAAGAAAGCTGAGACAGGTGAGATTACTACACCTGTCGAAATCAAGATATGTGCAACTATGTCCATTTAAATTTAATCTCTGCCTATAAAAAAAAGAAAAAAAAAAACATTATTTCGAGTAAAAACCAACTATGAATCATATGATAGCAGCCCACTTCTCCAATAAATGAATTAAATAATATCTGATGTGTAAAACAAGTGAACCTGAGCACCTTTACAGATGTTTTAACACAAGTATGTCCCAACAGGACTACCAAATCTGACATTGGGCCACATTTTTGCACCACATGTGCCAGTTCACCTTAGATGCCAGTCTGGAAAACTAATTATATTTCACTGATATAACCCTATACAGTCATGCAGCCCCCCGTACTCGCTCTCGTGATGATGAATTTGAATGTGTTGTAGACTGGTCTCCATATTTACAGTAGGTTTCTATCAGTTTGTAAGCTGTCAAGCGCGGTCCCCATAATAGTGTAAAACACACACACACACACACACACACCCACACACACACACACACACACACACACACAGCGAGATACTAAAAAGAGTCAGAACCACAGTTCAACAAAATAATAAGTTCCATATATATAAAAAAAACAAAACAAAACAATAAAACAGGATCCATCAATGAGCCCCTAAAAATGATTTCTGAAATTAAAAAGAGAAACTTGAACAAAATGGATAAACTTTCTACCCCCTCAGGGATGGACTGGCCATCTGGCATATTGGCATTTTCCAGGTGGGACGATGTTTTATTTGGCTGACAGTTTATTTATTGGTCTAACTGGTCCATAAGACTAAGAAGATCATTAGCCCAATTAAGACTGGGCCAACCCACTCAAATGTTTTAACTTCCACTGTAGTCCCGTTGTCACTGAGTCTCTGAGTCATTTATTCATCGAAAAGTCAACACAAAACACAAAATGACCCGTGAAACATGTTGATCTTAAGTCCATTGGTTGTTTTCTGAACTAACACCAGGCTGAACCAATCAGATACTTTAAACTCCTTCTGGTTCTGTATCACTGGATGCAGACTCCTGTCAAAACCAGTGAGAGGAGATGGAGAGGGGGAGCAGAGAAACTATATGACAGCAACAAATGTCCAAAAATCATTTTTGTGTTTGGATGATGATGGTAGAAGCTGTGGTTAGGTGCACTGCTTTCACATCACTGAGATTCTGTTCTGAGTCTGATCCATAAGAGCCATTTAGCAGTGAACACATCGACAGTTAGTGGTGAACACGCCCACAGGTAGCTGTGAACACGCCCGCAGGTAGCGGTGAACACACCCACAGCTAGCGGTGAACACGCCCGCAGGTAGCAGTGAACACACCCACAGGTAGCGGTGAACACGGTGACAGTTAGTGGTGAACACACCCACAATTAGCAGTGAACAAACCAACAGTTAGTGGTGAACAAACCAACAGGTAGCGGTGAACACGGCCACAGGTAGCGGTGAACACGGCCACAGGTAGCGGTGAACAGGCCCACAGTTAGCAGTGAACAAACCAACAGTTAGCGGTGAACAAACCAACAGTTAGCGGTGAACAAACCAACAGGTAGCGGTGAACACGGCCACAGGTAGCGGTGAACACGGCCACAGGTAGCGGTGAACAGGCCCACAGTTAGCAGTGAACAAACCAACAGTTAGCAGTGAACAAACCAACAGTTAGTGGTGAACAAACCAACAGGTAGCGGTGAACACGGCCACAGGTAGCGGTGAACAAGCCCACAGTTAGCAGTGAACAAACCAACAGGTAGCGATGAACACGGCCACAGTTAGCAGTGAACAAACCAACAGTTAGTGGTGAACACGCCCACAGTTAGCAGTGAACAAACCAACAGTTAGCAGTGAACACGGCCACAGGTAGCGGTGAACACGCCCACAGTTAGCAGTGAACAAACCAACAGTTAGTGGTGAACACGGCCACAGGTAGCGGTGAACACGCCCACAGTTAGCAGTGAACAAACCAACAGTTAACAGTGAACAAACCAACAGGTAGCGATGAACACAGCCACAGGTAACAGTCAATAGGCACACAGGAAGCAGTGAACATGCCCACAGTTAGCAGTAAACAAACCAACAGTTAGTGGTGAACATGGCCACAGGTAGCAGTGAACACACCCACATGTAGCGGTGAACACACCCACATGTAGCGGTGAACACGGTGACAGTTAACGTGTTCACAGTCAGCTGTGAAAACACCAATTGAAGGCATTGACTGAATTTCTGATTCGTATTACGGCTTTAAATGGATTCTTTGTAGGTTTTATTAACATCAACACTGAGATCTGAACTTAAAGAATATTTAGAGCGACTCCACTGAATGAAACTCTTTCATCAGGCCATTTAAAAAGTTTCACTTTTTTCTGTCTCGTGGTTTTTGTTTTGTTTTGATTTGTTTTGTTTTTTTGTTTTTTTCCCCATCACAGCATTGCTGGCTCTGAATCTGGGGAAACACTGGATTGTTATCGTACTTCAGAAATTAATTTAGCAGTCAGATTTTTACAGTAATCTGATTACTCCCAGATGACTGATTTTAATTGTCAAGTAAATGCACTCAGTGTTTTATAAAAAAATAAATAAATAAAACAAAACAAAAAAAAGAAAATAGTTATCTGAGAATGTTTTTAATGTTCAAGAAAAAGAGGAGGTGTTACATTATTAGTGTAAATGAATCTACAGTGATACCTCGAGATACGAGTGCATTAACATACAAATTTTTTGAGATACAAGCTGTGATTAGACCAGATTTTTGCCCTGAGATACGAACAAATTTTTTAGATACGAGCATTCAAGCCAACACCACCGAACAAAGACCCACAACAACAACGTGTGCTCTGTTTCCACCGCCTCAGCTTCCCGCATCTCGCTCAGTTAGTGTTTGTGTAGCTCGCCTTGTTAACACTGTGTAAAGCTGTGCTCACATTTTGTGCTTTTATTTTGCGTACAGTACAACTTTATTGTATTTAAAACCACGGGTCCTAAGAAAGTGACTGTAAAGGACAGGGCTGTGAAGAAGAAGAAGAAGATGTCTATTGAATTAAAATGGGAAATCAACAACAACTGAAGTGAAATTTTGTGAGCTGGAACGGATTAATGGGATTTCAATTCATTTAAATGGGGAAAATTGCTTTGAGATACGAGCAAATTGAGATATGAGCAAGGTCACGAAACGAATTGAACTTGTATCTCGAAGTATTACTGTATATCTAATCAGATTTAATCTAAATCAAATTGAAATAGGCTGTTGTGAATTGAATCGAACTGAATCGGGAAATCGGTGATGACACCCAGCAGGAAAACAGCTCATTAATTGGTTGTGTTCACAGGTTAAATCAGCAGATTTTCCTTCATTAAATCATCTTATTCAAAGTGAGAAGATGATTTTTAACCACCATTTATCAACACTAACAGTGAGTCAGCAGATTTCTGATTTTCTTAATCAGCCTACCTGTTATTGGTTGTGGGCTGATACTTCTGGGTCAAAATACAAGCTGCTTCTCTGTAGTTGTTGATGGAAAAAATATAGAAATAACCCTTTTTAAGATTTCTTATTTCTTTTAAATTTTTGTCCAGATGTCATCTGATGCAGCTGTTTGCCTCTTTATTGGAGAATCCAGTAATTCTGGATCTGACTGAATCATTGAGTTTAAAGAACTTCATTCAATCATTGGTTGATCCTGGTTTAGATAATCATCTGATCCATCATTTCTCATGCCTGTTCTTTCAGTTTTTTTCCTCCATCAAACATGTAATATCATATTCATCACTGTGCTGGAGTTTAGGCTAGATGTTTGTTTTACTAACAAATTACACTTCTTGGAAGTATTTAACATCTCTACTGATTCCTGCTAACTCACGGCATGGCTTTAGTGGCTTTAAGGAGCTGCACAGTTGATATTCAAATCTAAGAGGATAAAGTATTTTGTGGTATGCATGATCGGAAATGGGCCGGTCTGGGCCAAAATCCCAAGGCCGATTGTGGTTCCAGTCCACCCACATCTCATCATTTACTGATGCAGAACCTTGAATTCAAAATATTCATTGCAAACTCAAGGACCCACCATTATGAATCAACAAATGAACCAATATTCATGAATATTTTTTCAAAGATTCACTGTTGTTTCAACACTGTGGCCAGGTTTATCAAGTTATGTTAAATCTAAACATTCATTGTTGACATCTGCTCTGCTTTAATCATGGTTCATACAGAGGGGATGGTTACGCATAACAGATTATTTGCAGGTTGTTTCTTCGGAAAACTGTTTGTTGGTGTATAGGCTGAAAATTTTTGAATATCTGTCCTACATCACCGAAAAAGGATATATAGGGTGGGAAAAAAGAGGTTTATATTTAAAAACGTGCAGCTTTGACACAAGGAACATCTTTCAGATTAAATTTCTAGCATTTAGAGTACTTGGAACAGAAGTTAAAACTGGTCTCCATTAGCGAATTATTTAAACATGTAAAATCTGCATTACACCAACAAGAACTGATGTTCATAAAAACAATCATAATATTTTGCTTTTATAAATAATTTTCAGGGTCTGTCTTTTGTTACTTTTAAAAACAGCTCTCATGACAGAATGTGGAATAACTTCATTGGTCCACAAGATGTTGCATTTTTGAAGAACATAAGCTTAAAAGCTCAATTTAGGTCCTTCTTAGGTCCACGTTCTAGAACCAGGTCGTCCTCTTCATCAGGTCCACCTTCTAGAACTGGGTCGGAACCCCTTTGTAATTCCTGCTGGAAGCAGGTGGTGGAAACCTTCCTCAGAGGTTTTTCTCCATGTTGACATGACAGCATCACACAGCTGCTGCAGGTTTGTCGGCTGCATCCATGATGAGAATCTCCCGTTCCACCACATCCCAAAGCTGCTCTACTGGACTGAGATCTGGTGGCTGTGGAGGCCGTTGGAGTCCAGTGAACTCATCGTCATGTTCTAGAAAGCAGGTGGAGATGATCTGAGCTTTGTGACATGGTGCATTATCCTGCTGGAAGTAGCATCAGAAGATGCTCCACTGTGGTCATAAAGGGATGGACATGGTCAGCAACAATACTCAGGTAGGCTGTGCTGGTTAAACCAGGCCACGTTGGTACTAAGGGGCCCAAAGTGGGCCAAGAAAATCTCCCCCCACCATTACACCAGCAGCAGCCTGAAGCGTTGATCCAAGGCAGGATGGATCCATGTTTTCATGATGTTTCCAGCAGATTCTGAGTCTAGCATCTGAATGTGGAGCTGAAATGGAGACTCATCAGACCAGCAACGTTTCTCTATCTTCTATTGTCCAGTGTTGGTGAGTGTGTGTGAATTGTAGCCTCAGTTTCCTGTTCTTAGCTGACAGGAGGAACCCAGTGTGTCTTCTGCTGCTGTAGCCCATCTGCTTCAAGGCTGGACGTGTTGTGTGTTCAGAGATGATGTTCTGCATATCTTGGTTGGAACCAGTGCTCATTGGACTTCCTGTTGTCTTTGTATCATCTCCAACCAGTCTGCCCATTCTCCTCTGACCTCTGACATCAACCAGACATTCTGGTCCAGACAACTGCTGCTTGCTGGATATTTTCTCTTCTTCAGACCATTCTCTGGAAACCTTGGAGGTGGTTGTGGGTAAAAATCCCAGTAAATACTCAGACCAACAACCATGCCATGTTCAAAGTCACTTAAATCCTTTCTTCCTCCTTCTGATGCTCAGTTTGAACTTCAGCAGGTCGTCTTCACCACGTCTCCATGACTAGATGTGACAAGTTGCTGCCACGTGATTGGCTCGTTACATATTTATATTAACAAGTTATTGAACAGATGGAGCTGACAATGTGACTGATGAGTGTAGATCTCCATTTTTTGTCTTTATATTTTTGGCAGTTATTTTTCACTTTAAGTAGAATTGTACTTTATTTAATATTTCCTGTCAGCTTTCAAACAAACCCTGTTTAGACTTAATCTTCAGGTGAGCTGGTCCTGGAGGAGTACTGGTGGGAGGATGCAGCTTTAACGCAGTCATTTCTTGCCTGCTCCCAGCAGCTACTTTCTCTTTTTACTTACATATAAAATAATTCACTTAAAAATCCCATTTGGAAAACTGAAGTCCACTTTAGCTTGTTACTCCTCTTTAAATGCAACTCCACAGGATCATGAGCCAAGGCCGGTGCAGTATTTAGCTGTAAGCTGCATTTAACTGTTGCATATTGTTTTTTATGAGCATGAACAGAGAAACAGCCCATTAAAATTGGGTGTGAATTGGGAGAGTGGGAGTAACATGAACTAAATGACTGAAGTTTTGTCTCTGTGCGAGGTCTATGCTCTCCCTGGTGGTGTATACAGATGCTCCTGTGGATTTGTTTGTCTGATGTAATGTGTAACTAGAATTGAGTTTGCTTCAAGGAGATCATGCTTATTGCGTGTGTGTGTTTGGTTTAGTTTCTGTCTGATAGCAGCATAGGAAGCCAATTCCAGTCCAACAGCTCTGCAACCCTCTGAGATCTTGTGAATGTGAGGGAAGCTGTGTGTTCTGAGTTCTTCTCTCTCAGCAAGTCACACAGAGACAACGACAATAATAAATTCTACAATAAAAAGGGACTCAATCCTCTCAGCTGATCGGTCATGGAAAGAAATTTCCTAAAAAGCGGACGAGTAGTACACTGTCAGTGATGGCACCTCCTCTAATGGACCAAAATAGGACAATTGTTAAATTGTCTTTGAATCACACAGAGGCAGCCTACAATCTATGTCCACAGGAACACGGGTATTTCTCTCCTGTGCTACCCTGAAAAATATCAGATACATTTACAAAAAAACCTCCGTCCACATGACAACTCACAGACATGTCAGAAGGCAAACCAAAAGATGGCCATCAAGCCCTCTGAAGTCATGTTGACCAATCAGAACACGCTGGTTCTGGAGTGTTTTATGTTGCAATGTCCTTAATAATGCCTTTGTTCTTCACTACAGTCGGTGAGTATATGAGTATTTAAATGCAAACATGTAAAAAGTCCTGTTCACCAAATTAGCACCAGCACCTACATGGCTGATCATTTGTTCTTAAGTTATTGTGATATTTGTCGCTTGGTCATTGGTTAACTTCAGTGAAGTATTAATAGTATAGACCAGGGATCTCCAACTCCAGTCCTCATGAGCTACTGTCCTGAGGGTTTTGGATTTTTCCCTGATGCAACACACCTGACTCACATTACTGGGTCATGTGCAGAGGTGTGTTGCAGTAGGAGACATCTAAAACCTGCAGGACAGGAGCTCACCAGGACTGGAGTTGGAGATCCCTTGTATAAACTAATACCTTTGGACAATGGACATAAGAAAGTGGCTCAACAATAACATGAAGAAAGGAACATGTGTCAAGTGTCACGTTGCTGGAATCAACCACCAATAGAATTTCTATTCTATTCTATTCTATACCTCCAGCAGCTTGGATGATTCCAGCAAGGGCAACGAGCCAGATAGCAACCACCACAGCAACCACAGGGGCATGCCTTCTCCTCCATCCGTCCAGAGGTATCGTCTGCAGCTGTCACTAAGTCCGGCTGGCTGGGATTTGTGCTCTGTAGTGGTGGCTGGTCTCCCGGGTCACCTCTGATCTTTGCAGGGCCTTGGTTGCATTTGCACAATCAATATCTATGCCTGATGTTTTGCCCCCACCTTCACTAACCTGCTGATTCAGTCACTGTGTCATCCTGTGGGTTTAATCACCAACACCTACTGATTCGTGATTTTTGCAGCTTCTCTGTCTTTTTATAGGTGCTCCTGATGATGTCAACTTTGTTTTTCTTGAAGATGTTTAAGGTGGTTTTCTGTGTAGCAGCTGGTTGTCTGGTTTTAGATTTAACAGCTCATCCTATTACTTTCTGTCTGGTGTATCCTCGTTTCCTTTTTCTCCTTTTCATTCCCTTTTTCTCTTCTGTTTACTCTCCTTCCTTTTCCCCCATCCCTCTTGTTAGGTCCAGCATTAATACGTAAATTCAGCAATAGACTCATTTAAAAATGAAGACTAATTAGGACTGAGCGATTAATCGATAAAATCGATAAATCGAATTTTCCATTTCTGGAGATTTATTTTTATGAAAATCTGGATTTTTTTCCATAGTTAGTTAACAGCAGACTTAGTCTTCCCTCCACACCAGAACGGTGTTTGTTTGACAGATTTACAGTGAAGTGACCCTGACTAGCAGCTCTGTTTTTTTTTTGTAAAAGCTTTTCTGGTGTGTTCATGTACAGGTGTAACAGTTTGTTGTCTGGTGATGGTGTGGATTGAAGGGTCGTTTCCTTCTGTCTGTAATGTTTTTGTTTCCTTTCTTCTTTCCTTTTTGCTTCTTTTTGCTATTTTCCATCTTTTTCTGTCCCCTCCGGTCAGGTCCAGCAAGATTACATAGATTCCATGATTCAAAGTAAATAAATTAATTAATTAATCACATTATCAAGAGGAGCCTTAGCCATTGGCCTCCCTTTGGCAAAGCAAATTTGTTCAGCACGATACAGCAACCAGATTATCATTTTGCTGCTATGATGCTGGACAGGACAGAAAAAAAAAAAAAAAAAAAAAAAGAAGTGATCCTTCACTCACGCCTGGGATTTAGCTGTGTGTATAACAGCAGTGAGAAATGCTGCTCTCTACGAGATGCAGAAATCAACTTAACCCACAAACCCTCGTTAAGAGACAACCTTCATCAGGGGAATTATTCCTGCAGTGGATCCTGTATGATAAGGATCCAGATGAAAAGAGATCACGGATGCATTGAAAGAGATCACGGATGCATTGTGTCGCATATTTCCATGTAAGATATGAAGTTGTTTATATGGTGGAAAAGCTACGACAATAAATGCTTTATTTTTGCTGGCATTCATTTATATAAACAAATAAATGTTTTTAATAAGTTTATTTATGTTTTGTAAAAGAAAAGAAAAAAAATCGATTAAAATCGGAAATCGGATTTGGTTATAAAAAATCAGAGATCTTATTTTTAGGCCATATCGCCCAGCCCTAAGACTAATACTCAAGAGGAGCCTTATATTCATAAAGCAATTTTTTTTGGCACAACACAGCAGCCAGACCACCTGCTGGCTATGATACTGGACAGGACAGGTTTAATAAAAAGAAAGAAAGAAAGAAAACAAAAGTAGAAGTGGACTCTGTTCATTTGTAGTCATGGTAATCTCTCCAATACTTATCAATTCCAACATTGCTAAAAAATATATAAGAACATAAATACATAACCTTGCTATTTCTCCCATGTGCATACAGCCACGTGTAAATTACCTTCTTTCCAAGAATCACTCTCTGGTTCACAGGTGTTCAAGCAAGGCTAAAACGTGGGGTCCCTGCAGACTCCACCACCAGCCATCTGATCACTACTGGACACAAACCTCCCATTTTCACATTTTATACTCTGATATTAAGCTTCATATGCTTTTTTAAACTAAATAGTTCATTCAATGTACATTTTTATTATTGTACTTGTACGAGACCTTGTATAAATCATGAATGATTCTTTTCTTGAGAATCACTGATTTAATTATGCACAACTGAATTTCCTCAGTTAGACCTTCATTGTTCAGCGTATTGTTGACAGGGATGGTCAGTGGCATCTGCTGGTGGGTGAGAAATTAGCATATTAAAGTAGCATATTCACAGAACCTCCTTCACTGAAAGAGGAAAAAAGAAGTTACATAGAAGAAATCAGAGGTTAACAAGTCAGAAATGTGCAATTCTGAGGAACACAAATGAGATTTTAGGGCATTAATAACTACCGTACTTGGATTTTAAAAATACACATGCTCACTTTGAATTTTTTCCCCAATTTTCTTTTTTTTTTCCAGATTTAAATGTCTACATTCAACATACTGTATTCAGTATGGAGTGAGAAAATCTCTGTGTACACAAGAGACAAATGTGAAAACAAGAATTAAATATTCATGATCTTCAGGCCCTCAAGCTGCACAACATCACAGACATGTCTTTAGTGAAAGTGGCTGACTGGGCTCAAAAGCACTCCTGATCCACTGGCAGGTAACAAAGCTCATCAATCCACCCACAAACAGGAATGTAGGTAAAACATTACTTTGGAAAGGAAAGAGACATGCCTAAGATTTAAAACTGGGTCAAATCTCACTGGTGAATTCAGGTGAAGCTCAGGTCAAAAGAACAAGGGCAACTCAAAACCCAGTTTTGTGCTTGTATAGCGGTGCAATGATGATGATGCCATCATGCCTACTTGCACATCTGTCCATGTAGTGAAACACAGGGCATTGTTGAGATGCACATTTACATCATAGAAACCAAGTTCACATTTACAAAACAAGCATACAACGCTGAAACACTTTTACCATTGACAAAGCAACTTTACATCAACGTGAAACATTTTTACAAGTTCAGGAAGCTCAATTACAAAGATATGAGCCGGTGTTACACCGAAATCTGTGACCCATCAGAATCAGTGACCACAGGGGGCGATAGTGTACATTTCTCTGCATGTATGTCTTGGAAGACGACCATGTAACCCCTCCTAGAGTCTGGACTCTTGTAACATGATCACGGTAGTGACCATTTCGGACAGCCATCAGAATGTGTGACTACTGAACCTGCATTATAATGAACTCAGACTTAAATACAAATGTTTTCAAGACTTTGCTTATCTGGGTCACAGATTTTGGTATAACACTGGCTTTAAAATAAAAATGGTTTGTTTTCCTTAAATATTGACTTAAAAAGAATATTCTTGCTATTTAAATGTGAAATGAGTGATTAGCAAAATATATCATAGTAACGGAATAAATGTAAATACAATACTTGTATTTTTAAATTTCCTTAAATGCAATAAAAACTTCAGCCTGTAATTTATTAACTGGATGTTTATTTAATAGACAACAATCCAAAGAAACCAGTTTTTGTGTCTTTAATGAACAGCTTTATTGTAAATAACAAATATATTATTTATATATAATAAGTTATAAATATACATAATAATAATATATATAATAAGTATATAAATATACATTATGTTTATAATATAAATGGGGAATTCATGCAGTAAAAGAAAGAGAAGCAAAGAGAATCTTCAAGAAATGTTTCTTAATAGATCGTAAAGGAGTTTCATATTTCAACGTCGACCATGTGTGACAGTGTGAAAAGATTTAGGGTATTCATAAAAATCTTAGTATGTAAAGCGCAAGGACAGGACGAGCTAAACACCACCCACAGCAGAAGCCAGGAAAACCTTAACAGTGTCTTCAGTTCCCAAATGACTGAAGAATGTAAATACAGACAGGAGATGTAAAAACAGTAAAGATCACAATCTGTTTCTCTTGTTTTCCTTGCATGTGCTGCTTGCATCAAATCTTTAACTTTTATAATACCTTTAAATCCAAAAACAGATGATCAGAAAACATACTGGAGAATTTTCTTAAAGCTTCAAATGACCAACTTACAGTTTTAGGCTTTCATTGGATTTTATTTAAAAAAAATTCCAACTTTGTAAAAAAAATAATAAAAACATTAAAACACAAATGAAGGAAGAACAATGCCGAGGTATAACAACAGTAGAACAGTATGAAGGCTGCAGGTCAAAGAGGGAATTAAATCTCTTGGAACCATCTTGTTTGTTAATTTAATAACCATTTGAATTTCATGATTTCTCTTGGCAGCTGCTGCCTTCTGAGCTGCCGTCTTGAATTTCCATCTTTAGTTGTTTCCAGCAGGTCAAACTCCTGCCAGCTCTGTGAATTTCCAAATTCACATGCAAATTATCTTTTTAATGAGCAAGTAAAAGAAACATCAACAAAAATGAGCAATTCATGAGGCTGGAACCAGGACAGGAAGGAACGTTGGAGGTCAGTGTAAACACAAGCAGAAGGTAGTGAACAAAGATAAAGTCTAAACAATGTTCGCTTAAATGTACGATGATGTAAGTTTTAAAGAGAACAAACATGGAAAAAAATCCACCAATTATATAACTTTCTGGTTTAGAATAACTTGTTGTTCCTTCTTTTAAACGCACTCAGAATTTTCTATTCACTCCCATGAAATATGTTCTGAGGCTGAAATGAGCTCACGATGCTCAAACTGATTCAAGGCCTCTTCCTTTTTGTCCCAAACAACACAACGCTGGCCGTCCACTTTTCTCATTCCCGTGTTTCAAGTGGAAACCAGATATATTCGGTCCCTGTATTTTTCCTTGAGTGCATCTTGAAGAGTCCAGTTTTCCCCAGTTTTTGTATGGAGGACCGAAACTTCAAAATTAAACAGAAATATAAAAATGGCTCAATAAACAAATTGATATCAAAATAAATGATGCAACAAATATTTCAAATTAGTTTTTCATTAAAATTAATTTTTAAAAAAGTGCCAATAAACAAATTAAAATGAATGAATTAAATAAATTAATTAAATGTCAGATGAAAAATGTGACATGAATTCATATTACTTTTATCATTTTCAACTGTTTTAATTATATTTATACTATTTATTTGCTTTTCTATGTAATTTTCAGTTGAATTAATTCATTCATTTAGTGCTTTTAAGTTTTCCTTCTTTATTTATTTCTATGCCTGTTGTGATTCCTTTATTATTTTCCCTTTACATTTTCTTATCCCAAAAAGTATTTATTTCTGTATTTTATTGACTCTATTTTTTTTTTTTTTTTTTTTTTTTTTACAGAAAAGGGGTTTTAAAATATTTTCGTATAATTTATTGGCATTTCAATTAGTTTTTTTAAGCAATTTTAATATTTCGGTATTTTATTTAGTTTTTTTTATTTTACCCCATATATTTGTAGACGCCACTGGACACAGAATGCCTCCACATGGTCCATGAAATCCTAGAACCACTCTGAATTCTCTACATCAGTCTTCAGAGATCAGGCTGCATCCCCACTACTTCACTGAGGTCCATCTCCAGCATAAAAATAACGGTTATTATGACTACTTACTGCTGTATAACTCTAGTTGTTTTAGAAAAAAGTATCCAAGTTTTAAAACCTTGTAATATCCTCCAATATTATAATAACACTTTTTTTATGGTTGAAAATGTAAATTTCCAAGTTTTTCGATGAGTGCCTGATAAAAGGTTAATTACCAGATATATTTCGACATCGCTTTACTGCTGATGCAGCTAATGCTAATGCTGACGCTAATGCTAAGGGATGAGCCTAAAAGTTTAACCCCCCTGCAATGTACAAAGGAGCCCTGTGTTTTCTTTTTTATAAGTGGGGTCAAGTGCTCTGCCTCGTAAATTTTTGTAAACATTTTGTTGTAATCGTGCTTCTCCCACCATCTCGGTATCTTCACTTTCAGGTTCGGACTCTGGTTCAAATATAAATGGCTGAATTCTGTAAGCTGCTGCTCGGTCAGGTTCGCTCGCCATTACTTAGCTGTTGATGTTTTGGAGTCGGACACTGTGCATGCACTGGGCCAGCGCCCCTTCTGACTCTGGCCTTCCTGCGGCCAATCAGCACGCACCTGATTAACATTAGTCAAAAGCTTGCATGAACTCTCATGAGACAAAGTTGTGGTATAACCCACAAGCTCTATGTTTGAGTTTACTTTGTTCAATAAGTTTTCAGATATTTCCTCAGACACTCAAGAGGGTGGTGATTAAAAAGCCTTTGTTATAACATGGCTAGTCTAATAAAAGCATGCCAATGCGTTTTAGCCAAAAAGGCCTTCTTCAGGGCGAGTGGCAAAATGTTAGTCAGTCTATCACCACCACTAGACAGTAGACCAGAACCGAGCCCCCTCCTACCACACCAGAATCCAATCTACCACCACCACCAGACAGTAGACCAGAACCGATCCCCCTACTACCATACAAGGATCTAGTCTACCACCACCACCAGACAGCAGACCAGAACCGAGCCCCCTCCTACCACACCAGAATCCAATCTACCACCACCACCAGACAGTAGACCAGAACCGATCCCCCTACTACCATACAAGGATCCAGTCTACCACCACCGCCAGACAGTAGACCAGAACCGATCCCCCTACTACCATACAAGGATCTAGTCTACCACCACCACTAGACAGTAGACCAGAACCGAGCCCCCTCCTACCACACCAGAATCCAATCTACCACCACCACCAGACAGTAGACTAGAACCGATCCCCCTACGACCATACAAGGATCTAGTTACCACCACCACCAGACAGTAGACCAGAACCGATCCCCCTCCTACCACACCAGAATCCAATCAACCACCACCACCAGACAGTAGACTAGAACCGATCCCCCTACTACCATACAAGGATCCAGTCTACCACCACCATCAGACAGTAGACCAGAACCGATCCCCCTCCTACCACACCAGGATCCAGTCTACCACCAGCACCAGACAGTAGACCAAAACCGATCCCCCTCCTACCACTCCAGAATTTAGTCTATCACCACCGCTAGACAGTAGACCAGAACGGATCCCCCTCCTACCACACCAGAATCCAGTCTATCACCACCACTAGACAGTAGACCAGAACGGATCCTCCTCCTACCACTCCAGAATCCAGTCTATCACCACCACTAGACAGCAGACCAGAACCGATCCCCCTCCTACCACACCAGAATCCAGTCTATCACCACCACTAGACAGTAGACCAGAACCGATCCCCCTCCTACCACTCCAGGATCCAGTCTATCACCACCACTAGACAGTAGACCAGAACCGATCCCCCTCCTACCACTCCAGGATCCAGTCCATCACCACCACTAGACAGTAGACCAGAACCGATCCCCCTCCTACCACACCAGAATCCAGTCTATCACCATCACTAGACAATAGACCAGAACGGATCCCCCTCCTACCACTCCAGAATCCAGTCTATCACCATCACTAGACAATAGACCAGAACGGATCCCCCTCCTACCACTCCAGAATCCAGTCTATCACCACCACTAGACAGCAGACCAGAACCGATCCCCCTCCTACCACACCAGAATCCAGTCTATCACCACCACTAGACAGCAGACCAGAACCAATCCCCCTCCTACCACACCAGAATCCAGTCTATCACCACCACTAGACAGTAGACCAGAACCGATCCCCCTCCTACCACTCCAGAATCCAGTCTATCACCATCACTAGACAATAGACCAGAACGGATCCCCCTCCTACCACTCCAGAATCCAGTCTATCACCACCACTAGACAGTAGACCAGAACCGATCCCCCTCCTACCACACCAGAATCCAGTCTATCACCACCACTAGACAGCAGACCAGAACCAATCCCCCTCCTACCACACCAGAATCCAGTCTATCACCACCACTAGACAGTAGACCAGAACCGATCCCCCTCCTACCACACCAGAATCCAGTCTATCACCACCACTAGACAGCAGACCAGAACCAATCCCCCTCCTACCACTCCAGAATCTAGTCTATCACCACCACTAGGCAGTAGACCAGAACCGATCCCCCTCCTACCACACCAGAATCCAGTCTATCACCACCAGTAGACAGTAGACCAGAACCGATCCCCCTCCTACCACTCCAGAATCCAGTCTATCACCACCACTAGACAATAGACCAGAACTGATCCCCCTCCTACCACACCAGGATCCAGTCTTCCACATCCACCATCGAAAGCGCAACTCACCTGAAGTAGTTTGCAGAGTTTTCTGGTTTAAACCTCTCACACTATAGCAGAGGAAGTCCTTCTGCAACTGGCATGGCTTTATCTTTAGGTAATGAAGTAGCAGGCAGTAAACTAAAGACTGTTTCGTGGTGCATTTCTTTGTACGTTTCTTTGTAAGCATCGGGGTGCATGTGGTAGTGGGATTGGGGGGGCTTGGCATTATTGTTGTCGATGGGCCCTGGAGAAAAAGTTTTGGAACCACTGCTCTGATGTGACCACGGTAATCACAGCAGTGGATGTGAGTGTGTTACAGAGAGAAACTCCATAATTTAGTATTATATGTATAAAAGTCTAGCTCCGCCACTGACGCAGACATGCTGAAAGCTAAGGTTTTCGTAGTGAGACGAATGAAAATGCAAAATGCTATTAAATACAAAGACTGCTGGATATGCTCCACAGCAACTGTCTGCAGCTGTCATGATGTTTGTGACCAGTACCAGCAGCCAGCACGTACATTAACAATATTAATTCAGCTGCTGTGGAAGTCCTTAATCAAGTTGGTGTAATAAACCATCTCCAGTTATAAGACATGATGGGGCATTTCAAGTCAAGTGCACATTATCCTCTGCTCTGTACAAGAGCATAGCTAATAAACATTGACTCTACAGAGTGATTGTGATTGGTTAAAGATGTCTAGCACTGGCCAGTGGTATGGAAAAAAGACACATTACAAACAAGGAGGCAATAAAGTGAGCTCATTTATTCCTAACAGCCTGAGTACCTTCAGCGATGGGCCCCATGCTGGAAATTTGGTCGATGAAGAAGCAGTAATTACACTTCTGTCTAAGTGTCTTAATGTGACTGCCTCCTTTGTTTACTTTTGTGTCTCCTGAGAAACAGTAGCTGATGGATCATTTTAATTTCCAATCAAATCTGTGTCTGCTTGTCCCCACATGCATGTGCATGAATGTGTGTGAGTTTTCTCTAACATGATACACAATAAAATCAGTTCTTTAATGTAGAGCAAAGTAAGTAAGTAAAACTTTATTTATACAGCACCTTTCAAGATATAAAATCACAAAGTGCTTCACAAGAGCCACAAAGAGAAATTAATAACCAGCAGCTTTTGAAAGGGACCACGTAGTCCACTAGTCTCAAGTCTAAAAGAAGAGAGTTCCAGAGTCTGGGGACTTCGAACAGAAGGCTCTGTCTCCTTTTGTTTTCAGCTTAGCATGAGGCACCATCAGCTGGCCTGGGTCACAGGACCTCCAGGACCTGCCAGGGAGATATGGGTGCAAAAGCGCCCAGCGTCTGTTTATGAAAAGCTCTCCAAGTCAATGAACGGATCTTAAACTGAACTCTGAAATAAGAAACCGGGGCAGTTGCATCAAGTTTGGAGTCACATGAGAAAACTTGGAGGATTTTGTCAGAATTCTGGCAGCAGCATTTTGAACAACTTGCAGCCGTCCTAGGGAGGTTTTGCTAAGTCGTGTAGTGCATTATAATAATCCAACCGTGATGAAACAAAAGCTTGAATAATGATTTCTAGTTCAGGATGTGACACATTGGAGCTTAGCTTGGCATTATTTCTCAGATGATAAAAACAGGAACGAACCAGAGGGTTGGCATGCACATCCAAAGAGTGACCTGAGTTTAGTTTGGTTTTCTTCATGGGTCATGATGTGGGAGCTCCACAGAGCAGCAACAGAACCCAACCGGGGTTTGCAGATTCCACACAAATCATTGCATGATGATTTTCAGGTCTCTGTGGGACAATAAAGTTGCACAAATTGTTCTTACATGATATTAAACTGCTGTAAACCCCAGAAGAAAAAGCACTTATGATCTGTAGTAGTCTCCTATTAAATGAAATATTATTCTAACATGATTGAGTAGTACGGGCAAAAGATGGAGGATGGTAGAGATTGCTAGTGAGCAATAAAAATGCATAAAGATAAAGAACTTTGAAAGCTGGAACCGGAGCATAAGCATGTGTTTGAAGTGTCAAGATCTCTTGGTTTGAAAAAAATATATATAACTAAGAAAAAGCAAGAAATATATAAAATAATACTTTAAATAAAAATTGTTGAACAAGCAAAAACTTAATATAATATTATTTTAAACATGTCCTAAGAGCCTGACTTGTAGGCAGCTGGATTTATTTTTGTATCTTAAAAACATTTTTTATCTCATCCAAAAGTTTTCTCCATTTCTATAGTGGCTGGTGCGAAGTTCCAGATTTATAAGCTGTTTGGCTGTTCACGCCCACGCTGCAAAAACAGTCCGTCGATCTTGGTTTTCACCTTATTTTCAGCCAAGAAGTCTTTGATCTCGTTTCGAGAGAAGAGAGCAGAATGTGTGAGATTATTAATCATGTCTTTTATTTCTTATTTCGTTACTAAATCCTAAATGTGCATATCAAGTTAAATCATGTAGATCATATTGTCTCTTTCACAGACAATTTTAGCTGTAACCTCCTCATACAAATTCACACCACTGCAAAAGGGAGCTGTCCTAATAGAGAAAAACACTTGGTAAGATTTCCTGAAATAAGAAAAAGGCTCTAAACTTTAGACATGAGAAATATCCTAAAACAAGTTAAAACTCTCATTTCAAGTCCGTTATTAGGTAAAAACAACCTCAAACAGCCTGTTGATGCTCCTTTCAGTGGTTTATTCTCACTTTGAGAGAAAATAAAACAAGAGAAACTAAACAAGAATTCGAGAAGTGTGCTATATATGGTCCGTTATATGGTTGGTGGCAGTGGCTCAGGTGGAAGAGCGGGCTGTCCAGTAAGTGTCAGGCTGATGGTTCAGACGTTGTTGAGGGACTGTGTGGTGCTGCCCCTTCAGCAGGAGCTTAGTTAGTTAAAAAACATTTTAATAACTATTCTTGAATGAAGAAGAATCATCTTGTTTAGTCCCTACCCAATTCTCCAGCCATGATCAACTGAAAATCCATCCATCTTTGGTCATGTGTAACTAAGTAGTTGCCACAGACCATGAATACATGGGAATGAGATCATTAACATGCAGCTAAATCAAGAATTCCTGTACTGACGTAGACCAGGGGTCCAGCTCTGGTTCTCAAGGGCCTCAGCAAAGGACTTTGGACACCCTGATTCACAGTTAGACCCCTTAGTCTGGGTGTTTTTGTATTGCTCTTTTCTAACTGGTGTCAAATCAATATTCTTCTTCTTCTGTTGTATTTATGAGAACATCCAGGTTAATTATCACTGCTATGCTGATAAAACAGCTTTTCATCAAAGATCGGGATTAGAGCTCCTCATTTACAATAAAACAGCGTCAGAAGTTTTTTTGATTCATTAACAATCTACGTACTGATCTCAATATCAGCCCTGTCACATCATATACAAAATCCTGATACTCTGCTTGGAGAACAAGTGGCAATGAAATCCATCCGTTTTTCCATTTGGCTTGTCATGAAGGAGGCTCCTGAAGGAGTCTTTGCTTGGCTTCATGTCCAACTGAATCCGGCAGCATTCAGAATGCATGAAAAGAAGATTAGCTTGAATCTGTCCAGAGAGGAAGCAACTCTTCACTGCTGTGATCTCAAAATCAACTTTCTCCTCAGCTCTTCTAACCATCACCTCAGCCCTCACCTCCTTAACCCGCCCGTATTCTTCCCAGTCCTGGCTGCTACTGAGGCTGAAGCCTGGTGTTTGTAGTGAGGAGGCTGCCCATCAGTCAGGCGAGCTTCTCTGTGGCTCGGGGAGGGATTACCAGGCATTCAGGCAGCTTCACACGGTGAGCCACAGTCCAACTGATCAGAGAGGCTCTCCTCTATCTCACCAACTCACCCCCGGGACCTGTGATTTCACAGGGATTATTACACAAAGTCGGCTAATCTCTCCCTCCACTCTCATTGTATTGATGACCATCCCAGACATGAATGCTCGCTCACTCTGGCAGTCACTCACATGAAAGGTGATGAAATACGCCGATAATGAAGAAAAATGATTGCAGAGATCTGAGGGCTTCTGGAAGACAGCAGTCCACCAGACGTCTAAGCATCATAGCTGATGATATGAACAGGATGGTGGTTTCTTTTCTGAAGAGAAACTAAAAATTAAAACACTGAAAAACTGGATCCACAAAAGGCCATACTTTTCTTTAGTGAAGTGAAAAGGTTGAACTTTTTCCCCCCTTCGTGTATTTTTGATGACAGGCTGAATCCTCTGTGGCAACCGCTCTAACACAGGTTTCTGTAAATAATAATAATAATAATACATTTTATTTAAAAGCGCCTTTCAAAACACCCAAGGACACTGTACAGAGGAACATTATTGTAGAGACTTTATTTCAGCTGCTCTTTGCCGCAGGAGTTTTCTTTTTAAAATACCCCAAAGGTGTTTTTTTTGGGTTTAAATCAACCAGTGTATGTATATGTTTTTCTCCAGATACTCACCTGGAAAAATCCTCCTCTGTGTATGGTGCAACTAAAAGAATAAAATTCAGACGACTGTGAAGTTGGCGGAGGTTATATCCTCACTGAAGTCAGCTGTTGACATGACCAAAGATAGGATGGTGCTTCTAAATGAGAGGCTGGTGGTGGGAAATGAAAACTGGGTAAAAACTCAGGTGTTTAACACAAGCCGCAGAATTAGGTGGTGCCATGGCTGGGCAGAAGCTCACTGATGTTATCTATTAGCATGTCAATGCTGTAAATCTACTGGAAAGGACTGAATAGTATCAACTCCTCTTGCACAATGCCTCCCTGTTCAGATTCAATGTGGTGTTCACGGTCAGAGTCACACAAAACACAAAGTTAGCTGATGTGCTCAGATTTCATTTGATTTGGTCTCTTAAAAGTGGCATTCATGGTTATTCTGACACATTCTGCAGTGAGGGTTCTGATGATTATTTCTCCTCACATATAAAGCTCTTAGTGACCAAGATCCATCAGATCTAAAAGATCTCAGAGTTCCAGATTTTCCCAACAGAGCTTCACTCTCAGGCTGCAGGTTTACTGGGGGTTCCTAGAGGTTCTAGAAGTGGGATGGGATTCAGTTATCAGACCCTCTCCAGCTCCCAGTTTGGCTTCAGGAAGCAGACCCCTCTCTACCCTCCTGATCATCCTCTTTTTTTTATTTATTTATTTTTATGGTAGCAGCAGAATGACGGTCTGGTCTGGTTGTGCGGAACAATGAGGAATGAGGAGTGATCAGAAATGAGTGTGATCCTACAAATATGACCACGCCTCTACAGAGGCTAGAGGCAGACTAGGGCGGCCCAGAGACCCGAGCAATCAGCAGGAATCCCGGAGCATGAACCCAAGCCACCCCACTATGAAGACAACCCCGGACCCACCCTGAGGGCGGCAGAGGAGGGCCCCAGCCAGAGCCCCCTGAGGTCACGGTGCACAGGCCCCAGTGGGCCAAGTTCAGCAGTCGCTGACTCCACCAGGCACCGGCCACCCAGGGCTGCCAGAGTGAAGGGCCCAGGGCCCCAAGAACCCAGAGGCTCAGATCATCTTCAAATTTTCCTCCCTGATAAATCTTATAGGTGGTCTGGCTCGGTGACCCTGATCCATCCTTTAGTCCTGCTGCTATAGGCCGAATCTGCTGGGGGACGCCCCATGATGCACTGGGCGCCTCTCTGCTCTCTTTATTCTCCATGTAGAAACATCTGACGTTGTTGTTGTCATTCATTTGTGTTTCTCTTCTTCTTTGTCAGCAGGAATCCCTGGATTAGAGTTCTGCTGCTGGTTTTCCCCTCTTTCCTGTCCTCTTCACCCCCAACAAGTCCAAATAGATCTTTACTGGTTCTGATGGAGGTTTTCCTTCCTGGTTCTGGTTCTGATGGAGTTTCCTGTCCACTGTCTCCTCAAGCAGTTCAGGATAGAGGATTGAACCAAAGAGAAGATTTGATCTAATCCATTGGTTTCTTTACCTGCTCAATATTTTTATGAATAGTTTTTTTTATGAACACAGTTATTATAAATTTGACTAATGTGGATTATATAATGCAGTTTTTAATAATCTGAGGGTTGGAATCCCCTCCCCAACCATCTGTTCCACAGGGGTGACCTGTCCAGGTGTACCAATCCAAAGACATAAACACCTGAAAATTCATATGGCTTTTCTTTTATGGAGGTAACTTCAGGGTTAACCCTGGGTTTTCCGTCCTCTGATGCTAGTTCACTTCTTACTGGGTTAAATAATGATGGATAAGAGATTTATGAGTATAAAAGCACCACCTCCTGACTAATTATTTCTCTTAGAAAATGGCTGCCCATTCTCAGAAGATTTGTGATGCCCGGATCATGAGAGGAAGGTTAAGCCTGGTACACACATAAAGATTATCGGGCTATTTTTGTCCCGATTTTACCTCTTCTCAATGACGGATGGCAAATGCCCGATTACTTCGGGCAGAAAAAGAGTCTTCTCACAGCAGGTGTGATTCTTCCAGGAGCAGTGGGAAATAATGATGGGGAAAGGAATATTTCTCAAATATGATTATTCAAAAATCAAACAGTTGCTTACTTTATTAAATAAATTGGAGGGGGGAGTTGTTTTATAGACGCCCTGAAAAACTGACGTTAAGATTTAGAACCAACGTCCAAATGCTAGAAGATCTTTTTCTGTTTTTTTAATAACACACTGTTGAGAGGAAGCAAAATGTGGAACTCAGTGCAGCACCTGGACAGTCTGTGGCGTGCAGAACTGATGGCTGAGTGTGAAATCATACCCTCTGCGTTTAAAGCTAGCATGTGGAAGTACTTTGGCATCTATGGGGGGCTTCGTTTGCTGGGAAAGTCTGGTTCGTCTGGGGGGTTAGAATGCACTTAGCTTTAAGTGGAGCAAATACAGGAAGCGGACTCCAAAGCAAAGGGCATTGTGGGTAAACAAAACCAAAACATATGTGCTTGTATGACAATAGGCGACACTGGTCGGGAGATATTTCTCCCTTTAGATGTGGAAGAACTCGGTAAAAGTGATAAACCACTAAGATTAGATGCATTTTACTCTGATGGAAACACAAGTCTTTCTGCACCAACCAGCAGATGAACCAGTTTTTATGTTTGTCAAAACCAAAATGAGAAACCATGTTACACATTTCCGCTCAGAAAGTAGTCTCAGTCAAGTAGTCCCACATGGAAAACGATGCCTTAATAATTGTTCGCATCACAGAGATCTTTTGTAAATCCAGTCATGACAGATTCCTAGATTCCCACATCTGGCAGAAAATCCTCTTTGAGAAGGGACTTTACTACTTTTAATTACAAATTTATGAAAACATTGCCATGAATATTCCTGTCATGGGACAGTTTCGCCCTGTCTCTCTGGCATCCTGGTCTCGCTCGGCTTCCCTTCCCTCTCTTTCTGCAGCTGCAGCACACCTGTCCATCATCACCTTCATCACTGATACACATTAAAGCCTGGTTTCTTTACCCCCAGTCACCAGTCCGTCATCAAATCTGAGAGTTCCTCTTACTGGAATCCTGCCTTGAACTTGATAACTTTGTGAATAAATTAATCTTTTAACCTTGGAACCCTTCACAGCTCGAGTCCTTCTTTAAAACATGACAGTTACACTACATTTCTGCTAATGGACTGCCCTAAATACAAAGAACTTGGATTTGGATATTCCGAATGCTGGTGCTCTGCTGTCCTGTTGTCACAGAGGAGCATTCAAGTATTTGCCTCCGAATCTAAATACCAAATGAAATCCAGCACATAAAGGCAGTCACAGCTTGGCATGTCAGGATGTTGTCTGTAAAAAAGCTGCAAGACTTCTAATTTATGAATTTATGAACAGCAACATTGCTCTTTTCGTAATCCCTTTCCAAACAGTAAATAATTCCTGCCCCGGTTAAATGTCGGGAATACTTCAGGCTGGTACCAAACGGCAGAACGCAGACGCATAATTCAATCAGAAAGCCAGAGGGCGACCAGTATGTCTAACTACATCATGGTAAAGCATCTTGATTTTGTCAGAATTATAGAAAATGACAAGTGAACTCGACATGAACCAGAGAGTCGGGGTGGAATCCTTGTATTGGCATTTCTTAATCTAAGCAAGGCGGTTCCAGAAAATCAATACTTTTCAGTCGAGCTCCCATTCTGCCCTTTTTTTCTTCCACTCAAGTCTGAGGAAAACAATTCCCAAGTTTCAAAGTACAGTAACACAGCAACAAATACAGACTACAGTCTGGATGGAAAAAGGAAAAGACATCATGTCATTGGTATTTTTTTAGATATAAACTAGATAAAAACTTATCGGAGTGACTTAAGTTTCCTTCTTGTGTTACAGAAGTAGTAGAGTCTGGCCATGAACTTCTTCCAGACTGCAAGTCAAGTTGTTGGAGAAGATCCAGCACTTAAAACATGGGCATGTGGTTATGCACACTTCACAAACTAATTCAGCTAATATCAGCACATTCATGCTGCTATCTACTTTTTATCCTTTCAAACTATTTCATGGCTATTTGTACATTTGATTTGGGTACATTATGCACAAAGGTAAGCATCTCAGGCACCGGAGGAAGTATTTTCAGTGTGCAAAAAATGATAATACTTGAGCCAACCTGGGAAACTATCAGCTATAGTATTATTAATTTGCCTCTGGGATCAACAGCTACTATTTCTAGGATTCCACTGTAGTCAGCGGATACCAAAATAATGGATATCCAGGCCCAGACTTCCTGTTCTGAGGGCTGGTCATTGTGTGTCTTAGGAAAAATAACCTAATAAAAGACTAAATCATTGTCAGAGGATAGCTCATAGTTTAGAGACCTTATTTCTGACAGTTTGTTCTAAATATTTAGATGATGCTTACGTGTAGGCAACCTGCTCACATCTGATTGGTGAAAAACAAGTTCAACCACAAATAGACTCCAAACTCTTGTCAATCCGAATCTTTAGTAGAACCACAAAACTCTTTCACTCTGCTTTTAACACAATATATCTGAATCTTACTTCTATTTCTTTAAGATCTGTAGATTTTAGTCTGTTTATCGAAGCCCCTTTTTCCCACAGCTGAAACTGAATTTTGTTTTGCTCTGTAATGAAGCCGAGCCTCCGTTTTAAACTAAATTGTTTCCCATTTCTGATACAGAGGGCTGCATAGAGAGGGGGTGCCAAAAAAAAAAAAAAGTGTAGGAAAAAGAAAAACTCAGGGGGACTTCTTTCAGAACAAACAAAAACTTACTTTTCATCAGGTGCTATTACACGTCCAATTCACATTTACTGGACGGAGTCCATGCAAAATAACCAAGGTGCTGACAGGGGCTGATTACTCCAATAAGTCTCTCAGCCCTGGAGGAGGGGTCACCCAGAGGACAGGAATGAAGAAGGGCCTTCCTGAGGACCAACAGTGACCCAAACCAGACCCCAGCCCAATGCTTGGCCAACATCCTTTTCGGCTACCTTGATACTAAACTCTCATTCTTCTCTCTGACTCCATGTCCTGTTTTTTTTTCGCCTCTTTTTCCAGCTTGTTGCTCTTTGACGCTCCTCATTTGTCTTTGTGCTCCGTCAAAAAAACACTTTGAGTTTACAGGTTTGAATTATTTCATAAGATAAAAATAAAAAAATGATCAATTATGTCCCATTACGTCCCACAATGAATCCATAGGGCCCAAAGGATTAACTCCTTAATTCCTGAATTATATAAAAACAAAATAGAGGGGGAGGGGAAAAAAACAAACAAAAGCCAAAACAAAAACAAAAACACAATAAACAAAAAGAGACTAAAACATAATTTAATATTAAATAAATTAACAAAAAGGAATAAAGATAAGTAATAAATAACTAATCTAAAAATAAAACATAAATAAGAGTGAATAAAAGCAAATATTTAATTAAATTAATTAATTAGATTTAAAAAAAACAAACAAACAAACAAACAAAGGCCAGAAGTGGTTGAGGAATTAGGGGGGTTAAACTAAGAAAAAAGAAAGAATTAATAAAATATAAACAAAAATTTACTCACTATTTCCAGGGAAAGAGGAAAGTTATTTTAGCTGAGTTTAATTTCTGTTCCTTGGTTTCTATTTTCTTTGATTCTTGTGTTGTTTTCTTGTTTTATTTTGTAGAGTCAGCCCCTTTGCTCTGTTGTCTTTACTTCCTGTTCGGTGCACACCTGGTCTTGCTTTGCTCCACCTGCTCCTCGTTTAGTTAGTTCTCCTCCTCGGTGTATAAATAGCCGCTGGTTTCTTCTCCAGGTCGTCCTCCGTGTCATCTTTGTGTTTGCAGGCGTCTGATTGTTAGTTTTGTTTTTCCAGACCTGTTATTTATTCACTGATCCTGCCAGTGCAGCACCTTCACGTGCTTTCATTAAACCTTTCATATCCACCGTCTGTCTAGCTCCTGCTTCTCCACTCTGCAGTTTGCAGTCTCATCCTCCACACACTTTGATGTCACTTAGCATTTTGAACATGGAGGACAGATACATTTCAGCATCATTACCCAAATTTACCGATTAACATCAGGATTGTTGTGGGCTTTTTTCCTAAACCTTACTAAGTGGTTTTAGATTCAACCAAGTATTTGTGATGTCTTCATTGAAACTAAAATTTTACCAAAAAAATAACATGTACGAGTGTGTGTGTGTGTGTGTGTGTGTGTGTGTGTGTGTGTGTGTGTGTGTGTGTGTGTGTGTGTAGATGAAATAGAAATATAAACTGAATGGAATGATTTGCAAATATAACAAACTGTTCTCAACAGAATATGGAAAACATTTGACTGTTCCATCTTCGATGGTGAATGATATTATCAAAAAATTCAATACTAGCTAGCCTTGATCTCGGAGCCCTCAGGCAGTCCTGCATTAAAAGCAGACATGATTCTCTACTGGAAACCACAGCACGGACTCAGGAAAACTTCCAGAAATCGCTGTCTGTAAGCACAGTTCACCCTGAAATCTAGAAATGCAGGTTAAAGCTCCATCGTACAAAATAAGCCATTTTTTAAATTATTATGTCTTTTTACTTGCCCTGGGATTACAGATGGAAATGATCATTTTTGGTATTATATGACATGTTTATAACATGCATTTTTTGTACTGATGCTCAGTAAGCAAGGCAAGTTTATTTGTACAGCACATTTCACGTACAAGTCAATTCAAAGTGCTTTACATAAAACAATAAAAGCATTACAGCGAGGTGCAGAAGAATCATTATAACAAACTTTAAAAAGTTTGTTTTAATGTTTAATACTGTTAATAATATATAAACAGAAAAAGAATGTTAACATGATCCTCCAGGATGTTAAAAGATCTGAATAAAGAGACCTGATGTGTTCAAGTTAGAGAATGAAATATAACACAAAATGAAAAAATGTAGTAAATATCCAGCTAATTTATCAAACTGTGGCTGAGTTGTCTTACGCCTCTGGTCTGTTTTCTGCCTCAGCTTCATGCATCCAGCGGCTGCTAATCATCGCTGGAGCTCTACGTCGCTGTTCGGCAGAACCCAGGAGTATGTAGCTTAGCGCCTTTGCAAAGCCTGCATTGGAACAAATGGACACGGCAAACCCAGCTCCCTCTAAGAGAGAACAGCTTCCACATATAAAGAACCTTTTGTTCTGCCCCCCTCCACAACACTCCCCAGCCTGCTGGCCTTTTCCCAAGGCAAACTCTCTCAATTAAAAGAATCTGTTTATGGGCTGTGTGTTGGTGGAGACCAGGAACCGGCAGCCAAACAGAAAATGGAGATACTAAAGAAATCAGCATTACCGCTAAGTAATGATCGTACCATCTCAAGCCTGCTGCTGCACACCAACAAGCATTCATCCAGTAGCTGCATGCTAGAAAAACTCACTCTGTCTAATGTAATTGACGTGCTAGTAGCAACGTTTTGAAAAGAGGCTAAATATAGCGTTGTGCCAAAACAAAAGGTTGAACTGAGTCTGACACAGTGCAAACACAACCAGTCAGTGTGTAAGCCACAGCATGACAGATCACAGCAGAGACAGCAGGGCTCAGAGAGTCTGTGGGAACAGGCTCCTTTCATACTTCCAAATCTGATGCAGCCATATGATCTTTGTTTACTGCTTTGTTTGCTAGCGGCACCTCACATACATCAAAACTAAATGGTAATTCCAGTTCATCCAGAGCAGTTTTCCTGTGAATTATCTTCATAATGGACACGTTGAAGGTGTACATTTCATGTATGCTTGTCAAGAGTGTATGATGTATTTTATTTACCACATTATCCAGTAACCATCCAGCCGTTAATACACTAAAATTATTTAAAAAAACAGCTGCAGCATCTGACAGCTTAGTTTTCAGTTTAGCAGAGGAAAATGGATTTAATGTTAGCATCACAGGCGTTTATTAACTCCACATCGCCGGCAAAGACGGAAAGAAACATGTCAGCTGGCTTTAATGCTGGGTTTTCACAAAACGTCCAATATCACCATTTTTTCTGATAATAGGTTGTGTTTACGTTGTATCCCTGCTTAGGCTGCTGCCCCAGGACCCGACCCCGGATAAGCAGCAAGAAAATTAATGGATGGATGGATGGATGGGTGGGTGGGTGGGTGGATGATGAATGATGGATGGATGGACGAATGGATATATGGATGGATGGATGGATGGATAGGTGGGTGGGTGGATGATGAATGATGGATGGATGGATGGATGGATGAATGGATATATGGATGGATGGATGGATGGATGGATAGGTGGGTGGGTGGATGGATGGATGGATGGATAGGTGGGTGAGTGAATGATGGATGGATGGATGGATGGATGGATGGATGGATGGATGGATGGATGGATGGATGGATAGATGATGATGGATAGGTGGGTGGATGTTGGATGGATGGATAGATGAATGGATGGATGGATGGATGGATGGATAGGTGGGTGGGTGGATGATGGATGGATGGATGGATGGATGGATGGATGGATGGATGGATGGATGATGGGTGGGTGGATGATGGATGGATGGATAGTGGGTGGATGATGGATGAATGGATGGATGGATGGATAGGTGGGTGGGTGAATGGATGGATGGATGGATGATGGGTGGGTGGATGGATGGATGGATGGATGGATAGTGGGTGGATGATGGATGGATGGATGGATGGATGGATAGGTGGGTGGGTGGGTGGATGGATGGATGGATGATGGATGGATGGATGGATGGATGGATGGATGGATGGATGGATGGATGGATGGATGATGGGTGGGTGGATGATGGATGGATGATGGATGGATGGATGGATGGATGGATGGATGGATGGATGGATGGATAGGTGGGTGGGTGGATGGATGGATGGATGATGGATGGATGGATGGATGGATGGATAGATGATGGGTGGGTGGATGATGGATGGATGAATAGTGGGTGGATGATGGATGGATGGATGGATGGATGGATGGATGGCTGGATGGATGGATGGATGGATGGATGGATGGATGGATGGATGGATGGATAGGTGGGTGGGTGGATGGATGGATGGATGGATGGATGGATGGATGGATGGATGGATGGACGGATGAGTAATGTCACATTTTTAGTCATTTGGCATTAACATTAATTAGACTGCAGGTCTACTTGTGGTTCCCAGTCTCTAGGAGTAAAATGGGAGGCGGAGCCTTCGGCTATCGGCCCCTCTCTGATGGAACCAGCTCCCAGTTTGGGTTCGGGAGGCAGACACCCTCGCTACCTTTAAGATCAGACTTAAAATGATAAATGTTAAATGATAAATGTTGTACTTAGAGGTAGTCTAGGCATCCCTTAGTTATGCTTCCATATAGACTGCAGAGGGACATCCCATGATGCACTGGGCTCTTCCTTTTCACCTCTCTGCTCTTTATCTTCCATGTAGAAACATATGACAGCATTGGCATCATTAACATATTTTTCCTCTCTCAGCAGGTCTTCCTGGATATAAGTTGTGTCTTTTGGTACCTCTTTCCTGTCTTCTCCACCCCAACCTGTCGAGGCAGATGGCCACCGTCCCTGAATCGGGTTCTGGTTCTGGTTCTGGTGGAGGTTTTTCCTTCCTGTTAAACTTGTTTCTTGCATGCTCAGGATGGGGGATTGACTCGAAGTCAAGATTTGATGCAATCTATTGAACTGACTCGACTGTTATGGAAGTCAAAAGCGACTGGGCTTCCACGTTTTTTTAACACCAGTATCACATGATAACGGGTTAATTTATCCTGTTATCACAAGAGAACAAACTGTTTTCTCAAGATAATTATTCAGATTACTCAAATGCAGAGTTGCGAGGGGGTGGAGCTGCTCCTGGTCCATCATTGTACCAACACGTAGAGACAAACATTCACTCACTCCAGGGAGAGTTTAGAGACTCATGTCAGCCCAACATGCATGTGAGAATGTGCATACGGGGAGAATCACGGACCTCCTCCAGGCACTCCAAGAGGCTTCCTCTGCTCCTTTGTGAAACCCTCCTGATTCTCTCACAGCTGTCCACAAAGCAATAACCCCTGGATACAGAACGGAAACGAGAAAGCAGCAGTCCTTCTCTCAGGAACGTCCACTGCCCCCGTTACCTTGGTTACCACAGGCGTCTGAACCGGCACGCCCCCACCCACACACGCGCATAACTTCCCTTGACAGAGCAACAGTGACAATGCCTGCGAAATATAAGGAAATATGTAAATAAAAATATATATAATAAAGAGTAGAGAAGCATGGGAGGGCTCAGCATGCAGCACAGATTTAATTTCTGAGCAGCTGTTAAATTAACCCACATTTAATTTCTACTTTTATTTCAAATAATTAACTGTGTTACTTTTTGAATGAAGTAACTAGTAACTGTAACTAGTTACTTTTTTCAATAACTAGCACAACACTGTACATGACAATGCTAGCAGCATATTTTTAGTAAAGGTCATCCCATTATTACATCATCTCCATCACTAGTATGACGAAAGCTGCGTCACAGTCAGGAAGATGTTGTCATGGTAAAAGTTTAGACAATGTGGGTTTTTTGGTTTCAGGTGGTATTAATCAGGCAGGATGTAGATGAGACAAAAGTTCAGATTATCTGTAACAATACATTGTCAAGTATCAACTTAAACCTGAAGGCATTCACAAAAAAAAAAAAAACATAAAAAGATCCCAGAATAAAAGCATATTTCATGTCATGCTTCCCAGTTCCCTGCATTAGAAGAAGTGGGTATAGAAAATGGATGGATGGTTTCCACACTTCTTTCACTTCTCTTCTCACTTTTAATTCCTTACTGATGTTTCCTGTCTGGTCAGTGGTTAGGACCAAGAGTTAAAGTACATGATTAGGTTAAGCTACACATTAACTACACATCAATCCTGGTAACACGCTGCTTTTCCCGTCATGTGAAATTGATGCTACCCAATAAATTACACAACACAAGGAATTTGTTAGCATCTCACAACTATTAAATATGAATGATGTTAATATTGGAGATAATAATTAAAGATGTTGACAAAACACACCTAACCTAATGCTTTCTGGTAGATCTCACCTGCTGTTTAAAAGTAATGCTAGAAAAAGGAAACAGTGCTAATTTAAGTCTCTGTTAGCACTGTTAGAAAAACTGTACAGACAGGTAACTTTGATGGGTGGAAGTCTGGTCTGCAATGGACAGCTTGAGTAGGTTAAGACTAAGTCTCCTAGATTACAGGAAAGACTGGAGGCCTAAACTTAAAAGAAAAAAAAAGAGATATGCTGTCAGAAGCTTCAATCACTCCCTCAATTCTTTCACTTTTCCAGCCATTTTCCAGGTTGTGATAATGTAGCTGCTGTCTGCAGTTCCAAATAAAAACATGAGTTTGTACAAACTGCTTGTATGCTCTCAAGTGTGTGTACCTTTTTACTGACATCCCCATGTTTTGCCATCATTCTGCATGTTGAGGAATATCTCCCGTCCATTTAGCGGAGTAAAGCGCTTTGGCTCTCAGTGAATGAGAGCGAACATCCGTCCAACTTATCTCTGAGTGCAGACTCAGGCTCTTTGCCTCATAATTGCAGGTTTATACACACAACTCACGAACAAACGGTAAATAGCTTCTTTGTGGGAAGCTTAAGAATCCCACTCCATTCCCACCCCATTTCTCCATTTCTGAGTCTGGATCAAACGAAGGGAAACTGTGGAAAACTGGACTTTGGTCTCTGCTAGACTCTATTTGCATCACCACATAAGAGTCTTATGAAAGGAAACACTTTCTCGGCCATTTATCTAAATCTCAAACCTCGACCACATTTGAAAGTGTTTGCAGCTCGGCGAGGTACAAACCTGAGCGCGGTAAAGCTTCCTACAGGCGTGAACCACAGTTAGCACTGGGAAGTTCTCGGTGGCCTGTGTTTGACTCCTGGATTTCCAGCTCCACCCTAATTCCCCCACCCCCACATCCCTTCCTGTGCTGAAATTTACTCCGAGCCCCTCCTCCACTGCTTTACCACCCACCACAACCAAAAAAGAAATGATCTTTGAAGCGAGCGGCATCTCTCGCTGCTCCTGCTGAACAATGAGATGTTCTCTGGCTTGCTTTGTGGTGTGGGCCTCACCATGCAAACAGAGCTCTGAGAACTGCTTTTTCATTGTTTCATCTTCAAGGGGTAATAAATAAGCGCTCGGACAGCTAGACAAGCTGCTACAGGGCGAGAATAAGAATGCCGTTGTTAAAAAAGAGCAGCTTTCAATCAAAGTCCACTCAAAGAATAGTTGGAATTGTATGAACGCATGTCGTGCCGATTAATGAACATACAAAAGGAGCCGTTTTCTTGATTTATGGATGGGTACCATGGAGAAGGCGCTGTGGCCGCAGGAAGGGCCGGCCATATGTTAGGATTTCCATACTTCTGACTAAACAGCTGCATCATTACAAGAATGTGATCACACTGATTTGTTTGTTGGCAAAGAAGCAGATTTATTTTTCCAAAGTGAAACGGAAAATGAGTTTGGATTGAGTCCCAGCAACAACCTCTTCCCTGCTATCGAGCAGATTCTTGTGGCTTTTAGACACAGAGAAGCCTTCAGTCTGCACACATATGCAAAGCACAGAAATGATATCATTAAACAGCAGCGAGCTCAGTAATCAGCACAACTCAGATCACAGATTGCTTACTGCTCAGAGACTAAATACCATCAGATATATTTCCAAAGTCAAGGCTTTCCCCGAGTAGTTTTGCTCATTTTTTTTATTTATTTATTTATTTTTTGTCTTATACACCGTTAACATTCCTGAATCCAAGCAGTGTGGCTTTTGGCAGAGACGTTAGAGTCTCCTGGTGTTTCGGGAATGAAGCAGATTGGCTGTGGGCTCAGAGTAAAGAGTGGGGCAGACTGAGCCTCTCATTAAAGTGCTCCAGATGTGTGCCAGATGTCGAGGGGTCTCTCCCATAAAAGAAAAGAGAAAAAACATCATAAAATAACCCCATGGCTGTGTGATCGCAGTGGGTGACTCGTATTGCTTACAACAGAGTGGGCATTTTGCCAAGTACGACACAAACTGTGGATCAGATTTAGTAAAAAATACTCTTTTTGGTCTATATTTGGAATTTATGCTTACATGCACAGGATTCTCCAAGTGCTGCATATGGTAGCTGGGGGGGCAGGTTGTGCGGGGACTCTGTGAACTATGGTTGAACTGTAGGAGGGAGTGCACTCAAAGGTTGGAAACAGCAGGGGTAAAGAAAACTCCCAGCTCTTTCTTCAATCTGTCATACAACTCCGACAATAGTCTGGTTTTGTTAGACATTCCTCTACACATTGTCATTGACCAGCAATCCTTTTCTTACATTTTTTACTTTTTTTTAACCCCAGCACATTGTTCTCATCACTTTCTGCCTCCAGTGAATGAAGACACTCCAACCTTGACGGACAGCAGATGAAAAGCATATTGCATTTTGTGAACGTTTGGAACTTTTTAAAATAAAATGCCGTTAAACCTTTAGGGTATAAGATGGGATGCATTTCTTGCTCTTTTTCACATCTCTTGGTGGTGTGACCAACTAGCTAGCTCTATTCATTTGCCAGCTACTTGAGCATCCATTGATTTTCAATCTAGAGGGTTAGTACATGGTGTAATGAGAGAAGTCTGCATTATTCATACTTTGCAAGGGCAAGAAACCACATGTGACCTAAATATTCTTAGTTGAATTCTGACATAAAAACAGGAAATCTCTGACAGACAGTCAGACAGCCACTTGAAATGAAAGAGGCAGACAAAGGAAGGGAAGAGAAAGAGGAGGAGGGGAAAAATAAACAATGAATGTCTGGGTGTGAGTGTAACGGTGCAACTGCCAAGTTTAAGAGCAAACTGATAGCTGTGTCTTTTTGAGATGAGTTACTTTGCTGACATGTATGTTATCAGAGCAACACACGGAGAACATGAAAGAGAACATGTCAGAGTATTCATGTCATGTAACATCTCTCTCTGGCCCGACAGACCGCTGCACATATGGGTTTTATTACGGTGAGATCTGGTCTAAGTGACCTCCCTCAGTAACTGCATTGTCAATTTTGCCTGACACCACAGATCTAAATCACCCTTAAAGCGTGTTTGCTTCTTTGAAGGTGACATGCATAAATATTTAACATATGTAAGAAGTCATGTGAAGTAAAAAGAAGAATAAATTATGTTATCAATGAGACTAACCAGCACTGTAAAGTAAAAAATAAGTGAGTTTTTTCTCCTTCGTTCAATTCATTTAAATTCTTTGTAAAATGTATATTTGGATTTGTATACCAATATACTAAAATATTTCAAGTATATTACAGCTGGTAGAAAACTGGTCAAAATACCAGATAAAATCCATCCATTTTCTATACCATTTATTTCAGTTCAGGGTCACAGGGAAGCGGAAGCCCATCCCAGCAAAGGAGGCAGGCAAGAGTCAGGGTACACCCTGGACAGGCTGACAGTCCATGACAGGGCCTCTTCAATATCATATCAGGTCGCAGGTAAGTGACGTCATGAGGTAAGTGACACTGGTGAGTGAGAGACGGCAGACTGAGACAAGGCGCTAAATAACAAATTCATTTATTCAATTCTGTACCATCGCCAATTCACTAACCCTGTAAAAACATTGTTTTTTCTAAAGAAGGAAAAGGGAACTTATTAAGAGATACTCTGGAGCACAGCGGGGAGGATTTGGCTAGCCTGACCAGTTACATAGATCAGTGCTACGAATTAATAGTTATGGGGAAGTCAAACAAAACTTCGACTCCGTCCACCTCTTCAGCGGCGAAGCGACAGCGCGATGAGGAATCACCTGGATCCATCTCTCCTCCGAGCAAAGACTCAACGGATGTATTAATATCAATAGATAACAAGCTCTCCAGCTTGGACGCCCGTCTGAGCTTGTTGGAGATTCTCCACCGAGAATTCCAGGCCGTCCGAGAATCGCTGGAGTTTAGCCAGAAGCAGGTGGAGGCGCTAGCGACAGAGAACGTCAACCTTAGGGAGTCGGTGAAATCCCTCACGGAGGGAGTGACCCGACTCACAGTAGAAAATAGAAAAATAAAAGAAACGGTAATAGACCTACAGGCCAGGAGTATGCGGGACAATCTGGTGTTTATGGGAATCCCAGAACAGACGGATGAGGACCCTGAAGCCACTGTAAGAAGCTTTATATCCACCAAACTTAAACTTCCTGCAGAAGTTACAAATGATATACAGTTTCACCGAGTCCATCGTCTGGGAGGAAAGAAGCCCGGAGCCCAAAGACCGCGGCCTATTGTTGCAAAGTTCGGGGATTTTAAGCAAAAGGAAAGAGTTAAACGCCAGGGCCGAGAACTAAGGGGAACCAACTTTGGAGTAAACGACCAGTTTCCAAAGGAAATTCTTGACCGGAGAAGAATCCTTTTCCCGATTAGACGAAAATTCATCACGGAAGGATCCCGAGCAGTCATCGCAGTGGACAAATTATTTATTGACGGCCAGCTTTACCGGGACCCCAACATCACGCCGTGGCTCTTCTGATCCCAGGTGCTGTAAGTCAATCTCTCACAATGATCACTCTTAACTCGCCATTATAGATCACTGACAGTAGAACACACCTCTCGTCCTCACCACAGCCTCTACACCTAGATCGATGTATTTTTTTTCTGTTTTGTTTTTCTCTTACACACAACCACTCTCACTTTTCACTATCTTTCTATTTCACGCCTTCACTGTTAATTGTAATCCAGCTCGTAATATCAGCAACGCACGCAGCCGGTCGAACACCGTCAGGACGCACAGCCGCACCATACATGATACATATAAACACTCGCGTTTTATGTATGAGAGAACACGCATTAAGGTACATATACGGATATTTAACACACGGATAAACACGCGCAGTCAGGCTGCACGCAAACACGCGCGAACACGCAGAGGGGTGCACAAAGACACACGCGCCAGTAACATGCATGAAGCATTAAACCGTTCACAATAACCATGTTAAAAATCGTCTGTTGGAATGTACATGGAGCTGGTTCCAGGGAGAAGAGGTTGAAGATCTTTAATAAATTACAGGAGCTGCAGGCTGACATTGTCTTACTACAAGAGACTCATTTAACAAACTCAACCATAGATCTTCTTCAAACAGCTCAGTTTCCTCATGTTTACTCAGCTTGTTATAATTCTAGGCAGAGAGGAGTAGCTACTCTTATTAATAAGAGACTAAATTTTGACATAGATAGCACAGTAGTGGATCCGGAAGGCAGATTTCTGATAACTTTATTATATATTTGCAATATCAAATTATGTATTACCAATGTGTACCAATGTAGATGATCCCTCCTTTTTCCACTCCCTGTTTGCTACACTCCAGAATTATTCAGATAACAGAATAGTGTTAGCTGGTGATTTTAATGTAGTCTTGACTGAACAAGATCGCTGCAGCACATCAGGCAGTCATCGAGTCTGGCAGTCGTCAGAAACTATCAAACAGTACATGAAGGATTTTGGTCTTTGCGATGCTTGGCGCTCTCACCATCTTAAACTAAGAGAATACACCTTCTTCTCTTCAGTTCACCACTCCTTCTCTAGAATAGATTATATTTTAAATAGTAACTCACTAATGGGCGACATTTCAGAGACTCAGATACATCCAATCAGCATCAGCGATCACGCACCAGTTTCATTCAGTCTGAGAAACAAAAATAATAAACCGATTGGTCAAAGCTGGAGATTTAACACCTCTTTATTGAAAGATCCTGAGTTTATTGATTATTTTAAAAAAGAATGGTCAATTTATATAAAAAAAAAATGACATGCCTGAAACTTCAGCGTGTCTCCTTTGGGAAGCAGGAAAAGCAGTAATGCGAGGGAAAGTAATTTCCTTCTCCTCACATAAGAAGAAGAAGGAAACAGCAAGAGTTTTAGAATTAGAACTCAGGATTAAATCATTGGAGGAGGCTTACCGCATTTCCCCTGAAGAGCACACAATGAATAATATAAGGAAAACTAAATTGCAACTTAAAGAAATTATAGATAAAAAAACACAATTTTTAGTGCAAAGACTTCGCTTGGAGAACTTTGAACATAGTAACAAATCTGGAAAGTTTTTAGCAAATCAACTAAAAACAAACAAGGAGAAAACAACAATCTCCTCTGTTAAAGATCAAGACGGAAACATCAGCCATGACCCAGACAAGATAAATGACACGTTTAGAAGCTTCTATAAAACATTATATGAATCACAGATTAATCCAACAGATGAACATATTGAACAATTTTTAAATAAAATTAATCTACCAAAACTAAAAAATGAAAATAAAATAAATTTAGATGCACCTATTACTGTAGATGAACTCCACGAAGTTCTCCAACATATGCCCAACAATAAAGCCCCGGGTCCAGATGGTTACTCAGCAGAATTTTACAAGGAATTCTGGACAACGCTAGCTCCTACATTTTATAATATGTTGTTAGAAATACAGGAAAAACAAAAAATACCGCAAAATATGAACTTAGCTAATATAACACTATTGCTAAAACCAGGCAAAGACCCCACACTTCCATCCAGTTACCGTCCCATATCTTTAATAAATCTAGACCTGAAAATAATTAGTAAAGCTCTTGCCAGAAGGATAGAAAAAATAACCCCTCTTATAATACATCCGGACCAGACAGGTTTTATAAAAGGTCGACATTCATCTACTAACATGCGTAGACTAATTAACCTCATAGATTACTCTACTTTACATAATCTAGAATCCACAATCATTTCTCTAGATGCAGAAAAAGCCTTCGACAGGGTAAATTGGAAGTTTTTATTTGCAACACTAGATAAATTTGGGTTTGGGCCTTCTTTCATAGAGAGGATTAAAATATTATATAATAACCCAAATGCATGTGTGAAAACCAACGATCAAACTTCTCCAAGCTTCCGCTTACAGAGAGGCACCAGACAGGGCTGCCCACTCTCCCCCTCACTTTTTGCCATTTTCATAGAGCCGTTAGCAGCTGCTATTAGACAAAATATAGAAATTAAAGGAATCCAGGGCAAAAATATAGAACATAAAATAAGTCTTTATGCAGATGATGTATTACTCTTCCTTCAGAACTCACAAACATCACTCTCTCAGACAATCACGGTTATTAATAAGTTCTCATCAATATCTGATTATTCCATTAACTGGGCTAAGACTACAGCCATGTCCATCAACTGTGACCTACAAAATGTCTCTAATATTAAAATACAGACAGGAAACATTAGATATTTAGGTATAAATATTTCCCCCAGATTATCAGATTTAACAAAATTAAACTATGTTCAGCTACTAAAAACAATAGAAGATGATCTCTTACGGTGGAGGCGCTTACCCATCTCCCTAATGGGGAGAGTTGCCACCATTAAGATGATGATCCTACCTAAAGTTAATTACTTATTTTCAATGATACCCACTAAACCCTCCACCAGTTGGTTTAAATCTCTGGACTCTTTCATATCCAAGTTTCTCTGGAAAAACAAGCCGTCACGTATCAGTCTTAAAACCTTACAGCAGACTAAAGATAGAGGAGGACTGGACCTACCAAACTTTAATCACTACTTTATAGCTAACAGGCTGCCGTACATCTCAAAGTGGCTCAAACCCAGTTATCTGGATGAGCCGTGGCTAGATGGGGAGCAGGCTTTGTGTGAGGACTTAGTCATCTCTGACCTGCCGTTCATCAGCTCAACCATTAAACCATATAAGTGCTTTAAAAGCCTTAACATCCGTTTTTCCTTAATGGCTTGGTGGGAATTCTGTAAGATAACCAGATCTTCCCTCTTTCCATGTAGACTTACACCCATCTGGAACAACCCTGACATCCTGCAGAACAAAAAGATGATAAACTTCACTCAATGGAAGACTAAAGGAATACAACAGTTAGGACAGATAATAGAAAATGGAAACTTGGTATCTTTCAGCACAATAATCTCACAGTATGGAATCATCAGTAATAAATTCTTAGAGTACCACCAACTAAAATCAATTATATATAAGAAGTATACCCCTGTACAGTTAGACTTGCAGCTTCCTGTCAGAATAGCAGAATTCTTGAATCTTAATACTCCAAAATTATTATCAAAAATATATAGATTACTTGCAAAGCTAGAAGACAGGATATCTCTCCCAACTTCAAAATGGGAAGATGATTTATCTAATAACTTTGATAAGAAAAGATGGTCACAAATATGTTTAAACACGTTTAAAATGACTCAGAATTCAAATATACAACTAATACAATTCAAAATTCTCCATAGAACTCATTATACAGGACACAGGATGTTCAGGATGGGCCTTTCACCATCAGATATCTGCCCACACTGTTCTGAGAACACTTCTGATAGCTACATCCATGCGCTGTGGTCCTGCACACCTGTCCAAAGGTTCTGGATTAAGGTGTGTGAAGATCTCTCAAAATGGTTTAAAACCAGTTTTTCTACAAACCCCACACTTTGCCTACTGGGCGACCTGGGCGACACCAACATAGGAATACACTCCATAAACTTGGTCCTCGCAGCCTTATGCATCGCAAAGAAAACTATTCTTGTGAACTGGAAAGATAAGAATAATTTGTCTATCCAGCAGTTTAGAAATCTCCTGTTAGACCACATCAGCATTGAGACAATGTCTGCCTCCTCCAGGAACCAATCAGATGACTTTCATTCCCTCTGGTCCCCTGTGACTGGCTACATCACTTAAAGTAGGTGGAGGATTGCGGCTTCGCTGGGATGACGGTGGATGTGGGTGGGGGGTCCCTGGTGGCTTCGGGTCTCCGGTTGTCTCCTGGGTGGGGATCTCGGCTGCTCCACTGTTGGGTCGGCTGGGGGTTCCGATCTGGGCGGGTGGCATTGGGTGGGCCCCGGGGTGGGGCTGCCTCGTGGCGGTGGGGGGTGGCTGCCGGGGTGCCTGGGTCGGTGTCCGTCGGCCCCTGGCCGGGTGGCCGGTCGGGCCCGGGGTGGGCCGGGTGGGGGCCCCGGGCTCTGGGGCGTCGGGTCTCCCCCCGCTCCTGGGGGTGGGGGGTCTGCCGCTGCTGGGGGGGGGGGGGGGGCTGGGCCCGTCCGGATGTGCCGTGCCGGGGGCTGGTTGGTCCGTGCCCTGGTGCTTGGTCGCAGCCCCAGAACCTGGGTGGGGGTGTGTGTATATATAGGTGGGTGTGTGTGTGTGTGTCTGTAGGTATGTGTGTGTGTGGGTGGGTGTAGAGGGATGTGTGTGCTGTACGTGTGTGTAGGTGTGTATGAAGGTCTGGGTGTGTGCGTCTATGTGTGTGTGTGTGAGGGGTGTGCGGGTGTATGTGTGGAGGTCTATGTGGGATGTATGTGTGTGTGTGTGTGTGAAGGTGTGTATATGTGAGTGTGTGCATGTGGAGGTCGATGTGTGTGTGGATGAGTGAAGGTGTGGGTGGAGGCGTGAGTATGTATGGAGGTGTTTGTGTGTATATGCAGGTATGTATGTGAGTGTGTGTGTAGTGGTGTATGTGTATGGAGGGGTATGAGAGTGTGTGTGTATGTGGGCGTGTGTGTATGAAAGTTTCCATGTGTGGGTATGGAGGCACCGGTGTGTGTTTTTATAGGTATGTGCCTGAGGTGTGTGTGTGGAGGTATGTGCACGTTTTGAGGTGTTTGTGTATAGAGGTGTGTGTGAGGGTGTGTGAGTGGCTGGAGGGAAAAAAAAAAAAAAAAAAAAAAAGGGTGTGTGTTATTGCAGGGGTTAGGACGTGTCCTCTGGGGGGCGCCCTGGCCGGGTGTCGGGGGCGTGGGCCTGGGGTTCCCTTCCTTCGCCTCGCCCCCCTCCCACTCAGAAAGAGGAAAGTGGCCCCTTGGGCTGGTGGCTGGCCCCTGGGGGGGTTCGTGGCGTGCCTGGGTTGGGTGGCTGCTCCGGGCCTGTGACGCCCTTCGGGGCCGGCGGAGGACGGGGGCGCCCTAAGCCACTGGCGGGTTGTCTTCCAGGGGGGAGGTTCACTACCCTCTGGACCTACATCTCCTGACCCCTCCCCTCCCCCACTCTTCACTACATACACAGGTAGGGCTGTGGGAGGTGTGCTTGTTGCACTGGGCGGGGCGGGGGGGTCATCATAGTGGCCCCACCGCTTCGCCAAGCGGCAGCATGCCTCCCAGCTTTTAATTCCACTTAGTCACTGAGCACAAATAACATTTGCAACATACAAACACGTTTTGGGGGGCGGAACATGCGAGGTCGGGTGGGTGGGACTGCTCAGGTGGCCCCACCCCCTCCTCAATGCAGTTACTGCCCCCCAATTTTAACTCTTTTAATTGCAAACAGCACATAATATATTCCCTCGCTAGTGGGGGAGGGAAGGGGGATGGGGTCTTTAAGCGCCCCTGTCTCCATGGATGGCCCGGGGGCGGGGCGGGCCGGGTGGCCTGTCGCATTGGCCTGGGGCGTGGGCGGGCTGTCCCGGGGGATTCTGGCTGCTGGCCCTGGGGGGAAGGTGCTGTTTTGGGGGTGGGGAGTGGGGGGCTGGGGCGATGTGGGGGGGTGGGGGCCTGGCTCATGTCTCCTCGCCTCCTGGCTGAGGCTGTCCCCCCGGGACATAAGGTGGCGGGAGGATGATGGTGAAAGGATGGTGTTTGTGTGGGAGGAAGGTGTATGTGAGGGAGGATGGTGTATGGGTAGGAGAATGGTGTGAGGATGGGTAGTGGAAGGATAGTGTGTGTGTGTGTGGGAGGATGGGGTATGTGTGGGAGGATGAATGGTGGAAGGATGATGTATGTGTGGGAGGATGGGGTATGTGTGGGAGGATGGATGGCGGAAGGATGGTGTGTGTGTGGGAGGATGGATGGTGTATGAGAGGGAGGATGGTGTATGGGTAGGAGAATGGTGTATGTGTGGGAGGATGGGTAGTGGAAGGATAGTGTGTGTGTGTGTGGGAGAATGGGGTATGTGAAGGCGGATGTATGGTGTAGAAGAGGGAGGATGGTGTATGTGTGGGAGAATGGTGTATGTGTGGGAGGATGGGTAGTGGAAGGATAGTGTGTGTGTGTGTGGGAGGATGGGGTATGTGAAGGTGGATGTATGGTGTATGAGAGGGAGGATGGTGTATGTGTGGGAGGATGGATGGTGGAAGGATGATGTATGTGTGGGAAGATGGGGTATGTGTGGGAGAATGTATGGTGGAAGGATGGTGTGTGTGTGGGAGGATGGACGGTGGAAGGATGGTGTGTGTGTGTGGGAGGAAAGAGTATGTGAGGGATGGATGGTGTATGCGTGGGAGGATGAATGGAGGAGTGGAAGGAGAGTGTGTGTGTGTGTGTTTGTTTGTGTGTGTGTTGGTCCGGGGGGGGGGCAGGACTAGTTCTCGGGGTGTGCGGCTGGGCACTGGGGTGTGGGGCTGGCCTCTGGCGGTGGCCGTCTGGGCGGGCTGGGTCCCCCCGGGTGGCGTGCTGGCCCTCGGCCTGTGGGGGTGGGGGGTGTCCCTGCGCTCCTGGGCCCGGGCCCTCTGCCCCGTCTGTCCCGGGCAGCCGGTGATCGGGGGGGTCGGGGACTGCTGGCCTCGGCCTGCCGGGGCCGGTGCCCTGTGTCCGCGGGGGGGCTCCTGCTGGGGTCTCCTGCTGCTGTCTTCCTGGGCGGACGAGTGGTCGTCTCTGTGGACCGGTCGGGGTCTGTTGCCTACGGGGGGGCTGGTGGCCTGGGTCTCGGGACCGCTGGCCTGACTCTGGCCTCTGTTCAGGTGAGGTGGCATCTGCATGATCACTCTGCATGGTCACTCCTTCCTGAACGTCTCCACTCCGTATATTCGGTATGTTGACATAGTCTCTGCGTCGCCGTGTAGCCGAGTCCTCCAGCACATCCACACAGGTTTCTCTGCGCGTGTTCTTGAATACAGCAGTTTCACTTATATCTATTATCATATTTTTTTTCCTCAATATACCTTTTCTCTCTATTCTTATAATTATTCTTAAAATTTTATTATTATTTCTGTTATTATTATTGTTATTATTACTCTTATTATTATTATTACTATTATTATTATTATTATTATTATTATTATTATTATTATTATTATTATTATTATTATTGTGATTATTATTATTGTTACTATTATCAACTAGTTGTGTAATGACCTACTGGCTAGGATGATCTTAGCTATATATGTTGTAAGTAGTATGGATTACATGGTCTTTTGTATGATGTCTGAAGTCCCCACCTGCGCTCCCCACACCCTTTCTGTCCCTCTCCCTCCCCTCCCTCTTCTCTCTCCTTTCTTTTCTCTCTCTCTCTCTCTGTCCCCTCCGGTCGAGTCCAGCATTAAGAGTTTGATTTAATAAAGTTTTTCATATCATCAAGAGGGACTTTATACATGTAGGATAAATCCCTGCTTGATAGAGTAAAATTGCCCGGCATCAGACGGCAGCCAGACATTCATTCTGTTTGCAACGATGCTGGACAAGACAGGTGAAAAAAAAACAAAAAAAAAAAAAAAAAAAAACAATATCATATCATAATATCATATACAGCGTATACATAGCCAAGAGGCTAGCCAAGCTAGTTCTCCTTGGCCAGAAACTCTTCAGTTTATTCCTTTTTATTTTGCAGTCATTTAGCAGATGCTTTTCTTACATCTGAAGGTGGTTAGACAGTGGCATGGGAGACAGATGCCCTGCCAACTGAGCTATGCAGTCACAAGTTTGTTATCATCATTATTACAAGGGCTAAATATGTAAGGGATAATACCCGACAAGGTGTCCATTATCATAAATTAATGGACGATGCAGAGGCGTGAACCGTCCGACACGGAGTCCATTGATTTATGATAATGGACACCTCAAAGGACATTATCCCACTTATACCATGGTCACTTACGAAAGAAATAAATTATTAATGCGTTAATGTTGTTTTTTACCGTTAAAGTCCTAAGTTTTTCACATGAAGCGGCTGAGTGGACTATTTCGTTGTGATGCGTTGACAAGGTAACCAGCTCTGACACAGATTCTGCAGCTCGGTCGGCCGCAGTTATGTTACGTGACACAAACATTTCAGAGGGCGGGTGCAGCTCTTACATCTTGTGTGTGTCCAGAGGATGATGTGACATTTTGTTTCAAACAGTCAAAGTCCACAGATCGTTTCCTAAATTGTTTTTATTGCAAGAAATATTATCCACCATTCACTCTGATCATTAAATGTGTATCAAGCAAGCAAGTCTATCCTAAATCGTTTTTATAATGTTATCAGCCATTCACTCTGTATCAAGTAAGTAATTAAGGTGATCAAGACAGAAAAACCAGCGACAACCTATTTAAAATTAAATGTAACATTGCTGTTGATAGTGACATTTCATAAAGATACTGGTATGTTCATAGTGCCGTTTGAAGGACGGAGATTTAACGTTTGTTGATTGGGACGTTGCTGGACGATAATATGTTGTTCCATTCTCGTCTCTCCTGGACTGACAGAGCCTCTGAGTTTCTGTTGCCACGGTTACCAACTACCGTTTAGTCAGCGTAAAAAATTTACAACAATAAGGCTATTTGACCGGGACCTCTTTCATAGCTGTCCATTATCACTTTTTAATGGACACCCTCCAGCCAATTAGAATTGAGTATTCATCCAGACCATAGTATAAGTAAGGGATAATGCCTGACAAGGTGTCCATTATTAATGGACTTCGCGGAGGCAACCGTCCTATATATATATACATATACTATATATATATATACATAGAAAGAGGTTTTTTTTTTTTTTAAAAAAGACTGCTGTGTTCACATGTCATGTTCTGCATCCAGGTGTTATTGCTTTATTATGAACAGCTGAGCGAGAATCAGGAGGGCTTGATAAAAGAAGAAAGGCAAGCCCAAATAAGAAACTACACTTAAAAAAACAATCCCAAATACCCGCAACTTGCGACTGACAAGTGACTCCACCAAAAAACAAGCGCAAAGTCGTTTTTAACAACTGGACTTGGCATCACAACTGTGCCTGAAGGGAACTACACAACTAAAAGAAATGCAGAAGAAGACAAACAAATATAGAAACAATGACAAAATGCACAGAAATGACGAGCTCATAGCCGTGGCTTCTGTGCTTATTGCTAATTTCAGACTTTCACAAACTCATACTGGCCACGGCTATTAAGCTAGCTGGTCACAGACAACACACCACCACAACAGACACAGGTGCATAACCACCCCCCCTCAGGCGGTGAGTCTCTATGTTCTTTTAAAGACATTCATAGTTGTCTTATCCTATCAAGGTCATCATCAGTTTTAACTAATGCCCTCTAGGAGGAGCTTTAGGGCCATCAAAGCAAGGACAAAATGACTGAAAGTTTTTATTCCACTGAAATTCTGCTCAGCTCTGAAGCCTTTGGACAGTATGAAGACTGCGACCCTCTATGATGTACAACATCAAAAGGATTTTGCTGCTCTCTCATTCAACATTCACTATGAACACTGAACGAATAGCAGTGACACAGAATGTGCTGCAGTATCTGCATCTGCAGTATAAATCACAAATGCTATTTCATTGCCTTTGTTTAGCACACGTTAAGTAAAGGCAAAAAACTTCCTGTTTTGTGACGTTTCTCAACAATTTGCTGTATACGCAACGAGGAATTAAATTAGGCCGGGTCTGTCCAGACCTGAGCGCTGGCACATAAGCCAGGTCCTACATTATCTGGTATGACAACATGGGCAATAAAACCTTCACATGATTTTTGGGTTTGAATAATTAAAACCATATTTTTAACAAAAACAATGAAACTTCTTTGTGGAAATTGAAATTCCTGACATGAACTAAGAAGTCAGGTGAGGGTGAGCAGCTGAGCATGCTTTCAGCGAGTCCAGCACATGCTCGTAACATCATGGGGTCAATGGGCCCCATGTGCACACTGATAGTCTCTCATGAGGAAGCTCTGCTCACAAATCATACCTTGCTTGTGGTATGTGCTTTTACTCGCGGGTATACTACTCAGTCCTGCCACATTCATACACTCGGTGTTTACTGTGAGCTTCTCCGTTCTCTTGTGCTCAGTCGGTTTTCATGTTCTGAAATTAAATTAACACCTAATCTATCAAACACTAACATCTTTGGGTAAACAATAAAATTAACATCAGAACAGGCTCTGGATCACTAACACAGAAAACAAACCAGCTTTTGTCTATCAGCTAAAAAACTGGGATGAATCTAGAAATTTAAAGTACACAACTGTGAAAAGCTGAAAAGAAAACTACTCGTCAAAAATTCCAAAGGACAAAGATGAAAAGACGACGGCCACTGCTGCTGTAAACAGATTGCTGGTTTCTAGTCAATCTTACAGTTCATGATGATGCACATTGTCTATTAGCCATTAAAAGTGACTGGCTATTTATGTGACCTGCTGTTTTCCACAGATCATTCATTGCTATAGTTGATAGTAATGAAGTAGTTTATTTCATTTTATGTTTGAACATAATCTTTTTTCTTAGCTATTAGCTATTTAACTAGTAGCTTTAGCTTTTTGCTACTCAGTTAAAAGCTACAGCCATTTGCTATAAATAGCAACTAGCTATTAAGCTAATCTCTGTGACCTTCTGTTTTCCACAGATAATTTATTACTATATACTGTATGTTTATTTAATTTTTGTTTGATATATACATATAAATGATATATAAATATAATTTTTTTTATATATTAGTTATTTAAGTAGTTGCTTTTTAGCTTTTAGGTTAATACTATAGTTATAAGCTGTTTATAGGCCTGTGAGTATCTTTTTTTCTATTTGATCTATACTTTTTTTTTAGTTATATTACTTTTTTATTTGTTGGTAACTACACCCTTTTTTAACTCCATGACCTACTTTTTATTTATTTTTTATTTTTAGAAAATTCTCTAAAATAATTACAAATGAATGAGGTGTTATTTTCTGTCTTGCTGACTCATTAAATATGTGATGTGGCTTCAGGTTTACCTCTGAAACATCACTACTTCACTCTTGGCCTGTTGACAGGATGCTGGAAGCCGGATGCTTTTGCAGAAGAAAAAGAAAAAACATTTCCTGGTTGATGAGGCAGAAAGGTTTCCTCGTCCATCTCTGTAAAGGCCTATGAATGTTTCCACATTTCCCTGTCAGATGAAAGCTTTGATAATCTGTTCAGGTCATAAACAGGTAGGACACTGACAGGTTGGAAGTACAGGTATCTCCTCCTCCATCCTCCTCAAGGCCAGACGGGAGGAGAGCACAGGGAGGAGGAACGACAGATGTGGGGAAGCTGGAAGAGTGTCAGTGACAGGATCAATTAACCAACTCCCTCATATGTCAAAATCATGCTTCTGTGTATTGTTTTAGAATCTAATAATGACGTCTGCACTTCTGTTAATTACTGCCTTTTCTGGTAGTGAATCGGTGCAGATTGTAGCTATTTCGATGCTAATTTGTAAACTGGTTTGACAATGCCCAGGGCTGATGACTTAAGCCACTTCTACACACACTAGAAAGAATCAGTGGACAGTTTGGCCCACACATGTTCTGAAACTGTTGTTGGTGTATTTACTTCACAGTGGGAGATTTTCTGCTGATCATGCTCGCGGGCTGGGTGGAAAATCTGGAAGTCTGGAGCAAATACTATAGATGTTTACAGTCTCAAAGTCTGACTGGAAGACATCATAATTCACCTCATATTTAAAACACTGGTATAGTCTTTTAAAGCAAATTTGGCAAAATGTCACATTTTAAGGGCAAAAGTAGACATTTGAAGTTCAGACTCATTCCACCTGTTTTTTTAACCACTGAGCTCTTTGAAAAATAGTATTGAGCTTAAATAAAAAAGAAATTTGTCATTTTACTTCAAAGATTTAAACGCAGGTATTAACATCAGTCTTCAAACACTGAATCTGATCTAAATAAATGCATTTAAACGTGTGTTTGATGTGATAATTCCTTTGTCTTTATGCGTTCTTTCTATCCCTCTAACGCATGCATGCATGTTAGCAGAAACACATTCCCCCACACATGCCGACATGCCAGTCATGTTGACTGGGCCACAGCAGGTCCCAGGAGGCGTGTGATGTATGCAGCGGAGTTCAGCTTCCTTTGTGAATCCCCCAGCGGAGGCAGAAGGCGAGCGTTCAGACAACCTGAACGCTGACCCCCAACAGCAGGAGTTTGAGAGCGTCCCCTGTAGACGCTGCGATGGCTGTCATTTGTGAAAATCTCCAAACAACATGCGACAGTATTACCTCACCTTTTCTTTCATTTGTTTTGATTTTTTTTTCTCTTTGTTTGTTTGATGTCCAAAGTTCAGACGTGAGGAGACATTTCTGTCTCATACACCCTCACATATATCCTTTTTTCTCTTTGTCTCTAATGTTGTAAATAAAAGTGTCTGTTTTAGTCTGTTTTGCACGTAAGAGGTGATCAAGAAGAAGACAGCAGCTGCTTTTCTTTTATCTACTTTTTGTTATTGTTGTTGTTTTTTGATGTGGCTGCTGCTGCATATTTCATGTCTGAACTTTGTCCTGTCTCAGTCTCCAAGGTGAGATCATATTAATCTGGTGACACTCTTTTCATCTTGTTTACTCACAGGAAAACGTCTCCGTGCAATGATACGTTCAAACGATTTTATGTTGCTTTTTTACAGTTTTACTCATAGTTTGACAGCTGTTGTCTTCATGCAAAAATATGGGCACCCTATCTGACTTCTGAGTTTTCATTCAGATTTTAAAGCAATAATTTAGTTTACATTATAAATAATATTAACATCTGTTATTGCTGCATTTAAAAAGGGCAGGGCTCTACTTCTTTATTCCAAAGAGCTTGATGATTAACTAAACTGTAGAATGAAGAAAACTGAGACTGAGAACTGAGACTGCGCTCGTTCATGTAGATGTGCACACGGGGCTTGCGATGTGACACAAGAAAATAGAAAAATGTTCAGTTTTTGTCGCTGTCGCATGGCACTACAGCCAACCAGCGAGGGGCTTCATTTACTGCCGAATGAAAGCAGGCTAGACAGCGCAGTCTGCAAACACTTCCAACGTGGAAGAACAAATCCTTTTAGCTGTGCCTGACGCTCCCATACTTTACAATACTTGACACAAAGATTATAGAGATGTGGAGTGGCTCAGTGGGTAGAGTGGTTGTCCTGTTGCCTGAGGGTTGCCGGTTCGATCCTCAGCCTTGTCGAGCTCATGTCAAAGTGTCCCTGAGCAAGACACCAACCCCAAATTGCTCCTGAAGGGTCGTGGCAAGAGCCTTGAATGGCAGCTTCCACCATCAGTGTGTGAATGTGATGTACAATGTAAAGCTCTTTGGGTATCATTCCAGGTACAGTAAAAAGCTATATTACTACAACTGCCATGTAGGCTAAATAAAAAGGCAGCTGTGTGGCGCCAGGATGAATTTGTCCAAACAGAGGTTCTGGATTTATCTGGATCAGGCTTGAGGTCCGCCATCAAATGATGACATTCACGATGCTGTTACCTATTTTGTAAACCCGGATGAACCCTGAAATCTTCTGACTCTTCTACCATCACAGTTTGTCACAGGCTGGTTTGAAAATGTCAAAATTCCCTCCAATATCATAACCAATCAAATTTCTTGGAGAAAAGTGATCTCAGAGCACGATGTGCGACACTGCCACCGTCGCTGCTGTTTCTCGCATCCCGTGTGTTCAGTTTCACGAGGGTGGTGATGAGTTTCGCCTGTCGCTGTCGTTGGTTGCCTCCCGTGTGTCTTGCCCATTACAGGTTGTACAGTGGTGTGGTGGTAAGGACTGTTGCCTCACAGAGGGAACTACGCATTTCTCTGTGCAGTTAGCATGTTCTCCTTGTGTCACGCAGCTTCTCGCTGGAGAGTTCAGCTTCCCCCCATGATCCAGAAATATGACAATTTAAATCAACCATAATGGCTGTGAGTGTACGTGGGTGGTTGCTGCTCGGATAGACTGACTGGAATGGACTCTGACCCTGATTAGAACAGAGCTCATATAGAAAACAGATTTATTGGTCACACATTATTACATTTGTTAATTATTTCACAACCATGAGTTATGAAACTACGACATTTTGACAAGTGAAAAAATACGTTGGGCTGGAAAATCCGTACAAAGCTGTATTTCATTTGGATTTATTTGCAAAATGAGCAGATTCATTAGATTAAATGTCTTCTGTTCTAAAACAAGCCCAGCCTTGTGTTGTTTACCCTTCTGAATCCAGCAGCACACCTGAGCTCCTCCCCGCCAGAAGAATCCCCCTGTGACTGAACCCGCCTGCTGGTTTTCATGTCAGAGCACATTTTGGAGGTAGTGTTGGAAAAAAAAACAAGGATGGAGGAACAAGAGAGTAAACATGTGGAGCTGAAGGTTGAAAACAGCAGAGCTCTGGCTTAGGAAACAAAAACCAGAGTGTGTCAAAATATTTCGACTGCAGTGGGAAACACCAGGGGCCACGAACTCTGAGAGAAGAGTTCAGCAGATATGTGGCTGTCTGAGTTCTTATCCTCAGTTTCAGCCAAATAAGCTCAAACTCAGCAATGTTACATCTATTTATTTATTGCAGTTAGGATAGGCTAGTCAGACTCAAATGTACATTAAAAGACTAAAAACATATTTCAGTCTGTATCTGCATCTAGGTAACATAAATATAAAATAAGGATTTTCCCCCGTTTTTATTATCCAACCAGACAAAAGTTTGACTCTGAAATGTGATTCTCACATCAGCCTCATTTTATTTCAATATTTTCTCATATATTTCTCCTAGAATTCACCAGGGTGAGACATAACGTTAGCAACCGGAGTCATACTCAAGGTGGGAAGGAGACACCTTGTAAAACCTGACTTGAGCTTTGAGCGTCTTCTTTTTATATCCCTACAGGAAAGCAAAATGAGCATTAGGACAGCCACAAAGAAGAAATATATTCATTAATTTTCTATATTATTCCATTTCCAAAATGTCTTTTACTTTATTAAGGATGAAGATTCTTCTTCAAACCTTATTATGTACTGCAGTGGACATTCATTCTGCGGGGATTTCTTTCATCTTTGGGAACATCTAGGATTTCATACCACATCTCAGAGGACGCTGTTCAAGCCAAACCAAGCCAAGCCAACTTTATTTATAAAGCACTTTACAACAGAAGCTGCTGAACAAAGTGCTAAACATAAAATCGAATGTTAAAAGATAGAAAATAAGATAGAAATAAAACAGAAATAAAAACCAAAATATAAAAGAAACACTGAAAGGAGTAGTACAATAAAAGCAGCTCTCATACTGCGTGAAACCAAAATGAAAAAGAGGTGGATATTAAGAAGGGATTTAAAACAGAGGCCTGTCTAACCTGCACTGGCAGCGAATTCCACAGATGTGGTGCCGCCACAGAAAAGGCTCTGTCCCCTCTGAGCTTCCGTCGCGTCCTCGGCACCTCCAGAAGCAGCTGATCAGCTGACCTGAGGACTGGGAGGGGAGTAGACATGCTCAGAGAGGTACGGCGCAGCGAGGACCGATTCAGAGTGGAAACATCTGTCCCAGGATCAGATCTGATTGATGTGTCTGTGTCCATTCTGCCTACCAAAGAGGCAAAAACCACCTTGAATGGTAAATTAGTGAAAATGTTCAGTTTCCATTCACCATTTCTTTATTCCCAACTTTTAATGCAAATCAAAAACAGCTTAAAAAGCTACTGACAATGCAATCCTATGTTAGGAAATCAACTGTCATCACAGGATCTTCTCTCTAGATGGTTTAGAAAATAAGTTTGTTAAGATCTACAAATACCCAGGTATGTCTCTGTCCTTTAATGTGCACAACAACAACCTCCTTTCCAAGTTAGGTCCAGGACCTGGTACCATGATAAGTCAGCTTTCACTCACTCTGCAAGGCACCTGAAGGTTAAAATGTCAGTCCTTCCAGTATCTGATGTGACATTATCTATAGCACTGCTTCTAAGAGTCTCCGTAAACTGGATATCATCTAAATGCTGCCATCTGTTTTCTTACAACATTCCTTTCAACCCCATCACGGTGATCTGAAGTCACCATCACTCCTTCCCGTAGCCTGGTCATCGGTATCAGTTTCTTTATAAAACCCGTGCTATGCTCAGCTCCTTCCTCATTATCCATAAAGTTTAGCTCGAGTGCAGTCCAGTACAGCTCTAGTACTACATTAACTTATTCATCCACAAAACCCGTACGGTCATTTCTCATTCCAGTTTGCAGCTTCTAATGGAACCAGTTACACCAGAAGCTAAGACCCAGTTTGTTCATTCCATTTTTCTCTTTTACAAACTTGCCCGTGACTGCTGCTTCTGTTATGACCACTCACTGGATGACGTTGGTTTACCAGGCTCTCCTTGGTCTGGTTCCGGCTTATTTTAGCTTGTGATGCCTTCGTTGCTGTGGCATGGTCATCGTTCTGTCTGTTCCAAGGTTCGGACTGGACTGAGGAAAAGAGATTTCATTTCTGCTGCCCCATCTGCTGGAAAAGCCTCAGACTGACTCGAAACTGGACTCGAGGAGTTTGGTTTTATCTTAAATGAGACAAGAATCATCTGGACAGTGTGTTTAAATTGTGACTGTGACCTCAAATACTGCACATTAATTGCCAATCTGTTTGCACTTTTTGGATTATGATTTTTTTTCACTACTTCTTGAATATGTATTTATTGTAACGTGTTGCAGAGCTCTTGGCCATCAGGTGAAAATGAGATCTTGATGTCAAAGGGTTTTTTTTTATCTGGTAAAAAAAGGTTAATAAAAAATAATAAAATTGCTTCTTAAAGGTCCCATATTATACACTTTATTCCCAATCTGAGACCATTCATTAATATCTAAATGAAATATTTCCGCCATGGTATGGACAAATCGACCCTCAGTTTGAGTGCAGCGGCTTCTCTTCACCTCCCTCTTTTTAGCAGCTTCAGAAATGTGCCGTTTATGGTGGGCGGAACCCTGGTGGAGCAGCTCAGCTGTTGGCTCCGCCCATCGCATCGCCCGTCATGAGGTGATTGACAGGTTAGGCCTTAGCGGTAACTAGACGCTGATTACAGCGTAGTGAAGGATAAACAAACGCCGGAACACCGGAACCCATTCCTGAAGCCCCCATTACCAACCCAAACCGCGACGCACGGAGAACACAGCTAGCTACGCTCATCAATCTGATGCACAATGGCACCGGATACAAACAGTAGAAACAGTGACTTGGCTACATTTACAACAGTGCTAATATATTTTCAAGCTATCAGACTAATAAGGCCGAAACGATAAAATAACTGCCAGCTCTTACCTCTCCAGCTGTGTCACGGACAGTTGGTATTGAACCTGGCTTCAGCTTCAAACGGTTGGCGAAGCCTGCTTTCCATGCCCCCATGTTGTGGAAACAGTCCTCTTTGAAATGCTGGCCACAGACATGCAAAACCTTTGGAAGTTTTCCGGGTACATTTCCTCCAAAAATAAAATTAATCCACTCAGTCCTCGTGGGTTCAGTGGATGGAAGTAAAAAAACGTTTTCGTGTTCATTTATGCAGCCACAAACAGAACAGTGCTTCTGTCGCTTAGCCATGTCCGCTAACGAGGGTTGCCGAAGAGGGAAAAACACTGGGCGCTAGGTGATTTTTAGAGGGCGGGCTTTGAGAGCCGGTAAGCGGGTCCATCGCTCTGTGGGGAGTGGTTATTGTCCCTTATGACGTCTTAACGTACAGGCTTTCAAACTCGCTCAATTCAGCGCTTACTTCCCTAGAGGTGGAGCAGGGGGGAGAGAGAGCGCCTGAAAGAGTTTCACACTTACGGGTCTCCTACACATGCGGGGGGACCAGTATGACTGTTCCAAAACCATTAAAAAGTGAATTTTGCATAATATGGGACCTTTAAATTTTTTGGAATCATTGTTTTATTGTACTTTTAACCTGACACCAGACGTCCCGTGGACCGGACCTGACAAATAAATATGTAATTTCCTCAGTTCCCCATCCAGGTATCTTCACATGTTATACACCATTAGAAAGCTGAGATCATGGAGACTCCAGGGAGATACAGAAAACACTTATTTCAGACTAGTTGCGAATACAGTTTACCTTTGAAGCCATACTGTGCTCCATTGGTAGAAGCTGCTGCTACTGGAAAAGCTCCTGTTACATCAGCAAGGGTCCAGTAAAATAGTTGGTCCACAACAAGTCTTTTATCCATACAAACCCCTTTTAGATGAAAACTGAAGGATTTTAAGGGGTTAATATTGGTTTGTTTGTTTTTTTCTTTTTATGATATGTATACCGTATATTTAATTATATTTAATGTAATGTACATTTAATGTAATTACATTGAAACATGGTTCATTGCTATATGTGTGCCCCATTTCATGTTTTTAGTGTTTCCTGTGGTTCAGGTCATCATTGCAAATGAGAACTGGTTCTCAGTTGACCTTCCTGGTTAAATAAGGGTTAAATAACAATATATATATATATATATATATATATATATATATATATAAAAATGTCCTTGCATTCATGTTGGTGACTGGTGCTTTGACATGTACCATTCACTTAAAGATTATTTAAGGCTTGAACTTTAAAAGTATTTCCCAAAAGCAGAAGCAGTGGTGTTGTGCTTTTCCTGCTTCTTTCAGAAAAATATTCCAAGAAACACATATTGCTGCAGAATTATTAAAATAAAACTAATAGGGCAGGTTAGCTTCAGGGACATGAGTAGAATAAGACAGATTCACACATGCACAAAGAACTCGACTAATGGCCCAAGATTTAAGTCCAGTCAACTGTCCTTGGTATGCTCATAGAGACAAAAAACAACCTACATCCTTGTTTCATCATTTTCTAAATGTTGTTGCAGCGGGAGGTTATTTAGTCCATTTTTATACATTTACACATGTATAGGAACTCACCGACTGGTGATGGTGTGCTGCCGCTGCTTGATGGCTGCTGGATCTGCAGCCTCTGAGGTGATGGTGGCGGCAGCTGAGGCAGGGAGCTGATGACTGATGGGAACAAGAAAGGGTAGACCCCGGGGGTGTAGTGCCTCATCTGGACCAGCGGGGGACTGCTGCGGGACTGGGCACGGCTGGCGGTCTTCATCACAGCAATGGGTAGAGGGCACGCTGAGCACTGAGCAAGCAGGATGGGAATCCATCAGGTGACCTCCTGGTTGCAATTAATGTGTCTGGAGCAGGTGTGGTACCACCTCAGCACTCCAGAGCTGCATGGTGGTGGGGTGTAGCGCCATCCAGGTTGACTCGGAGACTGCTTCCATTAACACTGGAACACAAAGACAAATGAACTCATGGTTAGTTCCAGTCCTGTGTTTAGGGTTAGGGTAAGGGTTAGGGTTAGGGTTAGGGTTAGGGAGTCACACAGTCGATGGTAAAGTAGCTTTGCCATAATGTTTGTTTCATCCAATATCTCTGAAAACACAAGATGGCCTAACATAGATTATTTTTTATTTTTAGTTTAGTTTATTTCAAACATATCAATAAAACAAAGCAAAAAGAACAATGAACAAAAGAAAACAAGCAGAAGGGCAGGCCACCACATTCAAACACAAACAATCAACCCTGTAATTTCTGTCCATGTTTGAAAAGGAATGGTCCCATCCCCTTCCACAGCAACAAACTCCACCTTCCAGAAGCCTAGTCAGCTCCTCACTTAACAAACAAGAGTAAACATGTAAACTGCTTGTACAAACATAATACAATATCTGGTGAGTCTCTGAAATTCTGTACTTGCATATTTTTAATAAACCATTTCGTTATATATATATTTTTTTAAAAACAACATAACTTATTTTTCTTGTCATTTTTTCTATGCCAGATGACTATAATAAATTAATTAGAAAATGAAAAAGTTGACTCAACTTCCAAGACACTGTCCAACGTTATCAAGGGTTCCCAAACTTTTTCAGCCCACCTGTAGAGCCATGTTTGGTTTAACTGCTGAGGTTACTGTAAATCTTACACATTCATTACTCATTCCTGTAACAATTACTTGTCCTGCAGTTGCTCTGTATTACTAGTGGAATGTCCTCCCTCTGAAGCACCTGTTTTATATCCAGATCTGCAGCACACACACACACACAAACACACACACACACACACACACAAGCACATATTTTATTTGGATTTGTGAACATAAACTTCAGTCATCAAACAGCAATGATAAAAAGTTGCAATCTTATCATTTATTGTGAAACCAGATAAATGCTGATGAGGGAACTTTTGATTTAATCAGTTTATCAGTGTGTTTAACCTGGAATAATGAAATGTTCTTCATTTCAGACGCTTTTATCCAAAGCAACTTAGATATGAGAGTAAGAACAATACAAGCAAGAATTCAAACAATATGGGACGTCATCATAAAGTGGTGGTCAGACTACTGTGTGTCCAGTTTTGCTTTTTTTTTGTTTGTTTGTTTGTTTCTTTTAGTTTTTTTTCATAGTTTTTTGTAAGACATGTTGTTTAAATACAAGATTACGATTTCATCACACAATACCATCTTGGGCATAAGTGCAGCAGCTTATTCAGTACCTGGTTGAGCCAAAGATCTGGACAAATCTTTCTAACTCATTCTGAGTAGAAGAGTTAAGCTAAGTGCGGAAATGCTCCTTAAACAACTGAGTCTTTAGCTTGCTTTTAAAAGTGGATAAGGACTCTGCAGCTCAGATGGAGTTTGATAGATTGTTCCACCACCTGGGGACAACAGAGGAGAAGACTCTAGCTACTGACTTTGCGCCACCTTGTAGTGGGAGCACTAGGAGTTTTTCACTGGCAGAGCGTAACTGTGGAGAGGGAGTGTAGCTCTGGATTAAGGAGTGGAGGTAGACCGGAGCCGTTTGGGTTATTGTTTTGTAAGCCAGAAGTAGAGCTTTGAATTTGATGCGCTGCAACTGGAAGCCAGTGAAGAGCGATTAGCAGCGGAGTGACATGAGCTCTTTTGGGCTGGTTGAAGACCAGACGTGCTGCTGCGTTCTGGATCATCTGCAGAGGTTAAACTGAGCATGTAGGCAGGCCAGCCAGTAAGGAGTTGCAGTAGTCAATGCGTGAAATGACCAGAGCTCTTGTTGTGATTAGTCCTCGTGTTGAAAATAAAACTTGACTACTGATATATTTAATCAATCGCCAATGGTGAAGATGAAAACCCTAACCCTAACCCTAACAGAAATCATTTTAATGGTGGGCGAGTGCTAGTTTCTGCAGACCAATCAGCTGCACCAATGCAGAAGAGCACAGGCCACCGGGAAAAGTCCCGTTGCTCCCGAAGGCCAGTCCGACCTTGGCCTAATGTATACATCATATGTTTTGTAGCATATTTAATTATTATAACCGTTAACAAGCTAACTGTTATATTATGTTATATTATGTTATATAACAGCCTTCCCTGAATGGCAGAATTAGCTGAAGTGGAACTACTTACTGAAAAACTATTAAAATAAAGATCAATAGATTGATTTCTGAAAGAGCAACGATGAAGCGTTTCATCCCTTTAGATCTGGCAACACATCAGACAGGGAAGCAGATATATAGTAGTGCCAGGGTAACTCATTTGTTTTGTGCTTGATACAAACTGGTATTTATTAGAGTTACATTCTGTGGATTTGTTTTGTAAAAAGTCAACACTTCACCACCAACATCAGAGTGTATATAGTACCTTCAGTCAGCTGATTCTCAGTGCATTGACTGCAGAGAGAGTTGAGGATCACCGCCAACACTAGCCTCACTTTTTACCAGGCAGTTTTGTAAACTTTCCCTGGAGACAGATGGCATTACAGACACCAACACACTGCTTTGACAGGTATTGAGTCACACAGATGAAGAGCGATAAGGATGTCATATACAACAAAGGCTACGATTGTAAAAACTGTGGTGTGTAACTGATGCATCTGAATCAAATGCCCTAACACAGAGAAAGTTTAGTTTTGGAAAGAGGGACATTAACTGCAGATACAATCTCCAAACACTTGCAAGTCAATATCTGAGGTAATACTCTGGCAGAGTATGCACTCTCCTATTTCTGACTGGAAGAATGTTTAAGGGAATTTGTCCTTCTAATTCAACTTTAGGTCTTTTCATCTGGTCCTCCCTTACTGAAGCTGCAGCTGGCTTACTTCACAGAGAATATCAGTGTCTGGGCACATCTGAGGTGTGTGATCTGTGCATGCTGCTTTGTAAACCTTACAGCTTTCTTAACGTTATTAAATGGTGACACATAACACTCTAATCTGCAGCCCGGTAGTCATTAATATGATATCTAACTAAACAGTAATTAACAGATAACATCTTGGCTTGTGCAGCACGTAGTTGAGGAAGCCAGGGACATGGTTTTAAAATGCAACGTGCAGGTTATCTTATTTACCAGGAATTTACAGAAAATTTTGTGGAAATCGGTGTTTGGAAAGTTTTTTGTGTGACGTTCTCAGTGGACGTTATTTTTCTCTTGGAGTTGGAGGAACAGATACAGTACATCCAATCTCTTCTTGGCTTGCAACACCATATTACAGCGCAGCTAATTGCAAAGTTTTGTGTTGATATGAAGATTTTCCTGACTGCTTGTGTGTAAGGAGTCATCTGGGATTATGGGTGAAGAGTAGAGGTGAAGAGATGCTAGAGGAGAAGTATAGCTACTTCTTGGTTTCAGCAGAATCATCCCCCGTGGAGGCATTTTAATAGAGACATTAGCAAACTTTATTCTAAAACTTTTTGCAGGAACAGATCTGTAAAGGATAGCTAATCCATTCGTTTGACACTAATTAGCTGCATACCTTCATTAATTGTTGGATAGAGAGAATTGCAGGACCTTGGCAGGCCTTGGTTTCATTTTGTAATTTTATCAGTTTATTTTCTTGTGCTGTGGCATGAGACTGCTGTCTAGGATGGTCAAATATCATGAGAAAACTGTGTAAGCATTATATGAAGTTCAACTTGGAGCCAGCTATTTAAATCATCCAACAGAGTTCATTCCAGTGGTAGACTGAGGATAAAATTTAACACTGTGACAGCTTTTCACAAGTGGAGCTAGAAGGTTTGACAGTCTTGTCAGCACAGGGTTTGTTCATGAGGCTCCAAGGGTCTATGATAACTTTTGGGAGTATGAGGTCGGACTCCCCTCAATCCTATGTCTTCAGTTGCATGGCAGTGTGCAGACTCTTTTGCAAACTATTATTGTTTTTTAATTCGTTTATACAACCAGTAGTATGCACTTATTTAACCAAATCTTAGTAAGCAGTATGCAGTAAATACCCATGGTGTACAGATTTGGAATAGTTCTATGAGCACTCTTTTGCTGTACTCCAATGTGCTACAGCCTAAAAATTAAAGTGTTATTCTTTTCTTTTAATTTTATCATTATATAATTATATTACAGCTGAATGAGATGCAGCACATCTGAAAATTTGACCACCTGGTACACTTTTTTTTTACATATTTAGGCAGGCATCATCGATCTGTCAGGTAAATAAATGTAATGGTTGTATCATAAAGATGCATAAAAATCTCTTCTACAAGAATAACACAAGATAAACACAAACATGTCATTGGTTATTCCTCTTTTTCTAAACAGGAAACTGACTGAAAATAACAGCCACAACAGCTTATTGGCTTGCATGCTACATGCTAGCAATGAACATATGCTAAATATAATGTATAGTATGTTATGTTATACTTAGTACAGTATGCATAGTATAACAGCACACTAGAAAATTATACTAGTCTGCTCAGTAACATATCATGCTATATTGTACTTAACATAGTTCATTGTTAGCATGTGTTGCGCATGTAGCGTGCTAGTGTACTATGTTAGCATGTTAGCATACTAGTATGCATATATGTAGTACGTGGATTTGAAAACAGATAACTGTATCTTAATTCAGGGCCTACACACTTCATAGTGCACAGACTACATAGACTAAGGAGAGTCCTACGTAGTCTGTGCACTCTAATACTGCTTACTGTCCATGAAATGAGACAGCCTACCTAGCCATATAGCAGCAACACAAGATGTTGACAGAAATCAAATGCTCATGTTGTTATTTTTAACAATGTTAAAGTAATCATTAAAATAATTAAAAATAAATAATGATAGAATAATAAATTTATATGATGAAATTATATATACGAACCTGAATTGGACTAAGTGGGAAAGAAAATGAATGATTAAATTTATTGTTATAAATAATGTCAAAAAGAAAGAAAAAAAGGTTATCTGTTATCTGTTGTTTTCCAGTTGGTAGACATTCTTCATTAACCCCTTACAAATCCACAAGTATCAGATATTACACAGATTTAATGCCACCATTTAACAAACATGTTTTTTAATGTATTTGGTTTTCTACTGATAAACAATAAACAAGTGAGGTAAAATAAAAACATACTTTTCTGAGCTTCATTCACTACCATCTTGTGCTAAATGAATTCTGGGAGAAAAGAGGCTGTGAAGGATGCACCACCAGTAACCTTTGCTAACCAAACAGAGTACAGGTTTGTAGGCTGGAGACGCCTCGGTGATGTATGAAGCCAACGAGCCTGCACTTCGGAGCTCGTAGACCCTGAATTGGGACACTCCAACTCCACTTTATTTATGTATTTAAAACAACACAGTTGACCAAAGTGCTTCACACCAAAATAAAACAGTATAAAATATAGAAACATATGATCAGCCAATAAAACAATATGTATAATATAAAGAAAATCACAAAAAAACCAACATCTCAACTAGTGTTAAAAGCCAAAGTGAAAAAATGTGTTTTAAGCAGCGATTTAAAGAATTTAAATCCACAGTTCATCGTCATCGACATCGATTCCACAGTTTCGGTCCTCTTGGTTGAGGGGACAGTTAAGAGTGACCTGTCTGCTGACCTGAGGGTACGTGACGGTGTGTAGGGCTGTAGGAGGTCTGACAGATATTGTGGAGCGAGACTAGAATATTCTACTAGTATAGACATCTAATTTCATCTCCTCAAGATGGCGGAGCTTGTTTCTGTTCTGGCTTCAGGTTTATACAGTAAGAGGAAGCAAATCATCCATCTAATGCTTCAGTTTGTCCGGTCGTTATTGTTACAGATGTTCTCTGTTGTAGCTGAGTCACAATGAATTTTGTCCAAAATTTCGGACACTGTCTAAATTTGGGTTGTTCAACTGATTTTCTTAATTTGTGCCACAATTAACTGAACACCCAGTCAACTCTCACGCTAAATAAAGACGTCTAAAGTCCCACAGTTTGATTTTAGCTCTTAATCATTCATCCTGTTACAAGCTGTTACTGGTTAAACAAATTAATCTCATACATACATATACACAGTTTTAAAGTTTCTCAGAATAAAAACATCGAGCATTAAAGGCCATGGAGGAAAATTGCTCGCAAGCAAAAGTTTTCATCATACTTTGTATGAACTTGTTATGGCAATTTTCAGCAGCTCACATCCTCTTCACCCTGAACATACAAAGTACCACTGCCATTAAATTACAAGAAATGTCAAATAAATTAGTGTCTTTTTACAGAAGGAGGAAGCTTTCAGATGTAGGTCCTCTCTTTCTGCTAGTTTTTCAAAACGTCTTCTAAATTATTTTGGTCCTTTTCAGGTTATCATGATAATTATCAGCATCCTGCTAATGCTTTTAAGTATTGGTCCAGATGGAAGACTCCATCTAAACTCTATAAAAGCACATTAAAGCATCAACATGTAGTAGCTGAAATTGCGATGCTCTGATAATGTCCATGTTGAAGAGATTGGAGTTAAATAGAAGTGGATTTTTCTGAAATTACTTTTTCCAGCCTGCTGTTGTTTCCCCAGCAGTTACCGTCCACCGCAGTGTATCCTGCAAAATCTAAAACTTTCTTTTGTTTGAATAGAAACAGAAGCTTATGCAATTCAAAATTATTTTATGGGATTTCATTTAGAAACTGGATTTTGGTAAAACTTTAATATTCGTTAATATATGCACAAATCTAAATAAAAACTTAACATACCACCTCCACAAAAACATTTTTCTTGCACACTTGTGTTTTAAGCGCCTACATCTTTTGGCTTGCTATTGCTATTAAGAAATATAACCACATGCATGTCCCCATTAGAGAGGATATGTGCAGAAATTTAGCTGTTTTATTTGTCTTAATACAATGCCAAGGAGGAAATACAAGGGTTATGAAACTGAACATGTATGGCTCGTTTTAAGGAAAACACTCTTCTCTCAAAAAAAACAACATGGCAGCATTAAAGCTTGGCTGAAATGTACAATTGGCCTCATTCAGCGAAATCTTCTCATGAATCTTCTGAAATTTGTTCTTAAGTTGAAACAAAGAAGTTTTTACAAAACTCCTGCATCAGATTTACGAATGTTCGTATTTTGTTTGTATCTTTCCTCTTAAATTTACAGAAGCCAAGAGCAGACATGCTCGATTATTATTCATTTTTTACTCATTATCTCGAGATAACAAATACATTTTCCTTGTTATCTCTACAAAAGATAGTTTGTTTGTTTTCTGAAGATAACAAAGTGATCAAGGTGGGCTCAAAAGTGAGAGTATTACACCTGATTTTATGGATCAAAACAGACCCCATGACAGCTGAGGGGCTGAAGTTGGTAAAACTTAATTGTCAGACTTGATCGGAGTAAAATCAGAGGTATTGATCAGTGATGGATGTTCCTCAATCTGACGTCAGCTTGCATTTGTTGCTGGCTTGAATGGACTGAGGCATCCCAGTACAGAAGAGCTTTGTACTGGAATGGCCCTTGGACGCACCAGTTGAGGTGGTGGGAGGGAAGAAGACGATGATTAAGCTCTCATCCATGTTGAAGGACAGCCCCCCTGAACCCACATTTGAATAATACTTTAAATACTTTGAATAGATAATTAAGTCTCAAGATAATAAGATAAAATATCCCATTATCAAGAGAAAACAGTGTTAAAGACCATGCCAGCACTACCGCTGTCGGCTTCTGGATAGACTGGTAAATACCAGCTGCTAGTAGACTGAAAGAATGTGCTTACTTGCCCAACTTTGCATAGGTAAACATCCAAAAAATGCCCACAAAAGGTCAAGACTTACAGACCGTGTGCAAACAAACTGCCAGACAGACGAAGAAAAGGACGCCAAAAGAATGAATGAAAAAAAAAATGATTACAAAGATGTGCACTAATACCTGATCTTATTTTTAAAGTGATGCACATGGTTAAAAATAATTACACACTGAGCTATAAATCATATAAAAACAATTTCATGTAGAAACGGGTCATTAATTACCCCTAAACTTGGACAGTGGCCATGTTAGGACCGGACTGCACGTTAGGATGCACATTCTTGTGGTGTAGTGGATAAAGGGGGAAAGTTACCGTAGGTTTTTATTACATAGCCTTCTACACCTTGTAAAGCAAATTACCTCCTGCTGAGGCATCATTTTTAGATGTGGTGTGCCGATGGAGTGAGTGGTTCATCTAAAAAAATGAAACCTTTAGGTGAGATGGTCTGTGGTGTTATCAACCATGGCCTTGGTTTCCTCATAAAACTATTCACTACAATGAAAAGACTCAGTTTTAGTAAATTATTTATTAATGACCGCATTTAGTAGGTGGATCAGGCAGTCTCGGGTGACTTGGACCGTTATGAAGTGATGTTCTTGTTCTAGAATATCAGTATATTTATCTCACCTTTGGATATCAGCATTTTCCTCATCAGATTTGAATCAGAAACAATTCCACCTCTTCTTTCATAAGAACTTCTTACAGATGATTACTGGATCCATGGTACTGGCTTGTTGATGTATCAGTGAATTGCCCCGCCCCTTCTCTAAGTCTTATTCCCCAAACCTCTGTCCTGTCTCTGCTTCAGTCTGCTGCTGAATTCTTCCTTTATTTTCCTTATAAATGGAAAGTGACCTTTTAGGTTTCTGGATAAGATCAATTCTCTTTCCAATGCCAAAATTTTAAAGTTATGATTCATCAAATCCTCATTACTAATGATATCTTCCAGTCCAGCCCTCTCGTTCTTGATTATTTCTTTCCACTTGGTTTAGCAACTTTTCTGATAGATGAAGGTCCCCCCGATGCTGACCCCCAGCACCTGGATCAAAGCTGTAATGACTAGGCCAAGTGGTTCTAACATGCCTCACAGAAAGGTCAATAGACCCGAGTGGCGATACATGCATCGACAACGTCATCCATCTGAGGCTGGAGGGGCTTTGACAACAATTGACTGTACATCAGTCACACGGGGATCAATTACAAAATCATTTCTGCATCACTTTCAGGTGCAGGAAAATCAAAGTGAGCAGTCTCTGCACCCTTAAGGGACAAGATATATGACAGACTCTCACCTAATCAGGCAAACCACACAAAAACATTACCTTCATTATTCATACCAGGGCTACGAAGGTCCCCCTCCCTCTGCATGATGTGCATTATTCATACTGCTACATGAAGGGAACTTCTTAGTGTGGAAGACATGCAGGAAAGCCGAGTGTTTCATGTGGAGTACAGACTCAGGACCCATTGTGAGTATCAGGTGTTACGAAGACGCTGAATGACAACTTGCTTTGTTAATTCCCATGCATCCACGGTCACACACAAACAAGAAGATGCATAATAAAAACAGCCACACACACACACTGCCATGCACTGCATAAATCAGGCATGTTAAAAACATTTTTTATAATGAACTGGAAAAAAAAAACATTTGAAAGAGAAGATGAAGTAAGGTAGGATGCGTGGCAGCAGTGAACAGAAACAAAGTGCTTCTTTGTGTAAAACCGTAAACAAACTGAGAAAAATAAACTAAACAGGGACTCCAGCAATTCTGTGTTGCACTTTGATGAAGTTGGTATAATCACAAGAGATTTTCAAGGCTGACTTATTCTGGTTTCATTTATATTTTGTATTAGCCGACCCACTGCATGATTTCAGCATGACGTCTTCCTGCCTGGAAATAACTGTTTCTTTCTAACTGAGCACTGGCTGGTGGCGCCCTGGTTACTCAGCATTACCAAGTCAGGCCAGCAGAACGTCTTGTGTCCCAACACGCAGATGTGTGCACAGTCATGTGAAAGACACGTACATCCAGAGCCGCCACTCCCACAACGCACGTCGGGCAGCAAGTTCCAGGGGGCACCATATGAAATCAGCCTCACAGTTTATCATCTTAATCACAGCATATCTAACGTCAAATATTTTACAGCCTTCTGAACAGTGAAGTGTCATCCAGTGTTGTTGACTATAAACAGGAAAACACCGACTGCTGAGGGGCCGTAACATGGCTTAAACATACACAAACAAGCTATTAGCCGCTAACAGCTGTAACATCAGCCTATACCGACCTCCCTCCTCTTCCACACACGGTAAACATGAGTAGAACTGCCCCCATTAACTTCCAGCCAATCAGAGACTTTAAATGTGATGCATCATTGTTGCATTAATTAAGCTTCTGATATGTTCAATGACACTCTGTAAATGTCAACACTATAGTAACAATAATTTTTTTTACCTCAGCTGAACAGTTTCTGTAACCACAGTAACAACCTTAACATGTACATGTTACATGCGATATGCCGCAGTCTGTTACATTATGAACTATGTTGACCTGTATGTAGCAGGTGGCACCGCAGGGTGTCGCTCTGCCTTCGGGCTGTTCCTCTATAAAAGGGGAAGTGGCATTTTAGTGGGAGTGCCAGTTTCCTGTCGAGTGGCCGCGGTGTTGCTGGGCCAAGTCAGCCTTTGTACATGTTGACCTTGGCAGGGATTGGTAAATATGGTTTTTATATATTAAATTTTATATATCTTGGGATGAGTTTTTAAGTGTATGTTGCAATGAGTGTGACTGGGCGTGGGAATTCTACTCTGATATGGTGTCTATTAATGTGTGTTTTTAGAGATTAAATTAAAATGTTTTTTTTTTGTAGTAATTTTGTGTTTCTGTTTGCAGTTTTTAGGTACCGCTACCTGCTGTCCTTTTTAGATTTAAAGACTTGGTTTGTTTTCAAGTTAGTCCGCTGCTGGTCCGAGCTGTGTGCGGTGACAGTTGTAAGAGCAGACTAACCATTAAATCATTTTTGTTTTGCATTCTTTGTTCACTGGGTCACTTCCTTTAGAATGAGCTCTGTTATCCTGTCCGTAGCTACTCAGACGTGTTTACACCTGAACTTTTTTGCAAGAAGCTATGCAGTGTTTATTTGCAGTGGTTGAAGTACAATCGTGTGAGGTTTAAGTTGGCACCATCACCGGGTGCCGGTTATTTAAGCGGCTCCTCCGCCTGTGTGGTGTGTGGGTGTATTGCAGGTTAAGGTAAACTGGCTCTGAGTAGGACGACAGGTGGAGAAAACAAGGATGGCTCTTTATTGTTTGTAAAAATAAATTGAGTTAAAGCTTTATTTTTGTTCTGTCTTTTGTGTACTTTATATACGTTACCCCTTGGTAACACATATAAATTATAAAACTAATTCATTGATTGTTTATTATTGATTATGGCTGTCATCAGTGTTGGGCACGTTAATTTAAAAAATAATTATAGTTACTTCTTGCAAAAAGTAACAGTGTTAGTAACAGAGTTACAGAATTATAAAAGTCATTAATTACTCGGAAAAGTAACTACTGTTACTTTTTAAAAAAATGTTCAAATATGTTCCCTTTTGATGGAATTTAATTAATTAAATAAAAAACGAACATTAGGACTAATGAAATGGAAAACTAATTGAATAAATTAACAGAAACAGAAACATCATGGATATTAATCTCAGTCTGCTGGAAGTCGTGTCTCCGTCGCCTCCTCAAGAGGAGCTTCTTGTGATTCGACCTGCTTACAGCCACCATGAAAAAACCTTCATGGTTATGATGAACATTTCTCATAAAATTCTTGTCTTTTATCTCCGAAGGAAAAGTGATGTCTGTGGTTCCAAAATTAAAACTCTTCCTCTGGTTTTTCTGGATTCGGCTTTGCTGCATCTCCTGGTGATTTGTGTGTTGCTGCGTACACTGACTAGGTCCGCTCCTCAACTGTCAGCCGGGTGGTGTCCACGGGAGAAGTGGGTCCGCTCCTCAACTGTCAGCCGGGTGGTGTCCAGGGGAGAAGTGGGTCCGCTCCTCAATTGTCAGCCGGGCGGTGTCCAGGGGAGAAGTGGGTCCGCTCCTTTACCATCAGCCGGGCGGTGTCCAGGGGAGAAGTGGGTCCGCTCCTTTACCATCAGCCGGGCGGTGTCCAGGGGAGAAGTGGGTCCTCTCCTTTACCATCACCCGGGCGGTGTCCAGGGGAGAAGTGGGTCCGCTCCTTTACCATCAGCCGGGCGGTGTCCAGGGGAGAAGTGGGTCCGCTCCTTTACCATCACCCAGGCGGTGTCCAGGGGAGAAGTGGGTCCTCTCCTTTACCATCAGCCGGGCGGTGTCCAGGGGATAAGTGGGTCCTCTCCTTTACCATCACCCGGGCGGTGTCCAGGGGAGAAGTGGGTCCGCTCCTTTACCATCACCCGGGCGGTGTCCAGGTGAGAAGTGGGTCCGCTCCTTTACCATCACCCGGGCGGTGTCCAGGGGAGAAGTGGGAAAGCGCTTGCCGGTGAAAAGATGTTTTACTGAAACAGAAGCGGCATGCATCTTTCAGGATGAAACTGGTCATAGAATAATGAAAAAGTTAATAAAGCCATATTTTCTTTCAGGTTGTAGTCTGCAAAGTGAAACAGTGTATATTAGAGGGCTCTTAATTAACACAGGACAATTAGTTGGATTAGAACAAAACTTACTCCCTAAAGCAGCTGAAAAGAAAAAATCAGAACCATATCAATTAAAAGTTATCCACTGAACAAATGAAGGCCGAACATCAACATTATTTATCAGGTTGGAACATTTTCTAAGTTTATTGGAAAACCGACTCTGATGTGTTTGTTCTGTGGTTAAAAGGAGCGATCTCGCCGATTAAGCCGTTGGATCTGAGCGGGTCTTCCGGCTGATCGCCCAGTTTAAGTGCACCCAGGTCACAACACGGCAACGCTTCTACTGAGTGTATTCTCCAGTTTCATCCGTATCACTCCGCCTCCTCTCCACTGTAGCGGCAGCACAATATAGTCCGAAAAGACAGGAAACTTCTGTTCACCCAAAACAAAAACTAATCTAATCTACAACAGTAACGTGCTGTCAGTAACGTTTTATCCGGAGTAACGGTAACGTCGTTGTAACCATGGAAAGAGTTATTAGTTATATTACCTGTGACTGAAAAAAGTTATTTTAACGCCGTTTTTCCCATCACTGGTCACGATTAGAGTCTGTCCCGCCCACCAGTCTTCTGGTGGTCTGTTGTGTTCGAGTTTTCCTGAAAGTCAAGATTCCCAGGTCAAGGTTCTCAGACATGCACAGACCTTGTTTTTCCTTTTTATTATCCTGGTGGTGGTAATTTCATGTTTATTTTATTTAGCTATTTAATTTTTGGTGGCATAGTTAATGCAAAAGTAGCTTTTATCTTACAGTTCTATGGTGTGATTTATGAAACTGGTGCTGCTGGTCTTGGGCTGCACCGGGGAACTCTACTTTGAGAGAAGTAAGAGAACATTGAACTATGCAAAATTTGTTCACACATGCAAATTTGCTGTCTAAATCTGGCTGGTAATTTGGCTGAATTAGTGCATATCACACAATATTTATAATAAAGTATCTCTCTTCACAAAGTTTAAAATTAAATTTTTATTTAATCTAAGACCGGTCACGGGGCTGGTTTTAGTGACGAAAGGTAAACATGACAAATCTTTTTTTTTTTAAATGAACCCCAAACATTGCAGAATGCAATATTGTTATGACTTTTAGATTTAAAAAGAAATGAGGGGAAACCACAAACCAGAAGTGGTTTGGGCCCCTAAACGGCCAGCAGCGGCCCTGCATATGTCCCCATTTATGTATCAGGCCTAGAAATTGGGTAAATACGAAGTCAGATAAAAACAGCATTGTGTCATTGTTTATCTGACCTCAAATTAAGCCAAAATTCAGAAGCAGTGTGTGGAAAACTATGTTTATGTTATATACAACATTATTAGCACTTATCCCGGGATTGGAAATATTGCGCTGGTAAACAGACACAGACTAATTTAGACAGTCTGTAAAAAATACAGCGTAACTGCACTGTAATGGTTTTCTGGATGATGTTATCAGTCTCTCATGGTTGTGGAGGAATTTTGCTCCATCTTCTTTCCAATGTTGCTTCAATTTATTGCTGTCTGCAGCTCTCTGAAGGTCTCGCAACAGCATTTTAACCAGGCTGAGGTCTGGACTTGGATCATGCCAACACCTTGGTTGCTGAGACAGTTTCAGCCAAGCTTTAGCTGTGGGACAGACCACTGCTCAAACTGCTGTTGGGTACCTTTCTACCACTCTAACTACAAAAAATCAAACCACCCAGCTTTGCTTGATGGTTTGTGACCATCCATCTTCCTTTCTATGTCTGCCAGACTGGAATTTGTTGTCCTCATGAAGCAGAAGGAGATGTGCTTGTGTAGAAATTTCACTTTTGGTAGTACTACTCAGAATGAATAGCAGGCATATTTTTTTCCACAGCTGTATATTAAAGACTTACCAAAACCCAGCTTTATGCAGACGATGTATCACATAATTTTTACTAAGGTAAATTCTAATATTAAAGTCATGTCTTCGTTGTGAGTCATGAATTTTATTAAATTCAAAGAAAGCTGAAAAATTTATTTTTTCAAAACGCCCAAAAGCAAGGTCGGGCCCACGTGTGTTTTTAAAAACAAAGGAGCTACAGATTAATTTAAATGTCTTGGTGATACCTTGGACTCGAAATTATGTTTTAAAAATAATGTGGAAAACATTTGTGAAATTGTACATTTTAATCTCTGTAATTTTAGACAAATTAGATCATCACCGCCAGTAAATACTACTGAAATGTTTCATCGTTGTTAAAGAAACAGAAATCAGTGCCACATTTAAAATGGTTCTCTGTGTGGCCTGCGGCTTGGCGTTCTTTGCCCACTGGGCCTACTTGTCATCATCTGGTGTTGCTTGGTGCCTCTGCCCCCTCTGCACTGTCAAAAATAACGCGCTGACAGCGTTGATTAATTTATGTAATAAACTGCGTTAAAATTTTTAACGCAATTAGCGCATGCGCAGCATGACGAGCCTCATACATCCGTCTTTTCTCTGTTATGACGGCGGGACACGAAGAAGCACGATGGAGAAGATCAGCTGGGTGGCTTGCAGCAGCTGCTTCCTCCTCCTCCTCTCATGTTGTTCATGACAGCTGTTGATGATCAGCTGATCAGCTTTTCTCTCTTGTTGCATTTGTTCATGGATCAGCTGAGAAGGAAACCAGTGGTTCATGGTTCACACCGACACATATTTACCCCAAAGTCTTGTTGTTGGCAGGACCTTCACTAACACAGTAGCTGCTGGTGGTCGACAGGGTTTATACTTCAGCTATGCAGGGGCGGGTCTAGAAAAGTTCTGATGGGGGGCCAGGTAGGAGCAGGACTAGGAAAAGGGGGCACAGATGAGACCTTTTTTTTAGGTCTATATTTGATGAAACATTGAACTGATTATTACAACTAAAGTTATCTAATGTAAAAAAGTGAAGAAAAACTAGTAAAACAAGCAGCCAATGATGTGTTTTATCAGCAGGTGTTTACTTTGGGTGAAGCTGCTGTAGGACTTTTATCACTGCTGCACAAACACTAACACTTCAATGATAAAAGGAAAAAGCTGTTTTCATCCAGATCATCAGTTTTATCAGAGTTTCTTCATCAATGTCGACTGTTTAACTTCAGTCGTCACATCTGCTGGTTTTATGATGATGTTATCAACATGGAGACGCTTGGTGAGATGATGACATATGAATTCTTAATTATGATCTAGAACATGGTAGAGATGATTTAAAACATGATGTTTACCCAAGATTTCCAAGATTTTTTTATGTTGCTTGGCCATGTAGAAGCTGGTCTGAAGCAGCAGATACTTCCAAATACCCTGCCTAAGCCATCATTACCCTGCCTCCCTGCGACCCTTAATAGACGAAGTGTTGTAGATAATGGATGGATGGATGGATGGATGGATGGATGGATACCAGTGAGGCCACATTATGAAATAAGATGAATAAGTTTACAGCCATTATAAACTCTTAATTCATATCCAGCATTTTTTTTTCATTTATAATATGCCTTAACATTATAGAACACTTTCTTTTAAAAACTCTGGCACCTAAAGGGTTAAAGGCTCCATGTAAATGCAGACCATTTATCACACCAGTAGCAAATGAACACTTGTAGTTATTGCAAATAGGGATGGAGCCATTATGTAGCTACTTAACAGGCTGTAGTACTTCTCACAACACAGAACATCACTATTAATGCCAGGGGAGTAATTATTTTAGCAAAAACAAAAATTATGCCCAGCAAGTGGTTGTGAAGATGTATTTTTTCTGGAATAACGCATGCCATCTGTTTTATATCCTCCCAACACAACATCTGATGCAAAAATCCAAACAGCTAATCATGTGGCAGCAGTGCAGTGAATAAAGATCAAAACTACACTTACTATTAGTTCTAAATGGCCACTTTATTAAGTCTAACTGTTTAACTTCCTGTTCATAAAAATATCTAACCAGCAGCAACTCAACACATCTAGTCATGTAGACATGGTGAAGACGACATGCTGAAGTTCAAACTGAGCATCAGAATAAGGAAGAAATGCAATTTAAGTGACTTTGAACGTGGTTGTTGGTCTGAGTATTTACTGGGCTTTTAACACACAACTATCTCGAGGGTTTCAGAAAATGGTCTGAAGAAGAAAAAATATCCAGCGAGCAGCAGTTGTCTGGACCAGAATGTCTGGTTGATGTCAGAGGTCAGAGGAGAATGGGCAGACTGGTTGGAGATGATAGAAAGACAACAGGAAGTCCAATCAGCACTGGTTCCAACCAAGATCTGCAGAACAGCATCTCTGAACACACAACACGTCCAGCCTGGAAACAGATGGACTACAGCAGCAGAAGACACACCGGGTGCCTCCTGTCAGCTAAGAACAGGAAACTGAGGCTACAATTCACACACACTCACCAACACTGGAAAACAGAAGATGGAGAAACGTTGCTGGTCTGATGAGTCTCCATTTCAGCTCCACATTCAGATGTTAGACTCAGAATCTGCTGGAAACATCATGAAAACATGGATCCATCCTGCCTTGGATCAACGCTTCAGGCTGCTGCTGGTGTAATGGTGGGGGGAGGTTTTCTTGGTCCACTTTGGGCCCCTTAGTACCAACGTGGCCTGGTTTAACCAGCACAGCCTACCTGAGTATTGTTGCTGACCATGTCCATCCCTTTATGACCACAGTGGAGCATCTTCTGATGCTACTTCCAGCAGGATAATGCACCATGTCACAAAGCTCAGATCATCTCCACTTGATTGAGACATTTGTGCACAATCCACTGTTACCTTTCACACCACATGTTGGGTATTAAAGCTGTTTGCAGAAATGAATAAAGAGGCACATTCGATATTAATTCTCCTAAGAGTGCATGCTCGGGGGTTAAAAAAACAGGATTTTCCAGAAAAAGGGAGATGACATTAATTAAAACCTGAATCACTAAAATATGTTCTGTCACTGTGAAACAAGTCGAGCTCTGACGTGTGTCTCAATTTATTTGGTGTACTTGGTATATACATATATATATATATATATATATATATATATACAATCTGTATGTAGAGTAAAAATGTTTAATGACTTGAACTTTAAAACTTTAAGTAAAATAAGGCATACATGACTCATATCAAAAAGACCTGGGATAAAACCCCATGAGATTGGAACTAATGTCCATCGGTCTCAAGGATGAGGTTTTTTTGAGGGGCTGCATGATGAGCCCTCCAATACACTCTATGTCATAGTCTTTATGATATGTATTTTACATATTTCCTATTTATTTAGGGGCATTATCACTGTCAAGTGAAGTTGTGGGTAGGGATGTGCCGGTTCCGAATGGCTGTGGTAACCAAGGAAACAGGACTGTTGACAATACTTTACTTATTTAAAAAAAAGGACTGATCATGTGTTCCTTTCCACATCCATGGGTTAATACATCTTAGCTGTGAGACAATCTTGAGGGTTTCATAATAAGAGCAGGACAAGCCCAAATAAGCATCTACACTCAGGAAAACAAGCCCAGAAACCAGCAACTGACAATATTTGCAAGTGACTCCACATCGAAACAAGCCTGAAGTTGTTTATAACAGGTGGATTTAGCAGCACTGCTGCCTTTCTCTGGCCCAGTCATCTGCTTCCCTGCCGTTGTTTTATCTAGCTGCTTTCTTTCTCCTTCCACCGTCTTGTTACCTGCCTCTTAAACTCTCGTCTGTCTGCGCCGTCGTGCTGCAAAGTTTTCTGCAGGGAGACTCCCAGACTTAACTGGATGAGTGCATCACGTTGGAAGGCTTAACTCACATGCACATGGTCTGCGTGTTTCCTGACCACTACCATGAAGACTACGAAAGATTAGATTAGATTAGATTAGACTTTATTATCTCACAGTGGAGAAATTCACTTGTTACAGCAGCTCTTGTTATAGAATAAAGTACAGAGAGGCAAAATAAGGTGAACATGCATCACAGCAAGAAAGTGCAATAGAAATTATTTACAAGTCTAAGAAAAGCAAAAATATGTACCGTTATAATATAAAGATATATATATATATATATACATACATATATATCAACACATACACACATACATTCATACATACATACACACATACATTATATATAAAATAAAAGCACCCAGTCAGATTTCTTATTTTCGCTCCGGGTCCAGATTCTGGGTCCGGATCCGGGCAACAGTCCGCTAGTTAGTGACCTCTGCACTCTGCAGTCACAGACTGTCACAATTGTCATATTTTGTCAATTTGTTGTTCAGTACATGTTTGGGGTAAAGCTCAGAGCAACAGAGGATTCACCACTGAGACAGACGACGATCTTCTGTGTTGTCATGAATGCAGATGCTGACAAACATGGAAATAAATGAACTGCTACAATTCAGCCCCGCTCCTAATCTGATGTACACCACAAGTTACGCATTTCCAGAACAGTCTTTAGTTACTGTATCTTGTGATCTGTTTATCCGACCTTTTTAATTAAATTAAGTCCTTGCTGACCATGAGGTCTTTTGGTACTGGCCTTTTAGCTGTTCCTAACGTCAGGACTAAAGCCTATGGCGAGGCCTTCTTCCATCATTACGGCCCTCGTCTGTGGAACAACCTGCCAGAGAACCTCAGTGCTTCAGAGTCTGCTGAAGCTTTTAAAAAGTGGCTCGAGACCTTTTTAGCGTAGATTATAACTAAAGTTTTATTTTATTTTATTTTTCATTTATTTTATTATGAACTCCTTTATGTGTATTCTTATTCTTGTCACTCTTATCTGTTTTTATTGTTTTTAGGTGTATTGAATCTTGTTTTTATTTTTTTTTTAACTCCAGTGTTTTCCTCTTTGCCTGCTCAGTCAGCAGAGTTGTTGCCATGGTGATCGGCCTTGTCTGGGTGGCTGGGGTCCCTGCACCGCAACCTTATGGCTGTGGTATGACTCCAGCCTGCCCTGATCTGGGTGGTTCCTGTGGTGGCGCTCTCTGTGGCCATGGGTGGGCCGGCTTCTGGTTTGTTATAAATGTTTTTTTCTAATAATAATATAATACCTACAAGCAGATTAAAGACAGATACTAGGGATGGCACTTCATGTTTGTGAAGAATGAGGTAGGGTAAGAGTTGTAAGAGAGTTGTAAGAGAGGTGTGTGTGTGTGTGTGTGTGTGTGTGTGTGTGTGTGTGTGTGTGTGTGTGTGTGTGTGTGTGTGTGTGTGTGTGTGTGTGTAAGAGGCTTATAATGTGGTGTGTGTTTTTAAATTGCTATGCTATCTACTTTGGTGTGTGAAGGCTTTTTAATTTTTTTATCTGCATAAACAGTTTTTTATGTAAAGCTGTTTTTGTTGCTTTATGCATGAAAAGTGCTGTATAAATAAAATTAGATTTGATTTGAGTAGAAGTTCTATGTGGTGGGTGAATGTGACTTCGTGTAGAAGCGCTTTCAGTGGTCAACATGTGACTAGAAGAGTGCTAAGTACAGTCCATTTACCATTATGTAAGGTTCAGCATTTGTCCTGCACAAAGTTTCTAAGCAGTTGTGGCACTTTTTTAAAAAATTTGCAAATCCGTCATTTCTACTTCTCCTTCTCCTGTTGGTTTAATATGTTACAAAAGATATGATAAAACTGTGTACCAGTTTGGCTTCACACTGTCAGCGCAGACTGATATACACCTGATTTTAGTAGATGATCAGGAACTCTGTGCAGCTACACTACTGAATGAGTGAAGAGAACACATACTATTATCCTCTTCTCATCATCCCTAACCAACGTTTCTCTAGTTCTGCCTTTGGTATCCTTTTCACTGCTGGTGGCATGAGGTAAGACCTGTAACCTATTCCATTTTCTGCCTTTCAGCAGTCTCAAGAACACGATGGAGATAACAGGAGACCAGCAGTTACACGAGGAGAGTTGGAGAAGGCTGTTGAAGGGATTCAACCCAGCAGGAGCAACAGTATCTTTGTGTGATTAGAAACAGAAGGGCAGTCAGAGCCTTACAGAATGACCCCCGGCAGACGGCTTGTGTGCATGTTTTCTTGATGAATGTGATGTCTTGTAGTGGGAACTGTGCTCATACTAGCCATTGGTTCCTTATCTCTTCAGTGAGAACCAATGACGGTGTGGACGAGTATAAGGAGCTCATGTTGCCTGCATCATTGCAGCATGCACATTTGTTGGTGGCTGAGTGAGGGTCTATTGAAACACATGCTGGGAGAATCCTAAAGATCTCCATGTGTTTTCCAACTGTTCTCTGGCTGCTTTCATGCACCAGGACAAGATCCGTAGGTCCAGAGTTAAATTTTACCACTGGGTTCATCCTGGCTTTAATCATTCACAATCCTGTCAGAGCATTGAAATCAACTAACCAGCTGCTCTTAAAAGTTCCTAGAAGCAGGCTAAGAGGTGATAGAGCTTATTCTGTCATTGCTCCCAGACTCTGGAACATTAGATCAGCACAGAGCATTAAGTATTTTAAATCATTATTAAAAACATACCTTTTCTCAATGGCTTTTCCTCCAGCGTGAGCATTCTAATTGAGTTTTTATTGTATTTCTGTACTTATGTGTTTTATGTTATTTTAATGTAACTTTTATATTATTTATTCATACATTATGTATTTTGAGATATATTGGTTTATTTCATTTTTTAATGATGGCTTTGGCATTTTATCTGTTTTGCTTGTACAGCACTCCGTCAACTGATAGGCTGTTTTTAAATGTGCTTTATAAATAAATTTGACTTGACTTGGTTCAGGACAGTCCACAGCCTCATCCTCTCACCAGGAACATGCTCAGACGTAGTCGCGATCATGTTTGGTGTGATTTAATCCATCTATCTCTGGCAGAAGAATGACAAGTTACTGAGGTTAGTTTTACGTCAGTTATTAAGTTACACGATAGATTTGCGAATTATAGATGTTGTTCATTGCTCTCAGGTGTATGATTTCAGAGTGTCCTCAATGTTTTTGTGTACATTGTCAAATGTTGCTACAAGCTTGGTGAAGAAGTGACTCTTTTTCTGGAGTGCTGAACACAGGATCACCTCCACACTTTACATCCAACCGCTTCCTGCTCACACTGTACACTGGTTACAGTAAAACGAAAAAAGCTGGTGTTTTCTGATAACAACACACCTGCTGGATTACAGACAAGCTTTGGGAATCAGGCTTCAAACTTTCCTTTCTGATAATATTAGTTTTAGGTCTGGTGGCCCTTATCCATTCCTTTAGTTCTGCTGCTATAGGCTGTGTCATGGATCTGCAGATCCTGGCAGGTGTGTTGTGTATGTGCATGTTTGTGGTGTGCATGGGCTTGTCTGTCTTGCAGGTGGAGCTGTGGATTGCAGCAGCCAGGGTTTCAGACACAGTTCAAATCAATCATCTTGTTAATGCATCAGTATTTCAACCATGGCCTAACCACCAGTCTTCACCAGATTGTTTCTCTCACTCCTACTCATCTGGTTTTCTTTCCCTCTTTACTCAGCCATCCCTGCCGCTGACCCAAATATTACCTCTAGAAAGAACTACACAGTCCCACCTGATCACAGCATCTCTCAGTCTTAAAAAAGTGAATGTCTGCTTTTGGGTTTTCCTTCCTGAATGTTTTTCTTCTTGGATCCAATTTTAATGGAGGTTTTCCTTCCTGGTTCCGGTTCTAATGGAGGTTTTCCTCTGCACTGTCTCCTTGTGCAGCTCAGGATGGAGGTTTGAAACAAAGAGAACATTTGATGCGATCCACTGATTTCCTTACCTGTGTCATTATTTTTATGAACTGGTCTATTTGAACACAGTTATTATAAACTGGGCTAATGAGGATAAAGGACATGTTTCATTTGGATTATAGTTGGTGTACAATGAACTGGACTGTGTTTGTAAGATTGCCTCGTGATGACTTTGTTGTGAATTGGCACCGTATAAATAAAGTTGAACTGAAGTTAGAAACAATGTGGAACAACCATATCAACCTGCTGATTTTTAGAAAAAAAAGAAAAGGCGGAGATAGACGCCACTGTCTCCATCAGTGAAGCTGAGGTGAAGCAGGTGAACAGCTGTATTGATTCTGAGGGATCAATATTTCAGAGTCACTCATGATCACCACAAATCTTTCCCATAATTAGCCAAGCTTAGAAAAAAAATCACTAAAATGATTCAACGTCGGACTCCCCATTGAATCATCAGTCATCTGCTAACAGAATATGGAGCACATTCTGTCCTCAGACTGTAAAACCACTGGATCATTTCATCAGCTCCTTTCTATATTTAACCTTTTATTTCTTGTTGTTTTGTTTTTAAGTTTGTTTTTTTTCCAAAGAAAGTAGGAAGAGTCAGAGGGACTAAAACTTTAATTTTGTTGTGCTGATATATTCCAAATATAGTAATTTTTTTCTGAGTTAAACTTGCAAAAGTTGTGAAATTGCCCTTTAAAACAAAATGTTTTCATGCTAACAAAAACGGCTACATGTGCATGTGTGACAGGCTCAGAGAGGTGTGCAGATTGTTCCTCTGGGTTTTATTATCCGCTCACAGAGGAACACTGGGGAAATGTCTGAGAGCTACAGCTAATCATGCTCATTGTGACCAACAACCCTCGTGTCTCCACTGGACACACATGAACAGAAATATTGCTGTGGTGATTATTTCAGGGGGATGTGCTGTTACTGCTCTGTCCATGCAGTGAGACTTGGGTCAGTCTACTACAGCAGGAGCACTGGGTATACTTCATAGTGCAAGCAATATGTACTGTTACAAACAACAGGAACTATTCTAATACTGTGCATTAAGAGGTGCAATCCAAGGTTATCCAGCAAGTTTGCCCAGCAAGAATCCAGGAAAAGTTTCAGTCTGTGTAGAACAGTAAAACTCTGGTGAATTCACAATGAGAGAGCTGCTGCTTCTGGATGCCAGTACCTGCATGCACAAGGGCATGAAGAAAAGACTTCAGTAAAGATTAACACAAAAACGGGTATCACTGTGTGGTTATTTAAAAATGCAATTTTTGCATCATATTGCATCCTGTGTGATCGTCTCTGGTGGCACTGTAGAATTATGTAGAAAGAGAAAAAACAAATTATTCAAAGAATCTTCTGCAGTTAATGTGCAAACACGACTTTTTCACTGGTTTCCAGTTGGTCCGGATGCTGGTTTACAAGTACTGCTGTTGGTTTTTGAAACTTCAATCACACTACAGCAGTTATAATTACCCCAAATAACCATTTCATCTTTTTTTATTAGTACATTTCAAAGTTTTTGTGATACTAATGGCCTTTTATTGGCTTTGGTATCATTATGAAAGAAATTTGCTTTGCCTTACAATATTATATTTCTGATGTCTACATTCACCCAAACCAAAAGTGGCAGCAGGGACGTATCCAGGAAATTTTAGTGGGGTGACCAAGATAAATCCCAAGTTAATGTGGGACAGCCAATCAATAGATAGCTGTCATGTGTGAGCGGCGGAGGTGAGGACCCAAACACAGGCAGATCAGGCCAGAGGTAGAATTGGTGCAGGCAAAAGGGTTTATTCTCCCAAAACTCAGGAACAGGAAAACACACATTACAGGGGATGAACCACATAAGGATCTGACAAAGCAAACTGAAAACCATGGGGTATTTGTAGACAGAGGGAGTACTTAGGAGCAGGTGAAGGGAATGAGAAATCAAACCAGGTGAAATAACGAGCCAGGAACAGAAAACTGAGCACATGAGGGAAAACCGGAAAACTGAACTAAAGATGACAAAGCCGAAAACCTAAAGCATAAATATAACGGAAACTAAACATGACAAAAACTCAAGAACTATAAACTAGAAGCAAGATAGAACTAAACACGACAAGAACATAGACCATGATCATAACAGCAACTAAACATGACAAACACCAGAACTAATAAACCAAGATTGAGGCAAAACAAACCAAAACGGACAAAAACCAAACACTAGAATCAGGAACCAGCACCGTGAACCATGACAATAGCAATAAATACAACACTCAGCAGGATTATAGTTAGCTTTAGTTAGAATCGGTGTGTGAAATACAGGGGTTCTTAGCAGTCTGGAAATCCATAAATAACAGCTTTGAATCATTTTTTTCTGACAAAACTGCTTTCAGGTGTATTTGTGGATAGTATCTAATAACAATCATGGCTCTGATTGTTTTTTAATAATGCAATATATATGTATATATATATATGTAGTTCTAGACCTCCAAGATTTTTCATGTTTTCATCTGCTTTGCTGTGTAGAAGCTGATCTGAAGCAGCAGATAGGAACTGAAGTGACGGGTATTCAGTTAAAAGCTTAAATATTTCTTGGATAACTTATAAGGATCTCTGTAATCACATAGCTCAACTTTTTTTGGGTGTCTAGTGTGTGAACTTGGATTTAAACTGAAAAATATTCAACATCTCAACACTTTGCGCAGCATTAGCAACTAGCCACTTGGTTTGCTGGAAGGTCTGAAAAAGTCTTTTGACTGAATACATGCAACACATGCATAGGTCCATAATTTCAAACTACACAGTATGCAAAGTAAAACATGAATATATCACATTTGTGGAGATCACAAATTAATGGCATGTATACATTTTTGCTCCAGCAGCATGAACAAGTCCGTATGTAACCTTTATTCAGAAGGTCTGGGTCTGACTCCATTGAAGGATCAATGAGTTTTTCACTTGGTTTCACCTTCAAAATTATTTGTGTGTCTTTGAAATCCCCTGTGAGACAATAGCTATCTTTATCTTCATTCTATCTCACTCTGTGGTTTAGTTCAGACAACAAAACTACTTGCTTAGAGAAAGTTCATGGCTTGGTTTAAAATCTTAGAAAAGTCCTGACAAAGGCCCCAATCCCGTTGCTCTTTTTAACCCCTTCCCCTACCCCTCGCTTTTCCTAACCCCTCGTCCCCTAAAACAAATTGGTAAGGGGGTAGGGTTGAAAACATTCCCCTAGGAAATGAGATACCCCTATTTCACAGTTCTACATTATCAGAAGTTGTTGCTAGTTGCTATGTCAGATGAAGCGACCAGCATCTATGACAACTGAATGGCAACAAACTGATGATAACAAACAAAGATGGCGTCTACAGATGTTCAGTTCTTCAGTTATTGTTTCAGTTGCCTGGACTGTGGACATAGTTTTTCACTTGTCTTCAATAAGACGAAAAACAAAAGGAGACGTTATGTTATGATACACACTTGGAGAGCTAAGTGAACAAACTTTAGCGACATTAGCAAACTAGCTAAGGTTAACATTTAATGTTGTTGATTAGCGGTCAGCGATAAGTTAGCGAACAGCCCTATGATGAACAAGACCGTAAATAAATGGTCAAAAGATGGAACACAATTTTAAAATACTTTTTAGATCCCTACTGATCCTGAATATACTTTGTCTGCCTTCCTCCTGTTGCCCTCTCTGCCGGTGCATCCATATATTTCGGGTAAACTCCTTTGAAATGCGGTCATGTGCTGTGTTTGGAGGGTTGTGTGGCGCTCGCCCTAATCCCCTTCCCTTCATCTGAAAGATGAGATGACGGATCTCTAATTTCCATAAACATAATCCGCCACCAACTGATTCTTGTAACTGGACTCATTTGACATCAAATCTTCTTCACGTGTATGACATCCTGCTTTACACTCTATTTTAACATGCTGCCAATAAAATTCCCCTTCCTTTCTGTCTCACCAAACATCACAGATCCTCATCATGGATGCAGCAGCCGACAAACCTGCCACAACTGTGTGATGCTGTCGTGTCAATATGGAGCAAAACCTCCGCTGAACTTTTCCAACATCTTGTTGAATCTATCACACCAAGAATTAAGGCAGTTCTGAAGGAAAATTAAAACTTTCAATATGAAGGAAGAAACGCTCTGGCCGGTTTTAATGGAGCTGTCGTCTCCATGCAGCCTGTCAGCCTCATCACTGCCAAATATAAAAAGAATGAAAATACTATTTATCATCATAAAATAACAACTAATCATGACATAATGACAGTATTTCAGTAAGCAGCTCATAGACGAGCAGCGTTTCCGTCCAGTGTCTGAAATCTAACACACTGAGCTTCATATTTCTCATTTCACCAGGGCCAAAAGACGGGGTCATTACATAATAGTGCAATTAGTGGGCTTTGGTGTGAAAACACAATGCCAACAAAGAAAAAAGGCACAGCATGTTAACACCAGAACTAAGAGACATTCAGTGAGACCCCTTTTTTTTAGATCTTAAACCCCATTAAGATGATCTTTAACAGCTACATCCTCTGCTGTTTTGATAAACTGGCAGCTGTCCGTCTCATCACTGATGCTGGAGCCAAGCCAGGAACAATATTCTTCCATTTCTCACTTAGGTTTCAAAGGAAAGGGGCCTTTTCCCTTCTGATCTATACTCTTACTTAGCTGACTTGTATCTGGTTACATGCAGGACATTTTATACTGTTTTTACTACTGAATACGGCTGAGTTAGGGGAGCAATGTTCACCCCGAGGCCGTCAACCAGCTCAGCTCATCACTTGTTTGTACAAGCAGGGCTGGCAACAGCCACCAGGCGCTGTCTTTTGTTTCCTGTTCCCTCTCAGCATCCTGTTGTCTGCTTTGCACTGAACAGCCTTGTCCTCAATAGTGCTGTTGTCCTAATTAAGCTCGATCCATCCAATTAGCTCTGCCTGCTCACGAGCTCCAGCAAAACTTTCTCAAGTCTTACAAAGTGTTTCAGCTACACTTTCGCTGAGGAGGCCTGTAATGCATAACAAGTATATTGTGGAGCCATCTGGGAAAGAGACAAACCTTATACTGAAGCCAGCTTCAACTCCAAATCCCAAAAAATCGAGACACTCTGTAAAATGTAAACAAATAGTTGAGAAGAGGAATGTTGTTCCATTCTGGTCTGGTGCAGGATTCTAGCTGCTCTACAGTCCTGGACCTTGGTTGCTGGGTTTCTGCTTCCATGAAGCTCCAGATGTTGTGTACTGGTGAAAGGTCTGGACTGCAGGCAGGCCAGTTCAGCAGCCGGACTCTTCTCCTGTGAAGCCATGCTGCTGTGATGGATGCAGGATGTGGTTCAGCATCGTCTTGCTGAAATCTGCAAGGTCTTCCCTGAAAGAGACGTTGTCTGGATGGAGCAGATGTTGCTCTAAAACCTCCATGTACTTTTCAGCATTGATGGAGCTTCACAGATGTGGAAGCTGCCCACGCCATAGGCACTAATGCAGCCCCAAGGTTTTGTTTTTTGTTTTACATTTTACACAGCACCTAAGATTTTTTTAGCTTATTCTGGCTAAATATCATACAACATTCTTAAAAAAAATTTGGATTAATTTATAAAATTAAAAAATTCAATAAAGGTGTTATTGTAAAAGCATCTGAAATCATTTTTAATATCATTAACAAGAACCTTTTAAAAGATAAGTATCATGAAAAGTTAGTTTCCGCGTCCATCTCCAGTCTTTTCCTTCTGTTAATTCTCTGCAAGACCTTTCTTTAAAAACTCAGAAGTCATTATTTATCTATTTGCGTTTCTCTTCCTCATGTATTATTTGTATTTGGAGGAGTTTGGTGTGTTTGTGATGTTCCCACAGTTTTCTTGGCGAGTTCACAGCATTAAGTTTTCACAGTTTTAATGCCTGTTGGGATGAAATGATTTTTTTAATAAAGCTGAAGCAAAACTGCACACTTAAATCTAAGTATGTGTCAAAGTTTTTACAGTTGTTTAAAGCTGCACCAGATCAAACATGTTTTGGTATAGTCCGTCTGAATAACTGGCTGTTTAGTTCATCTAAAAAGTGGCAAATGAGCATTGACACAGTCCCAAATGAACCCTCCTATCCATGGAAGTGGCCTGGGTTCATTTAAAGCGTACAAACAGCTCCAGTGGAAATGCTCCTCGAGGCTTCATCATCAGAACTGATTAGACAATGATAAAAAATGACTTCTCTTATTAACTGGATGTGTTGGTTTTTCTCTTCACTAGGTGTTCAGATAGGACTTACATGTTCCAGAACTTATCTTAGATCATGTCATAACATACAACACAGCAGATTCTGCTCTGATCTGAGCACAGCAAATTGAAAGAAAACTCCACCATGACTCCCATCCTTCCACAACTAACTTTGCCAGAACTTATTTGTGCTTTTTATCCGAGTCCTTTTGAAAGTCCGCCTTGTTTGGGGTATTGTGAATGCACACACAAACTCTGACTGGATCAAAGAAGCAGACTCAGACTGACCACAAACCACTGAAGTAGACAACAAAGCAAAGTGCACTGTGGGTTCAGCAGACGGGATTGTGGGTAAACACCACCAAAATATTACCACATGTGAGATGATAAGCAGCTCTGGAGAGGAGAAGATGTGGAAGAACTCTGTAACCTCAGGCCGCTAGGATCTGATGCAGCTCCATGTTTTGTTGTTACGTAGTAGAAACATTCTCGTTAACTGAAATAAAATAAAAACGAGCGTTTTAAAAAAAACGAAAACTAACTGAAACTGTATTGTGTTTTTGCAAAACAAACTAAAACAAACTAAAATTTTAGCAAAAATGTCCTTCGTTTTTATTTTTTATAAATTTATTTCATTCATAAGCCCTCGGGGTTGATATGAAATCTATTTGAGTCGTCTGGCACCTGAAGGTTCGTGACGTCACGTGTCAACAGCGTGTCCACCCGCCACACATACACACTCAAACAGACCTACACACACACATTCACACATAAAATCTTGAACAGCTGAATTTTTTACAGTGTTGGACAGCAGGTTATGTATGTTTAGTACAGAAGGCAGTTTATTTGTACAGAACATTTCATGTACAGGACAATTCAAAGTGCTTTACATAAAACAAAAGATTTACAGATATTAAGAAATATTAAAAGGCAGCAACAAATAGCAAGAATCACAATAAAATAATAAATTACATTAAAATGATTAAAAGCAAGATGAGTTAAAAGTTAGGATGCAGGTTTCATACATAGATGCATGAGAGAAGAAATGTTTTTAACCTGGATTTAAAAATGTCGACATTTGGTGAAAGTTTAATCTCCACTGGCAGTTTGTTCCACTTAACAACAACAGCTAAATGCTGCTTCTCCATGTTTAGTCTGGACTCTGGTCTGGACTCTGGTCTGGATTCTCATCTGGACTCTGGACTGGCCTCTGGTCTGGACTCTGGTCTGGACTCTGGTCTGGACTAGTTGACCAGAGTCTTTGGATCTAAGAGCTCTGCTAGGTTTATATTCTCTGAAAATATAACAGATGTATTCTGGGCCTAAAGCATTCTGGGATGTAAACCATCAGAAGGGTTTAAATCTATTCTGTGACTGACTGGAAACCAGTATAAACTAGAAACCAGTATAAACTAGAAACCAGTATAAACTGGAAACCAGTATAAACTAGAAACCAGTATAAACTAGAAACCAGTATAAACTGGAAACCAGTATAAACTAGAAACCAGTATAAACTAGAAACCAGTATAAACTAGAAACCTGGTTAAAACTCCAGCAGCAGCGTCTGGATGAGCTGCAGATGTTTAATGTTCTTTTTAGGAAGTCCTGTTAAAGACCAGTACAGTAATCCAGTCTACTAGAGATGGATTCATGGAGGAGTTTCTCCTGGTCTTACTGGGAGATTAAACTTTTAATTCTGAAAAGAAAAGCACATCAGCATCCAGCTGAGATACATCAGTATCTTAACCAGCTGCTGGTTCTGTGTTCTACCAGACACGTTTACTTTCAGTGTGTAAAATATCCACAGCTTTATCATGTCCAGTTTAACATGTGAGGTTCTGTTCTGTTAATCAGCTGCAGTGATTTGTCCTAAAGCTGCTGCACCTCTAGTTTAATTCTTTATGTAGTTAATTATGTTGTTTCATCTGAATGAATTAAAGCTCTGGTCTAGAGTTTGTTGGGTTGTTGAGGTTGTTCATGATGAGTCAGAGCTCCTTTAGACTCCTGGCTACCAGGGACTGTGAACTGTGTCTTGAATGGATTCATGTTGTTATGTTGATGTGTGTCTTTAGTATGTTGGTTATGTTGATTTTTACCTAACACACTATCTCAGAAGCAGCACTGCACACATTGTTTTACTTAAGGCTGCTATCTTCTGGGCTGTTGTATTTGATTTGTCGACGGCTGTTCATGTTTCCTCCTGATACAGTTTTTAAAATGGTATCTTAAGTTTTTATTATACAGTGTTTATTCTGATGATTTTGAATTTTTCACCTGACAAATACCCTAATTTACAAAGAAACTAAAACTAACACTAAACTAATAAAACTAAACTAAAACTAAGCATTTTTAAAAAATGAAAATTAATAAAAACTACAAAATTTGCTAAAAAGAAAAAAAAAACTAATTAAAACTAACTGCATTTGAAAATAAAAAGTCAAAACGAAATAAAAACTAAAACTAATATAACCTTGACTCAGTTTCCTCCTGTTTACCTTTGAATGTTAGAGAAGCAGAGACAGTAGGGCTTGGGACCTCTGCTAAACATCCCAACACACCCTAAATACCCAGGACAACGTTTGTCTCCCCCACCACTGACATAACTGACTACAAATCAAGCATTGATTTGAATCACTGACCTAGCGGGTCCTGTTGCTAAGTGCACTTAACTTAGGATCCAACAAGGTGTTTGTTATGGACATTCATGTCAAGCACAGAAGTCCAGCTTTTACCCCTAATTTCGACGGGTGTGTGTGCGGCACGTTGCGGCTGAGCCGCGGCCTGCGCAGTTATTCGCAGTTGTCAATGGTTTGGTTCACACCGGGCGAACCGTGGTGCATGTCAGAAGCGACACAGAAGCGCCATGGCGCAGCTCTTCGCTAACCATATGCACTGAGTTTATTTTTGACAGAACATGTCAAACTCAGCAGGTCAGATAGGGACAGACAGGAAATCAGACGCATGAGCAGTGTAAAAGCTTCTGGTAAGTTTCAGAATAAAAGCCCAGGTGCAGATTTGTGCTCACATGATTAATAGTCAGGGTGTCTCAGTGTTTTTTTTTTTTTTTTTTGGTTTGTTTGTTTTTTTTGTATCATGGACGACGAAATGTTTACCTGGAAGTGGAGACTCATTAGATGTCCAATTCTCCTGTGATTTTGTGATCTTGCGGATCCAGCTAGGCGGACTGCACTTGAGGACACTCTGAACCTGACACACTCCCGGTGTGGTTTGACCCGCCACGGATCTTGGAACGCGGCACACATTGTAAATTAAATTGGGGGTTAAACTGGTTCAATCAGCCAGAATGTTCCTCCCAGTAACTGGAGATGGAATAATTGTAGATTTTCTTGGTCATTATTCTTATTATATATTAACATTTTTACAATTATCACTATTATTCTGTATTAATCAATTTCCCAACACTTTAAATGTGTAAAATCATATGAACACATTTAGGTCTTTACATTTTATTTATTTTTTATCTTTTGATGCTAACATAACAAAATAATATAACAAAATAAAATAAGCAAAAATCTCTCAGACAAAACAGATGGAGAGGCTACAGAACCTCTACTTGGACTTGGGAGGCTCCTTTCTAGAAACTACAATATTATAAATGGTTTTGAACATTTCATTAGAAAGCAGGAAAACATCTAGCCAGCTTTGACTTCCAGCTTCCTTTAGCCGAATAGCTGCTGTCTGACACATAAATAATACTGGAACATTTGAAATAAAGGAACTAAACCACATATGTGAAATTAGATGTGGTTTCTTCTACAGACCATCATACACTGATGACTGCTGAGCTTCTCTTTCCGTACTTTCCCACTAAGGCATACCTGTTCTGCAGCTCACATAGAAAAAAGAAACACAACATTACATGTGGCAACGTCATGCATCATTACAAAATTTAAAATGATAAAATAACATTTTATTTTAGTGATACGTTAGATAAATATTAACGTCATTTAGCCAAATTACTTGACATTTAGCATAAAAAACAATGACACTGGGCATTTTTTTTTTGTTTGTTTTTTTTTTTTTGTTTGTTTTTTTACTTTAACAAAAAAAATCTGACAAGGATGACCTTTCTTTGGAGGGAATAGCTATTCCTCTGCCATTCTGTCCCACTCTAAAGACCATTTTTGCTCAACCCAGAAGAGAGATATGTAAACGGACGGACATTTTCGTCCTTCTCTTGTGTCGTTTACCCACATAATTTGGTCTATTTTCAGGGGCAATACCACCAGAAACCACAGAGGCAGTGTTGAGCAGTAGAGCTGACATGCGACCAGTGAAAAGAACCAACTTTAAAAGAAGAAGAAGAAAAGGATGAAGACGACGAGGACAACAACTGTAGAGATGTCGAGAGCTTTTGAAGAAAGGCTGTGTGAGCATGTCGGGCGGTTACAAACAACTTTATATTAGCAGTACCAACCAGTGTCTGCAACTGATGTCAGAACGGGGCAGTGAACTCTGTTCTCAGCACTGCCCACTGGTGGAAGAATTGACTTTATAACCATGGCAACACAATGGAAGTATGAGGACGGCGACGTATGACATCGTTTGAAACAGACATCTCTATTTACCTCAGTAAGGGAGCATAAATGGGCCTTAACATGCCTTTCTGTAACTCATATGGAACGAAAACAAAACAGCACAAGGAGCAACATGCAGAAGCAACTTTGTTTTCATTCCATGCAGAGGTTGCGCTGAACTACTGATATGGGTCCAGAGATGTTACCAAGTCCTTTTTGCAAGTCCAAGTCAAGTCACAAGTCACTTTTTGTTGTACTGAGTAATGTGTTATGCGATGCCTGCCGACAAATACTCTGTCCCTCTCCTCTGGACAATTTCTTTGCTTTGCTGAATTAGGAAAATCTGTAGATGAACATGGAAATTTCCTCAGATTAGTAAATATGCTCTCAACATAACTTATCCAAGAGTTTTCAATGTGAACCAAATTCTATCTGGACCCACTGAGAAATTTAAAATACTAATACTGCAGGTATGTAGAGGTTGGCCAATATGCTGCACTTTAGGGCAGCAATCACCAACTGTCCTGCAGGTTTAAGACATCGTCCTGGGTCCTGCTGCAACACACCTGATCCATGTGACAGCTTGTTCTGCACAAGCCTCTTAATGAACCATTAATAACATCACTCAAGTGTATTGCAGCAGGTAAACATGTAGAATCTGCAGGACAGTGGCTCAACAGGTCCACGGCTGGTGATCCCTGCACTAGTGCATCAGAAACATCTTCATATTTTTTTAAAGGCTTGAAATAACTTTGTGAGATGAGTACAGAACATATTAATTTTAAACGTTTTAAAAGCAGAAAAAACTCAATATTTTGAGTAATTTAGATCCAGGACTTGCAGACCCAATAAATATTTCTTACATTCCTAAATCAGCAACAGCAGGACTTTTCTAATAACCAGATCCAGAAGGTGGATCCAGAGTTTGCTGCTCTTATTTTGGTCATTTTTTATTTAGTTTTTAATACCCAAAAGTTGCAGGCCCCGCAGCAACAGCTGCGTTCTCCGGTACTATCAATGTTTTGATTGATTGCTCGTGCAAGTCGAGTCTCAAGACTTTTGATTGCGATTCAAAGTCAAGTCTCAAGTCACTGGAAATGTCTGAGTCCCAGACTTGAGTCCCCATCTCTGTATGGGTCAGACATAATCTTTTATAGAAACTGATGAAATGAAGTAATCCTAACATCCCTGCCTGTAACCTGCACATTGTGGCACTTTGTTTCAGCCACCTGTTGTTTTTAAAGTGAGTTGTAAATAAAGTTGCAGTTGAAGTTGCAGCCCCCCTTCAGATTTTACTGTCATTGCTTAAATAACCGTTCATGTAACCCATCAGGACAATAGAGTCCTAGAAGATCCAAGAAAGCTGCTTTTAAACTCTTAACTGTTGTTAATAACGGTTGTATTTTGTTGTGAGCACAAGTCAGAGCTCCTTCCACAACCAAATACAAAGAAAAGTACTCGCACACATGCAGCCAACCCTCCACAGCAACACCCAATGAGATTTACACCTCATCACAGACCTCCATCCTTGCATTGATTCACTTTATCCACCCTGTAAATATCTGCTGTGAATTCTCACATTTTCTGTTAATTTAAAGGTGTTCTCATAGTTTTAATATCATTTATATATGTCTTCATTTTTTTTACTTATGTGTGCCTGTTATATTTCTATTTTCGTACTGATGTGTGCTAAGCCGAGAGACTCCTCAAGATTTCGTTATGCTTGCATAATGACAATAAAGATCTTGAATTTTTGTGTTTTGTGACTTTTTATCTTAGAACTCTAGTCAGTATTATCTTAACTTCACAAACCCAGTGACATCCCATGTCCCTACAGCTAGTTTCTGCAGCAAGGCATCAGAAGGCGTCAGCCATCAAATAGCTCTGAGGATGAAAGTGGGGCTCAGACGGCCACGCAGGTCATCTAATGATCAGAAGGTTTGTAGTTCTATTTCTGCTCCCCCAGTCAAACTGTTGTGTCCTTGGGCAAGACACTTAACCCTCCTTTCCTCCACCGTCGGCATCGTTGGTGTATGAATGTGGATGTATGTTCTGTGGTGGTCGGAGAGGCCACTGGTGCGGATTGGCTGCCATGTTTCCGTCAGTCTGCCCCAGAGCAGCTGTAGCTACACATGTAGCTCACCAGGTGAGTGAGGAGTGAATAATGGATACTACGTAAAGCACTTTGGATGCCTTGAAAAGTGCTATACAAATTAAATTCATTATCATGAAATACTAAAATTCATGTAAATCTATTTATTCTGTGTGTGACGCTCAACACAACAATGATGACAAATAAAAACTTCCAAATAATCTCCATGATATCAACCTTTCCTGCTAACATTTGCAAAGACATCCTGAATTTAAAGCAAACACAGTATCTGCAGGATATCCAGTATCAGGGGAACTCATTAAAATACCTTTGTCATGTTGAAGTCAAGTTTGTTGACTCATTTTCATGCTTCATTTATGATTTGGAAGCAGCCAGAAAAGCCTCTGTAAATCCCTTCATTCTTTCTTTAAGTGCCTCACATTGACTTTGCACACATGAACACACTTCATTTGGTGATCATCACTGCCATCATTATAGGACAGAAAAAACTATGGTACTGTGTAAAGGATTAGATATGCAGAAAAACTGGGCCAAGTAGGGCAGCTGGAGTTTGCTTTGGAGCGGAGTGGAAAGGGATCCAGAGATGCTCTGATGTGGTATAACTGCAGCCAGAAAAAAATTTTCAAGGTGTAAGAGTATGAAAAAATTACAAAAGAAGAAACCCCATCCCATCTAATTCTATTAGGAAAGAAAAATTAATGTTAAGTGATTGAGATTAATATCGCAAACGAAGTAGTAATAGCCATGATCAAAGATGAAGAGAGGAGGCTTTGGGAAACATCTCCCAATACAGTAACTGCAGCTTCTGCAGAAAGCTGGGGGTCGTACAACTGTCACGGCTCTCTTTCTTCCTCCCCATTGCTGCTGTTGCTGTCTTTGCCTTTTCTCTCGCTTTTATGTTTCCCTCCCTACCCCCAATTTTCCAAAGCCAGGAGCACACAATGCAAGCTGGAGCCCTGAGGAATAGTGTATCAGCTCAGTGCCAATGCAAAAATAAATAAATAAAGAAAGAAGGAAGGAGTCAGTGTAAAGGAGATTAACATATAGCACAGAGAAGAGAAGAGCCCCATTCAGCAGACATACAGAATTTGCTGCCTAAAGAAACAGACAACAACCCTGTAAAGCCCAAAGTAGACCGCATATGGGAGAAACAACAAAGTGCATTACAGACTGAGAACATGGTGGTATGTATACAGCTTTTTTTTGGAAATGCAGAAAATAGATGTTAAACATTGTTCTGAGGTCTTTCTTGTTTTCTATCCTGATACCAGATGTCTGGTTCCACAATTAAACAGAAACTATTATTACTCCTCTAGCATAAGTGTTCTGTGACAACTGTAAAGATAACCCAAACAAACAGTTTGGTTTAAAGCTCGATCTTTAAAGCCACATTTCAGTTCACACATTATTTTTAGTGGCTGCTTCCTGGACTCCAAGATGATTCGGATTCCATAAACAACCTAATGCATTGTTTGTTCCTGAAATCAATAATAATGTATAATTATGTTAAAATAATATACAACCTCTAATTGTTATCTCTTGGAGAAAAATTATGTTAAGTGTTAAAATGGCATCTTTTGGCAAGATGGCAGAGTTCGACAAAGAACGTGCTCCAGTCCTAGCCATGGTTGCATGAGTTTTGATTTTCTAACCAACAAGTTTTGTAGTTGTACCAAGTTGTTGTGCTGAGTTATCAACAAGACAGTCTGCAAAATAGCATCCATTGAGGTGAGAGTGGCATTGTAACATGAATTCATCTTAGCACTAACTGTGGTCATTCCTAATACTAACCTAAGTCAAACCCTACAGGAGGTGACATAAGTAACTGTAACTGTTGTCAGCATATTGAATGGATGTAAACTAGAAGTGAAAAAAAGTTGTTGCTACATCCAGTTGTTGAACTTAGAGCTTTAAAGCATGGGATGGGAGTTTTCAGGTTCGAAGCTCTATGCAATTAACCCTGCTGATGAAGAGTCTGCAGGTAGAGATTCTGCAGGTAAAGACTCTTAAGATGAAGATTCTGCAGGTGAAGAGTCTGCAGATAGAGTCTTTAGATGAGGACACTGCAAGTAAAGACTTATTATGAAGATTCTGCAGGTGGAGAGTTTTCAGGTGAAGAGTGCAAATGGTGACAAAAATAAATCTGCACTTGAACAGGATTTGTTAAACATTATAATAGATCATAATTCTCATTTTTGTGCGAGAAGCAAACACTTGCAGCTCTGCCGCTTCAGCCCACTGACTCATAATCCATGTTGTCTTTCATTTAGTGAGAAGAGCAGTTGGCGTATTGCGATATGGAAATAAGAGGAGCTGATCAAAGCTCTCCCCCTCTGGATGAGCTCCTCGTCTGTCTCTCCAAGGACTCCCAGCCTGCCAAGCGCTGAAACTCCTAATGCAGACGTTTCAGTGCTCATGCCCAACCACCCGCCATCATTAAAATTTCATACTGACATGCAGCATACAGATTCCTGTGAGCCCTCCAGCCTCCACTGAATCCACCTGACTGAGTCTTTCTCCCCTCCTTGCTGCAGTCGGCTGATTGGACTGGTCTGAGGTCTGAGGAGACGTGTGTCAGAGAATGATGGATTTATTGGGGCATTATTTAGAGGGAGAGTGAAAGCGAGGGTAAAGCAAGAGGCTCACATCTAGATATTTATCAGTTTATCTGAACCTGAACTATTATTGTGAGTTTCAGTGTCTGGAGACTGCACATAAAATCTGGTGGAGGATGGAGGATGCATTTTAAATGTCTGACTCACTCAATTCATAGGAGCAAAGAATACACCAACCTAGACCGATATGTTCAAAGATCAACCAGCCAATAGAATAGATCAAAATTAAAAATATGAATCAAACATGGATCTAGTGATCATCTGTAAGATGTTGTTTCCATTTATTTGTTTTGACAAGCAAAATGACTGATTTGAGGAAAATGTGGATATGAAAAGGTTATTGTGATTTAATACAAAACGACTGTTTTAAATCTGCTTTGATATCCTCTTTTATTGACTGTACAGGATGTTATCAGTTCACAGTGATGTAAATGAGCAAAAATTCACCGTCTCAATTAACCCATTAAGACCAAAGGGAGTGCCGACGCCCCCGGATGTTCTGCACACTAACGAAGATCCTATAGTTTGCTGACATCAGACACGACTTTAAGACCGTCTGCCTTTGAGGCGAGAACAGGGTACACCCTGGACAGGTCGCTTGTCTGTTGCAGCGCTAACTTAGAGATATAAACAACCACTAATGCTCACACTTCTAGGTGTGAAATAGAAACACCAGTTTACCCATTTTACCTAAATGAAAGCTGGAAAAGAACCCAGACATCCATTGAACCTAGCAGAGGTTCAAACCAGAAAAAAAATCAAGAAAGTCAAGATTGACTTTATTGTACCTGAGGGGCAACTGGCTGCACACCCTAGCAGCACATAACACTCACACACAAATATCTGGTCCTTGCCAGATTTTAAAATGAGGTATATACAACATTAAATTAATATACACACAGGTGGATGCTGTATTTCTACTGTACGTCTACTTCTATACCATTTATATTTTCCAGAATTAATGAGCTACTTCAGAGTTCTCAAGATGCTCTCTGTCATGTTCTCAGCTGTAGGTAGAAAAGACAGAATAAAAGCAGAATGAATGTTATTCAGTGTCTTAGAGAAGGATCCTTTGGCTACATCAGAATTTTTATCCTTTTACTCAACTATGTAATCAACTGAACAAATTAATTAATGAAATTGACAAAATATACTTTATTCATCTCCAAGGGGAAAGCGTAATGTTGCTACTTTAAACTTTGATTTTTATTTCTAAAATAAAGTTATACAGCCGTATATGATTTTTATGCTGAAGACCGATCTCCATGAAGTAGCTGGGATGTAGCCTGATCTTTGATGATTGGTGTGGAGAACTCAGTATGTTTCTATCATGGACTAGCATGCAGAGACATTTTGTATGTATGTTCAAGGAACTAATTATGAAGTCGTCAGTTCAGGAAAGATACGTTTGGGTTTTAAATATGGAAATGAAACTGGCATTTCCAGATTTATTGACTGTTTTTTATAAAAAATAAATAAATTAATTAATTTTTAAAAGTCTTTTTAGGTTCCAAAAACACTGATCAAACTCACTGATCCTATGCGGACGAAACAGGGGACAGAGCTTCACAGGTGCCACTTCAGGTGATTGACAGGTCACCTGAGGAGGAGAACAGAAACATCTTGGTTTTCTAATTATTCATCATATATAAATGTTGACATGGCAGCACATTTTGTAGAAGAGATTTTGTCCCTGTGCAAGCACAACTCTCTATGCTATGCAAGGCTATTAACCTGATGGTTGCATAAAGCTACAGTACATAGTGCTAATCTAGTTATATGCTAGCACTAGATTAGTTTTGAGATAATGTCATATTTAGTTTTCAGTGAGCGTGTTTAGACACTTTATATCAACTCTCTTAATCAGAAACTATAAAGATCCTCAAAGAAAACCTTGACACCAAAACAACACGTACCCCCACGCTCGAGTACAAGAGCACGCTCACCAGCGTCAGCTACGCCCTAACCGACCGCATGCAGACGCCACACAAGTATAAAGTTGTCTTAAGCTAGCACTACATGATCCAGTTTTATTTAAACAGGAGGCTAGCAAGGCTGCTAGTTGGTTTTAAATTATCTACAGCATGAAAATGTAGAGAAATGTATTTCCTGTAACCATTCTGATTTAGCAGAGGAAGATATAAGAATGAAGAGGAAGGGAAATATTTACGACCTTTCGGAAAGAGGAAGGACACAGATTAGGTGGAGAAGACCCCAGACCCAGTATCAGCAGCGCGACAGCTCCCAACGTGGAGCTAGCCACACAAGCATCCAGCCTACCACCACCACCAGACAGTAAACCAGAACTGATCTCCCTACTACAGCATTAGGATCCACACACTGCACCCCAAAACAACCAAATTACCTTTTATGGACCTTTTTTAACTTGTTGCAAATATTTCCATTTAATGATCCAGATTATTGAAGATGCATTTTGTAATTGTGACATCTGTTATCTACATTTGTGGAGCCATCGCTGCCTAGTAGCGTCCCGAGGCTGAGAAATTGAATAAAGAACTTTCCATCCAGGACGCTCCATGATGTTGCAGCCAAGTTGCGCTTTATGCACCACATCACACCCTGGCAAACGGATATAAACATGCTTTGGATGCACACTGTGGCTGATTCAGTAAAGAAGCACAGGAAGACATTATCGGAGGAAGAAAGGAAAAGACAGAGAGAAATGGACAGAACAGGGTCAAGATAAAACTGTCTTTCACTGGCTGGAGAGATCTCACAGTTCAGGCAGGATGCACAATTAGTCGTCAATACGAGGTGCATCGCTGCGAAATTTTTCAGTTCAGTAGTGCATCCCTAATGTAAAGATGTTTTATTTCTCATGTCTCTCTAACGTGAGCACAGTTATCATAGCAGTGGATGTGAGTGTGTTGGGGAACATTCATACCAGCCTTTTTTAGTCAAATTGTGAAAGCTCAAACTGATTCTGATTTGAATCAAAGAAGCAGTCTCGGTCCGCCTACAAACACAAATCTCGGTCTGTTTCAGGACCAAATACAAGAATTAGACTACTAAACAAAGGGAATTGCGGGTTCAGCGCATGGCACCTTGGGTAAATAACCAAAACATAAGTGTGTGTGGGACGATAGACGTCTTGTAATGGGAGAAATTGCTGGCGGTCAGACTTGGGCCTCTAGCGGAGAGTGGAGCATGTTATTTAGAAGGTCCTGTTTGTTTGAGAAATGCAGTGTGAATGCAAACTCGATCCGGAAGAATATTGCACCCCCAAATGAACTAAGTCCCCAATTGGTTTGAGTTTAGTGGACTATCCTGGTGTGAATGCACCCTTAAAGAGAAACACAAACATTTCCTTTCTTAGTATATTACCCCCTGGTAAAGTCTTGCCCACCCTCTTGCCCCACCTGGACTTGAATCTGGGCCAGCTGTAATGAGGACTTCACCCTCTGTCAAACAGCTTTGCATAGCCCACCATGGTTCACTACAGGAAAACAAACTGAAGAAGAAAAGCAGACTAAGTCGTTTCTCACAATCCTTCCTCCAACTATAATCCACACCAGTATTCTCAGCTGCACCGCCGTCTGATGCGCTGAGAAAAAAGGGATGAGTCCTGCTTTGATCAACATTATTGTCATGCAAATTACAAACCTTGAGCTACAGGAGGAAGGGGAGGAAGGGGGTTCACACATGCTGTACCATCCCTACTGATTGTATTTTGGGGGACACTAGGATAAAAACACATCAAGACACCCTGAGAGGCGTTCCATCTTTCCCCCACCGTTACTCAGGCATGGTAGGAATGAGCTCACAGACGCCTCCGGACGTATTGTCATTCAGCTGCAGCGTCAGGACTTGGGGAAATGGAAATGATGTGGGGGCTCCAAGGCTAAATTTGTGTCATCTGCCAAAACTCGGTTCTAGCACGATACACCCCGTTTAACCAACGTGACTGGAAACAATTGATTTAGCCTATTTTCCCAGGAAGCAGAAGGAAGTTGGAAGCAATAAAAGAGATGTAAAATAAAGAAATCTGTCTCCTCCTCCTCCCAAACCTCATACTTCACACTGTCGATTTGATGCTGCTCTGCTCAGCAGAGGAGGTGCAGTAGAAATCAACCTGATGTGTATAACAAGACATCTGTCTGTGGTTAAGGGGGGGGGGGGGGGGGGGGGGGTTAAGATGGATGGATGTCAAAGCAACAGCAGGATGATAGCACCTCAAAAACATAATGCTTCAGAAAATACTGTGAAATGTATGCACTGTATTCTGAACAATAACATAGCAGAGACAGACCTTCTAGATATAAAACATCATTAAAATGTGGTAATGCTAACACGCAGAAAGGCCTATCAATTATGACTGGATCACAATCAGTGTTGCATTCATTTGTACGACTTTGGTCCTGCAGTATTGCCAGCTCAGAATTATTTTACCCTATTGGTCTTTGTTGATTTAACCCAATTTCACAGCAACATGTAAAATAATGATAAAAAAATCTATAGACTAAAGCGCTTCGTACCAAACACCAGCTTATTTTTGTTATATGAATTTGCCCCTCATCACAAACACAGGTTTAACAACGTTGGGAAAGTGGGGAGTGGGAAGCTGTTAGAGGGGGGACCATTTTCACTGCTGCACCACTGAACCTGCAGCAGAGCAGATGTGTTTGTTTGTGAGCGGAGAAAATGGATGGAGAAAGGTTAGACAGTGAAGCTGTAGCAGACACTGAACATGATGACATGTCTGTTGTCATGGAGATACTTTGGTACTACTGGTCACTGGAAATCATGTCCAGATGTAAACATGCTTTGAAGAACCAGGAATGTCTAAAACGAAGACCAGCCCCATCAGGTCAAACAGAAGAAATTAGAGGACACCAGAGTCAGATGTCACTTGTTGATGTGTTTGCTGGTAAAGTGTTTCCCAATCCAGTTCAGTTCAGTTCAGTTTATTTGCCATTTGCAGTATAAAAAAAACAAATTGGAAAACAGTTGCAGAGAGCTCAAGTGCACTGTCGACATTTAAACAGACAAAACATAGGAAACACAAACCTAAAAAATACAACACTTGGACACATCCTAAAACGCATAAATACTAAGAAACAATAAAACACTATAAATAAATAGAAGTAAAATAGGTAACTAAATCTTTGTAGCAGGGTGACCGGAGGTCCTCAAGACCCACTGTCCTGCATGCTTTAGATCTGGAATGTCAAACTTCATCCTTGAGGGCCATTGTCCTGCAGGTTTTAGGTCTTTCCTGCTCCAACGCACCTGATTCAAATCAAATGGCTGCCACGGTTTGTTGCCAGGTTCTGCACAATGACCCATTAATTTGAGTCTGGTGTGTTGAAGAGGCAAACATCTAAAACCTGCAGACCAGCAGCCCTCGAGGACCAAAGTTTGATTCGACACCCCTGCTTTGGATCCATAGTTCTCATACTAGGGTACGTATACCACCAGTGGTTCTCATGCTCCCTCTAGTGGTACACTGAAGAAGTTTTTGATATCAACCAATTTACAGATTATCCAAAGAGTTTTTTTTGTTAATTACACATAATATTTTTTATTAAAGGCGATAGCTACAACTTTAATTCCTCCCCACCAGTAGGTGTCGCACTCACACTCGTTTGCTCTCGCTCCAACCTTAGATTCTACTAGTTGCCAGGTACCCCAAAAATCCGTATAGATGAGCTAAGGCTAACCGTATTTACCAAGCAGCAGCTAGAAATGAAACCAACTGCAAGAAGAAAAAACTCACCACAAACAAACATGGATAAACCCGCTTTAACACGCCTTTGCTAGTTTACAGTACCAGCTGACCTTTAATAAGCATTAAAAATGTTACAGTAAGGCTGACCATTAATTAGCATTAGCATTAGCAAAACTTATTACTTACCTGTCGAGAAGGAAAGTTGCAACCTCTGCGTGACTTTAAAGCCCCTTTTCTTCCTTCAGTCGGCACCAACGGTCAAATGCTTGACCGATGTTCACCCTCGTCCTGCTTCATTTTTGGTCCGCCATTTCTAGACAGTGCTATCAATCTGGCAACTCTGGAGCTCCGCCTCACGTGACATCATCCTACTAATGCTATTGGCTTAGACGTTGGCATTGCAACCAAATGTAAATATTTATATATTTTGGACCCTTCTAAATTATTTATATCCTATAATATATTTTTTCATTCAAATGAATACTTTTATTCTGCACCGGTTCTTTTGATGTATTATTTTTGAAAAATGGATTTTTTTTATGAAAAAGTTGGAGCTATCACCTTTAAATTCAAACCATCATACATCTTACTTCACATGGTCTATCAGCATCAAACAAAACCAATGAAGAGTTTCCAGTGAAGCTGAGAGCAGCTCCAGGTGAACTGGTTTTATTGCCACATCGCTGTGAGGATGTCATGTGATCGATCATACCGCCGTGTCTCTGCCTTTAGACTCTCTTACACTAATCTGTAAACTTTGAGACTCTGTTAGAAAGTCTTCTCTTCGCTTCCTCTCATAAAGATGAAACAGAAGGATGGAGGGGAGTCAATCTGAGGCTGAAGCTAACATCTGCATATTGATCCGAGTATCAGGACTGTGTTCACTGAAGTAGGTGAGGCCTTGTTGTTATATATTTAAAAATCGCATTACACTGTTTTGTGGCACCATTTTCTGTTCTGGAAAATACACGTGATGTGTGGTGTTGCACGCATTGATCTAGAGTGAAGTAATTCAGCAGCACAATAAAAAGTAGTCATGTGAAACTGAATGTCCGGTTCTTGAACTGTTAATGTTATACTATAGAACATAACACTTGTCATCAGCATAATCATTTCTAACCATCTGCTCAACTTTAACCTGATTTTTAACCAGATATTTTTCAAATACCAGACAGTTTGTATATTTCATGTTGTTACTTCCAGTACTGTGCATGTGCAGGAGGTCAAAGACAATATGATCGGATCACATGACTTTTTTTCAGCGTAGAAGTCAGCTGGAGCGCTGTCTGCTGCACTGGAAGTCTCTCCCAGTGGTGGTTTTACGTTGATGGATCAGATAAAACCAGAGATACGATGGTTTGAGTTAATAATACAAACATTTATCCAAGCTGAAACTGGGATGTTTGTCCATTTTTGTCATTTTCCTAAACAGAGGATAAGCTGTTTTTTTGTTTTTATTGAAATAAATTATACTTTTTTTGCAACTTGGGTTTGATTATTTGTGCATTTTTTGGGTCCGATATGTTAATAAAACAGGTTTAAGTGAAAATAAAAAGAGATCAGATCATATTGGGGAGGTTGTGCCAGGAAAAAAGTTTCCAAACATGGTTGTGGTTAAAAATGATTATTTTAATGTGTTATATAAACAAAAGTAGTTGGAACAACTGAAAACAGTCTGAGACCCTCAGGATTTTCAGGACTTTGCTGAATTGCTAGCAATGTTTAAACATCAGTTCTGGTGATAAACTGCTTCTACAGTGCCACATATCCGACGTTCCCAGCCGGTCTGGCATCTGTTGAAGCTGCACGCTTCCTGTCTTGCTCTCTGCCTCAAACATGCTGCCATGCAGCTGTTGTCCAACCCCAGCACCATGCTGTTGCTCAAACAGTTGCTAGCTTTTTGTGCAACTATTTAAAAACTGGTGGGGTTGCCTGCTTTTCATGGCACTATTACCACTGTTGGTGTTTCTAAAACATTACGTGCTTCTTGTTTTTCATGCCCTCTACCACCCCAGCATCCAGTGTTTCCTCATCCATCTAGCAGTAAACTAGATTTGCACAAGGAGTGATAGTATTGGAGGCTGACGCCAAACTTATTGATGCACTACTCATTTCATAATTTTTTGTGTTTGCACTGGTTTTATTGGAAAGCACTTTGGTCATCTTTGAGTGTTGTAAAGCGCTTTATAAGTACATGTTGGTTGATTGATTGATGCAGTCATATTTATATTCAAAGCACTGTCAATCACCCTGTCATTAAATTTTTCTATATAAATAAACTAGCATTGCCTTTATAAGCATTCATTTGAGTTGTCTGAATTTTTGGTTAACATTTTTCACAACAGTATATCTACAAAAGACTTATTTTTAAAGTTAGGTATTAAAACTATTTGATTAAGGTTTGATTTTAAAAACTACAGTAAATGTGAAAAATTTCATTTCTTGCCTTTAAACAATGTAATGGACAATGTGTAATGCACCACATTAAAAATGACATTTTTCTGCATTACAGCCTGCTGAGTGCATTTCCTGAGCTGAACACATCAATTCTGTTAAATTAAACTAAACTGGATATAACTTTATTAATCCCTAAGAAGGAAATAATAACCTGTATAACCAGCTATACAAACGAATGAGGAAAATAAAATAAAATAAAATAGTTAGTTGAAAAGTGGGAAAGAAATGAAACTGAAATTTCTGCAGATCACCTTGACTATATAGGGTTGTTGTTTGTTGCCTAGCAACAACCGAGCTGATGATGCATGCAGTACCAGCAGCAGTAAAGGTTGGCTGACAGACATGCATCTGCCAAAGCTGCACAGATAAACTCTCTTAGGTGACAACATCTACACAAACTCACAGCCAAGAGTTTAATATTCAGGTCCAGAGACACTTTCTGGCTGAGCCGGATGGAAGTAGGAGGAGAGGCGATGGAGTCTGGAACAAGCTGCTGCCTCCATGTCTCAGCATTTCCCACTGTGTCCTCGCCAGCACTAAAAGCACATCCGGTTCATATGCCAGTGATCTCAGATTCCCCATGTGTGAAGAGAAAAGAGATACTTTAAACTGAGGCACATGAACCAGACATCCAACCACAATCAGAATTAGAATCAGAAACATTTTATTAAGCCCAGAAGGAAACTGCTGCATTGCACAGTGCAGCAATTATATATATATATGTGTGTGTGTGTGTGTGTGTGTGTGTGTGTGTGTGTGTGTGTGTGTGTGTGTGTGTGTGTGTGTGTGTGTGTGTGTGTGTGTATCTGTAGTGCAGAAACAAACAGCGTTATTTCATACATTTCCAAAGTGCTGACTGCTTTTACTGAACCATAAAATGCCAAGAAGGGAAAGCCATGATAGGCCAATGAGTCTGTAGACATATTATCAATAATATAGTACAGCAGCACCATTTAACATAATGTGGACGACGCTGGACACTGACACTCGTTATGAGCTGTGTTGAGGCTTACAGACAAATCAATACACCCATAAACTGGCCAAAGAGGAAAAAGTGCTGAACATAACTCGCATAAAATAAGATGTTGGAGCTACTGTACAGCATAATAGACCGGCAGGTGGGAGTATTGTTGATGCCTTCCTGCAAACAGTCCCATGCATAATCAGCAGCAGCCATGTGATAGCTGCCTCCTGTAGTTTAGGCTTGCTATTTAAATATAAGGACAAACACTGATGGTGCTCCATTGTGCAATCATTCATTAAATGGCAATAAGAAGGGTAATCTGTTAATGATTTCCCCTCCAGTTAATGGATGTTTCTTTGTCTACCAAGGTCTTTCTGGAATAACATTCAAACAATGCCAAACATTGTCCTGTAGGGCGGAGGTGGAGCATTGTGTATGTAGTGTTGATGTTTTTAAAGAGCTTCAGGGAGCACATGACTGATTTGTGGAGTCCGAGTGGAAAGGCAAACAAAAAACAAAGATGAGAATTTCCTCTGCCAAAACCACAACTGCAGAAGTCATGGGATCCCATGGTCTTGAACGCAGCTGATTAGCTCAGTCAAATCTGCAAGTTGAACATTTGAAATTATATGAACGACATAGAAATTAGATGTCATTTGTTTCATCTCAGCGCAGTAAGAACCCTTTTTACAAACATGAAGTACTGTATCTTTTAAAGGCAGAGCACAAGCAGGGATTTTCTCTGGTTGGGGTTTGGGGGGCAGACTTTTGGATATGATAGCTTCAGTTATAATACTGAAAAAGAGTATAACTTATATATTTGTAATTATTGCAGCTTATTTTTTTGATTGACCATTACCTGGTGAACATCAGATGCCCAAGTGCAAATGAATGCATCAAGTAATGCATTTTGATGTTGTTGTGCATCAAAACTACCATGTTCTAGATCGTAATGCAGCATTTATACAGCGTCATCTCACCACCTATGTGGATGAAGAGGATTTTATGAAGAGAATGAAAAATTCATAAAAACACCAAATATAAGAACTTAACTTAAACAGCCAATAATGCTGAAAAAACACTGATTAAACCTGAGATTTGGTTCCAAGTTTTTCTCGTTATCAATGACATATAAGTCGTAAAGCCATCATGTGCCATTCTTTTTCTAGTTTGTGCCCCTACATGACCCCCCAATCAAAAGATCATAGACCTGCCCCAGCTTTGAGCTGATAAAGAAAAAAGTTGGTTAGTTTTCAGTGTTAGTGATCCAGAGCCTCATGTAATGTTGACTCTAATATTAACCTGTAAAATGTGAGTGTTTCAGTTTCAGAACGCGCTCACGTGAAAACTGACCGTGCACGTGGGAATGGAGCAAATAAGCAGCTTCCTAAGTACGTAGAAAGTATGTGCAAGTTAGATGTTAAAGGGAATTCCTTAGAGACACTGATGCCATACAGTAGCTTGTTCCACCATTGTAGAACCACAGATGAGAACAAACTGGACTCTTACTGGTACAGGACCCAATGGTACTTGAGTTCTGATCCATAAATCATTCTGTAAGTTAACATTTGTGACTCAAATTTAATTCAGGCAGCAATAGGCCATTATAGTCCAATCATTTATGGAGTGACAGGCTGTGAAAAAAAGGGTCTTAAACAAGTTGATTGAACTCTCGTCCATCCATCTTCTACCGCTTATCCGGGGTTGGGTTGAGGGGGCAGTGGCCTAAACTGGAAACCAAGACTTCCCTCTCCCCAGCCACTTCTTCCAGCTCATCCAGGGGAATCGCAAGGTTTTCCCAGGCTAGATATGAGATGTAGTCCCTCCAGCGTGTCCTGGGTCTTCCCCGAGACCTCTTCCCGGTGGGACGTGCCGGAACACCTCACCAGGGAGGCATCCAGGGGGCATCCTGACCAGATGCCCGAGCCACCTCATCTGGCTCCTCTCGATGCGGAAGAGCAGCGACTCTACTCTGAGCCCCTCCTGGATCACCGAGCTTCTCACCCTATCTCTAAGGTAGAGCCCTGCCACCCTGCGGAGAAAACTCATTATATTTGCGATCTCATTCTTTCTTTGGTGACCATAGGTGAGGGTAGGAACGCAAATCAACAGGTAAATCCAGAGCTCCTCTTTTCAGCTCAGCTCCTTCTTCATCACCACAGACTGATGCAGAGTCCGCATCACTGCACACGCTGTGTCTGTCCTCCTGTAGATCTCCCCTCCATCCTTCCCTCACTCATGAACAAGACCCCAAGATACTTGAACTCCTCCACTTCCCGACCTGGAGAGGACACTGATTGAACTTAACCCATTTAAAGCCCAACCCAAGAAGAAATGGGGACAAAAGTAAAATATTTTGAATCTGAAGTCTGTTTTGGCCCTTTAACAAAATGTAAATAAATAATTAACTAAATCCATTTTTGTATATTTACAGTTTATTACCGTGTAATATGTCAAAATTATTGTGATGTGTTTGTAAATTATTATTCTATCCACCAGGGGCAGAAGGCGAGTCATAGATTGTGTACAACAAAGTTTTAAGCAAAGTTTTTACTATAAAGTGATGCAAAAGGTCTCTGGAACTGAATCAAATACAATAAATACGGCATTGGAGGGTTAAATAATTAAAGCAACCAGCTACAAAGCTTTTTTGAGTAAACTCAACTAAGGTGTTCTGGTGTGTGGACCTAGATGAAGAGGGTAACTCTTAAATCTAACAAAGTTAGGACAGATATTCACGTCTACTCGTGTCTTTACGCTGAAACAACTCGTGTTGTTCAGCTAAAATTATCTCTGAAAAAGCTGAAGCAACATATTTTTACAAGTTGCCTCAACTGAGTAAATCTGAATATTCGTCTCAAGTTTGTCCAACTTAATGTTTCTACTTTGATTTACACTAGGGTTCCTACAGGTTTTTACAAGTTAAATTTAAGACTTTTTAAGATCCCGCAGGAACCCTGTACACTCTTAATGTAGGTAATGTTCAACACGATGTTTTGTTTCACTCAAACTTTACAGCTGGTTGCTTTACTTTTTGAAGTTTTCTCAACTACTCTTTAGGTTGGAAGTCTGTGTTCTTCCATCCATACTATACTCGGGGGGGCTGGAGTCTATCTCAGTAACTACTAGGTGAGAGGTAGGGTACACCCTGGACAGGTCACCAGTCCATCACAGAGACTAAGAGTCATTCACACAGAAAGGCCAGCGATCTTCTTGCTATGAGGCAACGGTGCTAATCCCTGGTCTATACAAACCACAAATTCCCCACTCCACCTCCCACAGGGCCCAGCGCGTTCATAGTTATCATCCCAGGACAGAAAACTCCAGAACACCCTTGGATGTTCTTTGTCCATAGTTGGCATGCTCAATATTAAACATCTACTCATGTTATGTTAGTTATTTTTTGTTCTTTAGTAGCTTCTCAGATTTATAAGTTCCTGATGGTGAATTATTACCAGACTAGATTTTTATGCTGGTGCAGTCCTGGGGCCTTATTTATAAATCTGGCATAGGAACAAAAATTGGCATACGCCAAATGCAGTCAACTTTTGGGTTTTATGAAAACCGAATTTGGCGGGAAAATTTTCTACCTCCACGGCAACTCTGACCCAGGCATATGCACAAAATCTAGAGAAACGGGAAACAGTGACACCAACGGTGCAGAATAAAATCAAGGAAATTATGTGAAATGTGAGACAAAACTTCCATGTTATAAAATCCATGCAGATAAATAAGGTGCCAGTCTGCTGCCAGCATGTAGCAGTCAGTGTGGAAAGTAGCTTCGGTCCTTCATTCCAGCAGAGTGGGACCAGACTGGAGGCTGGAGGTCTAGAAGTGATGCTTCGCTAATGAAACACACAAGAGGAGGATTTCCTTTTATTTAATTAATTCTTACACAATGTTTTCTTTTTATTGTTGTCTCAATTTCTGTCAAGATGGTCTTTATTTCCCGCAACTCCTTGTTCATCTAGTTAATAGTGGTGATTGTGTCCCTCTGCACCGCCCACCCAGCTGGAGCCCCGCCCACCCAGCAACGCAAAAGAAATATTATTTAACACTAAATAAACTGCTGCCAATCTCAGATGTATCTGTACATATTTATTTTATAAATTAAAAAAATGACTAACCGGCATCATTACTGTCATTTAGCAGACGCTTTTCTCCAAAGCAATTCACCCCTGTAGGATTCGAACTTCGGCCTCCCGCATGGCAGACGGATGCTCTACCGACCGAGATATGCAGCCACATGTTCCGATCCCTCTGGTGTGTCTTGTTTTCTGACACTGGATGACAGCATCTGCCACCTGCTGCCACTATTCTGCCTTTCTGACACCAGTAATGCCCACACCGTGCCCACCAAGTAAACATTTTTACTTTTGTCAACATGGTCCATCAGGATCTCTGTCTCACACCCTGAAAAATTCCACTTCTTCCCTCTTTTTCCCTCCCGAGTCATCATGGAAATGATGTGATGAATATGTATTCCAGGCGTCCACCTGACCAAGCCACCATGTTGGCTCGGGAAGGCGTTCCCTCACGTGTGCCAGCTTTAGAGTTGGTTGTGAGTTATGAACGGAAACAGGCGTAGGACGTGCGTGCGCCCGCTTTTATAAATCTAAAAGTTGAAGTGTGCAGCAGACGCCACCTGTAGTTTGCTTTGCTACACACAGTTTGATAAATGAGGCCCCAGGTTATTTTCTCTGTAAGATTTGCAACTGACATAATTATCTAAGGCCAAGTAGCACAGTGGATCTGTCTGGTTTTTGGGGCCATCCTAGGTCTGGAGACTTCGCTCTGATCTTTTGGACACACTGATAATGTAATCTTTGGATACATCAGTAATCCTGCTGATCTAGGGGTTACTCCTGTGCATTCACCATTGCATGTTGTCTTCTCCTGTAGTCAAATCTGTGCTTTCAAAAAACTTGACTCTCCTAAAGAAACGAGTATCAGCTTCAAAATAACTAAACTAACATGTCTTATTAGGATATGTTATTGAGGGATATGCTGTTCTCTGCACTAATATACAGCTTATTCAGGTGTATTGTAGGCAGAATTAGAAATCCATCATCCTAATGTGGTCAAAATGCAGGCCTGAAGTTAATCTCTACTGTTGCTGTTTCTGCAAACTAGATTAGTAAATAACATGCCGCTCAGAAGGTGGGTCTAGAAAATTCCTAAATGTATTAAACACAGCAGTTTCTGCCCAGACACTGAGAATGAATTTGGTTGAAAGTGCTGCTGTGGGCTTCACTGAAGTCTAAGCGAGATATAGCTCTTGATGGCAGGATAATCAGCTTCCAATCCCTTTGCTCTTTGATAGCAGCCCTGGGGCCTTGATCCAGTCCGAGAGCCCTCATTAAAACCCCAGCCGAGAGTCCAGACAGGCCCTGGCACATCACATCACGTCCTTTTCTTAGCCAGTCACGGTACACAGACAACTCACAGTGGGAAAGCAGCAGAGATTAGAGCTTATCTGCCTGGTTTTGGGATGCTGGATCACAAAGTTAGAGCCAACATCTCAGCGAGCCTTGAATTTTCCTTTCTGAGTGACTGTTAACCCCACAACACTTCTTCAGATGGCAGCATCTAAAACAATCATCAGTTCTGGTTTGTACCAGCATGTTATGTCAGCGTAACGTTCTTCACATCCCCACATGGCTGCAGGTTGTTGAGGGTCGAAGAGCATGTGCTGACCTTCAGTGCTTGACCACTTCAACTACAATAATCACATTACATGTGTAAAATTAGATTTAAACATGAGAATATTGTAATGCATTTACTGGATTATTAGAAGTTTGGTGGTTGTAGCAACTCTGAGCAAACAGCTGAGTAATGCGTTATTGATAAAAATGATAACCTCACACACACACTTTAACCAGCAGTCAGGCCATGCTGCGTTTGAATCTTTATACACGTGGCATCAACCAGGTGGACTAAAACAGGCACAAAACAAGTGACTCGTCTGGAAAATAAAAAAACTAAAGAACAAAAACACAAAGATTTAAAGGTTCAGGGTGTACTGACACCTAGTGGTAATGATGGGTAGCACAGTTGTGAATGTACGGTGACCCTCAGTGGCCAAAATTCTTCCAGACATAAATATGTTTTCATCCATGTACACACACACACACACAAACTCTCTCTCACACACACTCACACACACATATATTTATATATATATATATATATATTCATATAACTTTTCAGTATTAATGAGGTTTGCTTGTGACACAGCTGTAAATCTACTAGTCATCGGACTGAAGATGAAATAGCAAAGGAAGCAAGGAGACCTCTTCTCTATCTGATCTGATCATTTAGAGGTCGTGAATGTGGTGAGAAATTATGAACAGGCTATAAAATACGAAATAGGGAAGCTCTCCTCTCTAACAAAGTAGATATTTATTTATACTTCAGCTATGCAGGGGCGGGTCTAGAAATGTTTTGATGGGGGGGCCAGGCAGGAGCACTGACCAGGAAAAGGGGGGCACAGATGAAACCTTTTTTCAGGTCTAGATTTTATGAAATATTGAACTGATTATTACAACTAAAGTGATCATCTAATGTAGAAAATATGAAAAACCTAAGTAAACATTGGTTTGCCCCTCTGTTGATAAAATACAGTGAAAACGGGCAGATTTCAGGCACAGTCGTAAATCGTGATTAATCATGATTAATTTGACAAACGATGCCTTAAAGGTTTAATTCTCCTCATTTGCATGTTTTTCTATTTCTGCATTTCTATACAAGATGTTGTTCCTGTCAGCAGAGAAGCTAGATGAATAACTGCAACGGGGCACAACAATGTGAGCAATTCCTACAGCCAAGCGCTGGATTTTCATCAGCGCCAACCATGGTCGGCATCTTTGTTTCCCAGCCCTCCTTCAGCGCTGCGGCTGCAGAGCTCATATCCCACTAGGATATTATGAAACTGACCTAATTTTGAAAGCTTGCTGCAGGCAGCGATATGGCTCCTTTTGTACTTTTAGTTTTAGCTTGAATAATTGATTCAATCCTGCTTTGGCCATAATCTTTCCCTTAAAATAACCAGCCAATGATAGACTCACAGCTAGCACCATTATAGATGAAAACTGATAAATATGTAATGGCTGTTGTTTCAATCCAATATTAACCAGCTCAATTTAATTTATTTATTTTATTTTATTTTTTTTCCCAGAATGAACATTTTAGTCAATAATTAAGCAGCAGCACTTATCGATATAGCGGACAGCCACATAAGTTTCCATCTCTATTTTCTAGAACTCTAAGAACTGTGGGTGGTCTGAATCAAAAATGCAGCAAACTTCTAAAGAGTATTTTACTGAAACCCATTCAGACATATGCATATATGCTAAGAGGGCCTGGTGAAACAGCTTCCCTCCTCACACATCCTGAATGAAAGCCCTTACACAAACGTCTTTCAGTGTGGATATACACAATGCCTCCAGACTTTCACATTCTGTCTGACACTTCTAGTCAAGTGTTCTGTTGCAGCCCAGGGTCTGATAAAACATTCAGAGCAGGATCCCCATGCCTGCTGCTGCTCCTGTGATAAGGGCCCTCCTTCTCTAATTAAAGCCAAGTAAGCCCATGCTGGAGCTGCCTGCAGTGAGAAACCCACAGAAATTGCTGGGAACGGCTGTTTGAGGAAGCCTCTGAAATATTAAGATGCTGCTGACAAATGGAGGCTCAGGTGAGCGCTCTGCTGTCAGCCTCTCAGCTTCACTTCCATCATGGCTCATTCAGACAGCTTACTGGTGCTGCAGATGCTGGAGGGCACTCAGCTAAGTTTGACCAGTGAGGGACTGAAAAAGGAAAAGGGATTCTCTCCTTTTTCTGCATGAAGAGCCACCTTGATGTCACTGAACTTTTGCAGGTCTATTTTGCTATATTCTTATGTTAGCAAATTCAGCAATAAGGCCCGAACTTTCCAAAAGCTAAAATGTATTGTCAAAGTATATAAAATGCTTGTTTTCCCTATTTTATTACTATCTATTTACATCTTTTCTGTCCAGAAATATCCAAAAGTACAAGCCTTGGAATATAATCACAGATTTTGCTGTTCCCTCAACTTTTCTCAAAGCCTTCATTCCCATAAATATTTAAACCCTTTCTTATAGAAGTGACTAAAAGCTTGAATAATGTTGCTGGCTGTACTCTTAGACAGTACATGCTTGTTCATATCCTGAAAAAGGCAGTAAAAATAGAGTTTGTGCTCTTGTTGGGGTGGGGGTGGGGGGTAGTTGTTTACCTGCCCAGACAGGTTATGGAGCCCTAATGGGGTGTTGAGGCCACATTAGCTTCACTTTGTTATACAGTATTTGATAATTGCATTTTAACATAATTAAGGCATGCGCGGCACGACAAGCCCTGTACATCCGTCATTTCTCTGTTAGGACGGCAGGACGTGGAGAGGAAAAGATGAGCCACACCGCACTTTTCCCGCATTCTTTTTTAATGTATCCTGCATTCTGCACCAACATGTCTGCTCTAGAGGATCTCTGGTCGTCTCTGTTTGTGCAGCAGCTGCTTCCTCCCTCTCGTCTCATGTTTTTCCGTGAATCATGATGGCTGTTGGTGATCAGCTGATTGGTTTTTCTCTCGTTTTGTGTGTTTATCATTCAGCTGAGAAGGAGGAAACTACCTCATTCACACCTTCACATATTTAACCCAAAGTGTTGTTGGCAGGACCTTCTCTAACACAGTGGCTGGCTGGTGGTAAACAAGGTTTATACTTCAGAAATGCATGAAATGGTCTAGAAAAGCTCTGATGGGGGGCCGTTCTGATGGGGGGCCAGGTAGGAGCGGTTTGTATATTCAGCCCTATATCTATATATAGACATGCATTTTTTAAATTAACCAAATAATTATTTTATTGTGCATTAAAACAGTTTTTTAAAGTTTGTTGTTCACTGACTGAACCGACCTCCACCTCTCAGTGCATCTGATATAAACAAACAGGAGAGAGCAGGTTTATCAAAAGTTTTCTGCCTGGTGCTGACAAAATAAAGAAGAAAACGAAGAGAAAAAAAGAGCAAAACAGAGGTGAGTAGTGCAGATAATACAGAAGCTACTGTAGTTCAGAGCAGCTGTCCACCAGGCTGAAAATAAAAACACATCATGTGGATAATATCCAAATAAAGCTGTGTAGTTCAGCTTCCCCAGTCCAGTCCCTGGTCCAAGTAAAACACAAAAGTAAAACAGATGACGTATGTAGATCAGGTAACGTGTTATATTAAAGCTGTGGGGATTTGACAAATTGGCAAAACTTTGCAAAAGAATTGCAGTAACTTTACAAATCTTATAGAAACTTCACCATTTTACTAAAAGTCCACCAAAGCAAAGGATTTACGGTATCTGAACGTTTTATGGTTAGAGAGGAAAGCAGAGGGGACTGTAAGGCCTTAACTAAGAAAGAAGTTATTAAAAGTCAATATTCTACTTCGCCTTGTGGGAGAAACACGTTCAAATTAAAATACATCTGTGACAAAATGGGAGAAAAACACTTGTTAACAGTGATAACTGACCGGAGAGGCTCACACAGAGAATAACTGGGCCTCACATTCTGTATTATTCACTGGATCAGGGTTAGATGAATGGACTGTGGAAGTATTGACACATAATGAATAAGCTTTCATTTCATGAGGGGAGGGAAAGCGATGGGAGCCATAATGCCAAACCATTTTCCACAGTTATTCTATTTTCAGAGTAATCATGCCGTTAACAATTCATTACCTTTATATGAAATCTGAACGACAGCGCTGAGAGCAGCTAATGCTCCTCACGGTGCATATTTATACACAAAATGTACAAGCCATTGGTGATATGAATACGTGGCCTAATCCACGGCTCTGATGACTGAAGTCATTAACCGGGTGGCTGATGACGGAGTTCGTCATTAGTGTCAGATTTAAGGTGACATGGAGTCAACACATTAGCAGAGATATGTAGGCGAGAGTGGAGGGTAAAACCCAGTCAGTCATCATGTTTGATGGGCTGTGAGAGTCGGGGGGGGGGGGGCTTTACTATGGCTCCGTTCGCACTGCAGCTCAATTCCGATCTTTTTGTCCTTATGTGACTCATATCGGATTTTTTAATGACAGTCTGAGCAGCATACATCTAATTATTTTAAATCCGAGCCAGGTCATTTTCATATGTGGTCCTAGATCGGACACGTGTTCGATCTATGGGAAGCGACCTCTGTCTGAACAGCCACGTCGCATTTTATCAGACTTAATGTTGCAGGAGTTACATCACAATTCTGCTGTTTCTCAGTATTTACTGTGTTTAAGTGTTAACGGCACCTTGAAATGACTTTGTCTGCACAGATAAAGATGATTTCCACTGAAGATTAATTAAATGTGGGGTCATAGTAATATTGAACACGTTTAAGAAAAAATAAATCCTAGCAGACGTTCTGTGGCTACAGACTTTCTTTCCAGCTGGAAATGCTTGGAGGATTTTGGCCAGTGAGGCAAAACCAGTCCACCAACCAGACCATCGTTCCAGATTTAGGCCTCTTGTGCTCTTTAAGTTAACAAAGATATAGTTTTATGAGTTTTCTTATTGGTTATAAACAACTTTCAAGCCCCAGACTGGATGAAAGTCCTTTTGTTTCTTTTTTTTATGCATAAATGATGTTTTATTAACATTACTTCTGACTAGGCTCTACTTATCAAAACATAGCAGTGATGTAGCTTCAGGGTGTTTCTTGCCTCTTTAAGACTCCGTGACACATTTTAAACAAGATTTTTCAGTAACAAGTAAAGTAAATATTGGCACAGATTTCTGAGAAACCTCTCCGTCACAAACTGATTCACAAATCCCTTTGTTTATAGAATTTTTTTCTTTGTTGTCCATCCAGTGAGAAGGCTTGTGGATGTTTATAAATGCAGTGAATGCATTTTTAATGGACTGGAGAAGAGAAATCCAGCAAGATATTTCTATGAGCTCCTTTTTTCCTCAGTATAAACTTCCTTTCACCTATTTATCATCTTTTCTCCCACATAATAGTTGGAATTACAGATTTTGCAGCTAGGTATGAAATGAACAGTATTTCTCCTTTTGGCACGGTGATATTACAGAATCGCTTTATCTCCATCACACATGCATACTGGCAAACATGCCCTCTCTGTTTTTTTTTTTACTGAAGCTTCTATTAAACTTTCCTTTTCCACTCTTTTTCTCAGTCTTAATCAACTGACCTGTGTTTCACTCTGATGGAAGACCCATATTAACAAAAATTGGATCTGAAGAATCCTTTCAGATGTGTTCAGGGTAAGAAACCAGAAATGGGAGCATTTCAATTGCCTGTAAATGGTTTCACTCCGGCTGGAATATCAGAGATTGCTTCCATGTGTTCTGAAAGCAGGTCTAAGTTTACCTTCATCTCTTTAGACCGAGGCTCCGTTCACGCTCCAGGAAAAAGTGGCTCAAATCCGACTCTTTTGTCCATATGTGACCCACATCAGATCTTTTTCTGACAGTCTGAACGACACAAATCCAACCCAGGTCACTTTCTTATGTGGTGCTAAATTGGGTACATATTCGATCTTTTTGAAAGCGAACTCAGTCTGAACAGTCATTTCGCATTTCAGCCAACCTTTACATCATTAAAGTGAGACAGACGTCAGAAATCTGCGCTGGGTTGCAACTCCATTTCCACAGACGTAGCAGCCACTGCTGCACAAGAGGCCATGCTTAGGACGTGTGCTCTATTTTTCCCAAGCATGTGTAGCATCCATATTTACCTCAGTAAACACAACACATTGCATGTGACGTTATGCCCTCTTCTGCAGGGCCTAGTACATTTCACACTGAAGTAACATCAACAATATTTTTTTCTACAAAAAAACAGACTTGAGCATTAAGACCTGCAGTGTGAACATAGTCTAAAGACCCAAGACGGATGTGGAGCATTTCCTCAGTCTTTTGCATCCTTTATGTGTGGAATTTGGTCCGTTTTCAGGCCTTTGCAGGTCTGAACACTAACAGAGCGAACGGAGCGGTGCCACCAGAAACTGTGGTGTTGAACAGCTCATCTGCAACCCGCAAAAGAAAACAAGAAGAACAAGCCAAGATTTAAAGACCACACAGACAGAACATCATCATGATCTCTGACGTCTGAACTCCACACTGCCCTCTGGTGGATGTACTGCCTAACAACCATGCTAATGTCGGGGATGTACTTGAAACATACTTACCTATTTACAAATGTAAAGGGAGCATAAATGAGCCTTTAGTCTACGGATGTCTATACCCTTTTATCAGTGATCACACTCATTTGTTCAACCAGACCTAAAATGATCCAACCAATGTTGCAAACACATCCAGAACAAGAAGCATCTGTACTTGACGTATGTAAGGAGTCCACCTGCTGGATTCTCATTATTACTGATGACAGCCATTACAATGAATATTCCTCAGACAAATAAATTAGTTCTCAAAAGTGCTTTAAGTAGTTTATTTGTCACGTTGCTGCCGATGCTGTTATTGCATATTTTCTGCCCGGGAGTCTATTTATTGATTCAGCGTAGGTTGATTGAGATAGATTTACTAATGTTGTGCACCTGTCCATAAATTGCTACTGGGATTCAAGAGCAAGACGTGTCAAAGGCACGGACACTTTTTTTTAAACAAAACTTTCCATTTCCGAGTATAAAATTAATTAAGGGAATATCCATCCATCCATCCATCCATCCATTATCTGCCGCTTGACAGAGTCGGGTCGCGGGGGCAGCTGCCTAAGCATGGAAAACCAAACTTCCTTCTCCCCGGCCACATTCACCAGCTCATCTGGGGGGATCCCGAGGCGTTCCCAGGCCAGCCAAGAGATGTAGTCCGTCCAGCATGTCCTAGGTCTTCCCGAGACCTCTTTCCGGTGGGACGTGCCGGATCACCTCACCGGGGAGGCGTCCAGGAGGCATCCTGACCAGATGCCCGAGCCACCTCATCTGACTCCTCTCGATGCGGAGGAGCTGCGACTCTACTAATATTGAAATGATAATCTCAGAGTGGTTAACTGAGTTACTAACCACAGAAAATATTCTTCCGTCCATCCATGTTTTTCCACTTATCCAAGGTTGAGTTGCAAACATGCAGCAGGTTCATCCCCCTCCCCAATGACACTCTCCTGCTACTCCTGGGTAATCCCACGGCATTCCCAGGCTAGAAAGGATATGTAGCAACCCCTGGGTCTTCCACTTAGCCATGCCCAGAAAGCCTCCAAGGGGACCAGACCAGGGTGCAGTCTAAGCAGACTCTTTTCGACCCAGATGAACGCCGGCTTCATGTCAGGCTCTCTCCAGATATGTAGACACCTCACCCGATCTTTCAGCCTGGACTCGACCACTTTCTGAATGAGGCTCATTTCAGGTGCTTGTTTCCATAATCTCTTCTTTTAGTTACTACCCATATCATGGAGGAGGGTTGCTCTTTGGGGGACCTTAGGTTGGGAACCACTTCTTTAGAAAAGGTTTCTACTTTTCCTTGTAGTGACAACTAAACGGTCTGATGTTATTTATCTGATTTCCACCACAGCTCCTCATTTTTCTCTACAGGATTTTTGGATCACACAGAAAAGTTTCACATCAATGCTACACACACACATGCAAGCATGTGCACATGCAGGTGCACACTCATTCCAACCAGCAGACGGAGAACAGGTTGGACAACATGCGTCTTGAATCACATCATCTGCAAAGAGCAGTTCAGTACCAGACACCCTCCTCTCCCTGAGATCACAGATCCTGTCCATGAACACTGCAATCAGGATAAGTGACCAGGGGAGCCTTGAGTCCAGCACAGACTTAAACAAGTTTCTCATTAGCCAACACTGCTGACACAGCTCTTACCCTTAATTACAGAGGGGCCTAATCGTACACAACAGCGACTCTGGCACCCTGTACTCCTGCAGCAACCCCCCACAGAATCCCTGGGGGACACTGTCATAAGTCCACCTAAGTAAGTTCAACTCTGCACAGTGAAGAGCTGGTCCACTGCCCAACAAGTAGTCATTTTTTATGTGAACCAAAGAGCAAGTCTTAGATGTTTAAACTGGTTAAAGATGAAATACAGAACTTTTTTAGATATTCTCAGTGATGTGCCCCTTATCGACGGCTAATCCAACAATGTCGTCATCGTACCGGCACGGTGAGATCTCTCCAGACAATGAAAGACTCATCTAAAGTCTTCACTCTTGTCTCTTGCACTGTCTTTCTTTTTCTTTTCCTCTTTTCCTCTGATCATGTCTGCTTACGGTTCTTTGCTGAATCAGCCAGAGTGCATTTACAACATGTGTTAATATTTGCTCACTAGCGTGTGACGCACTGCATAAAACAAAACTCGTCCGCAACGTCACGCAGCATCCAGGAAGAAAAACTAATTAAGTCGTTTCTCAGCCTCGGGACGCTGATGGACAGCGACGGCTCCAGAAATGCACATAACAGATGTCTCTGTGTCATCAAACGAGTCCAGATGTGGAGTTTTAAGGTAGGAAAGTTACGTAACGTGTCTTTAACATAATGAACACATTCATGCTTATATGACCTTTGTTAAAATATCTAGAAAAAAGCTGTCTGTGTAATATGACACTGTACTGCTAATGGTAGGTCACCTCAGTTATTGTTGAAGTTATCTGACTCCAGTTGTTGATCAGCAGTTTTCACCTGCAGAACTGACACTTGTAAGCACAACTTTAGTTCATACATAAATAAAGACTGTAGCAAGGCTGCGGTTCTCTGGCTTAAATAAATTATTCATGTAAAAGTATTGTTGCATATATGCTTAAATAAATCTGTTTACTGCTGCTACAAACTGCTGCTGCAGGTGAAGGCTGCAAGAACAGTTAATGGACAACTTTTGTCTCATTCTGCTAATATCCAAATGATGCTATAGTAAGTAACATTTATTTTTATAGAGTTTTTCGCTAATAAAATCCCAAAGTGCAATAAAATCCAATAAATATCATAATAAAATCCATACAAACACATCATAAAATCACAACAAATTAAAAACAAATAAAATATCTATAAAAGTATGTTCGCTAGCAATACAGGCTGAATCAAAAGCAAATTTAAACTAATGAGTGTTGAGCTGAGACTTAAAGCTGTCAGCAGAGCTAATGCTGGTGGGGAAAATGTTTCAGACTCTGGTGGCAGTGGAGACAAAAGCTCTGTCCCCACAGGGATTCCTTCTATATACTGGAAGTAAATCTCTTATTCTGACAGCAGTGCTTTGCTTTTAGAAAGAATGAACAGCTCTCTAAGCGTGAATGAAGAACTTTACCCAATACTAAGTCGGGACTACTAAGGGGAAAATGTGAGATTAAACCAGACCTAAAGTAATCAATAATGCAAAACTTTCCCACTTTCAGTCAGCTTCACCACTAAACTAATTATAAAGTCTAACCCTATTCCAACCATTTATCCTGGGGACACCACTAGCACTGTCTGACATGTCTATGTTGGTAAGGTTATTTATTCTCTTAATGTATTTTCTCTATGTGTCACTGCAGAGCAACGTGTCAGTGAGCAAGCCGCCCACTTTATCAGCTCCACCTGTTCAGCTGCTTGTTAAGACAAAAATCTAACCAGCCAATCACATGGCAGCAACTCAACACATCTAGCCATGTAGACATGGTGACGATGACTTGCTGAAGTCCAAACTGAGCATCAGAATGAGGAAGAAAGGATTTAAGAGACTGGTTGGAGATGATAGAAAGACAACAGGAAGTCCAATCAGCACTGATTCCAGCCAAGGTCTGCAGAACATCATCTCTGAACACACAACACGTCCAGCCTGGAAGCAGATGGACTACAGCAGCAGAAGACACACCGGGTTCCTCCTGCCAGCTAAGAACAGGAAACTGAGGCTACAATTCACACACACTCACCAACACTGGACAATAGAAGATGGAGAAACGTTGCTGGTCTGATGAGTCTCCATTTCAGCTCCACATTCAGATGCTAGACTCAGAATCTGCTGGAAACATCATGAAAACATGGATCCATCCTGCCTTGGATCAACGCTTCAGGCTGCTGCTGGTGTAATGGTGGGGGGAGATTTTCTTGGCCCACTTTGGTCCCCTTAGTACCAACGTGGCCTGGTTTAACCAGCACAGCCTACCTGAGTATTGTTGCTGACCATGTCCATCTCTTTATGACCACAGTGGAGCATCTTCTGATGCTACTTCCAGCAGGATAATGCACCATGTCACAAAGCTCAGATCATCTCCACCTGCTTTCTAGAACATGACGATGAGTTCACTGGACTCCAACGGCCTCCACAGCCACCAGATCTCAGTCCAGTAGAGCAGCTTTGGGATGTGGTGGAACGGGAGATTCTCATCATGGATGCAGCCGACAAACCTGCAGCAACTGTGTGATGCTGTCATGTCGATATGGAGAAAACCTCTGAGGAAGGTTTCCACCACCTGCTTCCATCTATCACACCAGGAATTAAAAAGGTCCAACCCGGTTCTAGAAGGTGGACCTGATAAACAGAAGCTGGTATCGTCTAGCTTCTCTAAGAATCCTTCTCTGTTTCAAACATGTACAGATTAATTACACGATGTAAAAACTGACCATCATGTTGTGCAGCAGTAATTTTACTGGCAGACAAACAGAGAAACATGGATATGTACAGTATGTGGAGTCATACCCAAGTTGTTTTAAAGAGAGGAGAGGTTTGTTAATGGCAACAAACTTGGACATAAAAGTCTGAGAACCACAAATCTTTCTAAAGGTAATTAATAAATAATAGAAAATGTTTTAAATGCACTTTTCCTAAATTTGACTGCAAGAACTGATTATGAATTTTCTTTCGTCTTGAGAGAGATCTGTTAATGGTTTACAAGTAATAATGTACAATGTGTTTATACCAAGATGTATTTTGTAAGAGAATTTTAAGACTATTTCCCCAGAACCGCAGAGGACCATTTATCAAACTCTGTCCTCTCATCCTTGGAGCGATCAGTAATGAAGTCTGTGGCTTTTAAAATTAAAATGTCAGATGTGCTTCCTTTTAGCTTCTACATAAGCAGATATTTAATTAAGTTTTCGGAGCGCTTGGTTTCTTAGACCTCGATACGTTTATATTGTTGCTGACTGTCTTTTACAAACCAGTTCCTGCTCAAGGCGTTCACATGTGAGGGAATTATCTCAGAAATGCAAACTTTTGCCCAACAAAATTCTGCAGAATAATGAAATCCTGCAATTTGTTCATCATTAACACACCAAACTTAAGATTGATTGTGACATGAAAATAAATTTGAGGCTGACATTTAGAAAGAAAAATAGGAAATTTATCAATTACGGAGCCATGATTGCGTTGCAGGTGCAATTCCTCTTCCCCCTATTGATTCAGTTTGACAGCTTCCCTCTTATTGATAAATCCAGGCGGTAGGAGCAGTGTTCCAGCCCCTCCAGGGTGTCATCCATCTCCGAGCGCAAGTCTCTGAGCAAACTCCCCGCCTTAATGCTCATTTAAATGGGACACAAATCATCATCCAAGACAAATGGCCCGTTCCAGACGTAGCGTGGCATCAGCAGCACCGAGCCGTCTGATGCAGCACAGCTCTGGAGCCCAGAAAAAGTCTCAGGAAAAATAATCCAGCTGTGTGGAGACAGATGTGCAGAGAGGATCAGGTTTCCTTAATGGTAGAAATTACAGATGAATGCAAGTCTTTCTGATGTGCATTTACTACACACACACTGGTAATATCACCGGTAGACTGAACATTTAAGATATAAATATATAAAACTAAAACCTTTCTAACACTGCTGTGCAAAATGTGTGTAAATCAGAAGTCTGATAACGATAGAATATCATTTAAATTCAATGGATTCCCACTTAATGCTTGCATGTATTACAAATGCAGCTACGATGGAATTGTGTTCAATCGAATAAAAAAAATTAAACAATCCACCAAACTCTGTCCGATCCGTAGAGTTCTTATCCACTTTTAAGAGCAAGCTAAAGACTCAGTTGTGAAATCATGATCTTGTATTTAAACATAGGACTTACAAAAAACAAACAAACAAACAAAAAAACAAACAAACAGCACTGCCTCCTGCTCTACATAACAGCACCTGGTCCAACTGGACTCACAGAGTCTGACTACATCTTCATGATGAAGTCCATCTTGTTTGAATTCTTGCTTGTGTTGTTCTTACCCTCAAATGTAAGTCGCTTTGAATAAAAGCGTCTGCTAAATGACTGTAGAATAGAACAGAATAGAATAGAATGAAGTATATGTTATAAAAAAATTACTGAATCCATGTTTTATCAGTGTTTGAAATCTGGAATGATGCTACTGACTCACTGATTGCTGACTGGATGTGCTGGTGTACTTTCAGCTCCACCTGCTTGTTAACACAAAAATCTGACCAGCCAATCACGACAGCACCTTAACACATCTGGTCATGTAGACATGATGAAGACGACTTGATTCAAACTGAGCATCAGAACGAGGAAGAAAGAGGATTCAACATTTTAACTCACTGCTTCTTAAACGAGGCCACACAAATCTCTTGGGTACTTGGAGAAACTCCAGGGGGTACATGAGAAAACAGAGAAATAATAATGAAAATAACGTCCAAGTAAAATGTATAATAATCTTATAATATCAATGAAATATAGGCAAGGCAAATTTCTTTCTTTCTTTCTTTCTTTCTTTCTTTCTTTCTTTCTTTCTTTCTTACTTTCTTTCTTTCTTTCTTTCTTTCTTTCTTCAGACATCTTTTTTTACAAACAGAGGTATTTAGGCTGAAGCAAAAGCTTATAATGTATATGTTTATATTACACATTTCATGTAACAGTGCTTTAACCATTATGGTGGGGGGTTTGTGGGGGACAAAAACATATTAGTCTGGGGGGTAAATCTGAATCAAACATCGACCTGCTATATAAATATACAATGCCTGTCCAAAAAAAATAAGTCTCCACCTGGATTTCACTAAGCAAACAGGTGGGAGCCTCCCATTGGATGATTGCTGCATGTGTGACGATGTTTCAGCTGTTCTGTCTGTTTAAGAAGGGTGAGATCATCTAAACATCTAAGGAGATGCAGAAACTACTAAAACTAGGTTAAGAACTGTCCAACGCATTATTAATGCATTAACCTCAGAGCTGTGTTTATTAGTGAAAGTAAGGACATTTCCACACGAACAATGTGAAGGAGCTCAAGGGACTGAACAGCTGAGCAGCCATAAGAAAACCACTAATCAGTGAGGCTAACCAGAGAGCTTCAGTTTGCTAGGGAGCATAAAGACTGGACTCTGGACAATAGAAGGTCTTTAGTCATGAATTTCTCATATTCAACCTGTGTTAAATATATTGTTTCAAATGCTTTAAATTTTAAAGTGTTTCTTTTGTTACGGATTCTAATAAATCAGATACTGATGCATTTACCTTCGTTTCCAACCCAAAAAGTTCTGCATTGGCTGGCAGGTACACGGCTGGAAAATTATTCCACAGGGGGAACAAAGCTGAAAAGAGTTTGAGAAACACTGCTTGTTTCACTGCCTGCGCTACCGTTTGTTAGAGCAAATTTAGAGAATTTCATTCAAATTTGTGGAAGTAGACCTGTCTGATTTATTTACTGTAATACCAAAAGTAGTTATTTGTTATTCGACTTCACTCCAGTGGCCTCCACAATCACTAGGTCTGAAGAACTCAATAAACCTCCCTGAGTTTAATGTGTATATGTACATGCAATTCATAGTTTAATCAGAATATTACTGAGAAAAAATGCAATTAGATACTTTTTTAAAATGTTTTAGCTTTGGCTCAAACTCAGACCAAAGCAATTCTCAGGTTTTATGGCTCCAAATAACCGTTGAGCTGTTTTTTAATTAGAGAAGCTGTACACGCAGCTACCCTTGAGGCCATAAGACACCGACCCCTTGTAGAGTTGCAGAATTTACACTCGCAGTCAGACCTGAGCTATTTGTTCCTCTAAACACACCTTACAACTGCTTCATTTTGATTGTCAGCACCATAAAAATGAGTGAGCGATAGAAATAAACTCTAGTTTGGGTCTGAACCAGCTGCAGCAGCTGCTGGGAGGGTCAATAATTCAGACTACATAAGACTTACAGTTGGTTTTAAGACACTGAACGACACACTAAGTCTCACCCTGAGGACGCATTACCACTCCTGCTGTCATTCCTGTGAACAGTAAGTAGAGGAAGAACAAGAGACGGCTCTCCGGATGATTTGGATATTGCAGCTGTCTTTCATCAGACATTATGAAGGCATGTAGGAGGAATCATTTAAGTCCTCACTCACACTTTTGATGATCTCTGTGTGTGTGTGTGTGTGTGTGTGTGTGTGTGTGTGTGTGTGTGTGTGTGTGTGTGTGTGTGTGTGTGTGTGTATGTGTGTTGGGGGGGCGAGGTTAAAGGTGCAGTTAACAGATGTGGATTCTGCCCTTATACCAATCGCTAAGGTCCTCTAAATGACAGGTTCATTGGTTTGACCGCCAGGTGGTCGCCCGTCCATCTACCTGCACTCCCGTCATGAAACGCAGACGTGTAAACAAACACAGAGCAGGAGCTTCTAAGCTGAGTGCTGAAGTTGACTTACACATAAATGATTTTAAAACTCTTTGTTTGTTGAATTTTGGGTTCCACTTCTTAAGAGTGTAGGGGGTGCAGGGGTGTCAAACGTATGGCCCGGGAGCCAAAACTGGCCCGCCACAGGCTACAATCTGGCCCTCAGGATGAATTTGGTAAATATAAAAACGAATATAAGACATTAACTGTAAGAGTTTATTTTAATTTTTCAAATGTTTTAGTATATATATATATATATATATATATATGCGTTATATAATATATACAGTAGAAATAAAACATAAAAAAATAAATAAGCATGGAAATTGAGGCCAAACTTCACTTTACTTTTGTCCAGAAATTTCAGCTTGTTCATAATGTTTTCTTAAAGGATAAATCACCACTTGTAAACATCTTGATGATGTACTTATTTCTAGGTTAATATGCTGGCCCACTAGAAACCAGATTGGACTGAACGTGGAACCTGAACCTGAATGAACGAGACCGCGAATACAAGCAGCGTTTCCTCTGCCGGGCTCTCCCTCAGGGATAGGGTGAGAAGCTTGGTTATTTGTCAGGGGCTCAGAGTGAAGCTGCTGCTCCTCCTGGTTAGGAAGCTTCCTAGATGCTCCTCTGGTTCCAGGCACACCTCTCCAAGAGCAGACCCGGGGGAAGACCCAGGACACACTGGAGGAACTACATGAACCATACAGCCGCTGTAATACAGAACCCAACATGATCTGATACTCACTATTATCACAATTAATGAATCAATGCATATTTCATCATTAAATATAAATTTCTTATGCTTTCAATATCATTACATTCTTGAGGAAGTGCTAGAAGTAAAAGTCATCCTGATTTCTATGAATGCACATCCAACTCCTCCAACCTGCCCTCAGTGTGGTGAATCAAAAATATAGAGCAAAGCATGCTGGGATTGCTAAACCAGCCATGACAAATGCAGCTTTGGTGGATACAAATTGAATTATTCAGACGCAGAGGCTTTGGTCTGGATAGGGAAAAGATCATTGGTTGGAGTTCTTGCTTCCATCCTTCATGGTGTGAGACAATTACAACAGCAAAGGCAAACCAGAGGTCACCATCTATCATCCACCGCAACATGTAATTAATCAGAATTTTTCTTAGCTTCTGTGTATATGAGAGTGTGAGAGAGAAAAAACTATGGACCAGTGGGGTGTGGGACAAGAGTACTATTTTAATACTCAACTTGATCAATGTACCACCTTAAAGTTGTCTGACACAGTGTGAGTTGTGAAAATTGAAGAAACAGCAGCAAGGTCAAAAGGGTTTATTTGGCTTCAGTGCACAGTGCACACACAACGTGCACAGTGCTGCAATGAACCTGTGAGAAGCTACAGCAGAACTCCACTTTAAAGACAGACAATTTCTTCATCAAAAAACTGAATTTTTGTAAGAGACTTCCTTGTTTCATGTGGAGAAATGAAGTGTTAACATATTAAACCTGAGCATGATCAAACACCGACAGCAACATCTTCATTTTCAAGCAGTGCAGGTCCAGCCTACAACATGTGGGGGGCGGGGGACGGGGGGCGGGGGGCACACTCTCTAGACCAGCTTTAATAGTGCTTCACAGGGTTTGTTTTTTTTAACAGATAGAGAAAACTATGGAGCCCGTCTGGTGGCAGTGAAAGAAAATATATATATTTTTAAGGATTTTCAGAGATTCTTTCTCTTAAAAAGACTTTGCATTTGTTGTGAGACATGAGAATGTTAAACAGTTATAATCCAGTTATAGTTCCAGTTATAACACACCAAGCTTGCCTTGAAGATGTTTATGTCATCTGTATTACAGTGAACTGTGCAGCAAAAATGCTATGAATGCTTTATTACTTTTTCCATTCTTTATGTATGTTTATTCATACTTTCTTTCAGTTTTCTTGAATGAGTAGTAAAGTATCTTTTATTTTATTAGAAGATTTTAGGTTCTAACCATGTTTTAGTGGCAAACCAGGTCTAAAATAAGCCTTCATATTTTTGCTATCACCTTACTTTTGGGTAAAGGGGGGGTGTTACTTGGTTTCAGATTGCCGTTTTGGTAGCTTAAATGTCAATGAAAATTCTGTGACTTTCTGACCATTACTAACAGATGCAAAAAAGAAGTGAGCTATCATTAAATCAGTCTCCTGACACATTAGCCTAGCACTAGCATGAAGCCACAATTAGAAAAGAGTATAAATTTCAGTACATTTCTGAATCAAGTTAGTAAAAACAATCAGTAAATAAGAGGTTAGTTAGCAGTAAAACACATAATATAAATGTTTTCATGAAGACAACATGTGAAAAAGTTTTAATAGTGTTCAGACACACAAATGAAAAAAAGACATGCAACACATAATTGAAAGAGTGAAAATGAGCCTCTGACTTTAATTCCACTCAGCTTTGCATTTGCTCTGTAAAGTCTGGCTTTAATCAAGCTCAACCTAATGTGATGATTTAAAAACTTATTTAAGCTAGCTTAGCATTCAGCTGTCATCCTTTTGTTTTTCTGATGCCATGCTCCTGCATCGGGCCCCACAGAGTGACCATCACACACATCTCCTTAACCTGATAGTATCTGAGGAAAGCAACTCCATCCAACGACCCACAACCCACAGGGCCTGTATGATCTATTAACGATGATGGTCATACTGTTACAGCTAATCGGTGTGCAATCCTTTGTCTTGTCCTATTGTGTTGCATTCTCTGACCAAAGTTAATCACCTATCACTGTAATGTCAAAAAACCTCATCTGAAACACTGATTTGTTTTGCTCTGCTGTGCATTAAATAATTCTGTTTTTGGTTCTCGTAAGCAAGACAGTTTTCCATCACACAGTCCTCAGCCATTCTCTCCTTTTTTTTCTGCACAGTCCAGGTCACTAAAAAGGTGGAAATCAAACCACTATTTGAAAGACTCCTCATATCCCAGCATCATTTGCTAGATTGTTTCTGCATTGTGAGATCCAAAAAGCTTTAGTATGGATTTTGCCTCTGAGAAAGCCACGCCATCTCAGTGAGATCAAAGCAGCTGAGACTAGATGATCTGTGCAGTGTTTAAGACAGCTCTGAGGGCCTGCAGACGTGACTGGACTGATTAGACCAGGTCAGAGGCTTCAGAGGAGGTGATGGATGCTATCAGCCCTGAGTGGAGATGGATGAAATGTGAGGAGATGGAGGCATGTTGGCTGCTGCAATGTTGAAAAGGTGAAAGAATGCTGTATGATTATCAGGTAAAAAAAATATAAGGAAAAAAAGAAAGACAAGCATTCTTGTGGATAATATTACAGCAGATAGGATCACAGCATGAGTTAATGTTAGCCATAAACTGGCTTACAAGCTTTATAGACTCATTCAGATTTTAAAATATGTGCTTTACCCTCTGATAGGGAATAGCATGGGAAATAAGCAAAACATATATACTTTTTAAATTAGCTATACTTTATAACAAGTAAGAATAGGTAACATTTTTCTAAATTTTAACTTTTTATTTCATTACAAGAAATCAAATAGTTTTTTTTTTTTTACTTTATTCTTGATATGCAACTGTCTTGTTAACCAGCACCTGGTAGTAATGTGTTGCTACCACCAGAAGGTGGCATCAGCTTACCAAACTGGCTCTGGTACAAAGTGTGTGGAGCCGTAAGATTTTATGCTAATGGAGGATAAAGATAAGAAACATGCAGAATCAAAAGACAACAAGCAGCAAAAAGTTCTGTGTGGAACTGTTTCAAGTAAATGAACCAGAATGAGGTCCAGGTCAATCTCTGCAGGTACAGCTAGCAGATCATCCGTCTTCCACCACTAAGAACAGACGGTCCATCCGCCAATCAGCAGTCAGTGGCAGTTTGGTTACAGGTAAGGCAAACTGGATGGATGTGAAGAGCAAATAGTTGGCCTCATCTCAAAAATGATAGCTAATGACTCAATTTTGGGCAGTGGTGGCCTTGTGATTACAGAGGTGGGCTTGGGTCTGGAGAACCTGGGTTCAAGTCCCCAGGCTAGCCACTAAAGTAAAACCACTGTGGGTCCCTGAGCAAGGTGCTTAACCCCCAACTGCTCCTCAGGCCCTGGAATCTGGCCTGGCAGCCCACTGCTCCTAGCAGCTCGGATGGGTTAAATGTAGAGAAAGAATTTCCCAGCTTGGGTTTAATAAAAGTAGAATACTTTTTTTTTTTTAATTAATAGGGCTGAGCGACATAGTTCATAAATCATATCTTGACATTTTGGGACATATGGCGATTCATGGTATATATCTTGATGTCTTCATTTTACCAGTACAGGAATAATAAAAAGACAGTGAAGCTTGGAATTTGCTGCAGGATAAACTTTGTCTGGGGGAACCGGTCTCCTTACACCTTTTTAAAAGTTGAGAGTATTAAATGAGGAGTCTGTAGGTTGTAAATGTTTTGATTAATATTATTTTGGTATGTTTGGTATGTAATTTTATTTGTGGTTTTGATCGACTTGTAACTTGGTTTGCTGCTGTCTTGGCTGGTCTGGATAGTTTTGTAAAGAAGATTTTTAATCTCAATGGGTTTTTCCTGATTAAAATAATTAAAATTAAAAGTAAAAAATAATCACGTGATAGATGTATAAAATTTAAACAATTTAAAAGTAAAATGTCTTTTTCTTTAAAAAATAAATAAATAATTAATAAAATAATTTTGAACGAAGAAGCTTTTAAAGGCTCACCACGTAAGAGTCTGACCCTAAAACTACGTTTTCAAACCTGCACCAGCGGCATCGAGCAGTCTCTGCGTATGAGCTAAGTGCTTAACCAATAGAGTTTAGCGCCATCCTTTTTTCTTTTGAATTCTTATTTTTGTTTATTTTTTTATTTTCGTGTTTTTAGTGTTTAGCCTCCAGCTGCAGCTCAAACACTCGGGGTAAGTTTGATAGAAGCTGGAAGAATTGTTGGATCTTTCTCGTAGATTTTAAATAGTACATTTACCTGAAATACCCATCCCTAAACCCAAGATATTTCATGTTTTTCACCTTCAAACCTCTTTTCTGTCTTTTCAATCGAATTCTGGACCTGATACATAACATTAGCCTCATAGCATAATTACTTAAGTCATATTTTGGCTAAATTCTGAAATCTGTGATATATAACTGCACTCTCCTAGTATTACTGATAGACTGTGCATTGTTGTCTATAAAACCTTAAAATATGACTTAGGTGGTTGTGCTATGATGCTAACAATATCTGGTCTTGTAACAAAGCAGTGTTGTAGCTCATTTCTGTTAGCAGTGAGCATCAGCTACACTGCAACAAGACCACTGATAGAAAATGGAAATAAACACTTAATAGTGAGCTACCTTAATGTTTCCACAAATATTTCACAAAGATTTACATTTGTTAATGTATTTGTAAAAATTTTATTGCTATTATTGCTCATTTTGAAACTATAGAGATTCTCAAAGAAAATTTGACATGTAGAGTTCCCAAAGGCTCCATGTTGGGCCCACTATTATTCAGCATCTACATGCGCCCACTAGCTCAGACCATGAAAACAAACCAAATATCTGATAAAAATTATGCTGAAGACACCCAGCTCTATGTTAGGGGACAGTGCTTCAGTCTAATCAATTCATGGATGTGCCTGACTTTTCCTCAGCTAAATGAAGAAAAATATATTATTGTGTTTGGAAATAAAGTGTCCAAAGAATATTTTAACAACGGATTGATTAAAAAATCTTGGCGACATTTTGGATTTTAACAGCCATATGAGAGCAGGGACCAAATCAGCCTTTCACCACCTCAAGTATCTCTAGAATAAAATAACTGATGGTTTAGCATGATAAAAAAAAAACTTCAGTAGTCTCGACTAGGAAAGGCGAGGTAGGTTTATTTGTACAGCACATTTAATGAATGAGACGACTCAAACGGCTTCACAAAAAACATTAAGTATTACAGCAAGGTGAAAAAGAAGCGTGTCATAGGATAATTAAACTAAAAATAAACTAATTATTTTATAGAAGCAGGAGAACAGAGCACATACAGTGAGGTACATATGATGCAGAAACGTCAACAGGGAAACACATCATCATCATTATCATCATCATCATCATCATCATCATCATCATCATCATAATCATCAACATGTTAGAGTTACCAACACTGTCACCGTGCATATGCAAAAAAATAATACCTTCATAAAAGAAAATTCTCTATCTTAATCAAAAGCTCTGGCAAGTAAGACTTTAAAGACCTGGATCAGACCTGTAAAAACTCCATTAATGCTGTAATGGAGATTTTACAGGTCTTTATGAAAAAAATCACCCAAACAACTGCAACTAATCCAGGATGCTGCTGCTCATGCCCCCACAAAGACCAGAAACCGGGAACATGTCACTCTGGTTCTCACATCTCTACACTGTGAAGAACGGATTTTAAGATTTTGCTGCTGGTGTACAAGGTTCTGAGTGGCTCTGGTCCAGGATATAGACCTGATCTGCGGAGGCCATATGAACCACAGAGACTTCTAAGATCATCTGGGTCTAGTTTGCTTTCCATCTCAAGAGTTTAAAGTTTAAACTAAACATTTACCTGAAAACTAGAAGTCTGATCCAAACCTGGGTTCTTTTAACTCTTTAACTTTCTACTACTTTTAATTAAGATAGGGAGCTTTTTCTTCTCTTTTTTTAAATAGATTTTTTCTTGCATATATATACATTGACCATGATGCTGATGATGAGGATGGTATATTTCCAACTAGCATGTCTGTATTGTATGTAACCCACTGCATGTCTTGTCTGTTTCTTCTGATCATGTACAGCTTCTGATCATTGGTATGCATGAAATGTGCTATATAAATGAATTTACCTTGTCTTTCCTACCAGTTAACATGTTAAACCAGATAAACCGTCACAGGGGGTTTTGCAGCTTCTGTAGGACTCGTGTTTGCATGACATATTTAACACTACTGTGCAGTCAGGGGGCAGAGAGAATAATGTATTAACTGGTTTATTCATGAAAAGAAAGAGAAGGTGGGTTAAAGGTTCATGTCCGCATGTTAACCTAAAACAGAGCGCAGGCATGTAGACGTGCAACGTGTAAGCTGCAAAAAGCATCGTTAGATAGCTACGAGTGATCATTAATTATAAAACATCTTTTCATCCAGTTTAAATGTAAAATATCATGAAGTTCATTCCACAGGTTTTAGTTAGAAACATCTGCAACAGATCATAACGGATTATTTCAAGATATATATTTTTAAATCATTTTTCTCTCCAAACAAAGGTTCTCTTAGATATTTTGCCTTAACTGCATCATTTGCTTTTTACATGAACTCAGTAACTCTACATACGTAGCAAGAGTGGCAGTGTTTACAGCACTGGGAGGTCAACACACTCAGACATGACAAAGACTTCAGAAAGATGAGCCCTCGCTTTCCTTCTTTTATTCTAAGACTGAGAAGGAATGTCAGGAATGTTTCCCACCAGACCTAAAACAAGCCTCCAGCAAGTGATCCGACAGAGACTGATTAACAGTTTAGCTTCCTGTTAGTAATCAGGCGTTACCCTCAACTAAACTAAAATCTGGCTTTTAGTTAAAAAAAAAACTTTAAATGTTCATGTAGAACCATCATCTTAACCCAGTCACACTGTGTTGGAGGACTGAACAGCAGCAGAACGTATAATAATTACCAGAATGTGTAACGTGGAAGACGTGGAAGAACAGAAACCTGCACAGCAGCACTGGCCACTGGGCACACCGGCATTTACCTGGTGGGCTGATGTGTTTTTTGGGCCAATACGGTTTATTTATTAGTCGTACTGGTCCATCAAATGCAGTAGATCAGTGGTCCAAACTAGCACTAGACTGCTCCGCTCAGATTTTTAAACACCTCCCCCTTTCACTGGGGTCCCTGTGCCTGAATAATTCATTCATCCAAATAGTCAACTCAGAGCTTTCTTTCCTGAAATTGGTTCGGCTCTTATCTGACGCCTGGCTGAACCAGTTACTTCAAACTCATTCTGGTTCTCTACCAGTGGACGCAGAGACACCGTGCGATTAAAATAAATAAAATTAAATTAAAAAACATGATGCCAAATGTCCAGAAATGATTGACATGTTTGCCACAGCAGAACCTTCATCATCTGCCGTGGATGATGATGATGGTAGAAGCTGTAATAAGCTTCTACCAACTTACTTTAATAAAATCAAGTGAATAATCTAAATGTTTTTTAGCTACCTTCTTTGGCCCCACTGACCACCGTTAGCGAGGACAGTCTGTCTGTCCTCTTCGTCCTGACATCAAACTCTGCAGAAAAAAAACTTCCACATGTCCAAAGTAAACCAACTTCAACAAAGACCAAGACATTGTGAGACAGTAAGGTTTTGATATTAATATTTAACCATAAAAATGCATCTTTTATTCAGTTGTTTTTACATTTTATGCTGATTGGGAAAAGAATTACTGCAGCAAACTAAGATTAGTCCTTTCTAATGTCCACAGTGTGTTGATCTTTGCCCTAATTCTGTCTTTCTCTGCAGAAATTATTAGAAGCAGATCTTTGGCTGTGCGGATTGTGATGCCCTTTGTTGTCTTTTTTGTCACAGTACCTCTAGCAAACACGTCTACAAGTGCCAACTGACTGGAGTGTCCTCCATCTTTTCTAGTGTTACCTGAGGACGTGGTGGCTGCTGAGCTTTGTTTCAGACATTCTCTGTTCTCCGAAGCCTGTTTGCAGCTAAGGTGGTGCAGCAGATTGCTGGTGTTGCTGCCTCTGGTGACAACTTCAGCTCTACAACATTTTTAGTAGCTAGTTGTTTGGCCCTTATCTGACCTTTTAAAACCAAAATATCTCCAGAGAACAGATACGTCATCATGTTCAACATCTGCTACAGCTTCACTTCCTGAACTTTCTCAGCTAAGCTGACTTTTTCAGACTATTCTCTGTAAAATGGTAAACGGTCGGTACTTATAAGCACTTTTCCAGTCAGTTTTACCACTCAAAGCACGTCACACAGCATGTCACATTCACCCAATCACACACACACCCCGACAGATCGCAATGCCGGGTTCAGTGTCTTGCCCAAGGACACTTGTAGTAGTCAGGGAAGCCTGGAATCGACCCACCGACCTTCCGGTTGGAAGACTGCTCTTCCTCCTCCTGAGATACAGCCACCCTAGAGACATCATCAGTTTCTGAAATACTCAGAGCAGCAACCATGCCACGTTCAAACCTACGTAAATTGCTCTTTTTCTGTCTGAGAGGCTGTTGCTGCACAGAAACTGCAAATGTGGAGTTCAGACCTGTTGTGCCCCAACTGGAAGAGAGAGGAGAGCCGAGCAGGAAGGAGACACTGGAGTGGGAAAGGGAGGAGTACAAGGCCTCGTCTTCACTCTGAACCAGCCTTCATCTCTGAATCCCCTTCCCCAAAATAACCTGAGGAATGCGGTGCACGTGAGGCATAAATTACCCTGAGTGACAGTTAAATACCAGTGTTAATACAATGCTCCCTCCGCTTGTCTTCATTCAGCAGGATTTGAATGGCTGAGGCCGTAAAAGCTGGACATCTGAAGAGGATATCCACAGCCTGTCCACCCGCCTCCCCAACACACCTGCTATCACTCTTATCATCATTATTTTCTGTGGGTGGGGGTGTAATAAAGCCATTGGCAGACACTGCTGGCGAGTACAAACGATGGCACGATGTGGCCGTCAGCCACATTGGCAAACTTTTAACTCTGAAGGTTCAGTGAGAGGTGACACATCACTCACTGCCAGCAAGGACTTATTACTCACCAGCTATAAAAATAGTGCTCCCGTTTTAATGTAGAAAATGTACACTTTCATCATCCATTTTACAAGTTTCATAAGCTTCACATATTTCATTTTATTGGTGTTATTTTTCAAAAATTATTCTTTGATATTCTAAATTTTTTAAATAATTTTCTTTATTTTTATTTTCTATTTATTCTTCAGGTATTTTATGTTATTTTTATTATTTATTTTTAACTTACTGTGTTTGATTTGATTTTATTATTTAAATTTAATTAAATAACTAAAGAATGTGCAGATCATTTCCTTCTTTTCAGACGTTTTCTTTCCTGTCATATATATCAAGGTGTGATAAGGCTGAGCAATAAATGCCTGACAAAAATAACAGTCTTTACTAATCCCAAAAGCCAAATTGCTGTACAACCAGTCTTCACATCATCATTATGACAACGTTAGAGGAAACATTCAGTCAGCTGCAAGAAATGAGTTGTTCCTCCTCACTCAAGTCTGTCGAGTGAAAGCTTCACTTTTTTCATGAATTCTCCAAACTGCTTCCACAGGAATTCAGAGGGTTAGCAGCCAGGAATTAAGTAAGCTCTATAAAAGACGGAACCAGTACGGCTTGTGTGGAGGGGTTGCAGGAGAAAGTCTCTCCTCTCTTAAAAAAAAAACATGGCAGCATGGCGTAGGTTGGCAAAGCCACATCTGAACAACGTCCTCCGGACAGACCAGACCAAAGTGGACATGTTTGGTATTTAAACGCCGCATATCAGCACGGTGGTGGAGGGATGATGATCTGGACACATTACAGTCTTTGACTGGACCATGAAGTCCTCTGGATAGCAAAGTCTTCTAGAGTCACGTCTGCCCGACAGCTTAACTGTCTCATGCAGCAGGACAATGATCCCAAACACAGCAGCAGGTCTACAGAATGAGGGAAAACAAACCAGTTCATCAGTTTTAATCTGCTGTGCATGTAGATAACCTTGTTCATGCATCTTTCATTTTATTTTTATTTTATATTATTTTACAGTAGAGTGGAAACTTCCACCAAACAGGCTGGATAAAAGGAGCTGATCAAACTAGTGTCAGTATTTAGTTACCAGAATTAGCGACTTGGTTCTCAGAGCTAAATATGAACAGCACGACTGTTCTGTTGTTAACAAGACCTCCTCAGTGGTAGCTCAACCAGCATGTTAAAAGGCAGCTTTGTTGAGTGAGGAGTATGCTCTGGCTGCTTTAATTACATTCAGAAACGCCCAGAATAGAAAAGTAAAATAATTTGTGAAGGAAGACAAAGGGAGAAGAGAGAAAGGGAGATATGATGGAGAAGCTCAGGGTTTGTCTCAGCGATCTGAGCACATTGCTTTTAAGCATTACATCAAATTTAAATCCACCTTTCAGAAAGTTTGACAGCAAACTTTGCTGCTGAGAAAGGAGAACCTGCACATGCACCCCGCTTGCAGAGCTGGAACTAAGAGAAACCTGGTAAACTTACACATGCTCTGAGCAAGGTGATAATAAGGTGTAAGGCATCATGATTTGTTGCTTTTCAGACTTTCTGCATGTAATTAATCAGTTGTGAAGAATCCTAAATGATGATGATGCTGGATAAGAATTAGTTTTACTCATGTTGTCTCACCACGTGTGTTATCAGAGTGTTCATACTGTTCGTGCTGAAGTGAAAGGTGGAAGATGTTGCTTCCTCAGCGTTTGCTGAGTTTTCAGCTGAGGCTGCTGCTGCTTTGTAAGCACTGTTATTCCTCCATCACCTGTTGCCGTTGTCCCTGAAAGCCAGCACTGCAACATTTGCTGAATATTTCCAAGATGGAAATTTGTTCAAGCAATTTGTCTTTAAGGCAGCAGGGTTGAGGCAGCGGAGGTGTAGCATCCAGGGTGCACTGCAAGTTTTATTGCTTTGGTTTTGCATTTAAGTCACCTGACATTAAGAAGAATATAAAACTAATTATTAATCATTAGAAACCTCAATGGTTGTTTTCAAAATCCTTCAGTATACAATAAATGCCTCTAAAAATGCATCCTCTAAATCAGGGATGTCCAGCAGCAGTCCTTCAGGGTCAGAGTGCTGCAGAGTTTAGATGTTTCCTGCTCCAACACACCTGATATATATATATATATATATGTGTGTGTGTGTGTGTGTGTGTGTGTGTGTGTGTGTGTGTGTTTATTTAGCATAAATATATGTGTATATGTGTGTGTGTGTGTGTGTGTGTGTGTGTGTGTGTGTGTGTGTGTGTGTGTGTGTGTGTGTGTGTGTGTGTGTGTGTATGCATATATGCTGATCGGCTACTCCTGTTAGTAGTTGCAGTTATAAATAAAGCATTTTAGTTATTTGTTAAATTTACTTAATTGAAGTTGACTTTACACACACACACACACACACACAACCGTTTTTTACACACTCTCTCTCATGCCACTTCACAGCTCCGTTTAGAAACAAACATATAAACAGGAGTAAATATCCTGACTGCTGTAGTTTGTCCAGATCAGCTGTAGAATTATCAGGACGTCTCTGCTGGAGCTAAAGACGACTGTCTTTAGGGGAGGATTAGGACTCTGAATCAGCTGTGAGGTACAGCAGGTGGTATTTGAGAAGTGATGAGCTACAGTGGTGCACATGCTCCATACTGCACCTTTCAACACTGTTGCTACTTTCGACCCGGCTTTTATTTGTATATCTTTTTCTTATCTTTAATTATTGTTGCTGCTATGTGACTTTCACACCTGAAATTTTATAGTAAGTTTACAATTACAATAAAGTCTCAGCCTTAATCTTCGTTTGCGATACGCCATGATGCTTTGAGTTAGTCAGTCATACACGTGGCCCCTGCATGGCTTCATGGTGCAAGAAAATATGCAATCCCAGCAAAACTCAGCATCATGTGAACTGCTGCAAGTTGGGAATCCCCACTCATGTCGAGGGGTGAGAAAGTGTAAAACGACCAGCCATCCCTCCTGAGCTCAGGGAGCAGGGGCTGAAAAAGACTTGCTTCGCTACAGCTGCCAGCCTGAGACAGACACATTACAGGGCATGATGATGCCAGAGTGTTGGGTAACCAAGAGGATTATTTAGATGAGAATGAAGTCATTTGCATTGCAAATTAAAACTGTATTTAAAGAACAGTAACATGCCCTTCAAATAACTTCTGCTGCAGAGAAATCCCTGCTCTCCTCTCTGCTAAAATAGTTATAAGGCGGGAAGCTCAGCACATGAAAGAGTCATCGCTTCCATGCTTAACATCACCATCGCCCTGAATATCATCGGCTCAGCCTCATCCTCAGATATAGCAGACTGTATCATAATCATTTCATGGACACTTTTGTCAGGGAGCTGAACATGTGCTTAATTCATTAATATCACTGTGTTCCACCTGCAGTTTGAACAGCTTAAAGAATCAATAAGCAGTGATGATTAACAGCACGGTGTCACTGCTGCAGAGGAGAGCACCGTGATGAATTATACCAGCACTTTGTTTGTGTGGGGGTGGATTTAAAGAATTTATACTGCTGTGGGAGAGAAAACTGTGGAGAAAGAACGTGTACAGCAAATACTGAAGCCCTCAAAATGTTGGCTGAGGAGATTCTCCACTCATGGAGTTTAGCTGGTGACTGTTGAAGGTGTTTGGCTATAAACAGAAGAATCTAATTGGTCTTTGGACTTCCAGAAGGATGAGCCGGGCTCATCACACTGCACCAAATTCTGCCAAAGAATGTTTGTCTTTCAACATCTACAGTGATCATATTGTTACAAGAATAAAACTAATTCATCTATTTTCTACCTGAGGTCAGATATTTGGTCCACAAACCCACAAAGTCAAGGTCAGCAGTGTCCCACAGTGCGCTGCTTCCCCCTCCTGAGTCGTCGGATGGTGGACCAGAATGTTCTTGAAGCCATTCAGAGTCTTTCTACATGGCCTCACCAAACTCCTCCCACATCCAACTGCTGAAGCCACTTTCCATGTGGCCCGCTGTCCTTATGGTTTGGTTTCCTCATCAGAATGGCATATCCTTCGTTAATGCGCATGTGTAGCACTGAAAACTGCAAATGACCCATCAGTTCAGCACCACAGAGATTGCATCGGCATACAGCCAACTGTGAAGCCAGTAGTAGTTAGTTTTTCCAGTGCTAGGGATTTTCTTGCCACCATGGAATCTTTTAATTTTACTCAGCTTGTCTGCAGCTCAACTCAAACTCAAGGGCGCACTAGACTTAGTTTTTACAGGTGGCTTACCCATTCTGTCACTGAATGTTGATGACATTGGTAATTCTGATCATTATTGTGTAAAGTTTCGTATTGTGTTTCATCCCTTTTCAACAAAGGAACCCCCTTCTTCATATGATCCCTCCATAATCTCTTCTACAGCCAGTAAATTTTCTGAGGCTTGTATGTCCTCTGCAGCCTCTGTAGGTGAACACTCTGACCTTCTCTGTCCCAATTCTGATAAATTATTACTGATTTCAACAGTGTTTGTAGTAATATCAGGAACTGTGTGGATCCCTTAAAGACCAGAAAAAAGAAAATCAGAAAATCAAGCATGGTGAAATAATGACATGAAGGACACCTTGAAAATTTTTAAAACTTGTATTTTGTCTAAAAACATTGTTTAGTCAGCTAGAGCTAAATATGCTGCCTCCATCATAGAAAAACACCTGCACAGTCCCAAAGTGCTTTTCATACTAATTGTGTCCTCAATCCTGCAAATAGATCCAGTTCGTCATCCACAGCTTCCTGCAAAGACTTTCTGCAATTTTTCATAAAGAAAAGGAGCTTCTGTGGTCCAACATCTCCCCTACAGACTCTCCGATAGACCCCATCTGTCTCTCTGGTGTCAACCAGTTTCAGCCGGTGTCTTTTGCATCTCTCTGTGATGTCATCTTACAAACAAAATCAACTTCCTCTCCTCTTGACATCAACCTTACACATTTTTTAAAAGAGGTCTTTGGCACAGTTGGTCCTACAATCTGCTTATTTATTAACTCTAACTTGGTAGATGGTTCTGCCCTTCTTGCTTTATGCCATTGTTCAACCTCTTATTGAAAACCCCCAATCTGGATAGCTCTGAATTCATCAACTATATCGTCCTCTGCCTTTTCTGTGCAAAGTGCTCCCGTCTTATCTAAATACAAATAAAATCATGGAAACATTTCAGTCGGGTTTTACGGTGAGTCATAGTACAGAATCTGCTTTATTCCAGGTTTCTATTGACCTCCTGCAAAATTAAGTCATTTTGTTCTTGAAGCCTCAAAAACAAGAAAAAATTTTTGGAAAGTTGTTGGAATTCATAGAGTTTTACAGTCTGTTGTTTGAGTGATTGGAAGCCATTGTAAAGGTGTTCAAACTGGCGTGAACACCAGTTAAAGCACCACTTTAACTGCCCCTACAGGTCTCGCTATCATTGCCCACGAGAGTATTGAAGTCCCCCAGCAGAGTAATGGAGTCCCCAACAGCAGCCTCAACTTATACCGGGTGCGTATGCGGCCTCCGCTGCTATTCGCAGCCATTTTAGTCAATGGTTTGTTTTATATCGGGTGCGTGTGCAGCACGTATCAGAAGCGTCCCAGAAGAGCGTTGTCGCGGCGCTTTGCTAAATTTAAGCATCAAATTTATTTCTAACGCTTTACGCACTCTGCGTTGTAACAAAGCCCGGAGCGTGTCAGCTGTGGAGAGCCCACGAGTGCAGTCCACCTAGCAGGATCCGCAAGATCACGAAATCCCAGGAGGAGTGGAGAATCTTGTCATTCTCCACTTCCAGGATAAATGTCCCATCGTTTATGTTGAAAAAAAAAAAAAAAAAACACTGAGACCTCCTGACCGGTTAAACACGTAATGTTTCATGGTTCAGCATGGTAAGCATGCAGAGGTGAGAGTGTAGAAAGTGGAGAGAGGGGAAGGACAGGACAAGTCTTGAACCAGCCTCCATGTGCACAAAAGTTTGGAACCTTATAATTGTGTCCTCTAAGAGTGGATGTTACATGGTAGTGCTGGGCAGTATGACCATGAGTTATACCAGGTTTGTAATTGGACTGTATTTTTTCCATGCGATTACATCCCCAGTACTCAGAGATGCAACAGGAGCTGTATGAGCCTGGAAAATTTAGGAAGGAAAACACAGCTGTTTCATAGTTTATGAGTCTTTTTGTGAAACTGGTTCATATTTTTCTGTGGGCCAACATTTGCTTCATCTATGATGTGTCATGAGAATGATTTACTGAAATCAGAAGCCAACTTTGTTGTTGGTTGGCGCACCAACCATCGTCCATCCATTTTCTATACCTGCTCATTCAAATGCAGGGTCCCTGGGGGGGTACACCCTGGAAAGGTCACCAGTCCATCACGGAAAGGGAAACAACACTCACACTCACTCCTTGGAAGGATTCAGAAACATAGTTAACCTAACATGCATGTTTTTGGACAGTGGGAGTAGGCTGGAGAGAAACTACGTATGCATGTGCAGAACATGCAAACTCCACACAGAAAGGCTCCAGTCGAAGTTCGAACCAAGAACCTTCTTGTGGTGAGGGGATGGTGGTAACCTCCTCACCACCGAGCAGCCACATCAGCCACTTCTGACACCAATTTCCATTCTGTCAGAAAAGCTTGAAAGATCATTTGTACGCACTGGTTTACAAGAATCTCGACCTTCCAAGTCCCAAACCACACATTGCTGTGAGCAGCTGGTTCGAGTTTAAAAGAAAAACACCTGATTGTTTCTATAGAGATATACTGCAACCATCTGGGCAACGCTATCATTTCCATCATGGAAAATAAATAAACTTCTCATTAATTGTAAAAACAGAAACAAGACCAGAGATTTTGTGAAAATGAGAAGAACTAGTTTTCTTTCATCCTTTGTTTTGCTTCAACACCTCTTCCATCTGTCTGCATTGTTATCAGCGACAGCTCCTTATCTGGCTAATGAAGCGTAGTCTGATGCAATTTTTACATAAGGTTCATGCTAACAAATCAGTATGCCAGTTAAGTTCAGTCTTCCACTGAACAAGATATCTTTCATTCATTATTGATGTTGTGTGAGAGGAGCTTTCCCCTGAAGGCACACTAGGATTCCCACAGCCAAGCTCAGCATCAAAGGCTTCTCTATAATCATGTCTTCTCTTCTTCTCAGCCCTCTGCTCCCTGACTCTCCACATTACATGGTCCATCTTACTCATTCACTGCTTTCCCTCACCATGTGTCGTTAATTATGCTATCACTTGTAGTAGATAATAAGATAGTGGGCTGAACAGTGCAACGTCTGCTATTTGTGATGTCCTTATTAAGAGCTACGGTTTGTTGTGTATGGGTACGCTGCACTGATTAGTTCACATCCTCTCAGTTCTACGTTGCCATGGTAATGAGCAGTATAGCTTAAATGTTATGGTACATATATATATATATATATAAATATGTATATATATGTGTGTGTTCTATATTCAACTATTTCTTTGTTACCCTTTAACTTCCAGCTTTACTATTTGGTAGAACAAATTTTTCAGTGAATATAACAAATAATAAAAATGTTCTCATAGTTCAGCTACAGTGGGGGTGATAAGCAGTTCTCCTGAGATAGACGGAAGTACGGAATTGCTGTTTATACCTGTTTATCTTTATTGTAAGACAAATTTTTAAGAATAGAAACTGTAAAACCTTTGAGTTTATCAGCTCCACCTGTTCAACTGCTTGTTAACACAAATGTCTAACCAGACAATCACACGGCAGCATCTAGTCATGTAGACGTGGTGAAATCGACAGAAAGGCAACAGGAAGTCCAATCAGCACTGGTTCCAACCAAGGTCTGCAGAACAGCATCTCTGAACACACAACACGTCCAGCCTTGAAGCAGATGGACTACAGCAGCAGAAGACACACCGGGTTCCTCCTGCCAGCTAAGAACAGGAAACTGAGGCTACAATTCACACAGACTCACCAACACTGGACAATAGAAGATGGAGAAACGTTGCTGGTCTGATGAGTCTCCATTTCAGCTCCACATTCAGATGGTAGACTCAGAATCTGCTGGAAACATCATGAAAACATGGATCCATCCTGCCTTGGATCAACGCTTCAGGCTGCTGCTGGTGTAATGGTGGGGGGAGGTTTTCTTGGCCCACTTTGGGTCCCTTAGTACCAACGTGGCCTGGTTTAACCAGCACAGCCTACCTGAGTATTGTTGCTGACCATGTCCATCCCTTTATGACCACAGTGGAGCATCTTCTGATGCTACTTCCAGCAGGATAATGCACCATGTCACAAAGCTCAGATCATCTCCACCTGCTTTCTAGAACATGGCGATGAGTTCACTGGACTCCAACGGCCTCCACAGCCACCAGATCTCAGTCCAGTAGAGCAGCTTTGGGATGTGGTGGAACGGGAGATTCTCATCATGGATGCAGCCGACAAACCTGCAGCAACTGTGTGATGCTGTCATGTTAATATGGAGAAAACCTCTGAGGAAGGTTTCCACCACCTGCTTCATCTATCACACCAGGAATTAAAAAGGGGGTCTGATCCAGTACTAGAAGGTGCTTTTTAAAGTGTAACAAGTGTATATACTACACACAAAAAGTTGGGGATTTCCAAATTTTGGGTGAGATTTACAGAAAATGTACAAAGTTGACACTTCAGTGATTTTATATCATGAATGTAGGACATTTAAATAGAATCATGTAATTCCTTCATCTCAAACAATTTAAAGAAACAGCGGTGCGTAAACCACAACATGAATAACTGGTCATGTGGTCTTGGTCTGATGATCTCTAAATGTGAAGAGGATGATGAAGAGGACAGTTTAGATACAAGCTGTCACTGAACCAGAACATTTAGTGCCCCATTCGTGGTTCAGACACCACTTTTGTTTTATGGTTAACCATCTAGTTAATGAACAGCATGTTGTAGAATAAATCCTTAAACACTGAAAAGTTGTACATGTGCATTCAAAAGTTTAGAGAAAGTCACCTGTAAAGGTTTTAGTGGACCCTTACATCCCTAACTTTTGTGAGTAGTGTATTTATTTTTAAGGATGCATGAAAACATCACATGATTTATCTTATATAATTTTTCCACTGGTACATAATTGAATTAACTGCATGAAAACAAACACCAGCAAATAACGGCTTCAGGCTGATGTTAGGACATCTGCTGTCTGTCAACAGTCCATTAGCCAATCGTTTTAATTTCTGGGTACCAGAAGAAAGAAAAATTGCAGTTGAAATTTCCCTGGGGGTCACTTTGGGGCCCAACAGCACATCTTTCCTTCTAAGGGCCCCCCTGCAGGCAGCTGATCCAGAGACATTTGAAGCTGTGGCTCTCTGACAGCATAGAAAAAATTCCAGCTCTGCAATAAGGCTGAATGTGTTTCTGAGTTTCATCCTCAGAAGGCTTAAATGGGATGAGACGGAGGAGCGACGACGTCTTTGAAACTCAGCTGAGCATCCTGACTGCAGAGAGCTGCCCTTCAGAATGTCACCCAGCACCTCCACTTATCCCTGAGAGCATTTTGCCACCTGCTGTCTGTTAGTGGAAATCACACGGATGATCACTGTGCACGCTCCCCCTGCATTCAGTGTGTGCAGCTGGGAAAGTTCTTTTCTCTAAAATCATTTTTAAAAAGTCATATTTGAGAAGTTGTGGTGACATGTAAGAAGGTGACATTTTTCTGTGTTGAAACTGAGGCCAATCCAGGGAAAATAAACATGTATGGAATAATTACGAATCTTTGATTTGGGTGCGAGGCTCAACATGAAAGTGCTGAAGAAACATTGCTGATGGAATTAAGCACATTATTAATGTAAGTTTACTTCAGGCTATTGCATCTCTGAGCTTCATCCTTTGATATCTTCCAAGTCATTAATATTGCATAGTGTAGCTGAAGTCTTAATCACCAGCTCCACCACCATACTGTAGCAAGTGGGGCCGTTTATCATCGGGGGGCAAAGATTTCTCTCAGAAACTTAACTGCAGATGACATCAAACCAGCCATTGTTTTAAACGCAGCCCGCCATTGACTTTGAAATTCCCACTGACGGCGTGTCACTCTGTCATGTCTCAGTTTCCCGCCTGATGGCATTTTCACAGAGGACAATGCTGCGGTGTGCATACAAGTGGGTTAATTAAAAGATTCATAAGTCAATCAGAGAACATTAACATACTGGAGAGCTGTTTCAATGTGCAGGGTTCAGCGTGAGAAAACATCAAAGGGTTTAAACTGCAGGCATGAAAAGCATGGGAAATGAGCTTTCAAAAGGAGAGGCGGCTGGCAAAGCCTCCTGCACCGGGAGGGGGAGGGGGGGTCTGACTCTCAGGTACTGAGAGAACTCCAATGAAGCCCTCAAACCCCTGCCAGCTGCAGGAGGAGGAAAGAAGAAGAAGAGCTCAATCAAGTCGTGTTTTTTTTTAATCATCCTCTGTTTGTGAATCAAAATCCAAAATTGGTGCTCAGCTGTGATGTTTTCCTTCATTCGCTGGCGTCTGTGCTGCTGCTGCATAAATGCATTTTGCAAACAAACACAAATAATAGTTTGAGAAACAACAATATGCATGTGTACATTTGGATGCGGCTTGATTTAAACATACATGCTAGAGCCCTCTGTTGACCATCTCACACTGGTCAATGGGTGGCAACAGGTAAGTGCATTCACATACACACCCATCATCATCATCATCATCATTATCATCATCATCATCCCAAGCGTCCCAGCCTGCATCCACCTCTGAAGTACCACTCAGCATCTCAATCATCCCAGTCATCCCAGTAGAAGGACAGGGAAGCTGTGACTCGGGCTCACCACTTCCCAGACGCGCCAAAACAAACCCGCCAAGTACCAGGATGCAAGACGCCACGCGCGATTATCCAAGCCCACTTTAACTTTTCTCTTCTTTCCACTCATCTGTAAAAAAAATTCGCGCCATAGATCCAACCGGTCATGACAGCGTGGAGAAACTTACCCGCATCCCGCTGCTGCTCTTGACATCTGCACCCGGTTTCAGACGCGCATCCTCCGTTCTGGTTCTCGCTCTTCACCCCCTCAGCAGAAGAACCTTTCGCAGAGCGGACAGAGGAGACGTGTTGGTACCTCTTAGAAAGGTGAGGTGAAGTCCCCTTTCTCCTTTTGGCACGGGATACCCGACCCGACGGCACGGCGCGTAGCCGCTGCTCACACACGGAGCTCTTTATTCCTAACGGCCGCGCGACCGCAACATGGCAACACCGGGTCTCACCCAGCTTGGCGGGGAGCGCACGTTAAACTGACACTGTGAACCACATGACACGTGCTTATACCCACACAGCACAGTTCATCTGTACTGACGACTTCAGGACGGGGAGGGGGTTAGAAAATCCCTCTGAGGTCTTAAAATGACTTCAAATCTGCTTAGAGAAAAAAGAAACTGGCACAAGGAAGAAATCTGTCCCAAGTCCTTTTGAATCTTTCAGGGTTTTTTTCATCGTTTTTATTATTATTACTCAGACAAGCAGCATTTCATGTTAATAAACACTTAACTGACACAATTTTTCATACTTTATTATAGAAATACAGCACATACACAAATGGAGTGGATGTAATAATAATAGTTATTATTATTGTTGTTGTTATAATAATAATAATTATATAAACATAATGATGATAATAATAATAATAATAATAATAATAATTATAATAATAATAATAATAAAACTATAATAAAGCACTTTTCTAAAGAATATTAGAATGTGTTTAACAGCACCAGAGAATAAAAATAACCAGTATAAAGGCCTGAGCAATGTTGAATATAATATAATTCCACGTCAGAATTCACTTTAGATGATAAAATCAGAGCTTTATCATCAAATCAGAAGTTATTTAGATAAGACATTTCATTCCAAAGAGCAGCGCAAAGTGTTTTACATAATAACAGCAATAAAATATCAAATCAAAATAATTTCAACAACAAATTTTTAAAGCCTTCACACACCCTCTCCATCCATCCATTTTACTGCCGCTCATCCGGGGTCAGGTCAGGTGGGCAGCTACGCGTGGTGTCTGCGTAACCGCCGTAGGTTGGGCATAGCTCCGCAGAGGCTCGACGCCACCTCTTCCAGACCTCACATGCACCCCTGCTATGCAGATGGTTATGTGGAGGTACTCACTTGTGATTGGACAGTTTGGGATATCAGGATCTGAATTTGTGTGGTAACATGTTGTAGACCATAGACATATATACTAGACGCTTCATTACACACTGGAGCATGATGCAGCGTCACCGCCATATTGGATGGGCGTCCGCATTCCAGGCTAGCTTCAGAAATAACCAGAGTCAGGACAGTTCCAGCAACTATGCACGTATCTTGTGCAGCCTACGGTTGTACGGAAGCGTGGAGCTGTCACCCAAATAAAAAAAAAATCGGACCTTATCACATTATAACGTGATACTTTATTGTAAAAACGTAAAACGTATCACGTTATAACGTGATATGTTTATTGTAAAAACGTGAAACGTATCACGTTATAACATGATAAGTTTATTGTAAAAACGTAAAACGTATCACGTTATAACGTGGTATGTTTATTGTAAAAACGTGAAACGTATCACGTTATAACATGATAAGTTTATTGTAAAAACGTAAAACGTATCACGTTATAACGTGATATGTTTATTGTAAAAACGTGAAACGTATCACGTTATAACATGATAAGTTTATTGTAAAAACGTAAAACGTATCAAGTTATAACATGATACTTTATTGTAAAAACGTAAAACAGATCACGTTATAACATGATACTTTATTGTAAAAACGTAAAACGTGTCACGTTATAACGTGATATGTTTATTGTAAAAACGTAAAACGTATCACGTTATAACATGATACTTTATTGTAAAAACGTGAAACGTGTCACGTTATAACGTGATATGTTTATTGTAAAAACGTAAAACGTATCACATTATAACATGATACTTTATTGTAAAAACGTGAAACGTGTCATGTTATAACGTGATACGTTTTTACAATAAAGTATCATGTTATAACGTGACACGTTTTACGTTTTTACAATAAACTTATCACGTTATAACGTGATATGTTTATTGTAAAAACGTAAAACGTATCATGTTTTAACATGATATGTTTATTGTAAAAACATGAAACGTATCACATTATAACATGATACTTTATTGTAAAAACGTGAAACGTGTCACGTTATAACGTGATATGTTTATTGTAAAAACGTAAAATGTATCAAGTTATAACATGATACTTTATTGTAAAAACGTAAAACGTATCACGTTATAACATGATACTTTATTGTGAAAACGTAAAACGTATCACGTTATAACGTGATAAGTCTATTGTAAAAACATAAAACATATCACGTTATAACGTGATATGTTTATTGTAAAAACGTAAAACGTATCACGTTATAACATGATACTTTATTGTAAAAACGTGAAACGTGTCACATTATAACGTGATATGTTTATTGTAAAAACGTAAAACGTATCACGTTATAACGTGATATGTTTATTGTAAAAACATGAAACGTATCACATTATAACATGATACTTTATTGTGAAAACATAAAACGTATCACGTTATAACGTGATAAGTCTATTGTAAAAACGTAAAACGTATCACGTTATAACGTGATATGTTTATTGTAAAAACGTAAAACGTATCACGTTATAACATGATACTTTATTGTAAAAACGTGAAACGTGTCATGTTATAACGTGATACGTTTTTACAATAAAGTATCATGTTATAACGTGACACGTTTCACGTTTTTACAATAAACTTATCACGTTATAACGTTATAACGTTATAACGATTCATAACGTTATAACGTTATAACGTTATGAATCTTCCCCCAGCAGCCTTCTTGCTGGGAGGCTGCGGTGCTAACCACCACAACCGTGCAGCCCTGTGAATCTAAATCAGATAAATTAAATTTGATGCTCTAGTTCCTTCCAACTGTTCCTACAGATGTGCAGCCAGCTCAGACATTAAACTGTTTTCTTGTGACATCCTAATGTGCTCCTGCCCCCCAGCCCCCTCCACAGACCCATTCAGTAGCTAAAGATGATGTTGTTATCAGTGCTAACGGCTGAGTGTGCATTCCTCTTCCTGGAGATATTATCTGTGCCCTCCGTTGCAGAAAGCCAGAGAAAGAAAAGAGTGATGGCAGAAAAGAGGAGGGAAACTCCTCTTTTTGACACCACATCAACTCAGAGCTCCTTATCGCTCCCATTTGCTGCTGAGCCAGACGATTACCAGTCTGGCTTTATTCACGCAGACCTGACACTCAATTAGTCTCCCACACCCACTCGCTCTGTTACTGCTCGGTGCTGGAGACCCTCAGCAGCAGACGGAAGACTAGAAAGGATGTAGATTAGTTGACCCATATCAACAGATCGAAGCTGATGGTGGTTTAAAGAAAATCCACTCCTGACCTCATGTCTTAGATAACAGGTCTTTGTGTGGTGAGTGAAACATTAGCTTCTAAGTGCTCTGCTGTGGTGTTTGAGCTCTTCTTCTGTCTCTGGTATAAATAAGTATGGATGCTAGGGAGTCTGTGTATCCCGTTTTATTTTAATGAACCACAATATACATGGTGCCTTTTCTTGAGAAGTTATTTTTTAGGGCTTTATTTAAGAGAACCTCAAGAGGGTCCTTGAAACACATTTTAATCAAATAAAACGTGATTTAAAAAGAAAACTTTGACAACCACAGAGTAAATAGAACCAATCTGATTAACAAACATCATCAACTGCCTTTCTAATAAATTTTCTAAACTGTAAAGAGACTTTCTGGACACCCCAAACTGCTTTTAAGCCATGTACAGTGTCACGACTCCAAGCTCATTCAGAAAAAAAGCAATAAACGACTAAGATTACAAATACTCTGCAAACCTGCAATAATCCAGTCAGCAAGTCATACAGCAGCAGTGCAGTTTGTAAAATCCCGCAGACACAAGTCAGGAGCTTCATATAATATTCACATCAAACATGAGAATGGAGGGAAGGTGATCTTTATTTGCGCTGATCTCCTGCTCTTCTAGAGTTTGCTCAGAATGGACGCTTGAAGTGAAAAATGGTGTCTGATCTCATGCATCTCTGATTCTACAGAGCAGGGATCCACAACTCTGGTCCTCAAGGCCCACTGCCCTGCAGACTTTCAATGTTTCCCTGCTTCAACACACATGACTCAAATCAGTGGCTCAATAAAGATCCATTTAATTTGAATCTGGTGTGCTGCAGCAGGGAAACACCTGCAGGATAGCAGGCCTTCAGGATCAGGGCTGGAGATCCCTGCTGCAGAAAGTTTTATCACCAGCAGTTACACAGACCTAGTACTATTTTACTTAATCCTAGTACTACGTTACTCATTCTTAGTACTACTTTACTCAATCCTAGTACTACTTTACTCATTCCTAGTACTACTTTACTCAATCCTAGTACTACTTTACTTAATCCTAGTACTACTTTACTCATTCCTAGTACTACTTTACTCATTCCTAATACTACTTTATTCAATCCAAATACTACTTTACTTAATCCTAGTACTACTTTACTCATTCCCAGTACTACTTTACTCAATCCTAGTACTACTTTACTCATTCCTAGTACTACTTTACTCAATCCAAGTACTACTTTACTTAATCCTAGTACTACTTTACTCATTCCTAGTACTACTTTACTTATTCCTAGTACTACTTTATTCAATCCAAGTACTACTTTACTTAATCCTAGTACTACTTTACTCAATCCTAGTACTACTTTACTCATTCCTAATACTACTTTATTCAATCCAAATACTACTTTACTTAATCCTAGTACTACTTTACTCATTCCCAGTACTACTTTACTCATTCCTAGTACTACTTTACTCAATCATAGTACTACTTTACTTAACCCTAGTACTACTTTACTCATTCCTAGTACTACTTTATTAAATCCAAATACTACTTTACTTAATCCTAGTACTACTTTACTCATTTCCAGTACTACTTTACTCAATCCTAGTACTACTTTACTCATTCCTAGTACTACTTTACTCAATCCAAATACTACTTTACTTAATCCTAGTACTACTTTACTCATTCCTATTACTACTTTACTTATTCCTAGTACTACTTTATTCAATCCAAATACTACTTTACTTAATCCTAGTACTACTTTACTCATTCCTAGTACTACTTTACTGATTCCTAGTACTACTTTACTCATTCCTAGTACTACTTTACTCAATCCAAGTACTACTTTACTTAATCCTAGTACTACTTTACTCATTCCTAGTACTACTTTCTTCAATCCAAATACTACTTTACTTAATCCTAGTACTACTTTATTCAATCCAAATACTACTTTACTTAGTCCTAGTACTACTTTACTCATTCCTAGTACTACTTTACTCAATCCTAGTACTACTTTACTTAATCCTAGTACTACTTTACTCATTCTTAGTACTACTTTACTCATTCCTAGTACTACTTTATTAAATCCAAATACTACATTACTTAATCCTAGTACTACTTTACTCATTCCCAGTACTACTTTACTCAATCCTAGTACTACTTTACTCATTCCTAGTACTACTTTACTCAATCCAAGTACTACTTTACTTAATCCTAGTACTACTTTACTCATTCCTAGTACTACTTTACTTATTCCTAGTACTACTTTATTCAATCCAAATACTACTTTACTTAATCCTAGTACTACTTTACTCAATCCTAGTACTACTTTCCTCATTCCTAGTACTACTTTACTCAATCCAAGTACTGCTTTACTTAATCCTAGTACTACTTTACTCATTCCTAGTACTACTTTACTCATTCCTAATACTACTTTATTCAATCCAAATACTACTTTACTTAATCCTAGTACTACTTTACTCATTCCCAGTACTACTTTACTCATTCCTAGTACTACTTTACTCAATCATAGTACTACTTTACTTAATCCTAGTACTACTTTACTCATTCCTAGTACTACTTTACTCATTCCTAGTACTACTTTATTAAATCCAAATACTACTTTACTTAATCCTAGTACTACTTTACTCATTCCCAGTACTACTTTACTCAATCCTAGTACTACTTTACTCATTCCTAGTACTACTTTACTCAATCCAAATACTACTTTACTTAATCCTAGTACTACTTTACTCATTCCTATTACTACTTTACTTATTCCTAGTACTACTTTATTCAATCCAAATACTACTTTACTTAATCCTAGTATTACTTTACTCATTCCTAGTACTACTTTACTCATTCCTAGTACTACTTTACTCAATCCAAGTACTACTTTACTTAATCCTAGTACTACTTTACTCATTCCTAGTACTACTTTATTCAATCCAAATACTACTTTACTTAATCCTAGTACTACTTTACTCATTCCTAGTACTACTTTATTCAATCCAAATACTACTTTACTTAATCCTAGTACTACTTTATTCAATCCAAATACTACTTTACTTAGTCCTAGTACTACTTTACTCATACCCAGTACTACTTTACTCAATCCAAATACTACTTTACTTAATCCTAGTACTACTTTACTCAATCCTGGTACTACTTTACTCATTCCTAGTACTACTTTACTCATTCCTAGTACTACTTTACTCAATCCAAATACTACTTTACTTAATCCTAGTACTACTTTACTCATTCCCAGTACTACTTTACTCAATCCTAGTACTACTTTACTCATTCCTAGTACTACTTTACTCAATCCAAGTACTACTTTACTTAATCCTAGTACTACTTTACTCATTCCTAGTACTACTTTACTTATTCCTAGTACTACTTTATTCAATCCAAATACTACTTTACTTAATCCTAGTACTACTTTACTCAATCCTAGCACTACTTTACTCATTCCTAGTACTACTTTACTCAATCCAAGTACTGCTTTACTTAATCCTAGTACTACTTTACTCATTCCTAGTACTACTTTACTCATTCCTAATACTACTTTATTCAATCCAAATACTACTTTACTTAATCCTAGTACTACTTTACTCATTCCCAGTACTACTTTACTCATTCCTAGTACTACTTTACTCAATCATAGTACTACTTTACTTAATCCTAGTACTACTTTACTCATTCCTAGTACTACTTTACTCATTCCTAGTACTACTTTACTCAATCCAAATACTACTTTACTTAATCCTAGTACTACTTTACTCATTCCTATTACTACTTTACTTATTCCTAGTACTACTTTATTCAATCCAAGTACTACTTTACTTAATCCTAGTTCTACTTTACTCAATCCTGGTACTACTTTACTCATTCCTAGTACTACTTTACTCATTCCTAGTACTACTTTACTCAATCCAAGTACTACTTTACTTAATCCTAGTACTACTTTACTCAATCCTAGTACTACTTTACTCATTCCTAGTACTACTTTACTCAATCCAAGTACTACTTTACTCATTCCCAGTACTACTTTACTCATTCCTAGTACTACTTTACTCAATCCTAGTACTACTTTACTTAATCCTAGTACTGCTTTACTCATTCCTAGTACTACTTTACTCATTCCTAGTTAAGCGGGCTACTATCCTCTGGTTGTTACTGAAAGTAAAGTGATTTTCTTTTCGGTGGAGATAACATTTACATTTCCTACTATGTTTCTGGGGAATTTACTCTGATACAGTAACACATTTCTTGATTCTGATACTTCTGTCGTACTCTTACATGTCTCAGCTTTCTGTAGAGACGAGGAGTATACATACAGCCTCATGGCTGTGAAGCCATACCTAATTTATTTTGGGTATGTTATTTCAGACAGTAGGCAAAGAAACAACAAGAGAGTAAACCATGTTTTTTTCTCTTCTTAACATACAGTGAGTTTCGTGGGAAATATGATCGGTGTTTCGTGGTTGTAGTTCACACATCAAAGTCTGTGGGTTCTTATCTGTTATTTAATAACGGCAACATTCAAACCACTTCCTGAATCATCAATGACATCACTCGCCATAAACAATATAAGCCCCGATTCATGCTTCATGAAACACTTCCTGGGTTCCTCGACACATGCTTCGAAGCATCGACACGGTACATCCCATCACTACTCCTCGTCGACATTTTTAGTATTTTATCAATTCATCGTTAAATTGATAATTGTTTGATATGTTGGTTATCTTTGTTCAGTTCTTCTCATTAGACACTGACAAAACCTTCAGTATGAACTCACAGAAAATTGACCTTGTTTAAAATCTCCTCCAGTCTGGGGTTCTTCCTCCCAGAGAGGAGGTGTTTGAAGACCTTACACTGGTTTATTACTGGGCAATGCATTGTCACAGATAGTTCATTTACAGCTGTCTCATGTATTATCTTTTCTTTTTACCTTTCAGGAAATCTTTAATCAGATCTGTCTCAAGATTTCCTGAAAGAGATTAACGGTGTCATTCAGACACATCGATTCCCTGCCAGTTGGAGTTGGAGTCAGTTTACTGGAAGGAAATTAAAGCATCTGTAATTTCTGAGCAGAGCAGATGCTTGAAAATTATTTTTTTCCACTTGTCAGTGCTGACAGCCTCATACACACTACCAAATCACTGAATCTTTATTGAGTCTTGATCTGTTGATAACAACCACAGAAAGCCTCTTTAGAAACGAGGAGAATTGAGATTTCAATCTTTAGGACAGGTCATTAGAGCATAAGTTGCTCTCTTACAGCTGCTTCACAACATCCCACTCATCAATCCCATTTCACCCCCACACGCGGGATGATTTTGTATTAATTCAAATCGAATTTGAATTAAATATTTTAGGGACTTAAAGTCAGCATAAGTGGTCAAATATTGGTCATATCTCTGCATTATGGCCAGTGATGGAAAAGATCTTTTGAAATCTGCAGTGGGCTCAGTTTCCGAAGAAAAAACCATACTCATGTCATCTTTTACACCTTAATGAGATAAATTTTCTCTTTAACCTTAAACTGTATATTAGAGCACATTTTAATATAAACTCACCATCCACTGTTTCAAATCCACATGTTCAACTGCTTCTTAACACAAATGTCGAACCAGCCAATCACGCGGCAGCATGTAGACGTGGTGAAGACGACCTGCTGAAGTCCAAACTGAGCATCAGAATGAGGAAGAAAGGGGATTTAAGAGACTTTGAATGTGGAATGGTTGTTGGTCTGAGCATTTAGTAGGATTTTTACCCACAACCATCTCCAGGGTTTCCAGAGAATGGTCTAAGAAAATTAAGAAAATTACTTTTGTTTAGGGTTTTTTGGTGTTTTTGTGATGCATGTTTGCTTTTTTTGTTTGTTTGGTTGGTTTTTTTTTTGTTTGTTTGTTTTTGTTGTCTTGGTTATTTTTTTATTTTAGGAGCTCCTGATGATTGTCCGCTTAGTTTACCGAAGGCTCGGTATGACGTCTATGCATGTCGAGCTGTTTCCTGGTATTTTGAAGGGACTGATGTTAATCAGTCAATGCTTTAAAATGGATTCAGTCAATTTGTAAACTGAAGGTTTTTGAGGTTTGCCAGCAACCATTCATCATTTCTGATTGAAGGAACGCCTGACATTAGAATGATATTGGCTTTTGGGAAACAAACGTCCGGGCGAGACGCCGTTGCCAGGGTAACTGCTGAATGAATTCAGAGTATGAAAGTGTGAGAATGGAGTGGGCGGTGCCTTCTACATCACAGGTAGGCAGTTGGTTGTCTGGTGACTGGTTGGACTGAAGGGTCGTTGCTTCTATCTGTTGGGTCTTTGTCTCCTCTTTCTTCTCTCTGCTTTCCTTTTGGCTTCTTTTTCTGTACCTTCTGGTCAGGTCCAGCAAGACTGCTTAATTAAAAGTTAATTAATTAATTAATTAATCAGATTATCAAGAGGAGCCTTATACCCATAAAGCTCCTTTTTGCAAAGCAAATTTGTTCTGCACAACACAGCAGCCAGACCATGATTCTGCTGCCACCATGCTGGATTAGTTAAAAAAAAAATAATAATAGAAAGGAGGAAGCGCAGTTGTGGTTGGTGGTTTGATCCCCGGTCTGTCCACACAAAAGTTTCTTTGGGTAAGACCCCACATTTCCTCTGATGTTTTTCCCCAAAGGGGAGGGATTTGCTTGGAGTGTTTGCAGAGGTGGAGTTTGGCCCAGCTCAGAGCGTTTGATGTGGAAAAGAATCTGGATCCAGGTTTTTGGTTTTTTTCTTCAGCATTGTGAAGACATGCAGCACAGCACAGAAGCAGTGGGGATTGATTGTGAAGACGTACTGTACACACTGATGTTCTACCGAATGCAGCAAAGTAACTGGACAGCTTTCCAAAAATATCTTCCAAAATATCTGCTGATGGAGCCCACGAGATCAGGAAAATTGTACACGCTTGATGAAGATGAAACCAGAGCTAGAAAAACCAACAGCAGCCGACCCGGTCTGTGGTGATGTTCAGGGTTGTTGCCTATAAAATAACTTTGGTCATTTTTCCAACGAGAGTAGAGCCCCTGAGTAAGAGATTTCTTCGTAGTAAAGGAATTATTTTACTTTCTTCTTATTTGTACAGGAATGAATTCAAGCTGAAAGTAGACCCTGCTCATTTTAAGTCTTTTCTTCTGGAATAAAAATGTTCTTCAAGTCAAAGAAACTGACACAAGCCGTTCATTTAGAACTGCTTTACATTTAACACTGATTGAACAGATTTTTACTAACACACAGTTGGGTAATGTGATTATTTTTTAATAGTTGTGACTTGTTCAGCATCTAGAGCAGCAGAACGACCTGCAAACACAGCACCAGCATAAAGCTTTACAGCCCAGTAAACTACTGTTATTTAATATAAAACTGTTTTCGTTTTAGTTCTAACGTAGGACGTCCACACTTCGGAAAGTGGTCTTTCCATATGAAAGGAGGTGGAAAACTAAATAATAAACATCCTTCACAGCCTCCAAAACAAATAAACAAACTGTTTCCTCCTCATGGCTGCGTGGTTGCTGGTTCAAACCTCCGGCTGCTGGTCATACAAGTATTTATTTGTTTGGTTGCTTATTTAATGTTTTTTTTTTTTGTTTGTTTGTTTGTTTTTTTTGTTCAATCCACAAACTTTGAGATTCTTTACTTTTGTGTAAATATACTGTATTTTTTTTTGTACTTTTGGCCTGATATTTTAATTTTATTTGCTCTTTTTTACTTAGGTTTTACAAACCAAACCAACCATGTTTGTTTTGTATTTTGATTTTATTTATCTATTATTTTATTTTGTTCCATTTGATTTATGTATTTACTTGTTTATTTTATTTTATTTTATATGTGTTAAATATTTTATTTTATGTTTTTATTTACTATTTTATTTCATTTAGCTTTATTTTACCTTATTTTATCTTGACCGCAGCTGCACAGCTGACAGGAAACATGGCGGCAGGTGGATTCCGGGGGAAAATAACCCTTTTTTTTATCAGGTTTTTCTTTTTATTATTTTATTGTACTTTTGGACACCAAATAAAACAATCCAAGGCTGAAAATAAAATCTGGTCCAGATGTTGAAATAAAATCACAAATCACTTTGATTTAAGGTTTGCTGTGTTGGTGTAAGAACGGTAAGTGAACGCATCGCAGTGAACACTTCATGAGAGCATTTCTGCTGGAAATTTTAGTGTTTTTAGTATTTTACTTCTTCTGCTGTTTATTTATAAGATCAGATAAAACCTTGTTTCAAGTCTCCTTGTATATTTGTTGTTTTTTTTCTATTTTTGTTTGGATTTCAGGGTTTTTTTGTTGTTAGATTTACAAACTCCAGTGTTTGTTATTTTGTTTTTTGACTTAATGTTAATTTTTGTTTGTTTACATTAATACTGAATATTGATGTTCAAATTATGTGTTAGTTTGTTGTCATTTAAAAAAGAAATAGACAATCCTGCTGTTAAACTGAAAGTCTTCGTAGCTTTTGTTGGTTTTACTCTTAGATTTAATGGAACAGACCTGCTCCCATCAGACAGGACGGGGAAAACAGGTGACATTCTGTAGTTATGATGGATGACGTCTTGCTGTGGTTTCATCAGGCTCTAGTACAATGTGCTCCAGTGTAATTTGTTCCTCTGGGGTCTCAGGTGGGGGTCGGTGTGGGGCAATCAGCAAAGGCTTCTCAATCCAGATCGGTCCTTAAATGCATCATCACAGAAAAGACAGAAATGGGAAAGGTGACAGCCGTGGTTCATCAAAGCCCCCAGCATGCCTCATTCAGTCCTGGGTCCAAACACCACACAGACACATCCGTCTCCTTCGGTCCAGACCCCCGTTTGGATTTTCGGGGCTCTGCGTGGACCTTCACCAATGCTGTGGTGAAATGATCTTGTTCAAAGCTTTTTCTGAAATCAGCCGCTCTGGTTTCAGACAGATGATGGTCTGTGCTTCGCCCTGTGGAGGATGATTTCTTATCTCTGCCAGCAGGCAGTGGCGTAAGCTCACCAGGCTTCAGAGGACGATCTATCTGGGTTTGCAGCACAGCTCAGGGGAACTACTGAAGGGGTCAAACTGAGGGCAGCACTGGAAACAATAACACGCAGCAGATAATGACACAATACGACAGAGTCCCCTGAAATGGCCGTCTTATCATCAAGGATATCGTGTGTTGGGAACTGTTGTGAAAGCAAAATGAAAACCAACGACTCCCCCTAGTGAGGAAATGCTGGTGGTCCGCTCATACACCGTGTGTGCATGTGTAAAATATTGTGATTAAAAATGACACTTTTAAACATTTATTAATTTCAGCTTTATTTATTTTATAGGTAAATTCACCAAATTCACCAGAAATAGATTTTCAGTTACTTTTATCATTACAACCACTGAATAGTGGTTTCTTCTGTGCTTCACCAGTCACCAGGTCTTAAAATGAGTTGAATACAGTTAATTAAAGATGATAAAGATGACACCACATCCTTACCAGTCAAACACAAACAGAACCTAAATACAGACCAGTGTGTGTGTGAAACTGGATCCATGAACTGGAATTAGTCATTATAATAAATGCTCTTGATTAACTGATCATCATCAGTCTGAGCTTCTCTATAAAAACAGAAGTTTAGTCAGTTTTAAGTTGTGAAGCTAGGACTGAACGGATGTGCTGATTTCTGTGCGCCGTCACGCTGTGAAGGAGCTGAAACATGGAGAACTTCCCTAAAACCACCAACAGACGTTTGTTATTGTTACTGTAAGCAGACATCATGGTATTTTTGGCATCTGTACAAAAATAACCATAAACTTCCAACAGTAATATTATAATAAATGTTTAACTCGCCAATAATAATAATAATAATAATAATAATAATAATAATAATACATTTTATTTGTATAGCACACTTTAAAATCTAATGACATCTCAAGGTGCTTCACAGTTCTAAGATAAATAAGGTTAAAGAACAATATTTCTAAAATCAGGATTAAAACTATTCTAAAATAACAACATTAAAAGTAGCGTTCAGTCTGTTTGTCAAAGGCAGCGTGGAGCCAGTGGGTCTGTAGCTGCTATTGACTAGTCACAAAATGATCTGAACAAACTGTCAAATATTGAAAAAGGACTCCTATGTCGCCTGCATTAGCACACTCGATAGCCGCTAGCCAGTTATCACTTCGTTCTGGGCTTTTGTGTCTTTTTGGTAGTTTGAAAAACAATCTCTTCACTTCACAAAAACCCTCAGAATCCAGAGAAATCTTTGCCTTGACGTCCTCAGATAGGCCTCATGCACGGTGATATCATGGTGGATCCTCTCCAAACATGACAGTTTCTGATTTCATATCCTGAGCATATCAGCTCCGGCCATGGGACCACTTTGATACTGACAGAATCTGTAGCTCAGATTAACTCCGGGTATCAGATACTAGTCAAGGCCCATATTCAGAGAGTATCCGAACACTAGAGATATGCTGTCGGGACATTTTAAGTAAACCAGTCATATCTGAGGTCAGGACACTGGGCATATGGTCAGCAGCCATATTTGAAATCCAAACATAGTTGATAGTTGTCAGGATATTTCTGGATATAACACGTGCTTACGCTGCCATTTACGATTGCAAAGATACTGTGTAGTCTGTTCTAATGAGAAAATATGAGGTAAGGGCCTTCATGTGTTTCTTAATAGAAGTATTTAAGACTTTATAGCTAATAAAAAGACATTTTAATAAAAAATTAAAACATACCGTCATTGTTAATGGCTAACAACAAGCATTAATTTTAGAAAAGAACACCACCAAGTAAACCTCTTACTTCCAAACACACATCAGCAGCAGCAAAAATGTTTCTTCTTTTATGTGTCCAAGTCACCGGTAGTGCCTCGTTCCCCCAGAGAGCAACTCTGAGAAGCAGGTGACTGAAAACCCAGCATGTTGTCTGTAGTGCAAGGACCTCCACATCCCTCTTCCAGCTGTCCTCTAGTGCTTACAACACTTGTTTCCATGACCCTGGTGAGTAATGGCAGTCTTCTCATGGTTACAGTCTTGGTCATTAACGAAGTGTTGAGGTCCTTCTTGTTTTGCACTTTCTCACCAATTTTCACCTGCGTCTGAAAGAGTTGTGCAACAAGATGGAAAAGGCCTTTAGAATTTACAAAGCAATCAACAAAAATGATAGATAAGCTCATTTTATCCCTGTCAAGAAGAAGAAATAAACTGCAGGTAAGCGTATAACGGTCAGCGAAATACAAGCTAATGTCAAGTGGGTTTACATATTGCAGATACTTACTCCAATAAGGTAACTCACCTGATCACGCCTACATGTCAGCAGCTTTCCTTGCTCCCATTGCTCTCCATTCTTTTAGTGCACTTGAAATTTTCAAAAGCATGTCTACATGCTGCTGAAATGAGAAATCTACAGAAGAAGAAATTATCTTAAAACTAACAAGCTTCTTTCCACAGTAAAACCTTTCAGTGGTGTTCTGCAGTTTTATAGCAGTTGGTCATTTTAAGTGAAACATTAAGTAAAAAATTTCAACATCACTATATGAAACCAGACATAACACCATTCATAACACACAATTCAAACTCGGTGAAACACTGAATTTAGTTCCACATTTTTAATATAGAACTAATGTCACCACGTACAGAACTGTGGGCCTGATTCGCCATTTAAGGGGAACCTGCAGTACAAAGTGTTCATCTAGCCGACGCGTGCAGCATTTTCACATCTGCTCATATAAAGCTCAAACTTCTTTAATATCCAACCCACAGTCATCCAGAAATGCATCACCTGGAAAAGTTTCTGCAGACGTCCTCTGGGATGTGCTGATCCAACGTGTTCACTGCACTGTATCAAGACGGAAATGGATGATGAAAATCTTCTGTTTAATTTGCTTTGTGTGCGCTGATCATGAAGCTGAAGCTGTAGCTGAGGACACAATTCGCTCATCTTCTAAATGAGATGGAGAAAAAAAGGATGAGAGTCACTGCCGAACTGAAGTAAACAGATGTAAAGTCACTCCATGGTGAAAGAAGTGAGCAAGAATTCTCAACCTACAACACCACCTCTGTTTGGAAAGGACTGAAAGAAGTCACCCATATGTCCCAGCCCCATGGCTGCATGCCTGGATTCCCTCACCCATCCACCCTCAAGCTCTATGCCGATCAACTGTTTTCGCTGTTCACTCGCATTTTTAACACCTCACTGGAGATCTGCTATGTGGCAGCCTGCTTCGAGGCCTCACCTATTAGCCCAGTCCCAAAAACGACCAGGATCACAGGACTTAAAGTGTAACTCTACCCACTGCCAAATTTTGAAAAATGCTTGAAACTGCGAGGGTTGGGGTGGGAGGTGTGGGGTGATCAGAGTGGTCGGGATACACAGGCAGAAATGATGGACAGATGGCAGCTCAGCTCACTAGCAAGATGGAAAACCAGATTCACAAAGCAGCTACACCACAGAGCGTCTTTGAGGTGGAAGACTTTCCCCTCCTGAATCTCCTCTATCCTCTATTATTCTCTCTGTACACCGACAGCTGCACATCTGGACACCGGTCAGGCAAACCTCATCTCTGATGGGGACGAGTCAGCCTACAGAAGTGAGACAGACCATCTGGTGTCCTGGAGCTCAGCTCTCTCAAGACAGTGGAGATGATAGTGGACTTCAGGCAGGACCCAGCGCCCTTCTCCCCTGTCATCATCTGCAACACACCAGTGACCTCTGTTGAGCCCTTCTGTTTCAGAGGCACGCCTTCACCCAGACGCTGTGCTTTCTTTAGTAGCTAAAGAAGTTTCTCCTCCCAGTTAAGTTGATGGTGAACTTCTACATGGACATCATTGAATCCATCCACGTCCTCTGTTTTGCTGCAGCCACGGCCAGGGACAAGGACAAGCTGCAGCGTGTCATCCACTCTGCTGAGAAGGTGATGGACTGAAACCTCCCATCTTCCCAGGAACTAAACACCTCCAGGACCTGGAGATGTGCTGCCAGGATTGCAGCTGGTCCTTCACATGTTTGACACAGACTCCTCCTCTCTGGAATAAGGTTGTCCCCTTTTAGTACCGAGTTGCACAGGAAGTGATTCTTCTTTCAAACAATCAACAGACTGCAGTGCGTAAAGATCCACCCTTGGGACGGTTTGAGTCAGATATTCTGGTGCCTTTCCCACTTTCTGCCCGTGTAAACCTTGAGTACAAACATATGAAAGATATTTCTCGGTCAGACTTGTCTACTGGGATGAATTGACTCATATTTTTTATTGCTGTTTAAAGAACTTTACTGTTAACTTGTATGTTTTTGTAAATGTTTGTACAATAAATTTCCCATCTAAAATGTATTTTGCCATTAATACATTGTGGCATTCTGTTTTAAAAGGTGGTAGAATATATGTGCATAGCTAAATCATTCTAAGAAGTCACATTTGAATCTAAAATATGCCTGGTATCTGGACATAATGTGCTCATCAAGTATTTTGACCAGTAAATCACCATGTAAGGTACATATCAACCACTCAGGACTTGGAGAAATATATCATACAGATATTTCAGGATTCTAACCCTATTCGGGTCATATTCAGAACATTTCTATGACAAAAATAAGATGCATCTGGTATCCGGACACTATATAAGTCCTCATGCAGTACCTCCTGCTGTATCACCTGATAGCCACCCTTCTCGATATGCACCAGAAATGGTTCAGATTCTTCACATATTTAAGGAAGTTTCTCCTGACGATATTTATGGATGCTCTTTTCACGCAGTGTGTGTTGTCTATGGAAACACTACTGTATGTCGATGCCTGCCAATCACAACACAACTTCTAGGCAAATTTTAAGGAAACTATGAAAATTCAAGAAAAATCTGAGGATCGACATTGAAAATCCAATGATGTTACGTTTGCAACCTTTTGTTTTTACGGGTGAAAGACCCGGATGTTTGTACCTGTAAAGAATCCTTTATAAAATTCTTTGATCCAGGCAGTAGTCCGGATCAGGCCCAAAATTTAGTCACTTTTCCTTATTCCATTTTGGAAATTTCCTGAAAAGTCCATAAAAATCCATCCATAACTTTCTGAGTTATGTTGCTAACAGACAGACAAATGGACGCCGCTGTAAACATAACCTCCACCTTGGTGGAGGTAATAATTATACCACAAATGTAAGGAATTTTAGGTTTAGGTTTTTTAGGATTATAAAGTTGTAAAAACTGGAGGGTATTTAATATTTAAATCAAGCTAAAAAAAAAAAAAAAAAGATTAAATGAATAAAATAAAATGTAAACACATAAATAAAATAAAAAAAATGAACAAACATGCTGTTTTGGACTTAAAATAAAACAAAGATAAAAATTACATTAAGATCAGACGAATTAAATGTAAATCTAACATTCTTCGGGGTGAAATCATCCAGAAATGCAGTTCCTGAGGAAAACCACATGATGGAGGCAGCAGACTGTTTAAATGAACCTGCACCACAAAGTTTTCCCTCCAATCAGATGAAGAAAAAAAAGACATAAATCCTCTGCACGTCACAAACAAATATGTGATTATGACTTGTTTCCTACTATTTATCCCCTCAGTGAAGACAGACTGGAATATAACGACCATATCAAAGCCATGCTGCACTCCAGCTTCCAGGAGGAGGGGATATTTGTACATGGCAGCTGGGGAATATTATGTGGTTACACCCTTAGAGCCTGGGGGTGCTGTGTGTGTTCACACTATCCAACCTTATGGAATGATACACGCGAGGAGGTGAGTGATGAGCAGGGAGGGGGAGGAGAAGTCTCTGCTTGTGGCCTGGCAGCTCTGTCTGGGTGTTACTCAGCTAAACACACAGACTTTTGTTTCAGCAGAAGCCAAGGAAATAACTGGGAGATGTGCCAAGTTTCTAGATTGCATCTCAAGTGAGTTGATTAAGTAAACAACCAAACAAAACTAAGCCATGTGCAGTTAAGTGTCTTAGAACATCCCATGATATGTAAACACTCCACTGCACACCTCAGACTTCCAGTACAACCCTGAGTCCTGCAGAAATACTCTGATTTCTGTGAGGAGCATAAAAATTTTAGCACTGCTTCTCCATGTTTAGTTGTGACTCTCTCTCTCACTGTAGTGGGCAGTGGGTCAAAGCATCTGCTTTCTGCTCCTATAGAGTTTCCTCTATAGACATTTGTCCTCTGTTCTACTCAGTGGTTCTGTTGTTTTTCTGTTGTTCTTAGGTTGGCAACTTCTTTTTATTGTTTAATAGGATCAAGTCAATGGTTTCTTGCTACACTCAGCCAATCAGGTTTTTTCTTCTGGCCAATAGGGGCCCTCTACACATGGGTCCCTATGCTGCAGCATAGGTTAGCCAGTGCATTAATCCGCGCCAGACGTCTGCTTATACCTTAAAATGCATTCAAACAATCTTTGGCCACAGACTGCCATCACCAGGGCTTAACAGTTAATTTAATGTATAAATAGCAGCATCACAGGTAATGTTACTACTATTAGAAAGAGGCTAATAAACACACTAGTTCACATTAGATATCTGTTTCATTGCATGCATAATACCCAGAGAGATGACATGATTGCATAGATCATACCTTTATCTTTCGCACTTTTTCTTCTTCTTTCCTTATTTTTCTGAACTGGGCACCTGTTGGCTTTTTTGACCTTTTATTTTTCATCCTCCATTTAGCACTTGACTCAAGAATCAACTAAAGAGTTAGTGGGGACTAACCCGGTCCCTCTGATGCAATCCATGTCTGTATTTAGCTTCTTCATAAATCCACTGTACAGTTTTACTTAATGCTGGAACAAGAAAAACCCCAACAGTTGAATCTGTATATTTAACACTTATGAAGAAAACTGAATGTGACCAATGAATTTGTGTGTATGGAAAAAGAGCCACTTTGCATTGCAGCACAGTAAACAATATCATTTTGTGTAGGGTTAAAGAAAACATTTTTCAGCTAACATCCCCAGTTACAGACATAACAAACCTTATGGGGGCTGTATCTTTACAAACTTTTTGATATTTTACAGTGTCAGCAAAATAAGGGTATATTTAAGGTATAACCAAAACTTTCTTGAAATAAGCCTACAATTTATGTGAAAGCAGTTTGTGACTAGACTTTAGTTGCATCATGGTCTGCCGCCTGAGATCCCCTGACCCCTTGGCCATCTTCCAGCAACGCCTGCTGCTGACTGCGACAGACTTTCTCAGTGGCAGCAAGGTGATGTGCTGCCTCCACAGAAAAGGAAGCACCCACCCCCATAACCTGAAGTGGAAATGAGTGGAAATTAAACCTTTTCCTTCCCACTCGTGCACAGTGCGCCCCTTCACAGACTGCGCCCTGGGCGCTTGCTCACATCGCCCATAGCAACAACCACCTGACCCAGGGCAAATACCTTCTTCTCACTGTGGTCCTGTAACCATGTGTTCCCCACATTTTAAGTTTTAAACAATTTTAAACATTTTTCAAACACTGTGATTGGTTGGCATCATTTCAGTTCAGATATACTGGGTATGGGGCTTAACAAGACTTTCCTTTGCCCAGCGCTGCGCTGTAGCGGTAAGCTCATAAAATAAGTCAGTAAATTTATTCATGATTTGGAAACTCGACTGTATTCACGTGATGATTGTTTATTTTGTTCAGAATTTTGTCTCCTGCATTTGAGTGTGTGTGGTTGTGTGTGAAGCGATTCAGAGGGCTCCGTGTTGATGTTGATCGTAATGCTAGTTGACAGTTCCCAGAACAAAATGCTCCAGTTGCCAGAGGGAGGGGGCACTCAAGTGCACACAGACACTTTATTTATAGGTGAAGGAGATCAGAGCGAAGTCGGGTTCACGAGGTCAGCTGCCAGTACATCACTGCTTGTTTTTAACATTTCTGGATGGCACTTCAGACAGACCACAAGAACGGGAAGAATGCCGTTTGAAGCAGTCGTCTGGGGAACATGGAACAGATTGATGCAATTTTGCTTCTGAAATTTCTTTTACTAGCAACTAATTACTTTGGACATAAACACCCAAACATGCAAAGGCCAGTTCGTGTGTGAGGGTCTGAAATATCAAGGTTAACATGCAAAAAGCTTCACACTGGTCCATTTTGGAGGCAACAGAGATATAAAATGGATCATTCAGACAACTTCATGCCCTTTTTTGATTAGTTAAATCTGTTATGAATAATTTAACTTCCTTTGTTGAGTCTCAGATAGAAATAATTAGATTTTTTGAGCCTTGGCAGCATCTTAAAAACTTTTGACAAAGTCAAGGATGATTTCAGGCATCCTGTGCCATCACTCAGGGATTTACTCACGGGACTTAGTAAACTATGAGAACATTAAAATGTCAGATTTGCATGAGCATTGTCACATAGTCTACTGATTTTAGTCTCCAACAATGTAGAAAAATATCTAAAACATTTTAAGGCTGTTATTAAATTACCTGTCTAGCTAGTTAGCCTGATTATTAGCCGATTAGCAAGTCATTTAAAACTGTAAGTAATATTTAGTTATTTTTGTCTTTTGTCATTTTTTTAATGTTCAATATTTACTCCTCTTATGAGTCCCTATGAGCTCCTGTGTAACTTCATTTCAATTCAATTCAATTCAATTCAGCTTCTTTTATATATTAACAATTTACAACAAAGTACACTTTACAGACAAACCAATTCAGGCCAATTCATTGTGATCCAATCAGTGTTCATACAAGCCAATACATAGAAAATAATAGCCTACTTAAGAAAAACAATGCATTGCATCGACTCTTTAATCCAACTGAACTGCACGGGGCAACAGTGGAAATGAAAAAAACTACCGTATGAAGGAAGGAAAACCTCAAGCAGAACCACAACCTGGAATGATGGCCATCTGCCTGGACCGGTTGGGGTGGAGAGGACAGGAAACAGAAGCCAACACTTTAGCCAAATAGACCTACTAATGAGAGAGAAGAGAAATATTAATGATGTTAGTACCTCAAGATACAATACAGATTTAGCGCTGACTAAGCTAGCGCTACATGACCCAGTTTAATTTAAACAGAAGGCTAGCAAGGCTGCTAGTTGGTTTTAAAGCAGCTGCAGCATGAAAATGTGGAGAAAAAGATCCTGGAACCAGTCTAGGTTTAGTAGAGGAAGATATAAGAATGAAGAAAAAAGGAGATATTTCTGATTTTCACTAAAGAGGGAGGACACAGATCAGGTGGAGACAGACCCCAGACCCAGTATCAGCAGCCCCACAGCTCCCACCATGGAGCTAGCCACACCAGGATCCAGTCTACCACCACCAGACAATATAGAACAGAACTGTCAGGATCCCCATACTGCACCCAAAACCACTTTTACGTCATCTTTTCAATTTTCAACTTCCACTTGATCCAGATCATTAATGTCAAGATGTTTTATTTTTCATGTGGTCACGGTCATCACAGCAGTGTTTGAGAGAGGAACGCAATCATTTCCTTATTAGTACATAAAGAACTGGGATCAGATTGACTGGCTCAAAAAGTAACCAATAAAAAGTCGAGTTGTGATGACAGAATTAATAATGAGCCAAGTTTGATGGCATACAAAAGCAGAAGTGAGGAAGAGTAGCAGGATAAAGCTGCAGGCAACAGGTAAACAGGGGGGAATTCCACAAACGTAGCTACAGAAAGCCAGGCTGTGTGGGGAAAGCTTTGCTTCAGCTAACACCATCTCTGAATTAAGACTCAAGCCGTTCCACTAACACATTTCAGCTGCATCTAGCTGAGGCTAATCCAAGCGAGGCTTACATAGTCTGGCTATGTGGGAGGTCCTAAAGAACGTAGGAAGCCCTGACGAGTGGATGGTGGAAAAGAGGAGCTGGTGGAAAAGAGGAGCAGCAGAAAAAGAGAGAAAGCCGAGAGCTTCGTTTTCTCAGCAGCTGAACAAAGAATGCTGATGGAGATCAGTGATGTGCGGTGGGTTCATGGCTGGTGAGGCACTGACTCCTCTAGAGTCAGATTTACATTGTAAGGACCGAAAAGAGCTTCTTATTTCACTATTCATCCAACATCATGCAACTACGCCCCCTTGAGGTGAAGCAGAGTACTGCCTGCCTCACCTGACCGCACGTCACTGCTGCTATAAGATGTACTGTTCCTGCTCAGTTTTTTAATAATCCAGTAATCAATATACATCATCATATAATGTGAATATATTATTGTGTGTGTGTGTGTGCGACCTACATTAACTCTGCACTGTTACATCAACAGCAGCATCTTACCAGCAAAGCGAACCTGCAGCAGGTGGAAATAAAGAACCAGAACATATCTCAGAGTGGGAGGTATCTTTAAAGAAATGTGTTTGTTCTAAACATGTTGAGCTGTAAATATGTTGCTCTGTAGATACCAAGACAACGTCAGAGACCACTGCTGCTGGTGGTCCTCCCCCTGAAAACCGTGGGTCTGGTGGTCTGAATGCTCTTTAAATTAAGCGTGCGCCCTCTGCAGGGTCATCAATAAAAGGCCAAACCATGGTAACCAGAAAGGGTCTCTATCTATCTATCTATCTATCTATCTATCTATGTCTTTCTCCTCTCTCCTCTCTTTAGATCAGCTTTTCCTGTTTCGCCTGTATGGCCTGTATGGACGGGGCTCAGCTGATCCCAGTTTTACTGTTAGCCAACCAGAGGCAGTGGAGGTCGGGTGTTCGTGAAATTGGCGAGGAGATTTAATAAGGTATTAATTATTTTTAATGAATCCCATGTTCTTTTTCATTTAATTTTTTGTTCATTACGTGTAAAGTTACGTTTCTTCAGTTACATTGGCACTGACAGATTTACTGATTATTAAAGACAGTCAAAGTAGTGATATGATAAGTGTTTTTTTGTTTGTTTGTTTGTTTTGTTTGTTTGTTTTGTTTTGTATTTTTTTACCAGAATGAGTGGCAGGAGTGCAGCATTCTACCAGGTGGAACTTTCTTTTGGGAGTCTGTATCAGACCTTTGAGACACAGCTAACCTAAGCTTGAACGTTAGCCTGCCCCCCGAGCAGGCTAGGTCTGGTGCATAAGTTACCATGGTTACTCAGCGGCATTCACATAAGCCACGTTGATGGAACAGACGTCTGGCTTAAATGGGCCAGAGTTATCAAGATAAGCCAGGTTTTCCCTTAATCCAGCTTCTTGGAAAACCCCCCTGGAGCTAATCTGGAATGCAAACTGAATGGTTAAAAGGGCCCAAACAGTCTGACTCAAAAGGGAATTCCTAAAGGTCCAGTGTTCCTTTCCATCCATTCAACCAGGGAGAAAAAAGAGCTTGGTCTAGAATTGAAATATAACCCGACAGAACAGTCCAAGTTCCCAAACAAACATGAAAACCAGAAGCTGCTGGGGCAGGCAAGTACAAAAACCCTGTGAAAGGCCAAAACAGACTGAATAATGCTGGAAACGCACAGAAAAGAACTGGCAGTGAGAATTAATAAGACTGCTACCTAAATTTGGAGCAACGCAGGTGGAGAGCGTCAGCAATCAGTGCCAAGGATAGATGCCTTCAGAGTTAGCTGGGAAAGACCACCCTCAGCCCAAGACCATGACAATTTGAACTGCAAAGTTGGGCTGAAAACTGGAAGATACTTCACCTACAATATTCAGTGAAAATGAGGACACCTCAAATAGCGCTACTACAAGCCAATCTCTTTTTGTTTGCAGCTCACTAACCACATTTATCCAGAGATGAAGATCCTCAGAAAAAGTTCTACCAAAATCCTAAATCCTCTGATCCTCAAATTAAAAACTTACTGTTCACCTTCCCAGGTCCACCTTCTAGAACCGGGTCAAACCCCCTTTAATTCTTGGTGTGATAGGTGGAAGCAGGTGGTGGAAACCTTCCTCAGAACTACTTTTTACACCGTGCCGAACACCACCCTGGAACTACTTTTTACACCGTGCCGAACATCACCCTGGAACTACTTTTTACACCATGGTGAACATCACCCTGGAACTACTTTTTACACCATGCCGAACATCACCCTGGAACTACTTTTTACAGACGTGTTGCTGCTATCAGATTCACTATCAGCTCATATTTTTCATGAAATGGTAAAATGTCACTTTCTACATCTGATATGTTGTTTATCTTCTACTGGGGCTGAAATATGAGTTGATGAGATTTGAAAATAATTGCATTAATTTTTTATTCACATTTTACACAACGTCCCAACTTTTGTGAAATTGGAGCTGCACCCATTTACAAAGTGCATCTAACACTTCACCCACAGCCAGTTAAAATTTAAAAAGTTAAAAATTTCCTGTCAAACTCATGAGACATGATTTCTCCAAAAAACTCGGGCTGACCTGAAAAAGTCTAAACCCCCAAAAGAAAGAAATCCTGCTCTGCTGAATATTTCTCTGGGCAGTAATTAAGATAAGACATCACCAATCTAAATGCATTGTCAAGTTAAAACCTCCTAAAGCTCGAAGTCAATTAAGATCCACTAAAAACAGCCCATATAGGCCATGCACACATCAAAGGAAAAGTTGGGGTAGTATTAGATCAGATTACTTTATATTAGATCAGATGAAACTGGGTCACTGCACCAGGCAAAAGATATAGAAGTGAATAGAAAGTGGAGAGACAACTACAATTATAAAGATGAGCTCAGAGTTCTGAGTAGAGCTGTCATTGAATACATTTAGACGCACTGGCGCTTGAGAAGAACTGATGTTTGCATTTTATACAACTGTGTTAGAGGTGAGTCATTCTGGCTATAGATTGAAAATGTGTCTCACCATCATTCAGTTTTACAGCGCAGAATAACACAGAGAGGAGAGCTGTCACTCATTTTGATACCACTGTATTTTCTGGATCTTCTCTACATCTGCTTTTTGTTTCCTCCACATAACCAGCTGCTATAACTGTTATTACAAGATGGTCAAAGTGAGCCAAAAACAGAGCAGTTAGCACCTAATTAAATTGGTAGTTGTTGCAGTTGGTCAGAATCTATAAGTTCAGACATGTTTAATTTTGTTTGACATCTTTGTTTGAACTGCAAAGATGTTGTTTGTTTTTAACACTTTAATGCCACATGTATCATAATTGATACAGTTTGTGAGATCTGCTGTATCATTTTGTGGAAAACACTTTGCTCAAAACCCTGTTGAACACAATCTGAGACATGTCTTCTGCTCCCTGGTGGATGCAATGATAATTCAATAATGCATTACAATGACTTTAACATATCACACCATGGTAAATGATAAATATACAAAAATCATTTTGGGCCAAATAAAGATTTTAGATTAGAAGTAATTTTGATATTTCTCCCCATTTTTTTCTTGGGTTGGGTTTTAAAGGGTTAAGTTAAAATACTACCAGCATTTTTCACTTTGGTGTCATCGTAATGGCAGGATAGCAGGATTAATGTGGTCATTTACAGAGGAAAATACACTCATACTGCTCCATCAGTGTTGCTGAACCAGAGGAGGGAGACTTTCTCCTTTATTTATACTGTACATGAATCACACCACAGAACATAATGCACAACTGTGACAGCAAACATACACCACAATTTTCTCAAAGGTCAACATCACTGATAGCGAGCAACATTTGGTGCAATTATTCATACATTTTTACTTCAAACATAAGGGAAGGTACACGAGTCCAGAGCGAGCGACGCCTCCTACATCAAAGGAAGGCTACATTTCCTTTTCTTTATATTGTCGTTTCTTAAATAACCCTGCAAACAGCAGAGTTTAAAGTTAAACATTCATCCGGAAGCATCAGAGGAAACGTCTCGGTCTGCAGCTCTAGAGGAGCACAACAACCTGCTCGACAGTCGAGCTGGTTTCTAATCACCATCAGCAGAGATTTTTAATGATTTTAAAGTTGGTTAATTGCAATTTAATTCTTGTTTCTTTCAGGTGCAACCTCGCAAAAGCTGGAGAGGTAGTGTGCCAGAAGAGGAACAGACTGAAGCCTGACATTATTGAGAAAAAACTTTTTTAAAATAAAAATCTATGACAATTCATCAAGTTGCACAAGTGTTTGTCTCAGAATTCATTTTAATCCAACTGTATGAAATCAGTAACACAATCACTATCCCTGCTGCACAAGCGCCCCTTCCCTCATACGTTCCTGTTCACAAATACAGATGAAGCTGCAAGTAGCCGACCCCTGTCATTACAGACTTGTATACTTTAAATTACACCATAATCTTGTTACCTAACAGCCCCTTTTATCATTCATATGAATAACAGAAGGAAGATAGTAACACATGGTAGAAAATACTTCTTTTATTGGACACTTAGTCAAAGATGAGACAGGGACGTGCAGTAAGGAAACCTTGTCAACGCTTTCCCTCTGATGCATCAGACACTATAAATCTTAGATAAATTCATAATAATTACTAAAAGTAATTCATACATAAATACTGTAGAAATAAATTTATAAATAAAAGTGAATGAAAGCAAATAAAGAAAATAAAATTTAAAAAAGATCAGAAGGGGTTTGTTGCAAATTTGCACCAACTGGAATCAAAACGATAAAGGCAGAGAGGGAGTCTGCTTCCTGAAGCCAAACTGGGCCAAGCTGGTTCCACAGAGAGGGTCCGATACCTGAAGGTTCTGCTTCACGTTCTACTTTTACAACCTCTAGGAACCACCAGTAAACCTGCAGTCTGAGAGTGAAGCTCTGATGGGAAAATCTGGAACTCTGAGTTTCATATGTGAGGAGAAGAATTTAAATTCTATTCGGGATTTATCAGGAAGCGATGAAGAGAAGATAAAATTGGAGAAACATGATCTCTGATGATCATCAGAACCCTCGCTGCAGCATCTTGGATCAGATGAAGACTTTTCAGATCAATAATCTGGAATCACAGTCGTCCAGTCTGGAGGGAACAGATCCATGGACCAGTTGTCCTGGATCACTCTGAGACAGGATGCTCCTCATTCTGGGAATATTACGTAGGTGGAAGAAGGTGGTCCTAGAAACCTGTTTATATGTGAGTCGAAGATCCTGGTCCACAATAAGTCCAAGATTCCTCACTGTAGAACTGGAAGCTAAGTTGACAATAATTCCATAGCTAGAAAGGTCATCCCAAGTCATTCAGGTCCAAAGACAACAACCTCAGTGTGTCTGAATTTAGAGGAAGAAAATTCAGAGTCATTCAGCTCTTCATGTCTGTAAGGCATCTTTGTAATCTAACAAACTGACTGGTTTCACCAGTCTTCACGGAGAAGGATCATCTGCATAGCAACGGAAATTTATACCATGATGTCAAACAATATCAACTAATGGAAAATCATCTAACTGGTATAAAGTTATTCATCTTTTCATATTAAATTGCTCAAATGCTTCAGTGACTAATAATTCGATTATAACAAATGTTGCTTTAAGAGCACCAGGATGAAAAGTAAGACAAGACCAGACAGACTTACTGCACTTTTCATAAACCTTCATACAGCAGCATGTTTGCATATGCAGCTGTGTTTTGGTCCATGAGCCAAGTCTTCCTGTTGTTTCTGGTCCTCCCGCATGCTCCATATGCTGCATAATGTAAGCCAGGTAATCAGATGGCTTTTAGCACAGAAATCCTCGTCAAGATGCCAAACGTTTGTGTGGAATTTAGCTGGAAGGAGCAGCTGTTGTGTGTGTAGTATTTTGTTTTGTTTTTTTCTGCCAGGTGTGTTGACTCTTATTACACCGTTCTGTCTCAGCCAGCGTGATGTAATTATGATGAGATTTGCCCCATTTTAGTTGTGATGCAGTCTGAAAGCTAAAAATGTGCAGTTACTAAAAAAAAACATCATCAGTGAACTCTGACTTTGTGCCTTTAACATCTACCTACCATCAGAAAGAACTTTTACTAATAATGGTGGTATTCCATTTAGAAGTGGAGGAACAGCATAAGATTATTTCCTCTGTTATCTCAGTGTCATTAGAAATAACCATTAGGATGGGACAAGTTTTGAAATAGAAATGTGGATGTTAAGACATGAAAAAGGAGGAGCAGAAATACGAAGGCAAAAAATTCAGGTGGAACTGCATGTCTGCCGCTCAGGAAGACAAAACAACCCCTATAACATTTCAGGAGGAGCCAAAGGAAGGTGCAGCTATCAGTGCAGCTATCAGTGGAGAGGTGGTGCAATGTTCACAGAGCAACAATAAGTTTTACTTGAAAAGAAACTCATCAAAAGAACCCCATTACCTCTACACAAACATCTGCCTGCAGACTGCAAACAGTATCTGGATTTGCTGAAGTTTTTTCTGGATTTAAATTGACACTAAACTTCTGGCCACAATCACAAAAATAGAAATGAAGAGAGGCTCTTAGCTGGAAATGACAGGAATTCCTAAACCTATGTGTCTGCCTAAGGGGGTGTTTTGCATATGTTGTAATTACACTTCACTAATCAAAACACCAGGGCTTAGTCTAGACACGACTCAAGTCCTCTTACATGATAGCACGATTACACAATAACAATAACAGGTCGATGGTGCCCTCGTTTCCAGGGTGTGTGGCTGGAACATCGGGGTGGGTGCTGGTCCACGCCAAGTGGTTGTCTGGGGGGGCCTGGTCCTCCTGGGTGTGGTGCGGGCCCTCTGTCTTGGGGGGGAGGTGCCTCTGGACTCTTAGGGCTCTGAGACCTTTTACTCGGGGGGGGGGGGGTTCTGTCTGGGGCCTTCCTCTGCTGCCCTCTGGGTGGAACCATGGTGGTCTTCGTGATGGGGTGTATCACTGACCATCCTCATCTCTGATCACTCCTCATTCCTCATCCTCTGCATGCTGACACAGTCACTGAGTTGTCTAAGGGATAATTTGGTTTATTTTCTGTGAGTTTCTGGTACTTTGGTTGTTGTGATATGTTTGTGATATGTTTCTTGATATGTTTCTTGATATGATTATTATTTAGGAACTCTTGATTACTGTCAGCTGTTTTTTTGTAAAAGCTGTAGGAAATTCTCTGGTGTGTTTTTATGTACAGGTGTAGCAGTTTGTTGTCTGGTGATAGTGTGGATTAAAGGGTTGTTGCTTCTATCTGTTGTATTTTTGTCTCCTATTTCTTCTTTCTGCTTTCCTCTTTTGCTTCTTTTTGCTGTCTTCCTCCTTTTCTGTCCCCTCCGGTCAGGTCCAGCAAGATTAGATTCCACGATTCAAAGTAAATAAATAACAGTAAATAAATAAATGAATCAGATAATCAAGAGGAGCCTTATATCCATAAACCTCCCATTGACAAAGCAAATTTGTTCGGCACAACACAGCAACCAGACTATCATTCTGCTTCTATGATGCTGGGCAGGACAGGTTAAAAAAAAAAAAAGCTTAGTCTAAGCAAGGACGGGTTGAAGCTCACCACTTTGCAGCAAACTTTGTTAGAGTATCTTCAGAAATATTATTTTTCAAGGCAAAAAAAAAAAAAAAAAAGAAAAAAAATCTACAGAGCAGAATGGTGCTGATTTAGAATATTAACCCTCATTTAAATGTGGAGTTCTCCAGGATGGGACCCTTTCCCAGCAGCTTCCAGGCGAGAAGCAGGGAACACCTGGACAGGTCCATCACAGGGCCTATCACAGAGAGACAAGCAACCACTTATGTCCAGACTCAGTCCTGGACCAGTTAATCTAGCATGCATGTTTTTGGACAGTGGTAGGAAGCCGGAGTACCAAGAGAGAACCCACGGAAAGAACACGCAAACACCAGATTCACACCCCACCCCCCAGTCAAGGCTCAAACCAAAAACCTTCTCGCTATGAGGTAAAGGTGCTAACTACCACACCACGGTGCAGCCTAAAATAATAGACGTTATTAGCAGATCTGATTTGTGGCCCACGTAAGGAACAAAGAAGAAGAAGAACCAGCAATGTTGACGTTTAATGGCTGCACAAGCCACCACTGTCACTGCGCTGCCTCTTATTATATCTCTCTCTGACAGTGAGCATCATCATTTTCTCCTCCATGTTTATTTGTTAATAAAACTGACATCAAATGTTTATGGAATAATAGAAGTGCTCTTTTTAAATGGATCAGTGTGTCGATGCAGTGAGTTGAGCCATCGTGTCAAAGTCACTCTGTCTGGACTGATCTGTTTGGAAAGCCTCAGAAGGAGAGGTTGTAAATAATGAACATGTTTAATATTTGTGACTAGAAATCATGTAGAAGTCATGTTTGCAATAATTGCATTAACGTTACTAATATTTTTGACTTGCTAGCATTGGTGCTAACACCTAGCGCACAGCTCTGCTCTCCGAGCTATCTGTAAGACAATTTTTACTTACCTCCATCTCCTGCTGTAATGCATACACTCCACAATCCTGCCATCTTTTTTTTCTTTTTTGTGTGTTTCTTTGGGCAGTAAGCTTCATTGCCTCTTCCTGTTCGTCCGCCATGTTTGTTTACACTGAAGTGACGTTTGACTATGCGATATTTGGAATATTAGGCACGAAGAACCTGATACTCTGCTAAGGAATCGGTGCATGTGTGGTGTGCTCCGTAGTGCACGGTCTCTAAATCTATGAAGGTTTGAAGAATCCTGTAATGTGAGTCAGCCCTAAAACGGGACAGATATGTTCTCTGACATGCGTGCCTAAATTAAAATCATGGTCCATTTTTACATCCAGATAGCGCTTTGACAAATTGTGCCAGAGGGCCCAAATCAACAGGGGAGGATCCAGTGGTAACACTAGGACCAAATAATAAAACCTCCATCTATTTATCATCAAAATACAGACAGTTTAAAGCCATCCAGGACTTTACATCTGTAAGACACTTAAAAAACAAGTTCAGGGGATATGAAGACATATAAACCTGGCTGTCATCAGCAAAGAAATGGAGAGCACGCTTGTGGTTTTTAAAATTACAACCCAGAGGAAGGAGACATAAGAAATAAAGGAAAGGCCCAAGAATTGAGTCCTTGGGACTCCAGATGACAAAAGAGCACAGGAAGATTTTAAAGTACCAAGGCTGACAATAAACGTTCTCTCAGCCAAGTAGGACCTGAACCTGTCGAGGGCAGCGCCTTCAATACCTAAATAATACTATGTGTTGTGATCCACCGTATCAAAGGTGGCTGTTAAGTCCAATAAAACTAAGATAACATAATCTCCAGAGTCTGTGGCTAAAAATGTCATTAAAAACTTATTACCTCTTTAAATAAACCAGGTGGGATTATGTTGGTATGGGAACCCGATAGCTTCAGATGACCAGCAATCTCTTGTAAGAAATCTAAGGATACAAGCCCAAACTGGTGAAAGACAGCAGAATAAGAGAGAGAGACTGATAGAATGATAATAGGAGAAGATATTTTAACCCTAATGTCACTTTAACCACAAAAAAATAAATAAATAAATAAAAAATTAGACCAGACAGTCTTAGGAGCATTAAGAACCACATATATGGTGTTAAAACGTATGTGGGGTTTATTACACTTAATATTTGACAGATTTTATTTTAGCATCTTTCATAGTTGCCTGAGAGCGATGCCAACAGTCCTTTAAATTTTGAAATGACACCTGGAATATTTCCATTTTCATTTGGCTTTTCAACATTTACACCTAACAGTAACAGTTTTTTTTTTCAGGGCACATTTAGTTTTTGGCAGCCTCGGTTTTAACGGAGCCACCACATTCAGTACTGTCTGGCAGGCAGACTGAAGCCAGGAACTGAGCCCATCTATACCAAGACACCAAGAATTACAACGTTTTTATAGAAATAAGGTGAAAACTGTGCAGCAGTAGAAAATTCAAAATACTTGCCATTCAGGAAAACAAAGTTAATGCTACCAGGCAGAGCAATATGAAACACCACCGGCATGTGATCTGGAAAAAACTATATCATAAATCTTCAGGTTAGAAACAAACAAACCAAAAGATATGGTAACTGTTAACTGAGCTTTTTGTAATGAATTTTTATGGTCCTAAATTGCCTTAAACCAAGTATTTTGATTGGATAACTTTGACCAAATACTTCTAATATTTACTGAAGCGGTATATTACATTAGAAGTGAAGTAAAAATAAAAAAGGCCCTAGGTAAAAATAAAGACAACACAACAGTATTAAGCTTAGACAAGCATTTACTGCCACAGACGGATAACAAGCAACTATAGCACAGCTCCCTGTTCTCTGTAAATTGACACTAAAAGGTTAATGCATCTATTCTGAGCCAATCCAAAGGCATTTTGATCAAACAATAAGTGAAGAGTTGGAAATGAGTTGTGCCAGATCTCATTCTGCACAACAGCTTGATTGGTCCATGAACATGGAGTGTTTGTTCTTGTCCGCCTGCAATCCAGATCGGTCTCCTATGAAACAGTGGTGGAGCTAGATTTTTATAGATGGGGGGGCAAGACTTTATCAGGGGGATGATATACTAAGAATGGAAATTATTGTGTTCCTCTCTCTAAAACTGCTGTGATAACTGTGGTCACATAAGTCAGCATATTACTGTGAAACTAATCTAGTGCTAGCATATAACTGAATTAGCACTGCTATGTAGCTTCATGCTAAAATTAGGTAAATACAGAATACGCACCGACGTCACCACGAGTCTTTAATCATTCCTCTGAGTTTTGTCATTGGCTGCAGCAGCAGCTTTGTGCTCAGCAAACAAAAAGGAAACGAATCCGCAGATTTTCATCCTCTGTTTCAGTCTTGGAGGCAGTGCAGTGATCAACACATCCCAGAGAACAGTGGACCAACCCAGAGACCAGTGGACCAACCCAGAGAGCAGTGGATGTGTCCCAGAGACCAGTGGGCACGTCCCGAAGACCAGTGGACGTGTCCCAGAGACCAGTGGACCAACCCAGAGACCAGTGGACCAACCCAGAGAGCAGTGGATGTGTCCCAGAGACCAGTGGGCACGTCCCGAAGACCAGTGGACGTGTCCCAGAGACCAGTGGACCAACCCAGAGAGCAGTGGATGTGTCCCAGAGACCAGTGGACCAACCCAGAGAGCAGTGGATGTGTCCCAGAGACCAGTGGACCAACCCAGAGAGCAGTGGATGTGTCCCAGAGATCAGTGGACACGTCCCAGAGACCGGTGGATGTGTCCCAGAGAATGGTGGATGTGTTCAGGAACGCCTCCAGCTGATGAGCTTCTGGCTGAGTGTGGGCTGGATATAAAGGACAGTTTATGTAGCAGAAGTAAAGATGGCTGCATTTCCAAGGTGTCAGCTGGATGAACGGATGAGGAGAGAACAGGTGAGGTGGTTCACCTGAGAATCCAGGTAGAACGGCTTCCTGCTTCAGGGTTTTACTTCTGGATGAAGCTGCATGTACAGATGAGAACATGACCTTCCTCCACCAGGCCGAGAGGGTTGCTGTTCTCTGGTTAACATCAGTCCCAGTCTGGTTCTGTCACACATTCAGGACAGTTTACTGGTTTCACTGGTTTCAGAGTAAAAATTAAAAAAATATATATTTCATTGTTCTTGTAATAAATAGATATACTTAGGCTGCTCATATTTTTACTGCTGTTTCTTTTACAAGATGTATTAAAGGAATAAATCCGGTTTATTTTCTTTTTATAAAACCCAGAATATATAAATTTTTCAGAAATGAATCCACACAGATGAACAGATAATAGATCTGGTTTCAGATCAATAATGAACCTATAAATGATGAGTCTGATGGTGAAGCTGCAGCCGACAGTTTGTAGACTCGCAGGTTTTAATCCATCTGGTTGTAAAATGTCTGCATGAACATTTAATGATCAGTAGTTTATAGATCCATGACAGGAGCAGGAACTTCCACCAAACACCAGGTAAACACCGACGTCTTAGACTGGAACAGGTGGAAGCATCTAAACCTGAACTTCCTTCATTCTGCAGCAGATTGTAATGATATAAGTTAATATTTGTTCTGTTACTCCAACACTTGATAACATTTACCTTTTTATGAGAAATTAAAAATATATCAGCACCAACTTCAGCCGATTATCGTTATTTTGAAAAGGGCTATTATCGGCCGATTTAATTGGCCGGCTGATCAATCAGTCAGGCTCTATTAATAATTAATTTCTTTGCATTGTAACAACTCTTCACTTCTCTTGTTAGCTTATTGTGGTAAGGATGTTTAAAAAGACACAGTGACTTTAAGTGCACATTCTCTATAGCCTTTCTGTCTTGGAGGCAGTGCAGTGATCAACACATCCCAGAGAACGGTGGACATGTCTTAGAGACCATTAGAAACATCCTAGATAACAGTGGACAAGTCCCAGAGACCAGTGGACGTGTATGAAAATGTAGGTTAAAGTTTTTTTTAAATAAGTGTGGTGTATTATATTATTTTATCTAGATGATTTGTTTTAGTACGTTTTAGTTTTTAGTTAGCATCCATGTGTAGCTGTCCTGATGTTTTGTGTTCACTATAGTTCACTGCAGCTCCTAGATTAGCTCATACTTCTGTCTGCTTTAATTAAACTTGCAATTCAACTGAAAACATAGTTGCATAAATAAATAAAGTTAGAATAAATTCAACTTCACACACAATTCTATCAACAAGTGACTATGGTCGCTACATGCTACAAAGCTAATGTAAGTTAGCCAGCCACACACAATATCAACAAGTGGCTGACTGCAGCTGAGAGCTGTGTGCTGCTGCTAGGACCAAGTCTCTATGAGAGCTTTTGGACGGGGGAGGATTCACGTCAGTCTCCAAAGTCTCCAATATTACAGGAAAAAGTCGCTAGATTTGTCGCTAGTCGCTTTAATTTCCTCAACTTCCAAATGATTAGAAAATGGAATAACTAAAAGGAGATTATGTAAAAGAAGGTAAACAAGCTTTTATTTCAGCTTATTCTGGCTTTTTTCATTTTTTCTAAATACAATGAAGTGAAGTGAAGTTTTAAGTTTTTGTTGATTTAGTTGATTATTTAGAAAACTTGTCTGGAAATTGGGTTTCCAGTCAAACTACTGGCTTATCATGCACTTGGAATAAACCCCAGTTAAATACAAAGTACTGAAGAGCAAAGGTACTTTACTGTACATATATCAGAGGACACACTCCACGTCGGTGCCAGCGGACTTTGAAACCTTCAACCAATAATTTACTTACTAACAAGATGGGAAAAAGCTGGAAAAACACATGTAGAATTTTGTTAAATGATATAACTCAATTAAAAGTTTACACAGTAGTTTACACAGTAGTTTTGTGCAGGTGATCTTATATGATCTTAGCTGCCTTTCTGGCTGCGAAATTTTGGGCCCCATGGAAAGAAACTGAAGTGGTAAAATAAACTAGGTAGGCTCAGAAACAAAAAATAACAGGACCTCACATGGTTTATTGTATTATATTTAAAATTAAATAATCATATTTTTAAAGGTAGAACTTTGTGTAATAAGATATCAAGGAGAGGTAAATGTACACTATTGCTGAGTCATGCTCTTGCAGTCTCATTCACAATCACTGTCCTTACTCAGCTTTTTTCACCAAGAGCCCAACGTGGAGCTTTCTCCCTGGAAGATCACTTTTCAAGTCCTGAAGTCCAGCTTTCTGTTCTATCAGCTGTTCTATTATATAGTATCTCCAATGATGTAATGTCATGTGTAATAGCATCACAATCATTATTTCTGGTGGCCTCCCACTATTTAGTTTTACCTAAAGGTGTTTTCAGTGATTTCACCAACAATGTCAAGGTAAATTGATTTGACTACCAATCCTCCACGTCATCGTCTCCCTCATGTAGCAACACATGAAGTCTAATTTATCTCCAGATGTGTAGACTCACAGGTGAAGCATTACATTAGTGGGGAAACATATATGATGCTACATGGTTGTTGCTAGTTAATCTTCTGATATCTAGAAAATGTAAATATTTCTTTGATTGGACTGAAAGTCGTCACCCAGTCTGCTGCACTAGAAATGTCTCTGTTCCTACTGCAAAGCAGGAGGATGAGTCCCAAACTACTGACCTAACCTACATTACAGTGATAGCTGAGAACCATTCAAATCATTCTAAAATAAATACAAACTACTTTTTATTTACTATTAATAATTCAGAACATTTTTTTCTATTATATATTTTTTTCCCTCCATAATAATCAATTAATTAAACGCTCAGCTGCTCACCTCCTTCCTCAGGGTCACCTGGACATGTTGAGGTGGGGTGGGGAGAGGAGGGGGGTCTGGCAGCATCTGCTTCGGATGCTCTCGTGTCTGTTCGGAACATGCGTGATTTGGTTTTAGCAGAGCAGCTTGCTAGGAATATGAACTAATATGGGAGCAAAGTGAGCTAGCTTATATGACCAAAGTTTAGAAGAAACAAGCTCATGTTCCACAACTTTCCATCAGACGAACTTACTGACCACCTCTTTTTCTAGATATTTCCATCGTTGGGGATGGCTGCATCCATCACTACGGCTTTCCTTTACTGCTTATCCATGATCACAATGTGCGGTTGGTTGGCCACCATCATTTTGTCCGTCTGTATCTGGAAGTCCCACAGGATCTTAGCCCTCTAATTCTCCACCACCTTGGGAGGTGTTTCCCATTGTGACCTAGGGGTCTCCAGTCCATATTCTGCACAGATGTTTCAGTGCACAGCCTTCAGCCTTAACAGGATGCCATAATGCCTTAATGCCTTAACATAATGCCCCTGGTGTGGCATATCTGGCATATATATATATATATATATATATATATATATATATATATATATGTGTGTGTGTGTGTGTGTGTGTGTGTGTGTGTGTGTGTGTGTGTGTGTGTGTGTGTGTATTCTGCCCAGCTAACATGAACCCCGTTCTTGACTGCTCTAACAGCGACAACCGCTGTGGGAGGAAAAAGGAAAAAGCAGAGAAAAAACTTTGTAGTTGGTAATGAGGGCGAGGCTTCATTTGCCCTGTTCCTGCCTGACTTGGCTCTCTGATTCCCCGCAGAGTTAAGTTGCAGCCCCTCATTCTTTCTCTGTTCGCAGTGGAGGTTTTTCTTCTGCTTTTCTGTCATGGATTTTTCGGCTGCGTGTTGAAGTTTTGGGCGTCCAGAGGACAGATCGTGGTAACCTCATACACAGCTCGCTCCCTCCGCGCCCCCCGGTCTGTACACACACGCGCGTGCGTCTGTAGCTCTCGCCTGATTTGCACCAGCGCGGGTCATTTCAGGTTAAACCCTGGCGCTGTGTCCCGTTCAGTTTGGCCGACGGAGAACCCTGGATCCAGCTGAGGAGGAATGCACAAGCACGGGGACACCGACTGATATCTGGATACAAGCTTCGTCTGGCATATGCGGTACGTTTGATTTTCATTTTTGTTTATAATTTGAAGAGGGCGTGTGGGGCTTATTTTTGACAACCGTCTAGCTGACAGCCCCTGCAAACACTTGCCAGGTAGACAGGTTGTGCTGTTCTAAAGCTAAATGTTCATATTAATGTTTTAGCACCCAACAAGGTCTTCTGTGTCCTATGGAGGGAACTCTATGAACCGAACTCCGTTTAAAATTTGTGCAATTTAACGCTTGCTGTCGAATATGTGTATTGTTCTCACCTAAACGTCTATGACATAGATGGCAGCATAATTAAAACAATCTCTGTGACCGTTCCGATGAGATATTTTCCTAAATAATACTTTTCAAATAGATATATTTGAACATTAATACCGGTTAACGCAGCTAGCTTGCGTGTGCCATGACGTGTTTGACCGGAGTTAAGCGGCGTAGATAAAGAGAAAATTTAGTACAAAGTTCAAGTTTAAATACATTTATTATGCTTTTTGTTGGCGCCGAACTGTACACAAGCTTATAATATTTCGACTATTTTACCTCAGATGTTTTTATGGATTAGTAAATTAATAAAACGGGGAGGGCATTAAATTGAGAGATTCTTGAAACGAGGTTTTGCTCGTGCAGCACGTACCCTGGTTAGCTTTATATTTTTTTTTTACTATTAACACTTGGAGGGAGTTGCTTTATGGGACCACTTAGGTTGATTTGGAGACCAGTTCTTAACCGTTACTGGCCTTGCATGACCTGGCTCCCTTTTTATTAGTAGTATTTCTGTTGTCGTGCAGATATGTCCGAGATAGCGCAGAATGTATTTCCGCTTCAACATTTCTTGTTTGGCAACTTGAACTTCACTGAAGCCCTCGATTAACATCTGGTGTGCAGCGCGAGCGAGCTCCACTCAGCACATTAGTGCCCTCAAAGGTGGAACATGACGGTGCAGTGTATCACAGGCTCAGCACAAAGGGACAAATGAGTTATTTATCATAAATACTGCTTGATGACATGTGTGATCCTGCACAGTAAACGCTTAACAATGAAGTTGTAAAGCACATATGACTGTAAGCCGTTCTTTACTTGTAGTTAGCTTTTAATGGGAGACATGTTGCCATGCGAGCATGATGTGATGCCTTCATGGCCTGTCAGGAAATATCACCCTACTCTTGTATTCTCCTATGAACGAGCTTTTTATATGTCCACATTTAGAAATGTGATATAATACGTGGAATTTAAAGGAAAGAAGTAGTAGTTCTCGTCAATTTTATATGTTAAACATATTGTTATAAGTCATATTACAATATAAAGGAGCCACTGAACGCAGCATTATTTGTCAGCTGAGGGTATTTGAGGTCGTTGTGTCTGCTTATTTACCCATGTTTGTAGTCGCTTGTCTGAGCATTTGCTCACAGAGGAAGACTCCTGCTGGCAGCCTGCAGTGTATGTGTTCCTGTAGTCGTAGCATGCAGGCAAACAGCTGGAAAATATTACATTTCCATGTTGTTATCCCCTTGGATGCCCCACCCTGGTCATGACAGTTGCCAGTTTTTTACATACAGTAGCAAATCTGAAGAGCTAATGGGCGGGAAATGGGGACGGCATAATGGACACTGCTTTGACGTACCAAATAAGTTCTGTGAAGACACTGATTATCTGATAGTTACGTATAAGTGATTCAGTGCTCCAAGTTCTTTGCTGAATTAAAGAGCAGCTTTTTAATTAGATTCTCTAACACTTGGCCTCAAATATGTATACCTAAAATACATGGCTTTTAAAACAGTGATATGGTATTTTTTATTTGGCTCAATTTCCATGTCTTCATACCACAAGTTGATCCTTCCTCTCCTGCTGTCAGCTCTGCTGGTTATCAAGGCCTTTAATTTAGCATTTACACACCCTACACACACATGCTTTGCTTATTTAGCTTGAATGGTCTCTAACAACCATTGTGACTCGAAGGCATATTTATAGCAACTTTATAGTATGTTTGTTATGTTCTCATACAGCCCTAATAGAAAAATTATTGGGACGTTATGTAGGATAAATAAAACAAGTGCACCAGTATTCTATGCACACTGGAACATAGAAAACACACCACCTGAAAAGAGTCTTGTTGATCATGTTTTACATTTCATGGCTCTGGATCTGGTTCTGGATCACATGCAGGTCAGTTCTGCTGCTATAATAGATGCGGCGTGTGCTTTGGCACTGTCTTGCTGAAATATGCAAAACCTTGAAAAAGATGTTGGCTTTGCATAACATCTGTTTTAAAATAAAAACATGACTGAAGTCAGTTGTTCTCAAGCTTTTTTAAAATAACATGTTCCTGTTCACAGCCGAGTGGTTTGCATTCTAATCAGACGGCCCATCCTGCAGCCATCCTCTGCACGTAAGGTTTGAAAAATATCAGAAACTTCATAAATAAGGAGGATAAAGTGCTTTTGGGTGGATTCGGTTCACTACTGTAATAAATTACCTACATGCCCAAAATCAGCTTCTCTCACTGAGGCGATATGACATAAGTAATAACTGTTGTTTTTGCCTTAATGCATATAAAAATTAACGTGTTAATTTCTCACATTAATCATTAATTCTGACAGCTCTAATCCCAAATTGATTAAAAAATTAGCTGTATTCTGTTTTTGACCCCCTGAAGTGAAAAAGCTGCTGTATATGAGGGTATTTTTCAGAATTACACTGATTTCACAGCATTTGACTGTTTTTTCAGTGTTTTTCTATTCTTGACTGAGTGTTAACCACATTTTCCACTGATTGAGAGAAGAATTACTGCAGTGGATGGGCTCAGTCCAGTTTTATGAGAACTGTACATTGTTCATGTCCACGGTGTCTTTATTTCATCCCTGAATCCGCCTCTTTCCGCAGAACCTATCAGAACCAGGTCTTTGTACAGGTTGTGATGTCGCTGGTTATCTCCATGCTTGCTTTTTTTCGTAGTCAGGTCCTCTAGTAAACACGTCTGTAAGTGATGTGTGACTGGCGTGTCCTCCGTCTTTTTCAGTTTGCATCAGGATGTGGAGGAAGCTGATTAGCTTCAGAGCATGTTTGCTGCTGAGCTGGTGCAGCCGGTTTTCGTGTTTCCCCTCCAGTGACAACTTTATGTGGACATGATTTCCAGTAACTAGTTGTTTGATCAATGTCAGTTCAATTCAGTTCAGTTCAATAAAAAAAACTTTATTTGTCCCCGGAGGTAATTGGTTTGCTGTTCATAGATGGAGGAGAGAGTCGGCTGGCCAGTGATCTTGGGGCTGTGCTCTCCAGACGGTGTCTGATCTGGAGGCTGATGGGGTGGAACCAGCAGGTGATGGAGAAGGTGGTGATGCTTTCAATGGAAGAGTAATAGAAAGTTACAATTATTTTTGTTGACTCCAAAGGAAATGTGTTTTCTTAGGAGATAATGCCGCTGGTGACATTTCCTCTGTGTCGGAGGAGAGTTTCAGCAGGCAGTCAGATATGAAATCTATTTACTTCGCTCTGCCGGATTTACACCAGGTCTGCCTCGTACGGCACCTGAAGGTTCGCGATGTCATGTGTCAACAGCGTGTTCGCCTGCGCCGACTAGCGTGAAGCTACGGAGAAAGTTAGAAGAAAGGGAGGAGAGTCTTGTTTGGGATTTCTTTAATTATGATCATGCCAAAGATAAAAGTTCCTGGTAGAAGAAGCAGATGGAACAATATGTGGAAAGAAAAACCACAAATCTGAAAGTCCATTTGAAAAGCTGCAAAAGAAGGTTAACCAGGAGCACCTGGACCAGGTAGCCTCTCTGCCCCCCTCCCTGGAAAGAGAAGTTTTAGCCAGGCCGAGCAGCATGGGGAGGAACGTGAGTCACAGACACTGGCAGTTACACACACACACACACACACGCACTCAAACAGACCTACACACACACAGTCACACATAAAATTTTGAAAAGCTGAATTTGAGATGATAAGCAGCTCTGGAGAGGAGAAGATGTGGAAGAACTCTGTAACCTCAGGCCACTAGGATCTGATGCAGCTCCATGTTTTGTTGTTACGTAGTAGAAACATTCTCGTTAACTGAAATAAAAATAAAAACGAGCGTTTTAAAAAAAAAAAACAAACTAAAATTTTAGCAAAAGTGTCCTTTGTTTTTATTTTTTTATAAATTTATTTCATACATAAGCCCTCGGGGTTGATATGAAATCTATTTGCGTCGTCCGGCACCTGAAGGTCCGTGACGCCACGTGTCAACAGCGTGTTCGCCCGCGCCGGCTAGCGTGATGCTACGGAGAAAGTTAGGAGAAAGGGAGGAGAGTCCTGTTTGGGATTTCTTTCGTTTTGATCTTGCCAAAGATAAAAGTGTCTTGTAGAAGAAGCAGATGGAACAATATGTGGAAAGAAAAACCACAAATCTGAAAGTCCATTTGAAAAGCTGCACAAGAAGGTTAACCAGGAGCACCTGGACCAGGTAGCCTCTCTGCCCCCCTCCCCGGAAAAAGAAACTTCAGCCAGGCCAAGCAGCATGGGGAGGAACGGGAGTCACAGACACACTGTCAGTTACACACACACAGAGTCTCGCACACACACACACATACACACTCAAACAGACCTACACACATACAGTCACACATAAAATCTTGAAAAGCTGAATTTGAGAGGCTTAAATAGTTTTTTGTTTACAGTGTTGGACAGCAGGTTTTGTATGTTTAGTATAGAAGGCAGTTTATTTGTACAGAACATTTCATGTACAGGACAATTCAAAGTGCTTTACATAAAACAAAAGATTTACAGATATTAATAAATAGTAAAAGGCAGCAACACAGACCAAGAATCACAATAAAATAATAAATTACATTAAAATGATTAAAAGCAAGATGAGTTAAAAGTTAGGATGCAGGTTTCATGCATAGATGCATGAGAGAAGAAATGTTTTTAACCTGGATTTAAAAATGTCGACATTTGGTGAAAGTTTAATCTCCACTGGCAGTTTGTTCCACTTAACAACAACAGCTAAATGCTGCTTCTCCATGTTTAGTCTGGACTCTGGTCTGGTCTCTGGTCTGGACTCTGGCCTGGTCTCTGTTCTGGATTCTGGCCTGGTCTCTGGTCTGGATTCTGGTCTGGATTCTGGCCTGGTCTCTGGTCTGGACTCTGGTCTGGACTCTGGACTGGACTCTGGACTGGACTCTGGACTGGACTCTGGTCTGGACTCTGGTCTGGACTCTGGTCTGGACTCTGGTTTGGACTAGTTGACCAGAGTCTTTGGATCTAAGAGCTCTGCTAGGTTTATATTCTCTGAAAATATAACAGATGTATTCTGGGCCTAAAGCATTCTGGGATGTAAACAAGCAGAATGGTTTAAAATCTATTCTGTGACTGACTGGAAACCAGTATAAACTAGAAACCAGTATAAACTGGAAACCAGTGTAAAGATTTTAAAACTGGTGTGATGTGTTCAGATCTCTTAGTCCTGGTTAAAACTCCAGCAGCAGCGTCTGGATGAGCTGCAGATGTTTAATGTTCTTTTTAGGAAGTCCTGTTAAAGACCAGTACAGTAATCCAGTCTACTAGAGATGGATTCATGGAGGAGTTTCTCCTGGTCTTACTGGGAGATTAAACTTTTAATTCTGAAAAGAAAAGCACATCAGCATCCAGCTGAGATACATCAGTATCTTAACCAGCTGCTGGTTCTGTGTTCTACCAGACACGTTTACTTTCAGTGTGTAAAATATCCACAGCTTTATCATGTCCAGTTTAACATGTGAGGTTCTGTTCTGTTAATCAGCTGCAGTGATTTGTCCTAAAGCTGCTGCACCTCTAGTTTAATTCTTTATGTAGTTAATTATGTTGTTTCATCTGATTGAATTAAAGCTCTGGTCTAGAGTTTGTTGGGTTGTTGAGGTTGTTCATGATGAGTCAGAGCTCCTTTAGACTCCTGGCTACCAGGGACTGTGAACTGTGTCTTGAATGGATTCATGTTGTTATGTTGATGCGTGTCTTTAGTATGTTGGTTATGTTGATTTTTACCTAACACACTATCTCAGAAGCAGCACTGCACACATTGTTTTACTTAAGGCTGCTATCTTCTGGGCTGTTGTATTTGATTTGTCGACGGCTGTTCATGTTTCCTCCTGATACAGTTTTTAAAAAGTGTATCTTAAGTTTTTATTATACAGTGTTTATTCTGATGATTTTGAATTTTTCACCTGACAAATACCCTAATTTACAAAGAAACTAAAACTAACACTAAACTAATAAAACTAAACTAAAACTAAGCATTTTTAAAAAACGAAAATTAATAAAAACTAGAAAATTTGCTAAAAAAAAAAAAAACTAATTAAAACTAACTGCATTTGAAAATAAAAAGTCAAAATGAAATAAAAATTAATAAAAAATCCAAAACTTGGGTGAAGTCATCCTTCAGTTTTGCTTAGTTGAGCTTGAGGCTGAGCGATCTCCTGGAGAGCTGCTCTGTGACGCTGTGAGCGCAGGGAAAGCCGCCGTGTCGTCGGCGTTCTTCACCAGGCGACACTGAGGCCGTGTGGCTCTGCAGTCTTCGGTGTAGAGGATGAAGAGCAGCTGTGAGAGCACGCAGGCTTGAGGCGAGCCAGTCGAGGCGTTGACCCGAACTCTTTGTGACCTGTTGGTTAGAAAGTCCAGAATCTACAGGCTGAGCTGATGGTCCAGATGGAGGTGATTTTTGTTGGGAAGGATGTGAGGCTGCAGTGTGTTGAATGCAGAGGAGATGAGGCAGATGTCTGGACTGCAGGCAGGCCAGTTCAGCAGCCGGACTCTTCTCCTGTGAAGCCATGCTGCTGTGATGGATGCAGGATGTAGTTCAGCATCGTCTTGCTGAAATCTGCAAGGCCTTCCCTGAAAGAGACGTTGTCTCCACACATCACCTGCTCTTTTAAATGCTTCCACCCTGCTGAAGATGTGACCGGGAATTTCTTACAAGTGAGTAATTTTGATGTTAGTTTAGTTTTTTTTATTTTTGGATCAGTACCGTTGATAAAATATCTCACTTTCAGCGTTTGAAATTTAGTCTGTGTTTTGGGGCGGCGTGGCTCAGTGGGCAGAGTTCATGTCGAGGTGTCCTTGAGCAAGACACCAAACCCCAAACTGCTCCTGAAGGGTTGTGGTTGAGCGCCTTGTATGGCAGCTTCCACCATCAGTGTGTGAAAGTGTGTGTGAATGTGATGCATGATGTAAAGCGCTTTATAAATACAGACCGTTTACCAGTTTGTTGTAAATAAAATGTTTGAGGTTTACAAGTTGCAGAAATAAGTGTTTATTTAGAATTTACAATGTCCCACTGTTTGTTGAAAGGGGTCGTAAATAACGTTTAACAGTAATTATCTGGATTTTAATAACATAATTAACATATTATTCAAGTATGTACAAGCTGACGAAGATAATGGAAGATCCTTCACACCCTCTACACAACGCCGTGACGAAACAACAGAGTGTGTTCAGTGGGAGGCTTGTTCAAGTCCGATGCAAGACAGAGAGATACAGAAGATCCTTCCTTCCAGCAGCTATCAGGCTGAAGAACAAAGCCCTTAATTAATTAATGTGATTGTTTCACTAAAAAATTACTAAAATGAATTTCCCTTTGGGATTAATAAAGTATTTTTCATTCATTCATTCATTATTCCACTAACATAAATGTCTTTAGCTTGTGTAAATGCATTTTAGTTATAGTTATAAATACTGTAACCGCTGACCAAAACTTACGTTAAAGTGCTCAGATGGGGATAAAAGGTGAAACAGAAGCATGCACTAGTCCTTCCTGCCAGTTTGTGACTTTCACCTGTTGCATGTTTCAGTTTCTGCCCACAGAAAATGGGAATGCAGGGAATGAAATATTCATCATGAAAGATGCATCTATTTTAGACCAAACATGGCAAACTCAGGGGTGAAGGGGCTGCTCACTTCGGTCCCATGAGTTCTGCAGGTTTTCCATGTATCTTCTTTATAGGCTGTTAGATCCATTTAATTTGAGTCAGGTGTGTTGGAGCAGGAACACATTGAAAACCTGCAGTACTGAGTAGTCCTGGTATACACACTCAGTGGCGACTTCATGTTCAACTGCTTGTTAACACAAATATCTAACCAGCCAATCAGATGGCAGCAGCTCAACACATTTACTCGGGGAGACGTGGTGAAGACGACTTGCTCAACCGAGCATCAGACTGAGGAAGAAAGGGGTTGCGGGTCTGAGTACTTTGGAAACTACTGATCTACAGGGTGCTGGGGTGCAATATGTCAAATTTTAATTCTGATTTTGGCTCCAAACAATCACAAAAACAGTGATATCAACAAAAATGTAGTTATATTACGCTCTATTTTATTATGTGTTCAGAATGACACGTGAACTTCTGCTGCATCCGAAGGTGAGTCCGTGCACATCCCGGCAGTAGTACTCAGACCCTCCAGTGACCAAGCCTGAACCATACGGGAAAGCAGCGGTCTCCATGACAACACCACGTCCAGTGTCTGCTGCAGCTTCACTTCCTGAACTTTCTCCGTCCGTTTTCTCTGCTCAACATCAGGCCGGAATGATTTAGGAAAAACTCCAGTTGTGATTTTTCTCACATGTATTTTGATTTAGATTTCAGCTTCTGTTTCGTGTTCATGCAGAAATGTAAATCTAACATGAGATGGTGGATTAACACATGGCCTGTAAATATGAACGGCTCTTGGTTCTGACCAGGACATAAAGCTGGGACACGAACATCTTCACTTACCAGCAGCATGATGCAGCCTGCGGCCCAAACACTGACTTCTCCTCTAGAAAGGTTTCTACTTTGTCCTTGTAGTGAAAACTAAATAGTCTGATGCCGTTGATGCAATTTCCACCACAGCTCCGCATTTCTCTCTACAGGATTTCAGCATCATGCACAGCAGTTTCACCCTGATGCCACACAGGCAGGTTTTCTCTCTCCAACCAGCAGAAAATGCATATTGGACAATACGAGTCTTCATCCAGCTGGAAATCGGACAGAAATCATGTTTTTTAAAGACAAACTACAGAACGTTTCCCAGAAAGGCGCCCCTTGTTGTCGGCTAATCCAGCCCATCTTGCATCCGACCTGCACTGTGGGATCTCTGCAGCCTGTAAAAGACAGTCTCAGCTAGACTCTTGTTCCGTTTCTTTCTCTCTTTCTTCATTGATGTCTTCTTGTGTTTCTTTGGTGAATCAGTCACACGGCCGGTGTGTTTCTATGCGCTTGCTAGCATGTGACGCGTGCGTAATGCAAAACTCAGCTGCACTGTTCTCCGGCTCCAGAAATATGCATGATCGATGCCACCGTGCCATCAACCGAATCCGGAACGCAGAGTTTTAAGGTCGGAAAATTACGTAATGCGTCTTTAAAGGAGGCGAAGGTGCTGAGAACTTTACGTCCATCACAGCGATGCAGCTGCACGAGCTGAATCGATGTCATTGTAGGAATTTCTGAGTTGTATTTTGGCTTAAAATGGATCCAGTAATCTTTGTAGGTTTTATTAATGTTATCTGGGATCTGCACTCTAAGAATATTTAGAGTGACTCCACTCAGTAAAACCATCGTTTTTCACTTCATCAGGACAAGTTGGACTGTTGTCTTTTCTTCGCTGGTTTTTGTCTCACAGTTTCAGTCAATTATAATAATAATAATGAAGGATTAGATTTTTTATATAGCTCTTTTCAAGGCACCCAAAGCGCTTTACATTGTACCCATGATTCATTCACTCCACATTCACACACTGATGGCGGAAGCTGCCATGCAAGGAGCTCAACCACGACCCATCAGGAGCAATTTGGGGCTCGGTGTCTTGCTCAGAGACACAGAGATATGAGCTCGACGTGCCAGGGTCGAACCTGCAACCCTTGGGTTACAGGATGGCCACTCTACCCACTGAGCCACGGTGCCCCGAATTATTCTGGCAAATTAGTCCGTGATGTGGTTTGAAGACGTAAGTGTAGCTGTTACATAATGTTTACTGTAAACATGAGTCGTGTCTTCACCTCGTCTCACATCGTGTTGAAGCCTGGCACTTTTTAACATGAGGAGGGAGGTGGAGTCTCCTCCTCCAGCTCGGTGAGAGCGGGTAATAATAAGTCAGTGTGGGGAATGTAATACAACTCAAATCCGATAAGAACATATTTGAGGTTCAGATACAGCAAAATCCCACTTTTTTTATTTAAAAAGAGAAATACAGGAACAAACCTGCAGCAACTGTGTGATGCTGTCACGTCAATATGGAGCAAAACCTCTGAAGGTTTCCGCCACCTGCTTCCAGCTACCACACCAGGGATTAAAAAAGGGGGTCTGACCCGATACTAGAAGGTGTGTCTAATAAAACTGCCCATTTTGATTCCAGTCCCATTAAAACTCAGTGTAAACTCCAGCATTACTGCGGTCACAACCTTTGTCAGAAAGGACGATGAAGCTGAACCTAAGGCCTTCTGAATCCAACCGGAGCAGAAAGAGTCCGCCACTCTTTCTACTTTTACAAACTAAAGGAACCACATATAAGCTTGTATCAAGAGAAAAGGGCTCCTGGGGTGAAGTATTTTAAGTATGAGGTTTTTAACATACGATGGAGCAGGTCATTCAGGACTTCATATGGAAGGAGAGGAAGTTTCATTTCTTTTTTTAGGACTGGGCTGGATCTGCAGCTTTACCAGTCCCCCCCATCCTTCACCCTTTCTCCCTCTCCATCGCTTTCTTTCATCTGTTCAACAACTGAAGGGAAAAAGTGAGAATATTTTCCTGATGAGCACTAGTTTCTATCAGAGGTTTTAAATACTAACTTTAACTCCTCTAAAAAGGACTTTCAAAGCTGTGATGATTCATCATGTATCGTATGTCTGGATGTTTTGCATTTGACAGGTTAAAGTGAAATGATTCTCATAAAAACATCAACTTGTAAAATGTGTTTACTTTGAATTCCCAAGTGATTGGAAGAGAATGAAACCTAAATGTTTTTATTTCTGTTGTGAAAGTAGTTGCTGCTGTTATGGTCTTCAATTACAGGCTTGGATCAGTTTTTCTTTTTCTTTAGTAGCAAACATTTCTCTTTAATGGCTGTGGCTAATCATTTCACCAGGACCGCTTCTTGGCCGCACGTGGAAGCAGTTAGATGCAACTTGGGCTATGACAGAACAGTGAAATTCATGCTTGCATGACTGATATCACGCAGTGAGAAATTGAAGTAATTATGATCATTTAGTGAGAGTTTGCAGTGTTCAGTAGCTGCATGCTTGTGCCGGCTCTTCCCCTCAGTCTTCGGACGTGCGGGAAGAGATGTTGGTTGGGTCTTAACTCCTCAGACGCAAGCTTTGACTGCCTGCAGTAAACTTGGATGAAGCTGTAGGTGGTGACATTACATCGTGATGCAAGCAAGGCCTCCAGTGCTACTTGTTTTTTGTCTTGCTTTTTTAGAACGTAATTCCACCAATAAATGCAATCTGAAGTTTTTATGGTTTTATGGTTTCTTTCTCTAGTTAATGAGCTTAGCCGGCCAAAGGCCCATTATTTCTGAGCACACAACAGACCTAAAAACTGACCAAACTGAGGAGAGAGTTTTAAAAATAGTCTGTACATTCAAATGCTTGTTAACGCAAATGTCTGATCAGCCAATCACATGACAGAGATGATGAGCAAAGCCAAGATGTGAAGAAGACTTTGGTGTTTGAACCTCAACCATGGCCTTTCTGTGTGGAGTTTGCTCATTTCCAATGCATGCATGGGTGGGGTTAACTGGTAATTGTTAGGTCTGCTTGCGTATGTTTATTTGGCTTGTTTATCTCCATGTTGGCCCTGGGATGGACTGGTGACCTGACCAGGCTGTAGCCTTTGTCCCATCTGATAGCGGCTGGGTTTGACTCCAGGTCCTCAGAAACCCTGAACATGAATAAGAACGTATAGAAAGTGGATTCATGGATTTTGAGAAGCTCCAAAACCACAATGTTTTTAATACCAATCAGCATCCTATACTGGTAGTATTTCAGACTTTTACTTCCTTGTGTTTAATCTGATTGGTTGAAATTTGCTCATGACTTTGACAGACAGATGCTTTCTGAGGATAACTTTTTTTTTTTTTAAATACCCAAAAAAGGCTTTAAAGGATGTAATTATGACGTGTACAGTCATTTCTGACTGTCCATTGGCAAACTGCAGACCGGGGCCCAATTTTTCCAGTATAAAGAGGTTTGGGGCCCATTCAGATATTTAAATGTATTCATTTATCTGATCTCACTCGTGTTTTCATTTGTAATTAATAACCAAAGCAAATCCAATAAGTTTAACAGTTACAACCATTTAAAATACCTGACATGATACAATAAAATCATGTTTATTTATCATGTGGATGTGAACCTGCACATACAACAAGAACAGTTGTATGGTTGACAGTTCATGGAATAAAATCAGGCCGCTGTAAAACAAATATGAAAGCTCAACTCAGGCTCATGAACTCAAAAACCAGGGATTATTATGTGATGTTGACAGGTTTTCAACGTAGTGAGTCCCGAAGGACCCGCAGGTGGCGATTTGAGTGAGTTCCTGAGAAATTTAATGGATCACCAATTTTTAAAAATTATTTTCTATTTCTTATATTGTGTTTCTTAAATTGTAGTGTTAAACTCCTTTGATGGCTCTGTGGTATGACTGTTGGCGTTTTATTATCCCTCTTTTTTAAAACCATTTAATGAACATTAATTGTACTTGTGGTAAATATTTGCTGTTTTGGTGGGTTGGCACCACTTTCTCCTTCATCTTTTTGCTTTTAAATATTTCTTCATAACTTGCTACAGGCTAGCGGCTAGCTGAACGTCTTCTTCTGCTTTCAAATAACTGACTCTTTACTGCCACCAAGTGGTGGGGAGCTGTATTGTAACTGAGCTTCTCATGGAGAACAGTAATACTGTATCTCTCGCGTCTTCAGGTGGTAACTCGTGCTGCCCTCTAGATGGCGCTCGAGGCCCCAGCATGTGGTTAAGAATCACTGTTGTTGACGATAAACATGTAAATATTGCATAAATAAATTAAACAAGCCTTTTTCTAGCATAATGGTGATTGGACGTATGAACTCTGCTGTTCTAATATCAGGCCAGGTACTTTAAGCTGTTTTAAATGCTAAAAACACATTTCAAGATTTATTGAGAGGAACTTTTGTGTGAGTTAAATTTTAATATGAGCTCAACGCTGTGGAACGGATCTTAAAGAAAAGAAAAGAGGAGGGAAGTGGAGTTGTTCTCCTGGTTTGGTTCTTCGTTGTTGGCAGTAATAAAAATGAAGGGGAGCTGTTGGGAGTAAACATGTAGAAGCTCTTATCGGTATGGTGTCTCACTGGCATATCCTGTTACTGCAATCGGCAGAAGTATGTTGGTGAGAAGGAGGCAGGACTCTTGACAAACTGTGGCATGCGCTGCGATGCTTGGCTGGCTGTACATACTGTACTCTGCAGCTGTCAGAAACAACTGCTCACATGGCCTGCAGACAAGTGTGACAACATACCTTATTGAATGATGAAAACTATTCCCTTCATGTTGGCGTATGCTCAGCCATCAGGGCGTCAAATGTAACACAAAATGATTAACAAGCTGCAGTTTGTTCCTTCTCTGCGAGGTATGGAAAAGGGACATGGACCACTGTGAATTTGTGTCATGTTTTCTTTTGTTTTTATTCTTCACTAAAAACTCTGTCTCTTTCTGAGGGTTGGTCACTAGTAGAAATAATGGTCCTTTGGCCGGCTAAGCTCATTAACCCAAAAAAACACAGCATAATAAAAAGTTTAGAGCTGTATGTACTGCTGGAGTTATGGTCAGGAAAAGCAATACATCGCATGGCCTCAGCTGCTGTTATTTTAGGTGTTAACATTGGCAGTGGATTTATTTATTTATTTTTCTGCAGATGCTTTATCCAAACTTTTTTTTACACTCCAGAGGGGTATTGCACGAAACCAAGATAAGGGATTAAGCCGGGATATGTTGGTTATCCTGGCTGAATTTAGCCCTAAGTCAGTTGCATGAAAGCAGCTCAAACTAATCCCGGCCAAGTTACTGTGGTGATTTATCCGCTGCAGCTAGCCTGCTCCAGACCAGGCTAACTCCAAAGGCTAAGATTAATCCTAGCGAGTCACCTGCATGTCCAAAGTCAATTCTATGACGAATGAATGTGTTTTACAGCATGTCCATGGTCTTCCTAAGTATGGCGCGTCATTTTAATCATCCAGTATTAAAATATTACATATACAGTCACTGTACATTTAATCGAAATCTGTTCGTAATCGCAACAGCCTTTTTATATGGATTCGAGTTGTAGTATTATTATTCTATTCTATTCTACAGTCATTTAGCAGACGCTTTTATCCAAAGCGACTTACATTTGAGAGGAAGAACAACACAAGCATGAATTCAAACAAGATGGGACATCATAATTAAGTGTTAGTCAGACCGCTTTTGAGTCCAGTTAGACCCAGGTGCTGTCGTGTAGTGCTAGTGCAGTGCATATAATTTTTATTTTATTTTTTTTAGTCATTTTATTTAAATACAGGATCACGATTTCATCACACAATATCAACTTGGTCATAAGTGCATGATTTCATCAGGCCAAGTGTTATATTGCTATGCTGATGAAGACTGCTCGTCAAATTGCTGTCAGAGGTTTTATAAATATGTGTTTTATTGCATTAATTGAGATTACAAAACACAGCGGATGAGGTTACAAAGGTGTATTCAAAGAAATCCATGACGAGGGCAATGTAGAATATTCAGGTCCAACTCCCCTTCACCTGTTCCCTCTTCATAATGGCTTGCCCTTTTTCGGAGGATGTGCTGGACGAGGAAGCCCGCATCCTCAGAAGAGCATTCAGACGTGAACGAGTCTTCAGGGACAGCTCACATCCCCTGGCCTTTGGAGATGACTATGTCATTGAGAGATACAGATTTTCGGTTACTGGATTTCCAGGTCCAGTTTTCTGAGTGTCCGGCGTTTAATCTCAAGATCCAGCTCCATTCCTTGGAGCTTGCTCTTTTTGAGTCAGCTTTTAACATCTGCCAGCTCTCTCTCTCTCTCCAGGTGCCCTGAATAAAGCGTTCTGACAGTTTGTGAAGTCTGTAAAGGAAATGTCAGTTAGCACAGCAGGATTTGTGCGTAATGTAGATGTACTTTAGCCAATACTCACAATGTTACCAGGCCGCTTAGGAGACTGTGCAGCATCCGGGTCCTGCTACACATTTTCTATTAGCACCACATCACTGACTTCATATCCTTCATGGAATAAATAAGCAGGCCAATCCCATAAAACTGACATGCCTCAAGCCTTCTGGACTCCACTGACACAGTCTCCTCATCTGCAGACGTGCATTCTGCAGCTGCAGATGTGCCTTCCCCCTGCCGTATACATGCAGCGAGAGGACTCGGATTAAGATTTCACAGAACATACCAAGCCTGTGATTTCGAGACACTGTACTAACCGGATCATCTTCTGGTGGCTCCAAAAGTGTAATTGTGTTCCCAGACACTGCAAGGTTATCCAAAGTCAGACACTATATTATATTTGATTGTGTTCCATGTGCAGTAGAATTGCAGTACTTTGTGTACCTTGTATGAAGCGGACAGTTTCTGTGGCTGGGACAGAGTCAGTTATTGTCCCTCCCTGGATCCCCTCCATCACTAGCCTCCCTTTATTTAAATGGAGGCCAGTTCCTCTGCTGGAGTCACATCCTGGCTTGGTGGGCCGCCCCCTGTGCCAGTTTATAGGCCTTTTTTTAACTGCTACAATCATACAGACATTGAACATGTCAGCAGACACCTCATCTATTCACCTCATTTGTTCACGGTTATCTACTTTGGAGTCACTTACCAGCCTGCAAAATGTTCTTATATTTAATTTTTACTTGCTGCCAGGTCCTTTTATGGTCAGACAGGTTTGTCCTTTATGAAGGACAGAAAGATAAAATAGATAAAAACGTTACATGAGGAAAATAGATTAAATGACACATTGTGGATAATTGTTTGCTCTACATTTCCTGAGTAACATGCACCTGCTTGTCACTCTTAAAGTATACAACAGTTAGTGGATTTGAAAAGTAACTCCTTTAATTGTAGCCTAATTATGACAGTTCCAGTGGAGCACTGTTTATTAATTGTACAGTTTTTGACTACTTACGCATTGAGCCGGTCGGCTATTGTCTGCCAGGCTCTCTCGCGTTCTTTACTTATGGCATTGGTATTGCCTTTTTTCCTTATAATATCCTTAACTTCGTCAGAGAACTCCGTCAGGAGCTGTTGTTCAGCGGCCGTGACGTAGGACGCGCGACTTTTATCCATTTCCCCATCGGTGATTCTGTGAGCGATCGCGAGGTCTGCTTCAGTATGCCGTGCACACGCACTTATCCCAACTATCTTCACCTGGCTTAACCTAGCCGCACCTTCTCATCCTGGCTCAGCAAACGTGCAACCAATTAAGCCAGGATAGGCCGTGCAAGCTAGGTCAAGCTGGGCTTGCTTAATTATCCTGGATTGCTTTATTCTGGTTTCGTGCAATACCCCTCAGGAATTATCAATCCCCCCCAAAAGTCATGTCTGTGCCTCTAAACTGTGCATTTGTAAGCATTTGTCACAAAAAGAAAAACAAGTTTGACTGCTTGTTTATTGCTGATTGAGAGTCTGTGAATGGGGTTACATTCAGTCTCCTGCTTATGTTTTCTGTGAGCCTGCTAAGCTGTGCTTCTTTGAACCACTGTGTTTTTTCAGTAAATTGAAGCTACATTTTTAGGAGAGCTGTAGAAATTGCGCGAGCTTTTGAAGAAAGAGTAAATGCGAGTGTTTAGAGCATGTTGGGCGGTTATAGTGACGCATTACCGTCGCCACCAGGGTCTGAAGCTCACGTCAGATCGTGGGGGTGGACCATGAACTAAGCCTGCTCACTAATGGAGGAACTGACTTAACAACCATTGCAACTTAAAAGATGCATGAAAGTATGCAGACGGTGACGTATGACAGCATTTGAAATGGAAAGGGAGCATATATGGGCCTCAATGGGGTGCTAACTAGCTTACACAGGGCTCTAGACCATAGGATCACCAATTCTGGTCCTCGAGGGCTACTGTCCTGCAGATTTTAGATGTTTCCCTGCTGCAACACACCTGATTCAGATCACTGGGTCGTTAACAGGATGCTAACTTGACAACAAGCTGTTGGAGATCCATTTAATTTGAAGCTAAAAATAAAAACCTGCAGGACCGGAGTGGGTGACCCCTGCTCTAGAGCTGCAGAGTTTGCATCTAACTTTTTTTAATTTCCACCTTAAAAATATTTTGATGCACCCAAATTATCCCAGCGTGGCTTTCAGCACCACCGTTTGATCATTACCCAAATACATGGATGGTTACTTAAATGATTGTGAAGAGAAAAAGGTTTTGGAAAAGATTTCTCTTTATTTCAAACAAACTGTTCATGAAATGCAGCTGCTCTGTGGTTTTCTCTTCTTCTTTATCAGCAAATATATTCTCAGCCTGATGCTTCACCAGAACCCAGAACTTTTCTGAGGCCACATAGTGTTAAATTCTTTAGTTTTTGGACTGTTTTGGTGTTTCTGTCAGCCTCTTAGTCAATTCTGAATCTCTGGAGAAGACTTGGTCTCAGTTTTTTCAGGTTACGTCACACAGACGGGGGCTGCAGAGGTCATAATTTAACCAGAGCTTTAAATTTTATTGATAAAATTTTACACAACATGCAGGTTAGAAAAAAAATTTCTAACTTAATAGAGTTCGTGTTGAACTTAGGCAGGCAGACCAAGAGAGAGTAATAAGTAAGAAGAATAAAAAATAGAAGTAAATAAATTTAAACAAGGATATGCAAAATCAAATGTAAGAACAACAATGTGCAAACCAAAATAGAATTTAAAAAGTAGAATAAAATGTGGTGGATAGAAGCAGCAGGTGGAGCCTGGTGTCTAAGCAGAGCTGACTTATTGATCAGAGTGATGAACAGATTTCCTGTATCTGTCCGTACGCCAGCGGAGCGTCTCAGCCTGGTAGAGAAGGATCTCCGCTGTCTCACCAGTGTGTAGTGTGTAGGCCTGTCTTGATAATAAATTTTGCTGTGTGACTAACACACAAAGCGATAATGTTGTCAGTTTGAGACCATTTTCAACTAATATAATGACAGTGCCATAATAATGCAAATACAGGGTGTATTTGCATTATTATGGCAAATGCATTATTCAAAGATCAATAAACTTTCAATCCTAAAGAACATTTTACACTGGAACTGAAAGAAATTTTAAATAACAAAACAAAAAACAATAAATAGAACTCATCTATGAGCAGTGAGTGAACCGTGATGCGACGCAACGCTGCTGTGATGCGACGCTGCTGTGATGCGACGCTGCGCCTTTTCATATATGCCAGGGCTGCGACCCATTTGGAATCCTACTGAGCCTCTCCATTAGCCAGCATTGCTCTTGATGTGTTTTTCAGCTTGAGAAATCGGAGGATTAGCGAGAGATGCGCAAGTTGGCAGTCCTGTAAAAAAAAATGCGGCGTACCGGCTCGTACAGGTTAAGTTGTTCACCACGGCCTTGTTCAGCTACATGCTGCTGTCACGTATGACACGAGAGAGATCACTCCGCAAGAAACGAGAGCATTCAGTCGGGATACTTCATAGTGAAACCTACTGTCATACACAGTCTATGGTAAAGTAAGAGAGAAAGAAAAAAAAAAGGGAAATTCCAGTTTGTACCTGATGACGGGTATAACTCAAAGGAAAAATGAAATCTGTGTGCTTGTACTACATTTTTGTGTTTCAGCACGTGGAGTTAAGTTGTGGAACAAGAAGTTCAAGAAGCGGTACGAACACTTGGTTTTCACACGGAACAGGGAAGAAGGCAGTTGGCAGTTATTGGGAGTTTTTGTTTCATGTTTATTATGTAAATATTATAATTAGTTGTGAACATGTTAAAACAGGAATTGAACTAGTATAACATCAGACTTTTGATGTAAAATGGAATAAGGACAGTATTAAATAAGCTCATGCTTCCTTTTTGAATGTGTTGGTTAGCAGTGTTCCATGTAATATGCCAACATTCATATTCATTCATAAAGTCCCACCAAACAGAATATTAGAATATAATAGCATAGAATCTTCTCATTTGATTCAGAAGTCTTGAGTTTACCATGAGCACTTGGTTTTCATCTGACAAGTAAATGCAGCGTGCTGCAAAAGGCTGATTCATGTAGGTGTTTGGGAAGTTTCCATCTGTTAGTTGCAATGTTCCATCATCTGGGTTCAGTTTGTTGTCATTACTGCCCTAGAAAGCATGCATAGAAAGTTTGGCTGAAAATCATTTTAGGGAAGTTTTAGAGCTTTGCATTTATAACTAGAGCAGATTTTCCAAGTTTTCTCGGGCTGTAAGAAGATCGTTGGTTCTCTGCAGTCGTGTCTCATGCAAGTTGTTTTGGTGGAGTTCAAGTTCAAAGTTTAGTCGGGTCATGTAAGGACACTGAGATTGAAGTTTGCTTTGGCTCAGTGCTGCAGCCTCATGCTTTTCCTTTCTGAGGCTGTATGTTCTCCACTATGCGTCTGTTTCCCAGACTCCCAGTTCCTGCTACACTCATTCAGATCAACAACAGTCCATAACAAGAATCCCAGATGCTCCCACTCAGTTTTAATGGTAATGACCAGAACTTGGGCCAAATGGTTTTTTAGCATCCAAATTAGGACAGCAACGATTGATTATTCTACAGACTGTTGATGTTTTTAAAAAGAGGCTTAAGACCTACCTTTTTATCTTAGCTTTTAATTAAATTTAATTTGGTCTTAATTTATTTTTAATTTTATGTCTTATTTTATTTTCATTTAATTTTACTCAACTGTATTTCTTTCTTTCTCTTTTTATTTATTGATTTTATTTATTTATTTACTACTAGCTTATTGTTTCTCAAGGTTATTTAATCTTTGTTTCAACTCCAGTGTTTTCCTCACGGGGATCCTCCATGCCAGGGACTCCTGGGGGTTGTTGCTGTGGTGATCGCTCTTGTGTGGGTGGCTGGGGCCCTACACTGCAGCCATATGGCTGGGTTTGTGTATGTGTGTGTGTATTAAAGGTTAAATTCTGTTGTCCGTCCGTTAATTGGCTAAGTTTTTCTAATGTTACATCGTAAAATTAGCGTTAGCTGAAACAGACAACGGAAGGGAAGTAAAAAGAAACAAACACTGGCTTGCTGTTACCAGTAGCAGCCATACAACCTTTAAATAACATCTATAGCTTCTGCTTCTCCTGTTATCTTCATCAACTGTCAATCACGTACATTAACCAGAGTCTGAAGCGTCTGCTGCTTTATATCGAGATGCTGCGTCATGTAAGTTGTTTTGTTGTGGAAAACTAGCTTGGTCTTACAGTGAAGGCACCGTACAGTGTTTTAGTTTGTGTTTGAAATGATCCCATACGTGGAGGTTTTCTCTGTGGCTGTGTCCGAATGTGCTCCCTACTCCCGACATAGTGCCCTATATAGGGGTCACGTCATTTTGTCAGAGTGTCCAAATGTTCAGAGAGAAAAAAGTAGGGCATTCAAAATTACCCACAATGCATCTTGAAAAGTAGTGAGCAACGATGGTCACTAGACTGGTCAATATAGACCACAATGCATTGCGGCAGAAGCTCAACATGGCGCAAGGAGGCGAAAAAATTGAGCTGCACGAAATTACCTATAAGCAAACAAACAAAGAATAAAATACAACATAAGGAATAAAAATAAAAATATTTACACACAACTTTGGATTGGATTTGGAATGACATCTTGACGCGGGTTGTGGTTGCTGTGGTGACGGCAGTTGCCACGTGGTTTGCATCGAGAAAAAAATAGGCAGCTTCGTGTCCGAATCGCCAAGATAATGAGTCACTATGTAGTGTGCTATGTAGTGAAGGAGGGGTTAGGGAGCAGGGTGGACATTCAGCCTGACTGTCTTCCTATTTTCCTTCGCTCCGTCACTTTTATCCTTGCTCTGTTGATGACTTCCTGTTGCCATCCAACAAACCAGCATGCTTCTCGTTTACTAGGAGGTAATACCAGGTTATGCAGACTTAAACTGGTTGTTAAACTGAACATTTTTATATATTTTTTTCTTGTTAAACGAAGCGTCAGTTACTAATCCAAATCCAGGTTAACTCTAAAACCTCTACTCAAGTTTCAGCCCTGAACGTAGAGATGAGTACCCTTTGATTCTGATAAAATATCTGGTTTAGAGCTCTGAGACCTGAATGATGCACACTGGCATGTTTTTGGGATTAAATTAGTGCCAAATAATTTGTTCTTCTTGCAAATTTTAGCATTAATAACACACCGATATTTTAATAACAGATCTAGTGAAGACTTAATAATAATGCGTAACATCCATTCATTTTTCCACGGGGCAGATCTTTTATGTTCTTATCTCGTTTGGCTGTTGCAAGTTTATGATGCACGTTCTTATTTTTGTAGGTGACATTCAGTAGTGCATGCTACTGAAACCTACAGAGCCCTGCCGCTCTTACAGCTTTTATTTCTTTTACTTATTTTCTGAGGTATAATTGAGGGTTAGAAACAAGCAACCACATCAGTGAAAAGAAGGAAAGAAGCCCAAATCAAAGTTGACAATAAGTGGACCAGTGACAGCTGTGGGGATAAAGCAATGCAGTGTAAAGCAGCTGTGTGTGTGTGTGTGTGGCCAGGAAACTCAGACTCACAAAGGGGGTGGGGTGGGGGGGGGGGGGGGGGGGGGGGGGACTACAGAGTGAGACATCATTTCCTTTTTTTTATCTCTGTTGAGAATTGCACATGTGCAATAAAGTCCACCAGTGGAAAAATATGGCGGTGGACTAGGGAGCAAAACGGCAGCAGAGGACGTCAAAAGTCTGGGCTAACTTTACGTTAAACTTATAAAATAAATTAAATGCATGCGAGATTTGTAAAGCGGACCTTGCGTACCACGCAAGTATGTCTGCAATGCTCGAACATTTAAAGAGGAAGCACGGCGGACTTTCATAACAACCTCATGCAAGATTTCGAAGCTGAAAGTGAAATAAGATCCATTTATAATAATCATGAGATATATAATCCGATTGGTCGACTAGTCGTTTTAATAGTCGGTGACTAATCGACCATCAGAATGGTTATTAGTTGCAGCCCTACTCAGCTGTAGATATTTATAAAACTAGCAGTCAAATATTTCTCTGTCAGCTCAGTGTGTGGCAGTGTGAGTTCTCAGGCTTGCTAATCTGTGCCCTTCTATGGTAAAACTTGTTATAGTGGGTAAGGATAGTTTTTTTTAATTGCAGATAGTCATATAATTGTAAGAAATGGAGTAGTTTACACAACTATTACCACAATCTGCAACTGTCTTGTTTTAACCAGCACCTGGAAGTAATATGTTACTTTTACTACAAGGTGGCGTTAATTTTCCAAACTGTCAATCACCAGGAAAAAACAACAGAAGAAGCTTCACTGTTTCTAGAGTCTGTTAGAAAGTGTGTTAAGCTGTGAGATTTGATGCTAATGGAGCTTTGATTCCAGTAGCATTTGCATTGTTCCGCTATTCTCCTGTAACGCCACAAGATTTATTTTTATCCAGGGTTGCATTCATTTTTCACCAAGATCTTGTATTGATGATGGAGAGTCCCACCACTGCACCAAAGAACATCCCAAAGATTCTCCATGGGGTTCAGGTCTGGACTCTGAGGTGGCTGATCCATGTGAGAAAATTATGTCTCCTGTTCTCTGAACCACTCTTTCACAATCTGAATAAATGAATATGAATATGGCTGTGCCATCAGGGAAGATGGAATAACCTGTTCATTCAGGTAGTCAGCTGACCTGATCCATGTGATCATCGGCTGCATCAACTCAGACGGCTTCGCCAGAGCAGATAAAGTGGAGCTAAGAAAGATCTACATTAGGACAGATGACTATGTATTAGGGCTGCTCTATTATGGGAAAAATGATAATCATGATTATTTTGATTGAAAATGAGATCTTAATTATTTAACACGATTAGAGAAAAAGAGAGAGTGTTTGTCTCAGACCAGCAGCTATGTTCTGCCCGGTGTGATCTGGAAAAAAAATGAGTCTCGAGACATTTCGTTTTCACGTTGAAATCTGCGTCAATAAAATGTAGCACGACATTTATATAAGGCTGTATGGTGAGACTTGACCACAGGTCCGTAGCGGAGGCTAAACATTGGACTGTAGCCACATCATCCAGGGCAGGAGAGACTCTCCACTAACATGGAGACAAGATGCCGGTGATGCTGTTTGTCCAACGCGTTGATGAGGTTCTTAAATCCGGGTTGTTCACTGTTAATTGAGAAAAAAGTTGTTTGTTTAACGTTTGTTGTCTCTGGGAGCTGGGGGATTATTTAGTCGCGACTCATAAAAATTGAACATTTTTCTGTTTTCTTGTGTCGCGTCGCAATCCCCCGTGTGCACGTCTACGTGAACGAGCGCAACATTTCACATGCACGAATGTTGTCTGTCGCTTGGTTGGAGGAGGGCAGTGATTTTCGCCTCATCACACAAATTCCATAGAAAATGAATGGAGAAGGAGCAACATTGCCTCTAGTGTGCCCAGCCCTTAACTGACGAGGTGTTTGCAACTCATGCTGAATAAAACTAATGCAGTCGGGCTGTGGGAGGAGTCTGCAGCAGTTGGAGGAGTCTTCAGCAGTGGGAGGAGTCTGCAGCAGTGGGCGGAGTCTGCAGCAGCGGGAGGAGTCTTCAGCAGTGGGAGGAGTCTGCAGCAGCGGGAGGAGTCTGCAGCAGCGGGAGGAGTCTGCAGCAGCGGGAGGAGTCTGCAGCAGTTGGAGGAGTCTGCAGCAGCGGGAGGAGTCTGCAGCAGCGGGAGGAGTCTGCAGCAGCGGGAGGAGTCTGCAGCAGTGGGAGGAGTCTGCAGCTGAGCGCTGCAATGCCAGCAGCGCTCGATTTGCAACTGAAAACAGCACAAGAGGAAACTGCCAAAAATAATTCATTTTTATGATCGTTGAAAACCCAGATCGCAATTGTGATTAAAATTCGCTTAATCGCCCAGCCCTACTATGTATTGGATTTTGATGTGAGGTAGAAGCAGCTCCTGTAGGAGTAATAGGGTTAAAATTTTGGAAATACTGGTTAATTTCACGTTATATATTTTGTGAAAGAATCGCTAATTAAAATGTTTTATTAATTAGAAAAAGTGTAACAAGGCTGACATCATGGTAATGCATCTCATTTACTCATACATACAATGAGTAGTTCACTGTAATGTTTCCGCTACATATTTACCAAACCCTTAGGAATGATTATCAGCTCCATGCAGATGATAATTATTAGTAAATTCTACCATAAACGCAGAATTCTATCTCTCAGTTTATGATTTCCTTAGCTTCACACTTGGCATGTACATTTGTATAGGTACAGTTAGTTTTTAAATCGGTGGTGGTGGTGCATATATAACAAAAAAAGCATAATAAAACCAGCACACCCTGAAGAAGGCGGGACGACTTGCTCGGTCAGCATTTATCTCGTATGTTTCTCGGAAGATGACTTTTAGTGTAAGAGCAGAGTTTAGAGAGAGCAACATGATATTTGAGTGTGAAAACAAGAATCTTGCTCTCAAATCGAACAGTTATGCTCTTGATTAAAGAGGAAAACGCCTCCATCCGGCTGCTCTTCCTGCAGCCTAGAGGGGCTGCTGCTGCTTCTGGACGGGTAGCGTCTGGCAACACTGTAAACCAGTGCTTCTCAATCCAGGTCCTCGGGACCCCCTGCCCTGCATGTCTTACATGTGTTCCTACTCCAACACTCCTGATTCAGATTAATTAACTTCCTCATCAAGTTCTTTGCAGCCTGTTAACGAGCCATTCATTTAATCCAGGTGTGTTAAAACAGGGTTACTTTTAAAACATGCAGGCAGAGGACCTGAGGACCTGGATTGAGAAACACTGATGTAAACAATGGATCCTTCAGGGAGATGTTGTAGGGGCAGGGCTGCCTGCTGCAGTGCCTGTTTAAAATGGGTAGAGACGGCTGGTTTTTCCGTCAACCAGCTGACACCAAATGGCCTTTAAGTATCGATAGCCATGCTAATTAATATCTCACTAGAGACTAAGACTAGGGCTGGGCATCATCACTAATTTCCTGAATCGATTCGATTCACAACAGCCTGTTTCGATTCGATTTTGATGAAATCTTTCACAATATCTATTCATTTACAGCTAGTCATGTAACACCACCTGTTTTTCTTTAATATTAAAGACACTCTCATAACAATTTTTTTTTATAAAACACTGCATTTACATGACAATCAAACTCAGTTGTCTGGGAGTAATCAGATTACTGTAATAATCTGATCTGACACATCTACATTCATTCCTGCAATACCAGAACAATCCAGTGTTTCCCAGATTCACAGCCAGAAACGCTGTGATGGAAAAAAAATCCACTCAGGACAGAAAAAAGTAAAATTAAACATCCTGATGAAGCGTTTCATTCAGAGGAGTCGCTCTAAATATTCTTCAAGTTCAGGGGCCTCGTTTATCAAGCTTGTGTGGGAACAAAAGCCGGCGTACGCTAAATATAGTCAACTTTTGGGATTTATAAAAGCCAAGCTTGGCAGGAAAATGTTCTTACCTCCACGGCAACTCTGACGCAGGCGTACGCACAAAATCTAGAGAAACGGGAAACGGCGACACCAACGGTCCAGAATAAAATCAAGGAAATGATGTGAAATGTGAGACATTTGTGCACAATCCACTATTACAGGGTTCCTGCGGATCCTTAAAAAGTCTTAAAAGGCATTGAATTCACCAATCTAAAATTAAGGCCTTAATTGGCATTAAAATGTCTTAAATTGATCTTTCAAAAGTCTTAAAAATGTTTACACATAATTAGTAGGATTTTATAATTGAAATTAGTCTCAAATCTAAAAATAAATCGTAACATTCATTTTATTTAAAATGTACTGAATGTCTCTGATGAAGCGAACATGATGGCGGAACCAACAAAACAGTGACGTGGTTGCAGCGTCTCTAACTCTAAGAGCAGATGCACGTTGTTAATGTAGCAACTTTAACTACATCATGGGGAAGTGTAAATTCAGCGAAAATTGGCTGTCTGACCAAGATTTTTCTTCATGGCTGAAAGCGGAACCAGGGAATGTGTACGTGGCACAGTGTATTTTATGCAAAAAAATGTTTCAAACTCGGCACAATGGGAGTCGAGGCAGTGGTGTCCCACAATGCACAGCGCGAAACACAAAGCGTCAAAATCGAGCTGCCAACTGCATACGCCAGGTATTTCCCAGTTCTGTTCTCCTCTCGTCTCCACCATGCCTCCACCCGCACTACCGATATCAACAACTGGGACAGCAGCACCACATCTCCGGACAATGTTCGGGTGTACGCCTACACTGAAAGCAGAGGTACTGTGGTCTCTGAACACCGTGACAAAACACCGATCGTTCAAGTCTAATGAGGGAGTTTGAGACTTATTTCGAGCAATTTTCCCAGACTCCGACATTACCTACTCGTTTGCATGCGGTTCCAACAAGACGGCCTATATCAGCAAGTTTGGATTTTTATGTATTGTTTTCCCTGTCTTCAACTCTGGAAAGTGTTATGTTTTTCAAAATGAAAGTTTTTCATAGGAACAAAAAGTCATGTTTTATGTTAAAATAAACATTTGGGTGAAATTGTCCCAAACCACTTGTAATTGATGTGGTGTTTTTTCCCCCACTTTTGTTAATTGGTCTTAAATTTAATTTCAAATGACATTAAAAAAGTCTTAAAAAGTCTTAAATTTAACTTGCTTTAAGCTGTAGGAACCCTGTATTACCTTTCACACCACATGTTAGATATTAAAGCTGTTTGCAGAAATGAATAAAGATGCGCATTCCATATTAATTCTCCTAAGAGCGCACGCTCGGGGGAAAAATAGGAATTTCAGGAAAAAGGGAGATGATATTAATAAGAACCTCAACCACTAAAACAGTGCTTCCCAATCCCGGTCCTCGGGACCCCTGCCCTGCATGTCTTACATGTGTTCCTACTCCAACACACCTGATTCAGATTAATGAACTTCCTCATCAAGTTCTTTGCAGCCTGTTAATGAGCCATTTATTTAATTCAGGTGTTAAAATAGGGTTACATCTAAAACATGCAGAGCAGGGTGTCCCGAGGACCTGGATTGGGAAACACTGCACTAAAACATGTTCTGTCATTGTGAAACAAAACTTCATGTTATAAAATCCATGCAGCTAAATAAGGAGCCAGTCTGCTGCCAGCATGTAGCAGTCAGTGTGGAAAGTAGCTTTGGTCCTTCATTCCAGCAGAGCGGGACCAGACGGGAGGCTTGAGGTCTAGAAGTGATGCTACGCTAATGAAACACACAAGAGGAGGATTTCCTTTATTTATTTATATTTACACAATGTTTTTTTTTTTTAATTGTTGTCCAGATGGTCTTTATTTCCCGCAACTCCTTGTCCACCTAGTTAATAGTGGTGATTGTGTCCCTCTGCACCGCCCACCCAGCTGTAGCCCCGCCCACCCAGCAGCTAGAAAAAAATATTATTTATTTTATTTGTCAACGTGTTCCATCAGGATCTCAGTCTCACACCCAGAAAAATTCCACTTCTTCCCTCTTTTTCCCTCCCGAGATATCATGGAAATGATGTGATGAATATGTATTCAGGCATTCACCTGACCTTTTTTAGCCACCATGTTGGCGTAGGAAGGCGTTCCCTCACGTGTGCCCGCTTTTGAGTTGATTGTGATTTATGAACGGAAACAGGCGTAGGACGTGCGTGCGTGCGCACGCTTTATTAAATCTGAAAGTTGAAGTATGCAGCAGATGCCACCTGTAGTTTGTTTTGCTACACACAGTTTAAGAAATGAGGCCTCAGATAACATGTTCATGTTAAAAAAAGCTACAAAGAATGTTGGTTCCATTTAATGCTGTGATACGACTCAGAAATTCCTTCAGTGAGGTAGATTCAACTTGTTCAACTGTGCGTTGCCATGACAACCGTGATGCTGTCGGCGTAACACTGGAGCAGGAGAAATCCTGTCTGCTTCTCACTGGAGCAAGATGCTTCCATCTCCACCTGCCTGAGAGAACCTAGAAATCTCTCATGTTTCTGTCTGATTTCCAGTTGGTTGACATGTTTTTCGACCTGTGCACTCTGTCCTTTGATGGGAACCTGTGTGTGCGCGCAAGTGTCTGTGTGTGCTCACAGCTGTGGACACAGAGAGCAGCTATGACATGCTGTCATGGAAACCAGATAAACAGCATCAGATGGCATCAGACTGACGAAGTGTAAACCTGTTCTAGAGGAAATGTGACTATAATGGCCATGTCGGATTTATTTTAAAGGTCCCATATTACACATTTTTTCAACAATTTCATAGGTCCAACAACTTTGTTTTCGAAGTGTATTACCCCAAACTTGTTCTTTCATTTCAGCCATTCCAAATGTGGCTCTAGTGAGCTCTACTGAGAACGGCTGTTTGTGTGTCTGAACCTTAAAATGTTCATGAGTGGTGCCTGTAAAAGCTCCCCTCTGGGAGAAGATCCAGCTTTTGCTGGTGGGTCAGTGACAGTATCCACGACCAGGGGTAGCGGCTATTTCCCTTCGTGAGGTCACAAAAGAAAGATCTTAGACTCACCCGTTTAAGCACACATTAACTAAAAAGTGGAGCAAGCAAGTGAGAGAGGTGACAGAATTTTCTAATTTTTGGGGTTCATACACATTTTAGGGTTATGAGGACACATATGACCATAAGAAAATCTTTAGAAAGTGAATTTTGCATAATATGGAAGCTTTAAACTACGTGCGTTGTGACATCACTTCCTGTTGTTGTACGTGACGGTGCCTGTTAGCATTAGCTGCTAATGTGAGTGCTGCGGTCTCAGCGTTAAGGGGGATTTATGGTCGCGCAGCGTCTGCGTCACCGCCGTAGGCGCACAGAGGCTCAACGTGCACCCCTTCCAGACCTGACGTGCACTCCTGCTTCGCAGGCGGTAACGAGGAGGTTCTCCCTTGTGATTGGTCAGTTCTGTGTATTTGTGCTAAGATCTTGCTGAGTCTCGGTAAGTCACGGTAGGGTCATGTTACCGGAAATGAGGACATTTAAAAAGATTGATCTCCATGTTTTATGAGTCTATATTGGATTTTTTTCATTTGAATCAATTAAAATTGATAAATCAATTTTTTTAAACCCAGCCTACTAGACTAAATTTTAGAATCAAGTGATGTCTGAGAATCGATTTTTTATTTTTGTTTTGTTTTGTTTGTTTGTCTTTTTGGGCAACACTACTTCCCACTATGGTTCCAGTTTTTAATGATGTGTGGGACAGCGCTGAACCCAGCTTTTGTAGTTTCTGCATCTCCTGAGATGTTTTCTCTGCTTGGTGCCAATGATCTGACCCTTCCATGTTTCCCACGACCACGGGACGTGTCTTTCCACATGGTTGTTAAAGAAATGAGAAGCTGCTCTCATTGGCTGGGGCTAAATAACTTGATGTAGCTCCAGTCTATTTTTTTCAGTTCTGGCTTTTTCTGTTAACAATAATAAGACCACCATCATTCCCTCATCCTATACATCCCTTCCATGCTGTGTGTTGTGTTTTCTGGTTGTTACTATGTTTCTTCTTCTTCATTATTTGCTGGTTGTTGCTGATGGTTCTGATGGTTGAAGATGGTTCTTCTACGTTTTGATGTTTGTCCAGCTCAGAGGACTAGATTGTAGATTGTAGCACACCACACACAGTACGATCAAAACTGATTATTTTATCTTCATGTGTGAGGTCTCGACCAGATAAAAAATCTCAGGTGGGAACTTTGTTTGGCCAGGTAATGTATAATATAGCTGTGTCTATCTTTGTAAGTAGTGTTAGCTTGACGTTAGATATAATGATCAAATATTGGACCTTATCTCAAAGATTATAGATGAAGACATACTTCTATAAGTTTTGTTTTCAGAGTTTTCAGAGTTTGAATTAGTTTATCCATCTGCTGTTGAGAAGTGGTCTCTGACCACAGATTCATGGACAGAGCTTCAAACCAAACCAACTGGAAAACGGTTGAGTTCGTTGTGATGTGTGACGGGATATTCAGATAGTTGTAAGTGATTTCAGGTAGTATATTTGCTTGAATGCCCAGCCCTAATAGTGAGCTAAATTTGTGCACCCGTTTACATTGGCTTGGTTCAGCAATGCTGACATACTGATTTAAATGAGGATCTTGCTCCAAAGACGAAGGGTTCCCCCTTCAACTGGCTGCTATGATCAGCAGTGGAAGACGGCACTGGTCTAGCAGTCATGTGGTAATCAAGGCCTCAGAAACCTTGTCACCTTGTAAAAAAAATGCAGCATGTGTCCGAGGACATGATGCTTCAGATGGTGTCACAAAACTGAAAAAATGTTTGAACATGTTAAAAATGGATTTATCTTCTCATTTGTTTTCCAAATTATTGCAAAATAAAGTGACAGCCTTCCCAGTTTTAGAGGAAATGTGTTGTATCCTGTGTGCATGAAAGTGGCAAACAGCAGTTGTGACATAAGCCTGTAAAACCCTTAACAAAAATGGAGCAGAAATGGCCGCAAGGGCAAAGGTTCAGAGCTGTGAAAAATTCTCCCAAAATTCTGCAAAGAGGACTTTTTTTTCTTTTTATTACAGAGAAGTTTATCCCAATATAACCAACATGGAGCAAATGAAAGGAGGTTTTTTTTTTGTGTGAAGCCTTTGCATTGAATCATGTTGTTTTCTACCCCCCCCCCCCCCCCCCACCACCACCACCACCACCACCACACACACACACACACACACACACACACACACCCCTCCCATCTGTGCTGAGCCAGACGCTCAGACAGAAGGAAGTAAACACTCAGCTCAGCAGCGTGGAAGCCATCAGGCTACACGCTGACAGACTTACTTACTTTTTTCTTGTTTGTTATGTTTGTAGTTGTGTTGGCTCTTAACCTGAGGTGTACTGGACTTACCCCGGCTATTCTGCTTCCTCTTCCTGTACCACTTCTTTTTTCCTTTTCCTGTTCCCTATGGTGTGTGTCAACCTCGTTTTGTGCAGGAGCCACATACAGCCCAGTTTGAGCTCACGTTGGCCAGACTAGTAGACTAATGGTATAATAACCTAATAAACAAAGGGATAAATTCCTAAGGGATGCATTTCATATATACATACACACACACACACACACACATATATGTATATATATATATATATATATATATATATATATATATATATATATATATATATATATATATATATATATATTAGGGCTGGGCACGTTAATGTGTTAATCACACGTTATTGCAACGATTAATTAAACATCGTTAATTTTTTTAATTGCGCGTTTTATTTTTGTTTGTTTTTTTTTTTAGCTGGCCGCTGGCTTTGATAACAGAAACATGGCGTCCATGTCTCCCTTCACTGCTGCAACGGTGCGTCTGATGTATCAGAAGAGAGCAGGTTTATTAAAATGAAGAGACGTTTCAGTCTGGAACTAAAGTAAGAAGAAGAAGAACTGACGTTTCTCTTTGTCCAAACCCCTGCAGATGGCAGAACATCGTGATATTTGGACAAGAAACTGCTACCAAAGACAATGAGAAACTTTTTATTGATTTACTTATTTTTTAAATAAATGCAGTTTTAATTTAGGCAAGACAGCAAAGGTAAGACATGTTTTCTGACTTTTACAAACGTGCAGCATAAATCGGGTCTTCTTCTGCCTCTGGTTCGGTGAATCTTGGTCATAGCAAGATGAAACTTCCAGCTGTGGAAGATGTGAGCTTTCAGTAGAGGAGTCGTTTGTTCGTGTTCATGGGGAGACATCATCTGTGTTTACATAGTTTTTGGACTTTGTGTACCTGGTCTTTGAATTGTTTGTTGTATTAACTGTGTTTGGTGGTCATAGAAATGGTTTTACTGATCTGTTAGCTTTTCACTCTCGCTCACTCTTTCCAAACACTCAACTGCAGGCGGGCTTCCTCCACTGAATCACGTCTTGTAATGGCACTTTACCATTGGTTGAGGGATGAGGCAACGGCAGTGCTGCGTATGGGGATGCTTTAAAAAATCCGGGAGGAAATTGTTTGTGATGCAGCTCGTGATATAAATGCTGTAGAATTGCTGTGTGTGTGAAATGAGCTCACGTGTATGTGTGATTTGAGATGGTTTAATGATTTATCATGCAGCCCTATTATGCACCAAGCATCAGTTCAGAGTACTCACCTTTTTGGAGTCCTTGGAAGGGGTGTTGGAGAGTACTCCTTCCGGGGACTCCCTCATTCTCCTGGGGGGCTTCAGCGCTCATGTGGGCAATGACAGTGAAACATGGAGGGGTGTGATTGGGAGGAACGGCCCCCCTGATCGGAATCCGAGTGGTGTTTCGTTATTGGACTTCTGTGCTCGTCATGGACTGTCCATAACGAACACCTTGTTCAAGCATAAGAGTGTCCACATGTACACTTGGTACCAGGACACTCTAGGCTGCAGTTCGATGATCGACTTTGTAGTTGTATCATCAAACTTGTGGCCGCATGTCCTGGACACTCGGGTGATGAGAGGGGCGGAGCGGTCAACTGATCACTACCTGGTGGTGAGTTGGCCCAGATGGTGTTGGAGGATGCCTGTCAGGCCTGGTAGACCCAAGCGTGTTGATAGGGTCTGCTGGGAACGTCTGGCGGAGTCCCCTTTCAGAAAGAGTTTAAACTCCCATCTCCGGCAGAGCTTCAACAATGTCCCGGGTGAGGCGGGGGACATTGAGTCTGAGTGGGCTGTGTTACGTGCCTCCATTGTTGAGGTGGCCAGCCGCAGCTGTGGCTGTAAGGTTGTCTGTGCTGCAGTAAGAGATGCCGGCAAGCTGAAGGAATGCTATCGGGCCTTTTTGGCCTGTGGGACCCCAGAGGCAGCTGATGGGTAAGCGGGACGCAGCTTTGGCAGTCGCTAAGGCAAAAAATCAGGTGTGGGAGGAGTTCGGACAAGGACATGGAGAATGACTTCTGGACAGCTTCGAGAAGGTTCTGGTCCACCATCCGGCGGCTCAGGGGAGGAAAGGAGTGCTGCATCAACAGTGTGCACAGAGGGGGGGGGGGGGGGGGGGATGCTGCTGACCTCGACTCAACGATGACAAATTTATTCTGTTGACAAACCTTTTTTTCATGACGATAACGAGAAGGTGACGAGCTAAAAATGGCCCTTTGGTGACGAAAACATGACTAGACGTGAGATTTCGTTGACGAGACGAAAAGGATCATGGTCTGTTTGTCTGACATTAAAAATGCACGAAATTTCTGCCTATTGCGAGTGCAATCTGTCAGTCAGTGATGCTGCTGCACCTTGGCCACGCCCACCACCAGATGTGCAGCGCACACTGACAAGCAGTTTATTAGTTCATATGTTAACCTTTCCCGTTTTCCTCTTCTAACCGTGGTCAGAAGACACGGGGAGATCCTTCTTCTCCAGGGCCGAAGTAGCATTCTCTTCGAGGTGAACTCCCTACGCTCCTCTACACTTGTTAACGGGGTGAAACACAAGGAAAGGACGGCAGCGGTTGCGCTGAGAAACAGCTTTATTACAAGACCTCGTTCATACTTTTTACACCACTTCTCCGCTCTCTTCACCCCCGATGCGCGTTTCCCTCCGTGTGCACGTTCACTCACGCTCACACACACACTGAGCTGGCTGAACCACACACACAGCAGTTAGACACATCCCATAACACACAGATGAATCATGACGGCAGGTCGACGACCAGGTTTGGTGGAAGTGACGAAGTGATATATGAACATATTTTAACTACAATCTATCATAATTCCACTGGCAGACCAGGTCAAGTTGAGCATGTGTTCCTCATCCTTTGCTCATATTTTGGACATGTGTGTGTTCAGGGTGGAGTTTTACACTTCAGACAATTCTCAGAAATAAAGCCACAGTTACCAAAGTAAGGATGTTGTTACTCTTTGCTTTGTTAGAGTAATTAATTCCAATATTTGCTGTTGGCTGGGAAACCTTCTAAGTCTAAAACCATTCCTTTTAATTTTGTAGTTATTGATGAAAATAACCAAAAAACAAGCTCACAATGTGTTGCTATATGTTGAACTTATAGATCTGCTATTTTCTTGTGACATGTTTGTTTGATGAAGTAGGGCATCAATTCATGAAAAAAGGTGAAATATAGAAATAAAAGGTTTCTGCCCAACAGCAGGTAAGTACAGCACGAGGTTGATGGGAAAGTCCAGGCTAAAGCTATCAGTCTGGCAAAGGATCTGGTTATTATGTAAAAGCATTAAGGTTAACTTGTTTTATGAATTGCAATACTTGTTATAACCTGTCAACCTCGATTCCACTTTTTAATACGTATTATTGACCTAAATTGTCAAAACTAATATTTTTTTATTTGACTAAAACTGGACTAAAACTATCAAACTTAGAAATGACTAAAATGTCACTAAAACTAATAAGCATTGTCGTCATGACGATTATAATTAAGACTAAAACTGAGATGCCTGCCAAAAACAACACTGGTTGTGAGGCGGTGGAGGTAGTACTTCGAAGACCTCCTCAATCCTACCAACACGTCTTCTGATGAGGAAGCAGAGTCTGGGGAGCCCGGTGTTGGCTCTTCTATCTCAGGGGCTGAGGTCGCCGAGGTGGATAAAAAGCTCCTCAGTGGCAGGGCCACTTCCATGACGTGACCTGTAGGTTTCTGAAGCGCAAAAGTGAAGCTTATTGGGCGGTTCTTACCATCGCCATCTTGGTAGCATCATTCCTGCCGGTGCTCCCGGAAAATACAAAAATGGTCAAAGTGGCGGAGCTGAGAGGGGGGCTGTGAGCGTGGGGGTGGATGATTGACGTCTGTCCAATTCCGAGCTGCCTGTAGCAAAGAGCTAACCAAGCCATCTCAGATCTAATGTGAGCTAATGAAGGTAGATGGGCTAAAGCTAAGGTGTGCTGTTCGCTGTTGTGCTGCACTCTCCTTTCTTGCCGTGGTTATTGGATACCTGTCAATTAAAAGGACACGTCCCTGATTATGCCGAATTTCAAGATTAAATAACATCCAAACAGATGAGTTAAAAAAAAATTCACACCCCTCACCGTTGTCATGAAGGTAAACTTGACCTATTAATCCTAAAATGGATTTTTGTACCAGCTGTTAAAATGTTTATTTCTGCTGTGAAGTTGGTCTTTTTAACATGGGAGTCTATGGGGATTTGCTCTGTTTTGGAGCCCCTAGTGGATGAGGGGGGAACTTCAATTCTTTGCACTTCCACATAGGTTTTACATTTTGCCGCCAGAGATTGCCACTTGGTTTACACACACATACACAATGATATTAAGTCGATTTTCTCTCCATAGATCACCAACTACGGAAAAACAATGTGTGTCAGTTTGTTGCAGGAGGAGGTGATCCAGAGCAAGGCAACATTTCATTGAGAAACATAGCTCTAATGTTTATATTGAATAGAACAATAAAAATAACAGATTGCAGGACAGACCTATATCCTTGTGCGGAGGAGTCTGCAGCCTAATAGCTACTCTGTTCCGTGCTCCTTACATGACTAGCAAAGCATACTCGCTGGAGGTCTGCCTGACATGCAGCTGCAATATACATCCAGTAGTCAAAGTAATGGAGTAACTTCCTGCTTCCTATGGATGCCGGAAGAGTTCATCACTGAATAGTGATGAGTTTTCCTCCTACTGGTGAAAATATCCCTGCTGTATCTCTGTCTGTAGGTTGGCCAAGCAAGAGCCTTCGACTCAGTGAATCATTCAGTTTTATTACAAAGACTGGACTGTATTGGGCTATTTGGTCAGTCATTGTCATGATTCTGAAATTACCTTTCCAAAGCTAGATCTCTATTTTGCACAGTGTCTCAATATGCCCTCAGGTGTGCCCCAGGGCACAGTTCTTGGTCCTACACTCTTTTCTATATTCATTAATGAGATCCCTCAAGGCTCACTTATATGCTGGCGACACAATGTTATACGCTTCTGGTCCTTCTCCAGATGAAGTTCTTAAGTCGCTTAAAGTTTTTATGAAAGTCAGGAGGTCTTTATGAATCTAAACTTGTTCCTAATGCTCAAATTATTTGCTTTGGCCTCAAAGTCAGGGCTACTCTAACTACCACTCACATCACTACAATAGATGGGACCATCACTGAAGAGATTACAGTTTACAAATATTTGTGAATCTGGCTTAATTGCACATTGTCTTTCTCACATCACTTAAACATGTTGCAATTAAAGATCAATGCAAGACTTGATTTTTCTATTCCATTCTCATTCACATCTGAGGCAAATTGTATGATTGTTGAAAAGACAATTCTCCCCTTAATTTGACTGGTAAATGGTCTGTAATTATATAGCACTTTTCTGTACCTGGACTGATACCCATCATACATCACATTCCCACACACATTCACACACTGATTGCGGAAGCTGCCATGCAAGGCGCTCAACCACGACCCATCAGGAGCAATTAGGGGTTCGGGTCTTGCCAAAGGACACCTCAACATGAACTCGACTTGGCCGAAGATCGAACCGGCAACCCTCAGATTACAAGACGACCGCTGAGACTACTTTGCTGAGCCACGCCGCCCCATATGGTGATACAATCTACCGATGTTTGCAAACTCTTCAAAAACTGGACACAATCTAGCACTGTGCTGTTCGATTTGTAACAAACGCTTCTTTCTTTCATCCTTGTTTGCTTTACTCTTAGATTAAATGGCCTTCCTTACGTACTTGTTGTTTATTGGTTCACTCTCATCTATAAAACACTCCAAAGTCATTTCACACAGCTTCTGCATCCAGTATCAGTAGTCAAGTACAACACACGGTCTTCCCATCGTATCATGCTACGCTTCTCCAAAACCAAATCTCTCTTTGGTCAAATGTCTTTTTCATTTGCTGCATCAGGTGACTGGAACCTGTTACGAAAAACCTCTGAAATTAGATGCTTTTATTTCTATCTCTGTTTTTAAACACCCCCTGAAGGAGATTTTTAATGACACCTGTAAATATTTTTCTATAACCTAAAACCACAACATTTTAAACAATTTATTGAAATTTATGTGCATTATGGTTTATTTATTAATTTTTTTCCTGTCCTGCAAGTTCGTTCTGGTGCTTGCCAGGCCAACATTGTAAGTAAGAATTTGTTTTTAACATTTTGCCTGGTAAAATAAAGATTAAATATTAACTAGTTTATTTAGCAATTAGCTCACTTGTAGCCACAAGTGTGTATATCTATGTATGTACTTCATGGAGACTTCAGTAGGCTGTAGTCAGCCACATTGTTAACTAGAAGCACTCAGTGCAGACGTCCGCCAAGCTGTTGTAATTTCTTGTGTTTTTTTTTTTTTTTTTTTTTTTTTTTTTGAGGCCAATGAGTGTGAGCAATATTTTTTAGTTAAAAGCTCTAATTGCAAAATTATGCCCATCTCCCCATAGTAAAGAATCCTTTAAAGAAATCCTGGATCAACCCCAACACTTAGTTACCTGTTCCTTATTTCATTTGAGATTTCTTGAAAATTTAATGAAAATCCATAACTTTGTGAGTTATGTTGCTAACAAACAGACAGACAAACCAACCAATCAACGCCGCCAAATACATGACCTCCACCTTGGCGGAGGTAATAAAATCTATTCTGAGAGTGAAGTGTTGAAACAGTTCTGGTGGGTGGGGATGTATTTTGTGATGTGCTTTCTGTGTTCACTTCGGGCCGAGCGCAACACAGAGAGCAGAGAAGAAATGATGTGCAGTCGTGTAAATGAGACACAATAACGTTTAAGCCTGTGCTAAAAGAAAGGTTTAAAGGCAGGAGAGGCGCCACCCAAATATAATTGTAGGAGAAACGTTTTTATGTCTGTTACGAGAATAATAAAACCAGTGAAGAAAAATCAACATTAGCATGGGATTTACATTTGTACGTTATAGTCATAAAAGCTTTAAATAAGCTAAGATCAGGATGAGATATAATCAATCTTTTCTTGATTGTAAAGTAAATCCAGCCTCGAAAAAAACAAATTAACTGATAGCTGGTATAAATAAGTCGAGGGATGAAAAATAGGCATTAAAAGACGAGATAAAACAATGCCAATACACATAATAATACATAAAAAAGTCACCTAAAGCTTCATCAGATTGTGCTGATCCCCACCTGAGGATCACAAGTTTAAGTCCAATGCAGAAAGGTGGAGGTTAAAACTCAAAATTAAAATGTGATGACTGAGTCCTCCTCATAAGTTCGTTGCAGAGTTCAGCTGTCATTAGCGGTGAGATGCGTGTTCGTAGATCACATTCAAAGGCACCACACTGACTTTAATAATAACTTGCTGTCATGTAAGAACAGTTTGCAGCTCCATCAACCCATCTCTGATGTGTGTGCTGGCATCAGCAGCTCTTTTGGGAAAGATTTGCTGATGTACAGCACATGAAAAAAGGTGATAAGTGATTATTGCCGTTATCAATAAATCTGTCACAACTGTTAGTTGTTAGAAGTTACAGGAAATTCATGTCTGGATTTTTCCTTATATGGCTATAATAACATTATTAGTGGTGTGGCAGGAAATATGACCGATGCTGAGATCGGAGGACAAAATCTCATACTAGTGTGTTAGCAGAGGGATATTCAGAGGAGACATAAGGCTAATTAGATTTACAGATATCTAAGTAATCGGATGATTCAGCCTGATTTGGAGGAAATGGCTGAGAATTAGACAAGCAGCTTTCTGACTCCTCTTTGTGGTGGATTGAGAGGAAAGCTGATTTTATCTCACACTTTAACCCTTTTGCTGAAATTAGTCTTAATTGTATTGTGTCTGTGTCGTCTCAACCCCACCTCGAGATCTAATTTGGTCCAAAAAATAGAAATCTAAGCTTAAATGGAGATCTGTCTCTATTTACAAAGAGTAAGTTTAAAACTTTTATTTACTGGTTTTTGCAGGAATGTTGGAGGAAAGCTGGCAGACTTTGTTTGCCTCATCTGCACCATAATCACATACAAGTCTATTTAAAAAGAAGCAAAGCTCAGTAACTCCTGTTACACTGCAGGCTTACTTTAGATGTTCAGATGAACTGAAAACGGCTCCATCTGATAGATTTAGTCTTTATTTTCAGCTTTGATTCCGGTTTTTTTAAATGACAGAAATCCTTCCAGTGTTCGTCAGTGACTGAAAGGTCCTGAGTTTCATTGATTGTACACATGTGCATATGACCGTGTAGAAGTTTTCTAAATGTTTTATGATAAAAAATGTCCTGCTCCGGTATGTTTTCAGTCATTCCGTGTCTGTAGCATGCAGCAATATGGGTGCTTCAATCAAATTTTTATTTATATAGCACTTTTTATACATAAGAGCAGTACAAAGTGATTTACGCAACAATAACTAAATATCAACAATAAAACAGCCTTCACATACCCAACTTAACCAAATAAAAAAAAGACACACCTATTCTTCATCTCTCACCCCCATCTACCGACCCAACCACTAATCCAAACCCCACAGACAAACCCCAATCCCCAACGTCAGGCCTAATGCTGCTATGAGGAAGCGATATTCTGGGTATCACACCGGGGCCTCCCCCATCCACGACCACAGAGGCCACCACCACAGGACCTAGCCAGTTAATGGCTGGCCGGGGCCCACACTACAACTTTTATGATGTAGTACCGGATGGCACCAACCCTCCAGACATGAGTGATCACTGCGAGCCTGCAGACTGAGCAGGCATAGCCCCCGGCGTGGAGGATCATGATATTTAAAAGGAAATAATTAAAAGGGAAACACTGAGAAGTTCAATTTAAAAGGGGTCAAATTAACTTAAAATAATAATAATAATTAAATACATAAATAGGAGCAGCTTGTATAAAAATATATGTAGGAGTTAAGACAACAAACAATAAAAAGGCTGAATTAAAAGGCTGCACAACAAAAAAGCAGAATTGTGTTTAAAAAAAGTAAAAAGTACAAAATTAAACAAGAAAACAGATAAAAAAAAATAGTAAAATAAATTAACATAAAATAAAATAATATAAAATAAAACAAGGAGAGTAAATGACTTTCATTAAATCAATTTCATAAGAAACATCTAATTAAAAGCCTGGATAAAAGAGAGGTCTTGAGCCGAGTTTTAAAAACTCCGATAGTTTCAGCCGCCCTCAGGTCCTCTGGTAGACTAGTCCTCTGGTCCTCAGGTCCTCTGGTAGACTAGTCGTCTGGTCCTCAGGTCCTCTGGTAGACTAGTCCTCTGGTCCTCAGGTCCTCTGGTAGACTAGTCCTCTGGTCCTCAGAACCTCTGGCAGACTAGTCCTCTGGTCCTCAGGTCCTCTGGCAGACTAGTCGTCTGGTCCTCAGGTCCTCTGGTAGACTAGTCCTCTGGTCCTCAGAACCTCTGGCAGACTAGTCCTCTGGTCCTCAGGTCCTCTGGTAGACTAGTCCTCTGGTCCTCAGGTCCTCTGGCAGACTAGTCCTCTGGTCCTCAGGTCCTCTGGCAGACTAGTCCTCTGGTCCTCAGGTCCTCTGGTAGACTAGTCCTCTGGTCCTCAGGTCCTCTGGTAGACTAGTCCTCTGGTCCTCAGAACCTCTGGCAGACTAGTCCTCTGGTCCTCAGGTCCTCTGGTAGACTAGTCCTCTGGTCCTCAGAACCTCTGGCAGACTAGTCCTCTGGTCCTCAGGTCCTCTGGTAGACTAGTCGTCTGGTCCTCAGGTCCTCTGGTAGACTAGTCCTCTGGTCCTCAGGTCCTCTGGTAGACTAGTCCTCTGGTCCTCAGGTCCTCTGGCAGACTAGTCCTCTGGTCCTCAGGTCCTCTGGTAGACTAGTCCTCTGGTCCTCAGGTCCTCTGGCAGACTAGTCCTCTGGTCCTCAGGTCCTCTGGTAGACTAGTCCTCTGGTCCTCAGAACCTCTGGCAGACTAGTCCTCTGGTCCTCAGGTCCTCTGGCAGACTAGTCCTCTGGTCCTCAGGTCCTCTGGTAGACTAGTCCTCTGGTCCTCAGGTCCTCTGGTAGACTAGTCCTCTGGTCCTCAGAACCTCTGGCAGACTAGTCGTCTGGTCCTCAGGTCCTCTGGTAGACTAGTCCTCTGGTCCTCAGGTCCTCTGGTAGACTAGTCCTCTGGTCCTCAGGTCCTCTGGCAGACTAGTCCTCTGGTCCTCAGGTCCTCTGGTAGACTAGTCCTCTGGTCCTCAGGTCCTCTGGCAGACTAGTCCTCTGGTCCTCAGGTCCTCTGGTAGACTAGTCCTCTGGTCCTCAGGTCCTCTGGCAGACTAGTCCTCTGGTCCTCAGGTCCTCTGGCAGACTAGTCCTCTGGTCCTCAGGTCCTCTGGCAGACTAGTCCTCTGGTCCTCAGGTCCTCTGGCAGACTAGTCCTCTGGTCCTCAGGTCCTCTGGCAGACTAGTCCTCTGCCACACTGTTCCACAAATGTGGAGCATAAAAACTAAAACAGGGCTCACCGTAAGAGTTCTGCAACAGCTACAGAGCTGCTAAAGAGCGTTGCAGTAATCAGTCCTGCAGGTGATGAAAGCATCAGATCTGCATCGGCTTGAGAGAGAAAAGGTCAAACTCTGACGATGTTCTTCAGGTGGTAGACAGAAATCTCAGTCACTTCATACAGCAAACACGTGCATGTGCACACACACATACTCGCATGCAAGAATTCCCACATGCACGTGCTCACACCCCCACAAACCTAATGCCTCAGAGCTTGTCAGAAGAGAGGAGGTAAAAATGACGTCATCAGGAAGGAAATCCCACCGAGAAAACCCTGAAAGTCAGACATCAAATGAAGTGGAGAAATTACCAGATGCGTGTTTTATGCCTTTTATTTGAGCCGGATCTGAACGGGTTTCAATTCAAGGTGTTTAGAACAGGCTGAAAAACAAACACATGAGCACTCAGTCAGTAAGACGAGGTAGAAACCGCCTGTCCAGTGCTTGGACCGGTAAAACCAGGCTGGCAGGACAGAATTCTCGAGCCTTGAACTTGACAGACGAACGGCTTCCAGCCGAACGGCTGCACACTTGGCTGATTGATTAGGTATCTGAGCGAGCTTCTTTTGGCTACGGATAACGAAAATCTGTCCTCAGATGAAGACTGCAGGCTTGTCTGTCCTCTGGTAGTTTGATGGGACTCGGCAGTGTCTCCATACGAGTTGCATCCAGCTAAGTAGTTAGCATCTCAGCATGAAGACTTGTGCAATCTGATTTCATAAACACACAACTTGCCTGACTATAGTCAGTATTGGTTCTTCTGGTGTTGCTCAGGCATGACATCAATGGCTGATGTCTTATCACACATATAAAAATCATCTTATTTCAAGTTAAAAACTTGCTTTTTATTATTGGTTATGGGGTATTGAACCCTTTGGAGGTTGATATTGCAGTAACACTAATGAATGACCTGGTTATGTTTTTAAGTTCAGCTCTGCTCTCTGACTGGTTTAAATTGGCATTTGGGCAAAACGGCTTGGAAGCGAAATGCATTTTAGTAGGAAAGAAAAACTTCTTTGACATTTCTCAAAGAGGAACCCCTGCTGATTGGAAACACTGCTGTAGGCCACAGAGGTTACTGTGCAGCATACAAATTTAAAGTTCAGCGAGGAGAGCAAACTGTGCATCCAGAAAAACACACACACACACTTTTCAGCCAGAATCAGCCTAAAGACTAGAGATAAAATAGAAATTTTACCGCCTTTGCAAAAGTTTGAATATGTTTCTTTACAAATTTTTAATAAATTATAAGGAGATTATTGTACATTCCAGTGTGGATTGAAGCAGTTTCTGTCAGATGAAGCAGAGTTTACACTAATAACCAGCGTAGTTCCAAATGGCCGACGTGCTGTTCTGTTTAGCCACAAGTTCTTCTTCATCCACATTTTCCTCGCTTCTCTCGTTGCCTTCCACCATCATCACGTTCACTCCATGTGCTCTAGTGTCGCAGCCCTTAGCTTCCACATGGTGCATCCACGACAGGAACAATCTATTTGATTCACCATTGAAGCTCACAGAGCATGAATGCTCAGCAGCGTTTGGACCAGCGTCACCAGTATGTTTATAAAATGTCACAATGAACAGCAATGTTACATTTAATTTTAATCAGGTCGTCCTCTGTCTCTCTGTCTTGATTACTTTACTTACTTACTTGATACAGAGTGAATGGTGGATAATATTATAAAAACAATTTAGGATAGACTTACTTGCTTGATACACATTTAATGATCAGAGTGAATGGTGGATAATATTTCTTGCAATAAAAACAATCTGAGAAACTATCTGTGGACTTTGAAACAAAATGTCACATCATCCTCTGGATGTAAGAGCTGCACCCTCCCTCTGAAATGACTCTTTGTGTCACGTAACATAACTGTGGCCGACTCAGCTGCAGGTTCTGTGTCTTTTTTAACAGTAAAAAACAACATTAATGCATAATTTATTTATAACTTCTTTCATTCCTTCTTTCTTTATTTCTTTAAGTGACCATGGTATAAGCGGGATAATGCCCTTCGAGGTGTCCATTATCATAAATTAATGAATGACGCGGATGCGTCGGATGGTTCACGCCTCTGCGTCGTCCATTAATTTATGATAATGGACACCTCTTCGGGTATTAGCCCTTACATATATTGTGCATCCCTACCTGATGGTATCTGGATAGTAGGGCTGGGTCAAAAAAAGTCACTCACGATTTTAATCGATTCAAATCAAATAAATCCAATATTGATTCATAAAACTTCAAGATCAATTTTTTTTATTTTAATTTTTTTATATATCCTCATTTCCAGTAACGTGACCCTATTCTCGCGTGACAACTGGTTTCCTGTGTCGCCTCCGTCCAATCAGCTTCTCTTACCGAGGTGATGTCACATTCAGATGTTTTCATTCACCAGTGTGGATTACGTCCACCTATAAAGTCTTTTGCAGCATATTACCGCTCACATTAGCAACTAATGCTAAGACCACGGCACTCATATTAGCAGCTAATGCTAATGGGTGCTGTCATGTTCAACAACAGGAAATGATGTCACCACGCACGTAGTTTAAAAAAAATCTGATATGGTCATTTAAAGCCACATTTCCTCTAGAGCAGGGTTACACCTTGTACTTTTATAAAACAGTCAGATGTATCTGGTTTCCATGACGACATGTTATAGCTGCTCTCTGTGTCCACGGCAGCGAGCACACACACACACACATGTGCGCGCACACACAGGTGTCCGTCAGAGGACAGAGTGCATGGGTCGGAAAACACGTCAACCAGCCGGAAATCTGACAAAGATAAGAGAGATTTCTAGATTCTCTCAGGCAGGTGGAGATGGAAGCATCTTGCTCCAGTGAGGAGCAGATGGAGGATTTCTCCTGCTCCAGTGTACGCTGATAGCGTCATGGTAGTCATGGCAACAGCTGTGCATGTTTTATTGTTTTTCTGTCTATAACATTTGTAGCTCTGAATCTGGGGAAAACACTGGAATTTTATGGATTTTGATTGAAGTAAATGCACTCGGTGTTTTATATATAAAAAATGTAAAAAATTAAATCTTGAGTTTCCTTCATCACAACCTCATCTCCTCTGCTTCTGTGTCATGACGGATTCTCAGATGTTTAAGGAGGTTTGTGGTCGAACTGCACATCGTTGCTTTTCGTGAAGATGAACTATCTCCACTCATCACTGCATGTCGGACTGAGCAGTGAGTGAACAACGCGACGCTGCAACACGACGCCGTGCTTTGTTTCTCATTTCAGGAAGAAGAAGTAGTTCCTACCTATCCTGAAAGTTTAGTTATATAAATGTTGGTATAGGAGGAATAGTTATTTCTGTATTGATCCGCATCTTTACTGATTATTCTTCTCAGATAACTACTTAGATGAAAGTGTAGGCCCGTTCTTACCTACCCAATTTAATTTATTATTTTGTGACAGGCACATCACGGGCACAGCAGCCCAAGAGTTAAGCAGCCCACCAGGAATCTGGCATCGTGTGCATAGTTATCAGTCCAGCTACTAAATTTCTCTTTCACTGTCAGCTTCTCCTTTGGATGTGAGTGTTTCTTAGGTAGCCGGTGTCTTTGGCCTTCAATCAGCAGCTTACATGGCAGTGCTACGAAGTCCCCAAAATGTTGCAGCGTAGTTCGTTTACAGTTTAGTTGCTGTTGTTAACTTATTCATTCACTATTTTATTCTATTCTATTCTATTCTACAGTCATTTAGCAGATGCTTTATCCAAAATGACTTACATTTGAGAGTAAGAACAACACAAGCAACACTACGTATGAGTAGATGGACAGTGATCCAATCCAAGTAGACTGATGGACTGCCAGTTCTGTTGTAGGCCTTTACTGGAAAGTACTCAGTTACCCCGATGACCAAGCATTGATAAGCTGATTATCTTACGCATTAATTAGCCTGCTCTGTCTAATCTTAGTTTAGTGACCTAATCCTCTTCAAGCCACAGCAGAAGCAGCAGTGTTACTTTTCACAGTCATGCTCATTTGTTCTCAGTGGCAGAAAGAAAACAAACGGGAGTAATCCATCTGATTTTAATCTCATCGTAAAGTCTGAGCAGAATGTCTGTCTCTCCATACCTTTACCTCTTACAGTCCATCCAGTCTGCTGATGCACAGAAATATGGAGAAGGAAGTGATTCATTGTGAATGTAAATAAAACCAGAAAACAATGATTTCCACATATCATCAACCAATATTATGTTCTTCTAACATGTCTGGAAACGTCTGGGAAGTGAGGAGACCAGTTGCTGGAGTTTTAGGAGAGGAATGTTGTTCCATTCTGGTCTGATGCAGGATTCTAGCTGCTCTACAGTCCTGGACCTTGGTTGCTGGGTTTCTGCTTCCATGATGCTCCAGATGTTGTGTACTGGTGAAAGGTCTGGACTGCAGGCAGGCCAGTTCAGCAGCCGGACTCTTCTCCTGTGAAGCCATGCTGCTGTGATGGATGCAGGATGTGGTTCAGCATCGTCTTGCTGAAATCTGCAAGGTCTTTCCTGAAAGAGACGTTGTCTGGATGGGAGCAGATGTTGCTCTGCTAAAAGAATTTAAAAGACTAAAATACACTCAAAGGTTGTTTTTCGTAAAGTTTATAAGATTTATGTCTTAAACCACCACATTTTCCCCAAAAATGTCTTAAACATTTAGAAAATGTAAAATGTGAAGGAATGAAGGATCAACCCCTGTTGTAGCTGTTATGTGAGTGCAGTGGTGAAGCTCACTGGTATGTACGTAAATCTTCATTTTATTGTCATGTTGAAACATGTTGCAGTAAACCGGGAGTCAAGCCGTTATCCAGAGTACGGGAGGATTTATATTTTTAAATGTCAGACGAGCCAGGGATTCCCAGTGGACTCAAATCTAATAGATGCAACAAATATTATGTGTTTGGAAGTCTGTCGAGAGATAAAACATTTCTGAAAGGAGGGTTTTTTGTGAAAATAGAGCGTTTAAATGGATATAGGGAAAGTGTAGCATTGCTAGGTCAAAAAAAAAGATGGCATGGTTACTCCAAACGCTCTAAATATACACCTGTCACAAACTCTGCACCTTCTTACAAATATACAGAATTACTGTACAGTTAAAGTGATTTTAAAACCATTTAAATTCGATGGTTGCACTGCACAAGCGAAGCTGATCCAGTCTTCCAGGGAGGTGTGGGCTGTATAATGGCTTTGGGTTTTTTTCTTTTTAGTGGAATCTGACTCAACGTTTTCATTGCATCTCACATGCCAAGCTTTGGTTGTGGCTCCAGCATAAACTGTGCTTAAATCACAAAGTGCAGCTTTAACATTTCTATCTGTGTACAGGTTGTACAAACAATACACAGATTGCTTTGTCTCATGAAAACACAAAACAGACATAGCTTGGCTCAGTGTGAGCTTAGTGAGTCCACACAAGCTTGTTTAGACGTGCAAACCTGTCAGGATGCAGCAAATGTTCTCTTTTTATGACTTTTTCTTGAGGGTGATTGTTTTGCATAGCTGCCCCAAATTCTGCTAAATCCTCCTGAAGTTCTTCTGCAGTCGAACTGGGATTTTAATCAACTGGACTTCCACTGTTCCTGTTAAAAGCCAGTCCAAATCACAATTACTAATCAGCTTCTTCAAGGACCTTATGCATGCTAACTTTTGGAGCAAGCGTTGAGGAGTCAGACTGTTTTATTAAGCTGTAAAAATTGCCCAAACAGGCCTTTCTTTATCATGAATGTGTAGAAGTCATGGCTCCAGGAAGCTGATAGTAGTTTTGTAAACCCAGCCTACATTTTTGCCTGCTGGTTCCTGCACATGCATCATTCAGTGTGTGTGCTTTGACCTTTCAAGCTTGATGCAGTATGAGCATTATATCTTAATTTTCAAGATGCAGGTAATAAATTAAAGTAATCAATAAACAGAAGGGAAAAGTCGACAAATTTTCCATTGAAAGACAAAAGGTTTAATTACTTGTCTTTTTTCATATTCATGGATTCTTCAGGCATTTGAACATTATTATTTTAGTTTACAGTTTTAGTGTGTGTTTTTAAATCAAAGTAAGTATGAGAACCTCTATATTGCTGCTCTGCAGGCTCATGTGTGTTAACATAATTCTAAGGAGGAAAGAAAAGCAGTGATATTTAAGAAGCAACTGGGAAGGATTATTAGGTCATTTTCAAACTATCTGGAGTCCATCATTCTACAGAGACAAATGATTATTCACAAGACAGCTGCCAACCTTCCCAGGAGTGGACATCCCAGCCAGTTCAGCCCATGATCAGACCATCCAGTGCTCAGAGAAAGAGCTCCATCTCAGACTCTCCAGGCCTCAGTTAGCAGGTTAAATGTTAAAGATCATGACCACCCCCTTAGAAAAGGACTGAACCAGTACGGCTTGTTGGGAAGGGTTGCAGGAGAAAGTTTCGTCTCTCTCTAACAAGAACATGGCATCAAGGCTTAAGTTGGCAAACCTGCATCTGAACCAACTACAAGACTTCTGGAACAATGTCCACTGGACAGACCAGACAAAGTGGACATGTTTGTCATAGCAGCTCTTAGCACGGTGGTGGAGGGATGATGATGTGGGCTTGTTCTGCAGCTAAAGGACCTGGACGCTGTGCAGTCAGTAGCTACGTTTACATGGACAAATATCTTTTCTATTTGATTGATATTAACTGATCGGAGATTCAAGCTGGAACCTTAACATGGACGCTGGATAAAGTGATCCAATCAGTTTACGATCGTTTGACATGTGCAGTGCCAACTAGCTGAGGAGAAAAAGGGTTTTCTTTTTTATTTTGAACCTTTTGACGGTCAGAATATGGTATAATCCTGAACTCTTTCACTTTCTAACAAAAACGTATCCGCCACAGTCCTGTTCATTACGTCACGTAACCCCAACGTGGTTCAAGCATGCGCAGGCAACAGCTACAGAAACCATCAGAATGAGTGGAAACCAGAATGAGTGGAAACCAGAATGAGTGGAAAGATATTCTGCTTCCTCTGGTGTCCAGATCTAAGATGGCAGCCTATCGTATAAGATAGCTGTCAAAAAGACGTATGCATGATTCTAAGATTTGTAGTCGTATTTTTGTGTTAATAAAAGTTTTGTGCACAAATCAAGGCTGTCATATATGTGCGTCTGGTCAATTTTGTGGATTAGGAGTTGTTTTATGTGAGTATGAATCTTAAAGCTGTGAGTGCAAAATCTTGTGAATACAACTCCAATTTCTACGAAGACAAAGTCTCCTATTCTGTGTGGACACGAATTCACGTTTTTGGGTACGAGTAGAAAAGTATTCAGATGAAGTCACAAGGGAGGAGTAATCGATCTGCCGATTGTACAAAACACAACAAGCTCCAATTTCAAAGATGGCTGAAGAAATTGCAGCGGGAGGAGCTACCGGCTCAAGTGAAGCATCACAGGTAAGATGTTCAAGCGGTCTTTATTTATATATTAAAGAAAAACATACTATTTTCAATAATATTCTTTGATTTAAAGACGTACTGCTATAGTTTGCCATGTCGGGTAGTGCTAGCATTAGAAGCTGGCTTGTGCTATTAGCATTGATGTAGCGTGGAAACTATAAAATGTTTATTCTTAGACAATGTCGATTGAAATGCGACTTTTATGGATTTATTAATTACGCTATTTAGTCGATCAGTCTGTCCTCGCCAATCCTCTTTTCCATTTACCCCACTCCCTTCGCCCGCCGAAGCTGAGGATAAATCAATCCATGTACCGGTGAATAACCGTATTTATTATATATGTCATGATATGCATATTTATGTAATCTTCTCTGCCATAAACACGATATTGCGGGGGTTGCGGGGGCGTTTGAGTGACGTGACCTGGGACGCCGATGGAGTGAAGAGACTTAATTCCTCCCAGTAGAAAGTTGCAATGGATTTCTTTAACCATCACTATTACTCTGAAGTTGGTTAAGTACCACGTAAAACCTCATAGGGCAAATATCTGGCATATTTCCTCCCTGAGCATCATCTTTGTCATCTGATCAATCAGCGGAGCACAGTTGCTAGGGACGCCAATGCCCCTAGCAACGGTGCTCCGCTGGTTGAGGAATTAAGTCTTTTCACTCCATCGGCGTCCCAGGTCACGTCACTCAAACGCCCCCGCAACCCCCGCAATATCGTGTTTATGGCAGAGAAGATTACATAAATATGCATATCATGACATATATAATAAATACGGTTATTCACCGGTACATGGATTGATTTATCCTCAGCTTCGGCGGGCGAAGGGAGTGGGGTAAATGGAAAAGAGGATTGGCGAGGACAGACTGATCGACTAAATAGCGTAATTAATAAATCCATAAAAGTCGCATTTCAATCGACATTGTCTAAGAATAAACATTTTATAGTTTCCACGCTACATCAATGCTAATAGCACAAGCCAGCTTCTAATGCTAGCACTACCCGACATGGCAAACTATAGCAGTACGTCTTTAAATCAAAGAATATTATTGAAAATAGTATGTTTTTCTTTAATATATAAATAAAGACCGCTTGAACATCTTACCTGTGATGCTTCACTTGAGCCGGTAGCTCCTCCCGCTGCAATTTCTTCAGCCATCTTTGAAATTGGAGCTTGTTGTGTTTTGTACAATCGGCAGATCGATTACTCCTCCCTTGTGACGTCATCTGAATACTTTTCTACTCGTACCCAAAAACGTGAATTCGTGTCCACACAGAATAGGAGACTTTGTCTTCGTAGAAATTGGAGTTGTATTCACAAGATTTTGCACTCACAGCTTTAAGATTCATACTCACATAAAACAACTCCTAATCCACAAAATTGACCAGACGCACATATATGACAGCCTTGATTTGTGTGCAAAACTTTTATTAACACAAAAATACGACTACAAATCTTAGAATCATGCATACGTCTTTTTGACAGCTATCTTATACGATAGCAGCCGAGGTGATCAGTCAGCCCCTCATCTTCTATGAAATTCTCTGATTGCGGGCCAATGGAGGTAGAAGAGTCATCCGCATTACTGAGTCATGAATTTAATCTGATCACTTCTCCATTATGGCTAAATGCTGCAGATGGTGCTGTTTCTAAGAGGAAGTAAACTTTTTGAGGTTATGCAAAATCATGAATAAACCCTGAAATTTCCACAACCTCAGAAGAACCTCAGCTAGGGCTGGATGATGTAGAAAAAATAATATTGCTATTAAAAAAACAAAAAACATATTGGAAAAATATATTTTTAGTGCAGTGCTAGCGATTTTATGCTATTACATAATGATTTACTTTCATTAAAGAACACACAAACACTGAATTCATGTTCAACCACCGTTTCAACCAAAACTGAAAGTAATGAAAAAAAAAAAGAATTTAGCGACGTCAAAAAATGCTGACATAAAGAATAAAGAGTCCAGAAAATCTGATAAATAAATATGAAAAAAATGGAAATAAAACAAATAAAAAGAATAGCTTCCTTTGGTGGGAATAGCACACGACCAGTTTTACGGTCTGTTTCCACCAGGTGCATGTTCGCTTTGGTTCGAGCTGAGCTTGACGTGAATATGGAAATTCTAAATCAGTTTTATATTCTGGTAAATTTCAAAATAAAAGCCCCTGTGCAGCGCGAATGCTAAACCGTGTAAACATTACGTCATTAATGGTCAGGGGGTCTCAGTAGTTTTTTTTTCATCATGGAAGACGAGACGTTCATCCTAGATTCTCCACTTCCCCTGTGACTGTGTGATCTCACAGATCCGGCTACATGGACTGACGTCGGGGAAGCTCCGTGTCTGACACGCTCCCGGTGTGAGCTGTCGAGACATGGAGGTCAGAATGAAACCGCGGCGCAGCAGGAATGCGGGGGAAATTGGCCTTTAGGTAGCTCAGAAACTGATAGGACTAGGCTGCCATGTAAACGAACACCGTCTGACCAGAAGAAAACAATCTGGAGGCAAAAATCAACACACCCTTCAGCCTAGCATCACTATGGGGGATTTTTTTACTCATCCAACCACTTTTGGTAACAATTTTCTCCGCCTCTCCTTGCTGTGACTTCTTTTGCCGTGCACATGCTCTCTGTTGTGGTTTGAGAGGGGCGGGGCTTGGTGACACAGCGTGCATGGGTCTGCGTTTGTGATTGGTTGGAACTGTAGTATTATATAATAATACTGTATAATACTGTATAGTATAATACTGTAGTATAAAGCTGCGTGATAGGCTATCATTAAAAAGGAGGGGAAACCATATTTTCCTATTGAACTTTTTATCAACCCTTATTTTTTTATCGCACCACATGTCTATTGATCGATTTATATTGTTATCGAATTATCATCCAGCTCTAACCTCGGCTAGCTACAGTTCCAAGTGTATAACAGATTTTCTTTATGATTAAAACCACTCAGAGATTCTCTCTGGGCATCACCAGATCAAACGGAGCTTATGAGTGACTTCTCCAGCACTGTTGTTGCTCTTGGCAGATACTGATCATTACCTCTGACCTTGTATCTTAGATAAGTGTTATTAAGTGGAGCCACATTTGTTTAATGGTAACCTCAGACTTGACTCACAAGAAAGCTCAGTGGTCAAGTCTAGTTTCTTTCAGCTAAGACAACTGTCGAAGGTAAACAATTTCTTTCTCTGCATCATCTCCAAATTTTAATCCATGCTTTTATTTTGAATTGCTTGGACTACTGGAACGCACTTCATGGTGGGCTCAGTCAGACCTCCCTTGATCGGCTGCAGCTGGTCCAATATGCTGCAGCTCGACTTTTAACCTTGGCGCTGGACCGAAACTGTGGAACCAGTTACCTCCACATGTTAAGGAGGCCTCTTTACTTGCTGTCTTTAAATCGCTGCTTTGGCTTTTAACACTAGTTGAGATGTTGGTTTTTGTGATTTCCTTTTCTTTTTAAACTTTTTTTCCCACTTTATTCCACTGGGGAGTTGGAGTAAAACCATGAGTGAATCTATTTGCGTTGTTCATCCGCCCTGCTTTGATTATGCTTCCAGTCGGGGACTTTTCTACACCAGTGAGCCACTCTGATTGTGGTGTAGCGGTATGGAGCCAAATCAGGGCCATAATATTTGTTCATTTGAAAGAAATATTAGAAAGTGAAAAAATGTAATTTGAAAATTAAAGTCACGTTTTTACTGTGAACTGTGAGAAACAAATAACTGGATTCAAAATAAAACACAGTGTATCAAATATTTATATCAATTTAGAATTTCGTTGGGTTAATTTTTTGTATTTTTCAAAATAAACTTTAATATTTGAGATATTTTTTCTTTCAGTTTCAAATTTTGTGTTCTGATTCAAATCTTTCCTATAAAGAACAAAACTTTTTTTTTATTTTTACAGTTTCAGATTTTTATTTCACTATCAGACTTTAATTTTATACTTTCACGATTCGTGTTGTTCACTTTTTAAACTTTTGATCCTGATCCGGTGTGGTGGGCGTGGCTAAAGAAGAAAGGGGTGTGGAGTCATGAGTGACAACAGCAGGCTGAAGGCATTCCCTCTCATGATGTTGCCTTCAGGAAACGTGGGAAATCTACTAAACATCCATTGCCACTCATGTTGTCTAATTGTTGGCCCCTCAAAATGTGTCAAATGTTAATTTGATACATTTTTCTTTTATTTTTAATCTAATTATTTGTTTTTCAAAGTTCACAATGAAAGTGTGACTTTCATTTTCAGCTTACATTTTTTCATTTTCAAATATTTATTTCAGAAGAGCAAACGTTACGGTGCTGATTTAGCTCCATTTAAGGTGGGTCGAATAGCCAGACTTTTTTTAACTCTTTAAAGCTGTGTTTAATGGCAGTAACTTGTTGTGAAATAATGGTTTAACTGGCTGAAGAGCAGGAACATGTCACATCACCGAGCTTGATCTGTTTAATCTGGTGTGTCATCTTTGCTCACACACTTCCTTCACTGAGCAGGAGAACTTCTTATCAGTGATGCCATGAACGAGCACCAGTGTCTCGTCTGTTCAGTGTGTGGTTGTTTAAACAAATGTTTCAAAGCAGCTGCACAAAGGTTAGAACCGGACTGAAACTGGAATTCTTTCTCTTTTCCTTTTCCCTGTGCTCATATTGTGAGCAGCGGGGGCGACTTGTCCATTTAGTAGAAAAATAATAGGTTGTTTTCAGGCTGTTTATAGTTATGGTGCATATTGGTCAGAAACCTTGATGGGAGGTTGAACAAACTGCAACGTTTCCTTCCAAGTATCAGTTTAAATTGTGCTTGTTCTTTTAAAGACTGGCAGATTTTTTAACCTCTTTCTTGCGAGCGTCTCCTGTGCAGGGGATTGAGTGAGATCCGTGCACGGTACATGCTAACATGTAGCATAGCAACATGACTGGAAGAAACTCAGCTAAAACACTGCAGCATCAGCATCCAAACCAAACACAGTTCAAACCCCAATTAATTATATGGTAATGTAAGAAAACCCTGAGAACAGCTCTGTCCACTTCAAGCAAACCACACAAACAAGGAGTCATTGATTACAAAGATTAGCTTTGCTGATTTCTGGTCACAAGTTAAACTCCAGTTAGAAAAACCTGCTGTGTTCTCCTGTGACTCTACGTTAGTTTGAAAAGAATCATGGCGGTACCAGCTGTTTAGAAAAAGATGAAGATGGTCTTACAGTGAAGTGGGCACTCTTTCTGCAATATACAAGCTTTGGGTGTGTATACATATATATATATATATATATATATATATATATATATATATATATATATATATATATATATTAGTGCTGGGCAACGATTAAAATTTTTAATCGTGATTAATCACATGACATGCTGCAATTAATTGCATCGTTACGTGCAAAATGTCTCTTTCCTTTAAAAAAAGGCCTACAGGTATAAAAGAAAATGCAGTGAGTTTTGGTTTACAAACACGACATCAGGGGTCTCCAACCTGCAACTCTGGAGCTGCAAGTGTCTCTCTGGACCTTCCACAATGGACTTTTTTTTCTTTCTTTTACATCATTTTCCACAAATATCTACATTCCTTAGCAGAAAGTCTGTCTATCCTCTTTTTTTTTATAAAGGTTTTATGTTTTTCTTTATTTTAAAACCTTAAAAATGGAAATAAAAATGTGGTTCTTCAAAAATAACAAACATCCTATGGTGGCTCTTCATTAAAAATATATATTAATTTGCCTTTTTGAAAAGTCTCATAACAGTCTCATAACACTCTAAAGTAGTTTTATTTAGCTGGCTGAGGGAAAAATGGCTCTTTGGATTGGAAAGGCTGCAGACCCCTGCACTAAACACATAAACAGGTTTAGCAGCAATTTTCATATAAAATATTTCTTCATATATATTTATCAAATATTTATGAGGAAGAAGGATGAAATGTTCAGGATTTACTAACTAAAAGGTAAAAAGTCAGCAGGATGAATTTAAAGCTGTGAAGCTGCTTCCTTCTAAACACAGAAGGAACAATATGTGATGAATATCAGCATCAGGTGAACAGACAGAAAGCAGGATGAGAATCTCACAGCTTCTAGATGGTGAGGAGAGAGAAATATTCACAATATGCACAATAACTTCCATCCATGCAGCTTCACTGCTTCATTATCCAGATTTCTGGCCTATAATTTCTCTAAATTTTCATTTTCAGCCTCCGCTACCGGGAGTTAAGGGTTAACATCTCGTTTCCGGGTGTAGCGTCAGGTCTGTAGATGTAACTATAAACATGTGTGGTATCCACAGAAAGTCCAGAATCTCAGCTAACAGCTCAGTAAAACCATTTCTATCACCAACAAACAGTTAAGACAACAAATTATTTAAACAAATTATCATAATCAAACTTGTGATTAGAATCTTTAAACATGTAGTTACTTGCTAAATCTGTGGGGTATTAGTTAATAGTGAGGTTTCTTTTTTCTCTAAAAACGGACTAAGTGTGTACCCAAATTTCCCTGAAGGCTCTCTGAAGGGATTAATAAAGTATTTCTATTCTATTCTATATAATGACTCTTTGCTTTTCCAGCTTTTTAGGATTTATGCTTTGCATCAACCAGCAGCGTCTCCTGTGAGCACAAACAAAACAAAGATGGCGGCAGTGTCTTTAAAATGCAACACTGTGCATGAAAATGAACCAGAGCAGAATCAGAATTTGACCTCTGGCCTTGTTCCTCACAAAGAACTGATTCATTTGAGGTTTTTTCTGTAAGTGACTGTGAACTCTGTTTTTCTCTTCTATGTGATGGGATCATCGCCTCCAAACACAGACACCAGTACAGGTAAGATGCACCTGCTTTTACTGTTGTTTGAATGTGAATGTTCAGGTATCCCAGAAATAATTTATTTGATCTTACTTGTTTTATTTATTTAAAAATTGTTTTTAATTCTTTAAATTTGTTTTCATTTAATTTAATTAAATTTTTACATTATATTAATTTATTTTATCTTTTTTCTGAATTTAATATTATTTAATTTTTATTTGGATACATTTTTTATGTTATTTTATTATTGATGATGTTTGCAATGATACTTTTATTATTTTGTTTTATTTTATTTTATTTTATTTTATTTTATTTTATTTTATTTTATTTTATTTTATTTTATTTTGTTTTATTTTATTCACACTAATGCTACATTCTAATTTCATAGTTAGTTACTGGTTTGCAGACCATTTGTTTTTATTCCAGATGAGCATAAACATGATTTAATTGTTGGCCTGTTCTAGTTTTCTTTCTTTATTGACCGCGCACACAAGCTAATTTAAAGAGTAAATGATAATGAAGGAGTTCTCTAGAGACGAACTTTACATGCACCCAGCATGAAAGCTGATGGAGGCTGTTGTTCTTTCTATTCATGATTTCTATTCAGAATCTCCTGCAGCTGGTCTCCCTGCCGTCTGTTCTCACAGGCCGGTGTTCGTTGAATAAAGCTTATTATGAAGAAAACATGCTGAAACACTCACACTTTCCTACTGTTTTAAAAATGCATTGTTAGTTCTGACACCTTGTTGCTAGCAATACTTACAGTTTACAGAAAGCCGAGGTCAGACAGTCTCTGTGTTTTATCGGAAGCACTGGAAGAACCTGCATTAACTACTTGCTGAAGGGCTCTTTTTGTCTCGGCAGGAAGGAACAAATGAAAAGAGAAGCCAGAGAAAGCTAGAACAGTGTTAGCAGCAGCTAAGTGGAGCGAGGAGCTGTGCTTTTCTGCAGCTGAATGAGCCGACAGCAGCACAGCTCTAATACTGTTGAAAACAACAGAAAATGACTACATTACCATTCTGATACTTTCAGTTGTATATGACCCAGAATAATTTAGATTCCTCTTCTTGTGTTCTTCTTCAATCGAATTGAGAATGGTTGAAACAGAAGTGCTGAGCATAGTGCCATCAGTCAGAAGCTGAATTTTTACCATGCAACCTTTTCCAGGGCCCTGGTATGGAGGCAATACCTTCCGGTGAATGTTAGAAGAAAGCAGCGTTAAAGTGTTGATCTCTGATCGGTCTGCAGCGGTTCTGATGTAAGACACAACTAAAAAGACAGAAACGTGTAGCACGGTTAAACGGAGCAAATACACCTGTAGCGCTTTCTTGTTTGCAAGACAGTCGACGTGACTGAATGCTGCCTGTGGAAAATAGCCGAGTGGTGATATCAGTGTGGATTTAGAGAAATAAACATTAATATATTTAATTGTTTGACAACAGTACAAATAAAAAGAGCCCAAACCCCAAACGGAGCAGCATCCTGAGATTTTCAGTCAGAACAGCGGGTTTTAACCTTGGCTCGGTCCAGCAGGGTTTGACTGGGTAGAACTACCATCTTCTGCAGTTATTAATGTGCTTTATCTACCCTGAACCTCAGACTTCTGGGGGGGTTTCTACCAAGCTGGTTGCAATGCTGCTTTGGAGCCAGAAACTAACTTGGAACCAGTTCTTGCTGTTTTCGAAGCTCAGTCTCCAGCACTGAAAAACCGGTGCCCCCCTGGAACCAACTCTTGGCTGGACCAGAGCAAAGAGCAGCGGACATCAGGGACAGGGGCGGGGTTATGGAACTATGGCGTTACATCGCTGCCAAATACCTTGATGAGCGTACCAAATACCCTGGCGAGCGTATTTATCAATTCAGCAGTGCATTTCTTAATCGAGCGAGCGCATTGCTCTGATCGCTGGAGTTTTTAATTACTCGCGGGGCCGTGAACGCAGCACATCGAGCGTAAAACACGCCCCCCCACACTCACCAGTACGCTCTCGTCGGAAAACTCTGCTCGCTCTCTCTGTTCAGCGGGTGTATTTGTCAGTCGGGGGCGGTAACCTTCTGATTGATTAATCTGATTGGCCAGAATTTTCAGTTCCAATTCGGTGACAGCGCAGGACTTGGCTGTTTTCATTTTTCTTTTTTTTTTTTTTAATAGCTTGGTGCAACTTTATTGCCCCAAAGGTACGGAAACATTTACAAACACACGACAGTTTAACCTGAAAGTAAGTGGAAAATCCTATTGGAGCACCAGGAAGATTCTAAATGACAGTTTAGAAAACAAATATAATACAGAGAGGTAAAATCGATCGGATTACTGAGGGTTAAAACTAAATAAACATATTAATACTGCACATATGTTTGTCAACGAATGCATTATTATGTTAATGTTGATTTAAGTAATGATCAAGTCATGTTTGACAACAGATTAAATAAGTGTAAACACAATAATTTCATACATTTCTGGAGATAAATATTCATCTCAGCCAACAAGCTAGCATTTATTAAAGATCAGACATGATGGTCCTCATTAGCCTCTATATTTCTTGCTGATACCCACTACTGTAAGGAAGCAGGAACTGGAGTTTGTTTTCTTCCGGTAGATGTAAGTACGTCACGTCGCCGCCTTACCTGAGCTTCTTCATCCCTACTCGCCTTCTGGGTCCCTGAGGTCAGCTGACCAGCTGCTCCTGCAGGTACCAGGTCCAGGAGGAAGCTCAGAGGGGACCGGGCCTTCTCTGTTCCTGCTCCACAATTGTGGAATAATCTGCTTTACACATCAGAGGCCCCTTCACTGTCCATTTACAAAGCTCATCTTAAAAGCCATTTTTACTCTGGCTTTCAACCCCGGTGAGACTTTGTTTTTATTTGATTTAATTTGTTTTTTGTTTGAATTGTTTTTTATTGTGTTGGGTTTAGCTGTTATTTTGTCTCATGTTTTTATTTGTATGTATATTGATTATATTTGTGCGCAGCACTTTGTTTCAGCTGTGGTGGTTTGAGTGCCATCAAACGAGTCCGAAACGCAGAGTTTTTAGGTCAGAAGTCAGGAAGTGCATCTATAAGACATCAGTTTGAAGATGAGAGAAGATCAATTGTTTACCTGGACTTGGTCCTTTTACAGAAATTCAGATTACACTGGAGGAAGGGTCAAACCTTGGATGAGACATTTAAAGGTGCAACATGTAACAAAATCAAAGTTCAATGGGAGAAAACATAAAATTTCATTAAGAACTATGTTTCTATTGGTATCTAATCACTTTACCAAAAAAAATAGTTGCATTTTTATTCTCTTAGAATGAAGCATTTACATAATTTCCATGGGTCCACATACATGGCAGCTGCCACTATTTTTATTATGGTGTCTCTTAATGGACAAACAACTCCATGTGAAGCTTTAGAAGTTTAGTACCGGCTTTGTTTGATAGGAGCTGGAGCACCGTTTGGGATAAGTAATGCCATAAAAGCACCATGGAAGTAGACAGTACACATGTACACAATGTTGAAGTAGTTACTTGTAGTGCAGTCATCGCTGCACCTGAGGCCACTGGATCCACTCAAACTTCTGTATTTCTGGAAGAAGTTCTGCCTCTGACGGACACTGTAAATTCACAAGTTGTTATACCCATCTGTGCCACTAGAGGACAGTAATTCTCACACACTGGACCTTTAAAGGGATGTAATGACGTAGCTCTTTGTTGGTTCTCTGGGTGTGAAAAAGCAGACCAGCCAAAAATAAAGTAGTTTTTTGTTTAATCCTGCAGTAATTAACCCATAAAAATAGCTGTGGTCTCATTAAATCTGTACTTATTAAAGATCATTATGTTTATAAAAATGAAATAATTTAGCCTGTTTTCAAAGACTTCCATCGGTTTCTAATCCATTTCCCTGATTCAGCAAATGTTTCCTGTGAATACCTGCCTGCACCCCTCTGTGTGGCCTGATGTGATCCCGTTTTAATCTGGATTGGGTTGGTGTTGGGTACGAGGAGCTTATGGACCCCCCAGCAGCCGGTGTAGGGCTATATTTTCATGCTTCAGGAAAAGTTGAAAAACACTCTCAGGGTTGTACGGTTTGAATTATTTATAGGCATGGAGAGATAGAGAGAGAGGAAGAGAAGTGAGCGACTTCATCGTGACTTTTCTGCCTCTCACTGTGCTGCTCTGTGGAGTGATGGTTGAGGTGACGGAGGTGACACCAATTATCCTTAAAGAGCATCAGTGGGACGTGGATTAGCTGTGCTAGAGGGATGCATCATATGTAGATTCCTGTCCAGACTGCAAATTACTGGGATGTTGTTGATTTGTATTTCGGCATTCAGTTCAATTCAGCTTTATTTATATAGTGCCAATTCACAACATCTCAAGGCACTTTACAGACATAATCAACTCAAGGCAGTTCATAGAAAATATTAGCCTAGCTAAGGAAACCAACGGATTGCAGTTAATCTTGTCCTCGATTCAAACCCCCAGCCTGAGCTTCATGGGTGGTGGGCAACAGTGGAGAGAAAAATAACTCACTTTTAAAGATGCACTGAAGAACTTTTGCAGATTTCCTCCCTAGTGCACCCCCTATCAACGGCTAATCCAGCGTCTATCTTGCATCCTGCCTGTACTGTAAGCTCTTTCCAGCTAGTAAAAGTATCTTGACTCTCTTATCTCTTCCTCCGATACTATCTTCTTGCATTTCTTAGCTGAATCAGCCGCGTTGCTCATTCAAAACGACTCATTTTGAATGAGCTTGCTAGCGTGCAACGCGGTGCAGAAAGCAAGGAAAAAGTTGTATAGTTCGGTTTGTCAGCCTTGGGATGCTGCTGGACAGTAATGGCTCCAGAAATACACATAACAGATGTTTTAAGGTTGGAAAGTTACGAAATGCAACTTTAACAGGAGGGAAAAATCTCTCTCTCTAGCAGAAGAAGCAAAGATGCAATGCCAGCATGGAGATAGGAGGCCGAAACAAGGGCATTGGGAGCCATTTGCATAGCTGTAAACTTTTTGCTTTTCATCAAAAATGACAGTTTATAAAATCAAACATGGCATTCATGTGAATCTTATAAATCCGACGTGTTTATGATTTCATAAAAAATGGAGGATGCCATCATCTTCACTGTCAGCAGTATAATTTGCTATGTAAGTTAACGCAGTGGAAAGTTCGTCTGCTCATTAGCAGGTCAGCTAACATCAGTGAATAATGTTAACGTTCGCCTATAACGTCACTCAGCTTAAAGCCAATGATTTGGGGAAGGCCATCTTCACTGCTTCTGTATTGTTGTCTAATTTTAATTTACATTATTGTCATAAAACATGAAGGAAACAAATACAAACACCAGTGTCTAGTTTAATGAGTAATGGTGATACCTATGCTTTAGGTTTGTGCTCACGAAAACAGGAGCCCTGGTCCAGCCGATAATATAATTATTTTCCAGGATGAGGAGGAAGATGTTGTTTATGTTATGAGGCATCTCTTTACACGTATCGAACAATGAGGCTCAAATCAGACCAGCTGCTGTAGTTTGTTACTGAAAATATGAACAGGCTGTAAGTGGAAAAAAAGGTTAACCTTTAAAGCAGCTTGTATGTTTGTATGCAAGAAAAAAAACAAACAAACAAAAAAACCTTTATTTTACACCTGATGTGCAAAACAGCATTTGTACAGGCATCATCACTGAGCGACTTTAAATATGCATGTAGTCATGTCAGTGCAGAGGATCGATCCCGAAGCATAAATGTACGCATTGCTTTGAAAACAATATAAAAAAATAAACATATTTTATTTCCATTTCCTGAACATATATTGAACCATTATTTGTTCTTTGGTTTGTGTTCAGAACAACAACTGGTGATTTTGTGGCTTATCAAGATAAAAACCAGTTTCCAGAGTCAGAAATTGGCCCTGTTTGAACTTGATAATCACCATAGCTCTGACATAGTTCACAGGTTGTTGGCCAACCATAAACAATCAATCCAATATCTACAGATACAGATGGAAACAGAAACAGTCTCTAATACATGCACATGTGAAACCAGGTCAGGAAATGTTTAATTCTGGATTAATTTATCATGACGATCAGATGAGTTTGTACTGGGAACGGTTCACAGCTGCGGGGGAATAGAGTAAAAGCTTACTGGTCCATTTACATTCCAACCCTCACGTGTGGTCAGCAGATTTAGGTTGAGACCAAAAGCATGAAATCATGGAGACAAGTAGCTGAAATGGGTTTCCTTCAGAAGTCACTCCACCTGAGACATCGGGTGAGGAGCTTGCATGTGGATAGACTTTGGAGTGGATTGAAAGGAGTCAGCTGCTTCCTGATTGGCTCCTCTTGGAGGTTTTCTGGTCAAGCCCTTCTGGGAGAAGATCCCGAAGACTAAGGACTCAATGGAGGAATTATATATCCCCGCTGGCCTGGGAATACTTTGTGATCCCCGAGTTGTTTAAAAATTGGTGGTGGTCCCATTCTTCAAAAAGGGGGACCACCTCCACGGTTTGTGAGGTTGTGCTCCAACTACAGGGGTATCACCCTCCTCAGCCTGCCTGGTAAGGTCTATTCAGGAGTCCTGGAGAGGAGGGTCCGTCAGATAGTCGAACCTCGGATTGAGGAGGATCAGTGTGGAACAGTGGACCAGCTCTACACCCTCTTCAGGGTCTTGGAGGAGGCATAGGAATTCACGCAACCAATCTACATGTGCTTTGTGGACTTGGAGAAAGCATTCGACCGTGTCCCCCGGAGACTCCTGTGGGGGGGGTACTCCGGGAGTATGGAGTGCTGCACCCGCTTGTACTAGCTGTCCTGTCCCTGTATGACTGGTGTCAGAACTTGGTCCACATTGCCGGCAGTTAATCAGAGTCGTTTCCGGTGAGGGTTGGACTCCACCAAGGCTGCCCTTTGTCACAAATTCTGTTCATAACTTTTATGGATAGAATTTTTAGGCACAGCCGAGGTGTTAAAGGGATCTGGTTTGGTGGCCTCAGGACTTGGTCTCTGCTTTTGTGGATGATGTGGTTCTGTTGGCTTCATCGGGCCGTGATCTTCAGCTCTCGCTGGAGCAATTCACAATGTGAAGAGGCTGGGATGAAAATCAGCACCTCCAAATCCGAGACCATGGTCCTCAGCCGGAAAAGGATTGAGTGTTTCCTCCAGGTCGAGAATGAGATCCTGCCCCAAATGGAGGGGTTCCAGTATCTTGGGGTCTTGTTCACGAGTGAGGGAAGGATGGAGCGAGAGATCGACAGGCGGATCGGTGCGGTGTCTACAGTGATGTGGACTCTGCATCGGTCTGTCGTGGTGAAGAAGGAGCTGAGCCTACCTATGGTAACGTGAGGGTACACAAGCGAATACAAGCGGCCGAAATGAGTTTTCTCCGCAGGGCGGCCGGGCTCTCCGTCTTAGGGTGAGAAGCTCGGTGATCTGGGAGGGGGTCAGAGGATCCAGATGAGGTGGCTCGGGCATCTGGTCAGGATGCCTCCTGGACGCCTCCTTGGTGAGGTGTTCCGGGCACTTCCCACCAGGGGAGACCCCGGGGAAGATCCAGGACATGCTGGAGGTGGTGAATGTGTCCGGGGGGAGGGAAGTCTGGGTTTCTCTGCTTAGGCAGCTGCCCTCGCAACCCGACCCCAGAGAAGCAGTAGAAAATGGATGGATATTTAAAAAAATGTCTGGAAACACACTAATTCTCCTTCAAAGTCCTCCCAGAAAACTGCAGATCTGCTGAAACTCAGAAGTTTTAAATCTGGGTTAAAAACTTTTATTTGCCGGGTTTTATCAAAGCGACTAAATTCTTTTGACTTTAAGCTCTTTTATTTCTTTTCAAAATTTGCTTTAATTATACATGTGCACCCGCTGTAATGCTTTTATTGTTTTATGTAAAGCACTTTGAATGGTTCTGGTACAAATAAACATTAATATTCCCTGAGCCTGAACCGAACAGAAATGTCAGAGCTCCTCATTTTTCCCATCTGAGAGGACTTTGCCAGGCTTTTTTCTGACTCTGCCCTTCGTTCCTTCAGTGGTTTTTATGGCACCAGACAACCTGCCTCCGCTGTGCAGCAGTAGTGGAACAGAAGGCAATCACAGGCACGCCCAGGACTCATAAAGTACTTGTACATTATATGGTTTTGAAACTTGTTTTAATGGAGACGTTGCAGTGTAATAAAGTAGGAGGCAAAATGCTGTCAATCATCTTAACTGGTGGAAAGTAGTAAACATTTTGTTGTGGATATTGTCAATGTGTTTTTAATTGTGGGAATGCATACTATTCATCTTCTGCTAAACTTTGGCTTCTAATTCCTCCTACACCGTTTGTGTCCCTGCAGCCAGTCAGTGATAAACGTGTTCAGCTCGTTCTGGAGATGGGTGCTACAGCTCTTAGTATTTCTAACTTTCATACTGTTTTTTTTTTTTTTTTTTAATTAGTGACGTTTTGTAGGAATTTTAATGCAGCGGTATGACTGGACCAACCCTTTCTTTGCATAATGACCTGCAGCAAATTTCACTAACGTGCAGTCTCATACTGAAATGCATTGCCTCCCCATTTACAACACTTTGACTGGTTTAAGTCATCCAGACATACATACTGTAGGTGGACTAAGGTTCTGCTATGCTGCAGAGGTTCAGTTCCAGCAGTCACTGTGCTACAATGGTTCTTAATCCACCGGCAGAGCTTTATACTGCTGCAAACTTCATGGTTACATTCACTGCCCTCAGGTGTGTGCTGTAGTTGGGCAAGCCTGCTTGCTGCTGAATGAAGTTGTATGAAAGCTGTAGAAATAAGACAATGTTTTTGTAGTTGTGAAATAAACAGAGAGATTTGAAACATCAGAGAAACAAAAGTTAAAGTGCTTGAAAGGCAAATGTTCTAAAGTGAATGCCGATGGCAGGAATATCTGCAAGCGGTAACCATAATTACTTCTGCTTAAGGCAGATTTATGCTTGCGCGGCATTTGTGTGTGGTCGTTTACGGCGTAGCTGATGCTGGTGAGTTTGTTCTCACACTCGAGCGTAGGATTAACGCGTCGTTTGGTGTCGTGTTGCAGTTTCTCCTCCTAACCTGAAGTTGGCAGCACAGGTGGTATCGGCCGGTAAACTCACCAGGTCGGAGTTCGTTTGATGGTTCACTTCAGTTCGGTGGTATTTCCTGTTTTAGAACAACAATGGCGTCCAGTATGGTTCAGTGTCTTTATTAGCTTGTGGAAGAAAACGAAGAAATAATTCAAATCAGCATCTCATCAACTTGATCCACTGGTTATTGTTTGTAAAAACGGTGGTTACCACACAAATTCAGCGAGAAGATCCAGATTTCCCGCAACACGTGATCCCAAACTGACCAATCACAAGGGAGAAACACCGCATAACCGTCTACGTAGCAGGGGTGCACGTCAGGTCTGGAAGAGGTGTACGTTGACGCTCTGCAGAGCTACACCGAGCCTACGGCGGTTGTGCAAACGCCATGCGATCATAAATCCGCCTTTAGTCTTCATAGATCCGAGTTGGAGCAGGATAAAGCTGAATAATGGTACAACTTGCCCCGTTGTGGCGGTGCTGGAGCACACTGGCTCGCCATTTGGAAGAATTTTACATGCAGTGGGCCTCCATACCATAGTGCTAGGCTATGCAGTTCGGTCCTACGAGGGCTGCAATCCTGCAGGTTTTCAATGTTTCCCTGCTCCAACCCACCTGACTCAAGTGAATTGATTCCAACAACCTATGAAGTTCTGCACAAAGACTCAAAGTTCCCTATTAGCATAATAAAATAAAAACTTTAAAAGCTAGAGATGTCTTTGTTTTAGCTAAAAGCCAGGACTCCTGGCTTTCCAGACATTACATCATTACAAGTCGATGATGTCATCACGTGTGGTGCACACTGGCGATATAAACCCATGGTGGCGCCAACAAGTCTTGCAAGAGTCAGAGCGTTCGGTGGAGTAGCCGCTGTGATTACCAGCGAGACGGAGAGTACTTTAGTCTGTAGTGTCTAGTGTATTTTAGAAAGTTTTACCGTTGGTTTATAGTAGTTTGCATCACAGTTCTTCAGCAGGTTTATTATACTTTGCTTTTAGCACATCAGTAGTGTTTAGCTTAGTTTACATTAGCGTAGGTTAGGTTAGTCTTAGCATAGTTCCTTTATTTTTTACACATCCGGAGTCAGAGGAAATACTGGCTGGAGCAGGTGCTTATAGTACATACAGTACTTACACAAACGAAACTGCACTCTGTTCATAAACAATAGCCTTAGAAAGCACAGAAAATTAATATAGTTATTAACTATTCAGTATCCTTCTGCTTTTATGTGTTCTGGTTCAGTGTTTTTGTCTCTCATTTAGCAACATTAACCCCAGCCCAGTTTCATGAAAAAGAAAAACATTTTAATTCAAATTTAATTTTTATATTTGACTTTCAATGCTCCATAACTTTTTTCTATTGTACATATTCTAGGAATATGAAGTACTTAAAAATACTCAATGACCCCACAGTAAAAGAAAAAATGCATGTGTATATATTTCATTTGTTTTTTGTATTGCAGATGAAATCAGTTTAAATTCTGCTACTGAATAAGAGAAACTCAAAATCTACAACAAACAGATCATTGCAGTAACTTTAGTGTAAAGATTTCTTTACTTTTGTACATGTAGAAATGTTTTGGATCACTAAGTTTTGTATGTTTATTTAGTAAAACATGATGAAACATTTTCAGACTTTTGTGTATTTTTTATATTTATGGCATAACTTCAACACAGGTGCACCATTTCTTTTGCAGTTTTTAAAGGGTCAACTCAGTTGTGTTGGAGCAGGGAAACACGGAAAACCTGCAGGACCTTCTTGGACCAAACTTGCCTACTCCTACCCTAGTGGTTATAGAGAAGGACTTGTATTCAGGTTGAACTCCAGCGACGCACCTCTTACACTTAGCCGACTTATACCATCAGACTTCTATTAAAATGTTTTTTTTTAATCTTTAAAGCTTATAAATCCTTCAGCAATCAGGGATTTACAGCTCATTCTCCAGCTGTTGCACATTTCAGTGCCGTACATTCAACATTAAGTAATTCACACTGCTGTTCAGGGAAGAACAGCCTGCTCTAGCTCTTCATTTTTATCCTCTCCAGTAGCTGTTTGTATGGATGGAGATACTCGGGGCTGGACTGGGCACTTTGAGCCAAGACTGGCCCAACAGGTGTTGATGGAAAGATGATGAAGCTGATGAATGAAAACAAACTTTCTTGTGACAGTGCTTGTACACGGTCTGGTTTGTGTATATGTACTTGTCTAAAAAACATCCTGTCATTCTATGCAGTACTTGGTGGAAACCAAAAGGCTGTATGTTCAACGTATGATGAGAGGAACAGAAATGAGATATGATCATAGATGAATATTAAAATGAATAAATGATTAGTGATAGACTTTTTATTAGCCACAACAATGCACAGCACAGCAGAACAGAATATTTCCTCCAACATGGAAACCTTTAAAAAGGAGACAGAGGAAGAAATGTGAGAAAGAATAACACTTGATGGTCTTACTAATATGATCACAGTACTGGTATCCAGAAAATAAGGGGAAATGGTTGCATCATATACTCAATAAAATCTTAAGAGGTCCAGTTAGAAAATAGGTCCGGGAGATCACAATAACAATTTTATTTGGTGTGTGTTTTTCTGTCTGTCCAGCTGAATGGGAACTTCTTTGGACCCCATCAGATATTCTAACTGGTGAACAGGCAACACTAGTCTTAAATAAGCAGATCAGGCGTGCTCTGTGAGTTGTCCTGGCTTGCAGCCGGTCTGCCTCCATCTTTAGGAGGTACAGGAATGGGAGCATTCAGCTCTGTGGTGTGTTACATAAAGTTTTGGCTGCAGTTCTCAGAGTTGCGTGGCCCCTGCTTGGGCCCACTGCCAACTAGAGCTGGAGGTTTCATCACCCTGCTGTTTCAAAGAGCCCTCTGGATTGTTGTAGTCTTCTCCGTTCATTCTCCCCTCCTTTCCACCATCTGTCATCCTCTGTGAGAGGCTCTCCCTTTCTGTGTTTTCCCCTCATAAGCTCACTTTCCACGTTTGCTGACTCACTCCACTCTGTGAAATTATAATGAAATAGCTGACTGAGGGTCTATTGCATCATTTTCTTTTGATATCTGCTTCTTCTGTGATTCTCGCTCCACTGAGACTGATGTCTAACAAAAGCCTGTAAACAAGCTGAGGCCCAGCATGACCTCCAGCTGACATTTACAGACATTTTTATTCAAAGTAGTATATCATGCTTTTAAATGCTTCCTTTTCACATGTAAATCGTTAATTTATGGTCTATATAAAGTAGAACCACAATGCTTTGGTCTGAATTCCTGGTTATTCTAGCTCCACATACCCCTTGTTAACCCTGTTCTGAGGTGTGTCTTTAGAGAGACTCGTTTTGGTCACTTTAAAAAAGAATGAAGCATTTCATGTCCCTCCTCCCTCCAGGTCGCAGAGAGTTCCACTCCATCCCATTCGGCCATATTTGTAGTTTGATTGCAGAGATACGATTATCAACCGGCAGAGAAACGTTTCATTGACAAGTTTACTAGCGATGTTCGCGTCCTCCTCTATACTTTTTCCACACTACCACAATATAAATAAGATAAACAAGGCCTCGACATTGTTAAGGAGTTAGCTTACGCGAGCATCAAGAAAGCCACTGAATACATTTGGATCATGTGTTCCCTACACAAAACGGCAAAAACAAAGCCAAATCATTTTAGTCAATGCACACAGTACAGTTATATCCTCAGGTAGGAAGCTAAAAGTTACCACACAGCACAGTTATATCCTCAGGTAGGAAGCTAAAAGTTACCACACAGTACAGTTATATCCTCAGGTAGGAAGCTAAAAGTTACCACACAGCACAGTTATATCCTCAGGTAGGAAGCTAAAAGTTACCACACAGTACAGTTATATCCTCAGGTAGGAAGCTAAAAGTTACCACACAGCACAGTTATATCCTCAGGTAGGAAGCTAAAAGTTACCACACAGTACAGTTATATCCTCAGGTAGGAAGCTAAAAGTTACCACACAGTACAGTTATATCCTCAGGTAGGAAGCTAAAAGTTACCACACAGTACAGTAATATCCTCAGGTAGGAAGCTAAAAGTTACCACACAGTACAGTTATATCCTCAGGTAGGAAGCTAAAAGTTACCACACAGTACAGTTATATCCTCAGGTAGAAAGCTAAAAGTTACCACACAGTACAGTTATATCCTCAGGTAGGAAGCTAAAAGTTACCATACAGCACAGTTATATCCTCAGGTAGGAAGCTAAAAGTTACCACACAGCACAGTTATATCCTCAGGTAGGAAGCTAAAAGTTACCACACAGTACAGTTATCCTCAGGTAGGAAGCTAAAAGTTAGCACACAGTACAGTTATATCTTCAGGTAGGAAGCTAAAAGTTAGCACACAGTACAGTTATATCTTCAGGTAGGAAGCTAAAAGTTACCACACAGTACAGTTATCCTCAGGTAGGAAGCTAAAAGTTACCACACAGTACAGTTATATCCTCAGGTAGGAAGCTAAAAGTTACCACACAGTACAGTTATATCCTCAGGTAGGAAGCTAAAAGTTACCACACAGTACAGTTATATCCTCAAGTAGGAAGCTAAAAGTTAGCACACAGTACAGTAATATCCTCAGGTAGGAAGCTAAAAGTTACTACACAGTACAGTTATATCCTCATGTAGGAAGCTAAAAGTTACCACACAGTACAGTTATATCCTCAGGTAGGAAGCTAAAAGTTAGCACACAGTACAGTTATATCCTCAAGTAGGAAGCTAAAAGTTACCACACAGTACAGTTATATCCTCAGGTAGGAAGCTAAAAGTTAGCACACAGTACAGTTATATCCTCAGGTAGGAAGCTAAAAGTTACCACACAGTACAGTTATATCCTCAGGTAGGAAGCTAAAAGTTACCACACAGTACAGTTATATCCTCAAGTAGGAAGCTAAAAGTTACCACACAGTACAGTAATATCCTCATGTAGGAAGCTAAAAGTTACCACACAGTACAGTTATATCCTCAAGTAGGAAGCTAAAAGTTAGCACACAGTACAGTTATATCCTCATGTAGGAAGCTAAAAGTTACTACACAGTACAGTTATATCCTCATGTAGGAAGCTAAAAGTTACCACACAGTACAGTTATATCCTCAGGTAGGAAGCTAAAAGTTACCACACAGTACAGTTATATCCTCAGGTAGGAAGCTAAAAGTTACCACACAGTACAGTTATATCCTCATGTAGGAAGCTAAAAGTTACCACACAGTACAGTTATATCCTCAAGTAGGAAGCTAAAAGTTAGCACACAGTACAGTTATATCCTCAAGTAGGAAGCTAAAAGTTACCACACAGTACAGTTATATCCTCAGGTAGGAAGCTAAAAGTTACCACACAGTACAGTTATATCCTCAGGTAGGAAGCTAAAAGTTACCACACAGTACAGTTATATCCTCAGGTAGGAAGCTAAAAGTTACCACACAGTACTAACAGAAGCAGAACGCACGATGCTAATACTATAAAAACAACGGCTGGTACATCATATCAACACACAGAATGTCTAAAATAAAGGTTGACGTAATTTTAGCGTTATTTGGAGCTTACCACTTTGCTGTGTCCATCATTTCCATAGAGAGAAGGAACTGATTCATTCAGAGGCAGTCTTTCTGCAAATCCATCTTGATACTGCCGGAGGTTTTGAAGTGCTTTGTGCAAACAAAAAGTATTTTCCCCACTGATGTCGGTACATTTCCGTGAAAAATTAAATCCAACCAGGCACTTCGAAGAGGCTCTGATGCCAGGGGGCGATGTAAGGAATTGTGTGGGTTGAAACAGCCAACAACTGCACATTTTGACTGGTCCACTGGTAACTTCGACATAACTAAACGTGGACTACAGAATCGCTTTGAGAAAAAAATCAAAAGAAAGAAAAATAGCAGATACACAAAATTGGATACCAAGAAGTCCAAGACCTTATTTAGCAGACCCACAGCAAATACTGTGACGTAATAGATAAGAAAACGTAATAGAGAATAGAAAAAACTAAACAGACTGAAAAATAGGACCCAAAAGGAATATAAATATAAATACACAGCATCAGGAGAGAATATATTTAAATTTTCTGCATTGATAAACACTAATAGTGCACAAAAACATGTATTTAAGGGCTAAAAAAGTGGATTTTTCATGATATATCCCGTTTAAGCTTAAGCTGAAATACTTTCTTTACATCCGAGGACAGAGGCAGTAATTTGATATAATAAGCCCTGAACCAAGATTTAGACAACCTTTAAATCAATTCAGTTTGAGGACAATTAATGAATGAATAAAAAGCTAAACAGTAGATTAAAGAAGCTCACTGTTGCACTTTATGGCTCTTTTTACTGTATTTAATTCATTTTGTGTTTTTTTTTATTTCTTTCCCCGTATGCTTTTATCTTTTTTATCCGCATGACCTTGACTGTCTAGGATCCCCCCAGGGGACACGGATTATATTTTTCTTTTGCGTTAGCATGCAACATTTTTACATTATCTAACAAAAAAGGACAATCTGAGAGCAAGCACAGCCTGTTAAAGCCGTTTTGTTCAGTGTAGCTGTTTCTAGTCTGCATCTGTCCCACTCAGCATCAAGTCAACATAACACACACCTGACGATGACTTTATGTCCACGTTAACAGAGGAAAACGGCTTTAACAGGCTGTGCTCGCTTTTTTACGTGCTAACGCAAAAGAAAAAAATAATCCGTGTCCCCTGGGGGTCTCTGTAGTCTGGAGAGGTGCATAGAAAAATAGTATTTCTTGTTCTTCTTGTTCTTGTTCTTCTTATTATTATTCTTTCGGTTCTTCTTCTTCTTGTTGTTCTTTTTCTTCGTGTTGTTCTTCTTATTCTTCTGGTTCTTCTTCTTCTTGTTCTTCTTTTTCTTCGTCTTCTTCTTCTTCCGGTTCTTCTTCTTCTTCTTCTTGTTCTCGTTGTTATTGTTGTTCTTCTTCTTCTTCTTTTTCTTTGTTTTCTTCTTCTTCTTGTTCTTGTTCTTGTTCTTCTTGTTCTTCTTCTATCAGAAGTGCAGACAGAATTGTGGTTGCCAAACAGATTCATGTTAAGATGATAATGCCCATAAAAGGTCATGAAAGTGAAGGTGTGTGTGCACACACAGTCAGTGGTGTTATTAACCAGGAGGTCAGGGCATGGCCTCCATCTGATGATGATAAAAATACACTGTTGTAGAGCATGTTGAGTATTAAAATAAATGCACTCATGCATCACCATCTGCTTCTTGTCGGGTGCATGCACACAGAACCGCTCTGTAAGACGGAGGCAGTCACATTATGGAGGAATCAGATCTGGTGAATGTACAGTCTGTTACAGCTAGGTTTTATTTTTAGGAGGAATTAAACCAGAAACCAAATTCCTGACTGCAACTTGCCCTTAAATTGGTAAAATGAAAAATAGTTTAATTTTCTCCTGAGAAAAATAATAATGTTAGGACTGGGGACGTCATGATTATTGATGTTCTTGGAACGATTATTGTCCAAGAAATAATGATTATTGTATAATCATTATTTCCCAACACTATTAACATCTAAATTTACTTGAACCTTCCTTTTATTAAAGGCTGTCAAATTAACGTGTTGATGTAAAGAGAATAATCTGTGGAATGAAACCTTTTTTGTTGTTGTTTTTCTTTTTTTACACATTAGCATATATATTTATTTCTTATGTCGTTTTAAAGACCAGAATTTTGCATTGTCTCGGTGAACGAATGTGAATGTAGATGTCCTGTTACAGCAGTGAACAAAAAAACCACTTTATCCTCCTTATTTATGAAGATTCTGACAGTTTTCCGGCCTTACATCTAGAGATGGGATCGTTTAAGGAAAGTGACAATATTGAGGAATTTTAGAATCAATTAATCAAAAAAGTTGTATAAATAGTGTGGTGATGCTCGGCTCAGAATCTGGTGCAAACATCATGACAACATGGATCCATCCTGCCTTGGATCAACGCTTCAGGCTGCTGCTGGTGTAACGGTGGGGGGAGATTTTCTTGGCCCACTTTGGGCCCCTTAGTACCAACGTGGCCTGGTTGAACCAGCACAGCCTACCTGAGTATTGTTGCTGACCATGTCCATCCCTTTATGACCACAGTGGAGCATCTTCTGATGCTACTTCCAGCAGGATAATGCACCATGTCACAAAGCTCAGATCATCTCCACCTGCTTTCTAGAACATGACGATGAGTTCACTGGACTCCAACGGCCTCCACAGCCACCAGATCTCAGTCCAGTAGAGCAGCTTTGGGATGTGGTGGAACGGGAGATTCTCATCATGGATGCAGCCGACAAACCTGCAGCAACTGTGTGATGCTGTCATGTTAATATGGAGAAAACCGACAAACCTGCAGCAAACCCAGCAACACCTTATTCCATTTAACACACCAAGAATTAAGGCAGCTGAAAACTTTCTGGATTCTCTGTAATCTTCCTGAATGAAAACAAAGCTGAAATCAAAGCCTGCATGATGTATTTAACTTGTAAGTAGTGGTTACAACCTTATTACATGACTACTAAGTACTCTTCCTTTAAAACAGACCTGTAAAATTGCATCCTGTACATCACATCTGATTGACTTGGATGTAAACGCCTGTAAATGCCTTTGTGATATTTCTCGCTACAGCTGCTGCCTCCTAAACTGCATTTGGTCATAACAGTACACAAAGACCTTCACAAGGGGAAAACAATACCAGTACACTGTCACAGCTGGTAATAAACTCAATAGACAGAAGATGGTGTCTGTTTACAGCCCCCTGGACAGCAGTAGGTAGGCGTCACTGATGCACTCAAGCTTTTAACTCCACACAGAAGAGAGGCGGAGCACACAATGCCTCCACACATACAGAAAATAATTAGAAAAACATCTTCTCACTGCCAGAGCCGCATTCTGTGAACAGGCCCAAAGTCATTTCATCTTCCAGAGCCTGTTGTAAATAATACCAAGTAGGCGAAGCACCAGAAGCATTTGGCTCTCCATGTACACTAACTTGTGAGTGGGTGAGTTGGAGCTGAGAAAACATTCAAGCCTCTTTAAAGTTATTTCACATGTTGTTTTGGATTAACTGGATCTGTATACGTCAGGTTCAAGAGACGTAAGGATCCATCAATTCATCAGTGAAATGATCAGTGAGCCAGGCGTATCAATCCAAATGAAAAATATCAAACATGGATTCAGTAATTATTCTTGAGACAAGTTAAAAGCTGAGAATATGCTTGCTTTTTGTCTTTATGACTGAGTGCAATTGTTCACATTCTTTCTTGTACATACTTTACTGAAGGATTCCACCAGGGGGCGCTTTAGAGAACTCAGACTGGAACCTGCTGACTTTGCAGAGTGGAAACATTACGATAAATGTGGAGACAAAAGAGGAGGGTAACGTCCAGCAGCAGAATCGTTGATGGTACATAAATCTCTGTTTCAACCAATGGCTCGGAACAGGGTGGCCTGGTACTCACTGTTTTTGGTTTCCACAGGGACAATCTGGGATTGGTACCAGAATATCCCATCCGTCCTTCTGTTGGAGTCCCAGTCTTACTGATTCAACCCTGAAGGATGGAGTTTGACACACTGATTGGTTGAAAGAATCATAACGACACGTGCGAACAGGTGGAAACAAGAAAGCAAGAAGAGTGTCATGTTTAGATATACCGCGGATGTTTCACTACCTAGGGAAAATTACGGTGGCCGACCAGGGAATAAAACGGCGGCAGAGAACATCAAAAGTCTGGGATAACTTCATGTTAAATTTACAAAATAAATTAAATACATGTGAGATTTGTAAAGCGGACCTTGTGTACCACGGAAGTACGTCTGCAATGCTCGAACATTTAAAGAGGAGAAACGTCGGACTTACATAACAACCTCATGCAAGATTTAAAAGCTGGAAGTGAAATAAGATCCATTTAATAATTATGAGATACAAAATCCGACTGGTCGACCAGTCGTTTTAATAGTCGATGACTAATCGACCATCAGAATAGTTATTAGTTGTAGCCGTAGACAGCAGTAACCTTCATCTATAGGAGGAGACAGGACGACACAAACATGAGACGCTGGTAGAGATCAGCTGCCCAGCAAATCGTGTTGACAGCTGATCAATGTGCAGCACAGCGTGTTTCATTGCAAACGTTGCATGTTTGAACGAACTGATCAGCAGATTCATTTGCCCCAAATGAGCAGCGACACGACTCAGAGTGGAGGTCAGTTAATAAAATCATGGTTTTCTAGCAGTTTGCTTCTAAAAAGGTCTTTGTGAAGGACTTTACAGCAGAATAACATCTGTCTCCTTCTCGAGATGCAACAAGACATGATGCCGCCTTTTACATCCATGTGCAGATTCTCGGCCCATCAATTAGGATTGGGGTGTGCTAGGGTTGTCACGATACCAGAAATTCAGTAGTCGATACCAATACCAGTGAAGTTACACAATACTCGATACCTAATTCGATACCACGGCAAAAAAATAAAAAGACTAATTTATTCAAGATATCCAGCATCTTTATTAAAATATTAATCTGTTTACATTGTAGAAACTTGAACAGATAAATAATAATAAAATATATACCTTGGTGTTTTCCCTTCAAGTATTTACACAAAGATTGTGTTTTTTTTTACTAAAGAACAAACAAATAAATAAAAAAGAAATAAGAATAATAATTAAAAAAATATTTCTATAATGGCATGCCCTCAAGTATTTAACAGAAATGAACAATATTGTGCTTAATGCAAGAACAGCATTATAAATCCCAGCAGCCAGTCAGAAATGTAATCATGGACAAAATTTTAAACACTCCATTGTACGGGCTTGTCCTGAGTTAGTTACATACAAATTACCAGATAAATGTCAAATTAAAATGTGCCTCGGTAAGGCTCCGTTCTGGTCCGCTAGCAAAAACTTCGTAAAGTTCTGCTCACCTTGAATTCTTTGTATAGATCCGGGTGCCTGTCTTTAAGGTGCTTTGCTAGATTGGACGTGTTTCCTCCTTTCGTATTGAATCCCTTTCCACATCTTCGGCAAATTGGGTTTTGGGGATTTATTATGTCCCCTTTGTCGTTTGGCCTGAAGCCAAAGTACTTCCATATGTGGCTCCTGGTTCCCTTTTTTTCAACGAGCTGAGGCGGAGCAGCCGCTCCCGCTGCACTCGATGTAGCCATCTCCACCCAACTGTTTAGCTAGCAGCGGGCGGATGTAAACATCTCTTACGTCCGTTTCCTTCGGTACCATCGGTACTACCGGTACCATGAAAATACAAGTACCGACAGTACGACAGCAGTGCTGGTACCGACTTGGTACCGAAGTACCGAGTACCGTGACAACCCTAGGGTGTGCTGCCCTAAAAAAAGATGGAAAAAACTTTGGATTTCCTGCACTTGCCCTAAAACCTACCAGAAACACAACGGGACAGTGTGAGAAAATAAACCTCCATCTTGGCGGCTTTGATGTTTTTATAGATGTTTTTATACAACATATTTGTAGAACATGTACCTGCCTCTCGCTTGCATATTGCTGGGATAGGCTTCAGTGTTCCCACGACCCTGAATTAGACCAAGCGGTATCGAAAATGGATGGATGGATTTTTCCCAAAAATAAGGCAGAAATTGAGGTTTTTCTGGTTATTGACAATATTTTCTAAATTGTGAAGTGATGAATAGAAATATCCAAAATCATTAGGACCTTTTGACTCCAATAGGTGAACAAAAATTCAAGAATTTAAACTTATATTAATCCAATGTTCAGAATTTTATTTCTAGAAATTAATGAAAATTAGCACTTTTAATAAAGTATGGAAAGTCTGAGGGTGAGGCCAGGTGATAAATTTTACCTTAATAACCTGTAGCGTCTCGCTTTAAGTCTGTTTGAAGGCCAGTGGGCTGAAGCGTGTTGGTATTTTAAAGGTTACTATGACTATGCATAGAAATAAAAGCATTTAATTGATTTTAAAGGAGAGTGCCTTAAGGTTTTATATCCATTTTCTTTTATCCTATCCAAAGAACATCTGTGAGAAGGTCTGGTGACTCCAGGAATTGCTGCTACACAACCTGCTGAATGCCCACCGCTCTGCTTTGTTTCTGGGTCAAGTTCTCCATCGTTATAATTAAAGGAAGGCACCACAGTGACGTAGCTGAGGCTTCTATCGCTATCTAGTTGATACCCTGCCTACCAGGTAAAGGGTTGCTGTGGAAATGCAACAGAGATCAGGTGTCACCAAACTAAACCATCCCATTCTAAGCTGGACCCCTTGGAGGAAACGGGGCTAAAGGTCCCTAAACCAATCACTGTGCAGCTGCAATGATGCATCACAAAGATGCAAGTAATGTCAGATGTGGTCAACAAGCTTGTCTTCTAAACTTTTCAGCATTTTAACGGCTTCAGACGTGTGACCTTACATCTGGTTAAATTGATCCCTATACTGCCCCCTACTGGCTACTCACATATTGAGGGCGTGCACAAACTGCACACGGAGCAGCCATGATGAACATGTGTACATATGATTAAAAGTAAATATGCTCTCAGCCTGATAAAGAACAAATGTAGTTGTTTCTATTTTCTTTGTTCTAACAACCAAAATGTCTGACTTTACTTTAGTAAAAGTGGATTTTCAAAGGTCAGGTGTGTAACTATGATTAAAAAAAAAAGATTTTTATTTAATTGTCTGACCAGGAAGAAAATTAGATTTAGAAATTTTTTTGTTTGTTTATAGTATTATATAGAAGGACTTTGATTTAGTTTAACTTAGCTTTATTTATACAGCAGCAGTTAACAATAAAGTCATCTCATGCCGCTTTTACAGACACAGTCCAATCCAATCCAACTCACTGTAGTCCAGTCATGAACTATAAACCACATGTTCAGACTCATCTGGTCAAACACAGGCAGCCATTGCTGAGGTGGCATTTCTGTGCATTTCTGAGCAGAACAGATGAGAATCGGACTATTTCCTTACCAGTATTTTATTTATTTATTTTTTTTTCACTTTTTATTGTATTGGTTTCTTACCAATACATCAACACACACGACTGCAGCCCACCCCATCACTCAAACTGCAGCCTGAAATTCACAGATGACATGACAGTGGTGGGTCTCATCTCTGGCCGTGACGAGACAGCGTACAGGGAGGAGGGCCAGAGGCTCGTGGCTTGGTGTACATCGAGCAACCTTCTGCTGAACACTGGAAAAACCAAGGAGATGGTGATGGACTGGAGGAGAGAGAAGACCCTGCTACACTGCTGATTAACAGCGAGTGCGTGGAAAGAGTCTCCTCCTTTAAATTCCTGGGGGTGCCCGTGTCTGACGACCTCACATGGTCCACCAATACAGCAGCGATGGTCAGCGAAGCTCAGCAGAGGCTTCACTTCCTGAGGCTGCCGAGGAAATGCCGGCTGGAGACAAAGCTGCTACAGACCTTTTATTGTACCACAGTAGAGAGTGTCGTAGCATGCTGCATCATGGTGTGGTATGCCAGCTGCACAGCTAAGGACAAAAAGTTCCTACAAGGGGTCATTAAGACTGCACAGAATATCACTGGCTGCCCCCTTCCCTCCCAGGAGGACATTGCAAAGTGAAATGACCTAAATAAGGCAAAGAAAATCCTGGCTGACCCATCACACCCGGATTGGGGGTCTTATTGACCTCGTGCCAGACCACTGGAGGTTCAGAATCATCAACAGCCGGACAGACCATCTTAGAAACTCTCTTTACCCCTGGGTGATTGGGCTTCTTAATGCCTAACCCCCACCTGCACCGGCACTGTTACACCAGGCTCTTACTAACAGTATGTTCTTATTTTGTATATGGTATTATTTATAACATACCTCATCTGGCATTACACAATGTGCATTAGTGTGTGTGTGTGTGTGGCATTTTTATAGTTGTATAGTTTCTCTTTCATTCATTTTTCAAAAATTTTATGTTTTAAACATGTGAATGTTTTTATTTTCTATGGCACTGTGGGAGAAATGCCCACCAAAAATTCTGATTCTAACATTTCCAGTTTTCTGTCGTTATGAACAGTTAGAAGCTTCTAGCCTTTTGATAAAGGTAGTCCCTTTTTTCCCATTTTCTGTAAAAGGATTCTCCTTAGGCTAAAAGTCAACTTTTCCATTGCAATTTCCTTAACGTTATCTTTCCACTGATTGAGCGTTGGGGGTTCAGTTTTATACCAGTTCTTTGTAATAGTTTTTTTTTTTTTTTACAGGCCACTAGCAGAGTTTTACAAAGGGTTCTTTACCAATATGAAAGATATGTGGAAGCTCTAGCGGATTTCATGGCTGGCTGAACAGCAGTGAAAAACTTTCATTGTGGTGAAAAGTGAAAGTGACTAAGGAACAAGGGGCTGTGGTGTTGTTCAGAGTACATGACTAATCTGGAAGGTATTAAGAAATGTAATGTTATTTGCTCTTATTAGGGCAACGTTGTGGACAGAAAATAAAAATAATTCAGTCAGTAAAACAGACAGATAACGTACAACGTGTCCTGCTGGCTAAACTAGTTATAGTGACACTATGCCAAATATCTGACTAAATAGTAAATCAACAGACTTAACAAACGTTTTAAACCATTTCTTTACAAACGTTTGATAACTTATTATAACCAGATTAGTGTTTTATATTCCAGTGTGAATGATCAATTATTACAATCAGTTTCTATCAGATGAATCATAGTTTACATTAGGATTTGATATGGAAAACAGAAAAACTTTCAGATCTGACCATAAGATGTCAGTAACTGTAGACCCCGTCTAACGTCATCAGTCCAGATATTCATGCTGCTGCCCATGTCGGCAGATACCAGGGGCCTCATTTAAAAAGTTGGCGTAGGTACAAAAAGCGGCATACATCAACTTTTGGGATTTATAAAAACAAAGAATATGTCCATACGCACATAATCTAGAACTGCCAACATTTACCAGTCAGTCCTCTGAGGACACGATTGCTGCGGTGCTGGGTGGAGTCTCTGGCCTCACCCTCTCCAATCACAGCTGCAGCCCCGCCCACCCAGCTGGAACACCCAGGAACTAGAAAGAAATATTATTGAACACTAAATAAACTGCTACCAATCTCAGATGTATCTGTACATATTTATTTTATACATTAAACAAAAGACAACATTACCAGCATCATTACTGTCATTTAGCAGATGCTTTTCTCCAAAACGATTTACTGTGGGCTGCAGCGTCTTGCCTAAGGCCCAAACTGGAAGGTGTTACTGTTCATCCCTGTGGGATTTGAACTTCAGTCTCCCGCATGGCAGATGGTTGCTCTATCGACTGAGATATCCAGCTGCACGCTCTGATGCCTCTGGCGTGTCTTCCTTCTGACACTGCGGTGACAGCATCAGCCACCTGCTGCCACTATTCTACCTTTCTGACACCAGTAATGCCCACACCGTGCCCTCCAATAAAACATTTTTACATTTCTTCTTCTTTTTCCTTCCCGAGCCATCATGCAAACGATGTGATGAATATGTATTACAGGCGTTCACCTGACCATTTATCGCCGCCATGTGGGCGTTAGGGCTGCACGATTATGACCAAAATAATTATCACGATTATTTTGATCACTATTGTAATCACGATTATTAATCACGATCATTCACAATGTTTAGAAAAACATGTACATTTATTGCACCAATTATAAACAAACTATGTATACAAACAATTTTTTGTGAAAAATTTAACTTTAAATTAGAATAGATAATAAATAATGCAACAAATACATTTACCATAAATTTTTTTGAGAAGTTAATGTAAATTATGGGGCTACAAAAGATGCTAAATTAAGAGCCAATGGGGAGCCAAAAGAGCCGGCTCTCTGAAAAGAGCCAAACATCCTGTCACTAGCATATATATTTGTAATGGACGCTACCGTGGAGAGGGATGTCGTGAAAAAGGCAAAAATTGATGAAAAGACAACGTAAAAATGTTTAGAACAGCAAAAAAACAATAAAATAAATTCTTCAGTCAATTTTTGTTCTTTAAGTTACCATTTTTAACTTTTTAAATATTTAAGTTCACACTCTTCATTAATAAACATTAATATCTGACGATGAGCCAGCGTTGGATCATCCAGCAACAGCTATGTACGTTTCATTTTCAGCCTGGTCATGAGCATGCAGCTGTATGAGGAACAAGCCTCTTCTGACTGCTTTGGACGTGGGAGGGGTCCTCATTGAAGAGTAAACTATACGCTCTCTCACGTCAGTCTCCAAAAGTCTCCAATATCACCAGAAAAAGTCGCTAGATTTCGCTAGAGGCGATTGAAAACTCGCAAATATAGCGACGAAGTCGCTAAGTTGGCAACACAACTAGCTGCTGACTGTAAAAGGGGTGTGCCACTGCGCCCTTGTTCTTTAGGCAGCTTAATGAAGCTTTGGCTTTGCGTTCGCCCCCTGGTGGTTGAGACTACTGGTTGAGTGTGTCTGATCAGAGATGCAGCAGAGACACATTTCAAATTCAAATATCATTGACGATCAGGTTCATTTAATTGTGGCCACCAAAATCGTGATCACGGTCAAAATCCGATTAATTGTGCAGCCCTAGTAGGACTCACCACCTCAGTAATGGCTGTGCAATACACAAAATTCTGGATTAGTCTTTACTCAGTGTTAAGGAAGGTTTTGTGCTTTTTTTTGTCCAAGTTTGCATAATTTCACATGTAAAACTACTAGACTGGCTTTCCTGGAAAATCTCCAAACCACATAATTGTGTAAGACAATATTTCATGAAATCAACATCAAAACAAAGGAGTTTTATGTGAATATCGTAACAAACTTTTAAAATTAAGAGTTACTACATTTGTTTGTGAGATATACAAGAAATTTTAATAAAACAAAAGACTATCTTTCAACATAAAGAGTCTCTTCTAGGCTCTCGGCTGTGTGTGAGGCTTCATCGGGACATGATGTCGCAGTTTGTCTACATATTGGCAGACACAGATGCTCGCATACTGAAATAAAGTCAGTAGAGGAGAGTTGGGGGAACTCGGATGAAACATGGCGCTTTAAAAGTAAAAATATAAAGTCACATTGGAAATTAGCAAACGATGGCACCGTCCAAATCAAATAGATGCCTGTCCAGGATCTGTTACTGATTGTTCAAACTGGATGCAGCGGTTTGAGTGCGCTCTGTTCACTGAGGCTGTATCCAGTTAAAGAATGCGTCTGTCAGCGCTCATAGCTCTGTTGCATCAGTTACATCTTGCTTCAGTGATGACAGACTTCAGCCATCTGTTGTCACTTCCAGGAGGATGTGGGAAGGGAAAAAATCCAGATTGAACAGGGCTGTGCAGTGTGTCAACTTCTGAAGACGTATGGAAATCTTTGCAGGCTGAATAAAAACCCATCAGCGATCTTCACTGTTTCTTGCATGAGAGCCACAGCAGCCAAGCAACAGGAGAACCACTTTTACCACGACAATGAAAAGGTTTTTTGCTTTATCAAAGAAACGGGGAGGGAATACAAACTTCGTCACATTTTACCCGACGATAGCCATGTTTATGTTTCGATAATGAAGTGCATTTACGTGCGTTTTGTGCAGAATTGTACCGCAACGTTTCTGATGTAAACAAACAGCTGTGCATGCATATTTATCGCCATCATACTGATTCCAGTTTTTTTCCCTTTAATGATTCCTAAGTCTTTAAAATTTGAAGCAGTTTATTTGTTCTGTTTTGGTCTTATGATATCTTCCACTGAGCATACGGTTTATATTTTGTTTTTTTGAGATGTGTTTGCATCCATGCTGATCGGAACAATTGACATAACCCACCTGTTTTGATCCGAATGATTGCGATCGCATCAGTTTGTCTATTTGCCCTGGTCCCTCTCATTCCCCTCGGATCTTCTTCCTCCCTCCGTCTCATGTTCCCATTCCCTCGCCTCGTTACCATAGGGACCAGCGCTTTTAGCTGCTCTGCTCCCAAACTCTGGAACGCCCTTCCTCCTGACCTCCACGAAATCGACTCCCTCCCTCTTTTTAAATCTCATCTCAAAACTCACCTGTTCCAACTTCTCCTAGAACCTCCAACCTTCCTGTTTAAACTGCAGTATTTCTGCATTTTAACTGTTTTACTACCTTTTGTATTCGGACTGTTTTATTTTCTTTTGTGTAGCATCTGTATTTTTGAGCCGATCAGGCTTTTAAGCCATAAAGCCGTGATTTATTTATTTATTTTTGCTCTTCTTGCTCCCAACAGAACACCTCTGTGTATTTTCCAGTCAAGCACATATTGACGATTATATACGACTGTTGTAAGATTTGTCCATGAATCTGTTCAGAGACAACTTTTTACCACTCGCTAACTGGGAGTTCAGCTCGCCTACAGCATCTGAGATCTGAGGATCGTTCCTGATCGGACTGTAAACTTAACTGATTCCATCAAATTCAGAAACCTTCAACCAACTGATGGGAACTTGTCTATCTACTATCTTTGAGAGGAGCTCCTCTATTTGTTCTCCATGTCTAACATCAATCTGGTGACTAAGCTGCAGATGATTGTTCATTGTGGTGGTAGACTGATGATCTTCAGAGGTTTAACGGAACCAGTTTTTCTTCGTTCCACACAACGTTTTGGTGGTTGTTGTCTTGTTTCTAATATTTGTCTCCATTAGCGTCAAATCTCACAGCGACAGACATTGTACCATCGCCCAGCAACAGTAAAGAGTTCTTCTGCTTTTATTGGCTGTTTGGTAAACTAATGCCACCTTGTGGTTATAGTAACACATTACCAGCAGATGCTAATTAAAGTGTAACTACACCCCCTACTACGGATCGGAGGTGGAGCGTGGGCGGGTCAGGATACACAGGCAGAAAATATTGAATAGCAGACAGCAGCTCAGCAGCCACTAACAAGATGAAAAGCGAGATTCACAAAGCAGCTACACCACAGAGCGGTGGGTAGAAGACTTTTCCCCACCAGAATCCCCTCAGCTACACAGCGCAGTAGAGGAACAAGGTGGTCCTGAAGCGTATCAGTCTGAGCCGTTAGCGCTGTTAGCTGGCCTGTCAGCAGCTCTGGAAAGCCGTGGAGACTCGCGGCAGGTTGTGGAAGCTGCAGGAAGTTGCTGCTGCTACGATTTGAGCTGCTGCCTGTCGCCAGATGAAGATCAGTAGGTAAAGAATAAAGCCCCGTGTTACTTTTACACCTCTCAGAACCACAAATCCGTCCCATTGCAGGAAAATTTCTCAAAAGCTCAGGAAAAGTCCAAAAGTCTGAAACTAGGGAATCGTTGGATAGGAAGTTCACATTCGTATATATGCGTAGATGGGCGTGGCTTCTATGCCTGCAAGGCGAAAACCTGTCTTTTTTCGTCCAGAGGAAGGCGACTGTGAGGTTTTTAAATTTCTCGTGACATAGAGGCGCTTCAAGTATGGGTTTACGTCATGTCTGAGAGTGAAAAAACAAAACTAGTTTTACCCTGTAGGGGACTTTTTACCTGATTTTTAACCCATAAAATCACAAATCTAAAGTTTAATTTTTAGAAAATACATATTTTAACCACATTATAGGTGGTTTTTGTGTTTTTTACATCTCAAAAAACACATTTTAGTGTGCACACCCCTTTAAAACAAAACCGTTGCATACCCAGGCAAAAGTTGCTCAACCTGTTTGTTTACTTAGAAACCGACAGCAGCAGCTGAACACGTGCAGCCATGCAGACGTGGTGAAGACCACCTGCTGAGGTTCAAACTGGGCATCAGACTGAGGAAGAAGGGGATTTAAGTGACTTTGAACGTGGCATTTGTTTTCAGAAACTGTTGATCTACGGCAATTTCCACACATTTTTGTAGTTGCAGACAAATACACACACACCTCCAACATTTGTGCTAACAAATGAATTATTTAGGTGATTAGGCCCCATGCAGATGTCTCACAGCAATACCAACAAACCACCATCTGTAAATGAAAAGGTGATACACAAACAAACACCTGTTCTTTTTAGACTTGGAACACTGAGAAAGGTTTGAATTTAGTTTTCGATGTAGACACGGCTAAAACTGACCTCAGTTAATTAGATTTAGGAAAAACAGCGAAGCCCTCATTGATTAAGCACTATCTCAGTGATGTGAAGGAGAGAAAAACTGTCGGCTGGAAAAGATGACTAACACTTCTAAAGTTGATATTTATGGGTGAATTTGACTTGTAGTGTAAAAGCTGGCTGTAGCCTGTATCACACAGCTGAAGTATGTGCACCAGATGTATTTTTGCCTTTCTGATGCGCTCTTAAATTCGAAAACAAGAACTATGTCACACATGAGAGGAAAGTCTGATTTAAGAGCTTCTCATTTTGGTCAGATGTGGAGGTTCCGCCCTGCATTTTTGGCCTCCTTCCATCTGCTGTTTAGGAAAGGCTGCTTGGAATCATTTGCAAATAGTGGGTCAGAAATGCAGTATTTTATTTCTTTAACGGTTTGGGACACATGGTGCAGAGCAGCTGCAGAAATATGTGTGCTGACCTGCTTTCAGGCAGCAGAAGAAGTTTGGAGCGATGGCAGTGGAGTTGCCAAGAGAATGAAGGAAAAACTCTGAAAGTCATCCTGTGTAATTATTTTCCAAATGCTGCAATCCCAGAGGGAAGGACATTACAATTAAACCAAAAATGTACACGTTGCACAGGGAGGCAAGTGGAGGGAGGGGGCAGAAAATGATGCCAATCCCTTTAAATTGAGCTTTGGGGAGGACGAGGAGGAAGCTGTTTAAATAACATGTTGAAGCTTGTTGAATTCAACTTTTTCCATTTGGTTTATTGGTGATTGTACATCTTCCGACACCAACTCTCAGCCTCTGTTTCTCTGATACTGGTTTTTGGTTCTTCATCGGGTCGTGAACATGAGAACTTTTTAGAACTTGCAGTTTGAATGAAGTTGTCTTATTTTGAAGGAAACTGGAGAGTCACAGCTTGAAATGATCTTTTCTCATCATCATTTCTGGGAGACTCTGAAAGTTTCCAGGAATTCAGAATTCCTGTTAGTCACATTTTTGGGGGCAAAAAAATGTGATTGTAGGTGCAGCTGAAAGCTTTTTTTTTTTTTTTTTTTTTTTTTTTTTCTTTTTTTTTTATGATAATGCAATACAGGATATTTCTCTTGATGTTCTTTTCCCTTTTTCATCTCTGAATACTGAAGGTGAAGGCTCAAATTAAAACCTGACTTTATTTCATGAGAGTGCTGGGCTATAGCGGCTCATACAAAAACATGTTTTTTAGTTTTATGATCAGAATTTTTTTATTTTACCAGAAATACCAGTTTAAACAGCCTAAACAACGTTGGGAACATCAGGAAACTGTTTTGGGGGGGGACCGTTTTCACTGCTACACCACAAACCTGCAGCTGTGTTGATGAAGAAAGCTGCAGCAGACGTTGAACATGATGACGCATCTGTTGTTATGGAGAAACTTTGGTTTTAAAAGGTCAGATGTGGAACAAACTGGAGATACTGGAAATGCTGCACCATCTCTTGGGATGTTGAATTTAATAATTTCTACGATGTGTTGCGATCCAGACGTGTACGATTTCGTTTACGAGAAACACAACCTAATCAATTATAAATAATGTGATGTATATATTCTGCCTCTGCTTGCATGTGTGCGTGATCTAGCTGCTGCAACAGTTCGGCAGATCCGAGGCTGAATCCATTTCAGCCTTCACTTTCAAGGTTTTCACAGAAACCTTCACTTAGGACAACTGTAAAACTAAGCAAACATACAGAAAATACATCAGCATCTCACTGGAAATACATTTGTTGTCCCAGTAAAATAACATAACATTACACATGAGAATGTATTTTAAAAAATTAGATTTTAGCTTAAGGCTAACATCAATGGAAAATCGTATTGGCAAGCTAGCTGTTAGCATGCGTGGACGGAGTCAAGGGATTAAAACTATTTTGTCCATCATCAAATGTTTACCTCAACAATATTCTCTGTGTTCAATTACAAATTGATTAGAATACTTACAGGCAAATATTTTCTGCCCATAAAGGAGAACATGAAAAAACATCTTAACTTCAATATTCTGTCTGAACTGACAACGGAAAGACTGAAGGGACAAAACAGATTGCTTCACTGCAAGAAATCTGTCCACTAGAGAGCTGTTTAATCATTTTTGAAACAGAATGTCACAGTGACGATGCACAGGCCTAGCCATCTCAGTTGCAAACATACTTTGGAGAATCAAGATTGTCTGAAACGTTCCTCCACATCCTCAGGTAAAACTCAAAAAATGGAGGACACTTAAGCAAGAAGTCACTTGCAGTCATGTTTGCTAGAGGTTCTGTCTACGAAAACAAAAGGTAGCCAATCTGCCACAGTAATTATCATTCTGACATTTTGGAGTATTTCAACAAAAGTCTAGATGAATAGAAGTAAAAAATAAATAATAATAATAAAAAAAAACAATCATTCTAACTTTTCATTTAATTAAAGATTAAAACGTCATAATTAAATGTCTTCAGAGCTTCATCAGAACTATGATCTTCAGTGTGAATCTGTTCCATTCAATTCCTTTTAAACTTCTCTCCTCATTCGGCTGCACTTTGTTCGGACAGGAGCTGGTAAACGACGCCACATAGCCGATGGATGAAACTTTGTTAATGGAAAATGTGATGAAAGCACTGCCAAAAAAAAAAAAAAACATCTGCATTGAAATTCCTCCCAAACCCCCCAAAATCTTCTAAACCCTTCCTTTAGTAGCTGAGTATTTCCAGCCACTGCTTTACTTTTACTCTGTAAATGACTGCATCTCATTATATTATAGTAGTATCCTCAGTAGTATCTCAGTATACTCTAGTAGTAGCAGAAGTAGTGCATTGCACATGTACTAAAATATGTCATCCAGTTAATGCTGCTGTCCTAATGCAGCTGCTGGTTGAGGAGATAAAAACTTTATCCGTATCATTTACTTAAACTGCAAGTCTAGCGACTTTTTCTGATTTTATTGGGGACTTTTGGAGACTGACGTGAAAAAACTACTAAACTTATTTATTCTTCTCAATGAGCAGTGGGGGCTGACACAGGGCCATCTCCGATCCAAAAACATTCACAAGAGGCTTGGTCCACGTGCAGCATCAGTCCCAGCACCCAGCATCAGGGCCAACATCAGTCCCAGCTTCCAACATCAGTCCCAGCTCCCAGCATCAGTCCCAGCTCCCAGCATCAGTCCCAACATCAGTCCCAGCTCCCAGGAGCAGTCCCAGTATCAGTCCCAATATCAGTCCCAGCTCCCATCATCAGGCCCAGCTCCCAGCATCAGTCCCAACATCAGTCCCAGCTCCCAGGAGCAGTCCTAGCATCAGTCCCAGCTGTCAGCATCAGTCCCAACATCAGTCCCAGCTCCCAGGAGCAGTCCTAGCATCAGTCCCAGCTCCCAGCATCAGTCCCAACATCAGTCCCAGCTCCCAGGAGCAGTCCTAGCATCAGTCCCAGCTCCCAGCATCAGTCCAAGCATCAGTCCCAGCTCCCAGCATCAGTCCAAGCATCAGTCCCAGCTCCCAGCATCAGTGCCAGCTCCCAGCATCAGTCCCAACATCAGTCCCAGCTCCCAGCATCAGTCCAAACTCCCATCATTAGTCTCAGCTCCCAGCATCAGTCCCAGCATCAGTCCCACCTCCCAGCAGCTGTCTCAGCATCAGTCAGAGCAGAAACTCACCTCTGCTACATGACCAGTCTCTAAAGCTGCTACTGGCTGATCCCACCCTGGCTTATAGTCAGATATTAATGCATATTTATCTAGAGTGTAATGAATTAATAAAACTAAATCATCTTAATGAGTAATTTTGTTCTATTGTTTACTTGATCTGTATTCGAGTATTGTGAAGAAAAAGACTTATGTAAATAAGTTCACTAGCTAGTGGTTAAAGTTTTGTATATTTTGTATATTTTGCACTTTGAGCTGTTTTAAAACAATGCATTTAGTTCACACTGTTGATGTCTTTTCTTAGAGAAACTGTGGTAATTATCCTGTGACGGGACACTGAAAGTCTGATTTTAGCAGGTTAATCATGAAAGTATCTGGCCCTCTTGCTCTCACGAGTGTCCTGAACTCACTGCCGAGGCCATGCAACACATCCCCGACCTTTAACTGCAGTGAAAAATGAATACAGGGCTGGCTTGCTGGACAAACATCTGAGAGTTTGTCATAAACAGGGTCTTCTTATCCAGTGAGTTACTGGTGTCAGTAATCACACTTAGTTAATGTGCAAATATTATTGACAAGACTTAATTACTAGCGCTGCTCCTTTTATGTGGTTCGGTTTTTTTATTATTATTGTTGTTGTTGTTGTTATTGAACTGGGGCTATTTGGACTTGTCCAGTCCTGTTGCTGGTCTGCTACTAAAGATCTTTTTCATGATTAATGCAGTGAGGTCAAATTTTAATTTAAAGAAAAACCAGCCTTTTTAAGAGCATTCAAATGGAGTTTTTATAAGTTTATTTTAAGTTCTATTTAAGTTATATTAAGTTAAAAAGTGTCAAATATAATGGTTCCTGTCTGCTAGCAGTTTAAATGGCAGTAAATATGTTCTGATTGGTGTCAGGATTATGACAGGGATATGTTTTTACCCTGTTAGGGGCCCCTGGCCTCTAAAAATTTCAGAACTCCTGCTGTAATTGCTTCTGGGCCTGGTGCTTTATATGTATCAGGGATGAGGCTTCAGCCAAGAAATGATTAAAGCATCTGTACTTTCATTGATTTGTTCTTATAAACCACTGAGTTAAGATTATTTGATAACATTTTCTCATTTTCCTTCTTGGCCTCAGCAAATGATGGCTACAGGCTTCAAACTGGTACGAATGACTGAGCTGCAAACACGGACAGTGTGTGTTTTGTAATGTTTTCCTGTACCCTGCCTGGGGTTGGATGTTCAGGAGTTGTGTAGTTGTTCTTGCCTGATGTGGATTAAACTGTGACCTCAACTTGGCACCCCACTTTTCTAAAGCTGCCTGCACATGTGAGAACACACAGCCTCATACTTTTTTTTTCTTAATGAAGAGCAGAGTTGTGTAAAGCTCAGTAAGTACCAGGGCTCTGCTCCAGGATCAGGAATGGACCCATGCTTAAAGCCAATAACAGTACTGGATTAGTGGTCTCCTGTGCTTTTATTTACCTCTTATTACTGTTGAATTCATAGTGATTGTCACCATTTAAATATTATTTTGCCCCTTTGTGGCATTTTGTGGGATTTTTTTGTGCTTTACTGCTGGGCTTATGAACAGTTGGCATGAAAGACAACAAGGTATTTAAATAAGGAAAGGAGGAAAAAATGGTTAAAAACTAGTCAGAAATTACCTGCATCTGCTGGACCTTAGTCTTTGAATATTGACATGTTAGGGGTGACTTATTTGGTTTCCACTTCATTTGTTTTGGTTTGGACTTTCCATCCATCCACCTATCCATCCATCCATCCATCCATCCATACATCCACCCACCCACCTATCCATCCATCCATCCATCCATCCATCCATCCATCCATCCACCCACCCACCTATCTATCCATCCATCCATCCATCCATCCATCCATCCATCCATCCATCCATCCACCCACCTATCCATCCATCCATCCATCCATCCATCCATCCATCAATCCATCCACCCACCTATCCATCCATCCATCCATCCATCCATCCAGTGATGACGACCTCCTTGCCTGACCTGCTGCTGCGGGCTGGCAGGTGACAGAGTGGAGGGAGGGGAGGGGTGCATCCAGATTCGTAATGATAATACTGATGGAAAGTCATTAAAAAAGTTTATAATGAAAAGACAATCCAATCCGTCAGGTGCTGCTTACAGAAAACGTAGGGAGGAGGAAAAACAAGCCTAAGTAAAGTTACGTCTAAGTTACTGAACATTAAGGCAGTGTGTGTGTGTGTTAACTTTTCATTTGGACATTGAAAGTGAGTTAACGCTAGGTAAGATAGATGCTATTGCACCATAACAACAATATCTGAACACAATAATTTAGGTACCACCTAGATCAGTGTTTCCCAATCCAGGTCCTCGGGACCCCATTCCCTGCATGTTTTAGGGCAGGGGGTCCCGAGGACCTGGATTGGGAAACACTGACCTACATTATGCAATAAAAAGCATGCATGTCATAATGTCAAAATGACATAAAGATTTGATACGACATAAACATTTTCTAATTGCAATGCAATATTTATGCAACTGTCTGTTTATTGTAAGGGTAGGCTACAGCTATTTAATGTTACTGCTATAAAACTTACAGTAATGTGTAAAACTTGTGTTTGTCCAGATGCTCTGAGAAAAATTTTGCAGCCACAACAGGCACCTGTAGAAGCTGCTAGAGTGGAGGCGTCAGCCTCATTGTCTTCACCTGAGGCTCTCAGTGAGGAATATAAGTTAATTCCACAAAGAATAATTACTGCCGTACTAATACATTTTAAAAAGTTTGTTTTACCTAACAATTCTTAATATTTGGATCTGTAGCAAGTAGATCTAAATGAAGAACACTGAAAACAGAAATGATGATTGAATCCACACAGACGGCCTTTCTGTGTCTCTGAGTGGTGGCCTGGTGGCTGGAAGGACATGAGGGAATTATCTGAATAACTAAACCAATTTGTGTTACAACTTACATATGAAACATGCTTCAAATATTTCATTTGATTGCTTGATTGATTTTTTTGTTTACACAGTGGCATTATTTTGTTTTGTTTATCATAATGGTAGCAGTTTTTATAGTTTAATGTGTGTTTTTTTATTGCACCATTTACATTGTTTTAGGATTTGCACTTGTGCCATTTCTTGCTCTGGACTTTTGCACTAAACCTTATTTATTTTTAACTAAATGTTATTTATTTTGTGCTATTTATCATTTTTATAGCGGTTTGTTTAGTTTAGTGTTTCAGTGTGACTTTGTTTTATTTGTTAATAAACAGACAAAAATTTGTACATTAGTTACAAGATGTGTGAGACTGAGTTATGTATCTTTAGTTTTAGTAAGAATTTTGCCACATGGGTTGGGGGCAAAGCTTGTTGGTCAAGCTGCAGAGTATTGTTGGTCACATTTGAGGGATCACGCTCATCTCTGATCACTCCTCATTCCTCATACTCTACCTGCTGACACGGTCACTGAGTTGTCCAGTGGATTTATACACATTGATTAAAAGAAACCAAACAGATTGCAAGAGTTGTGTCAATGTGCAGAGACATGTTGGTGTTTACAGCGTTGTTAAAAGAACAGCGTGGCGTCTTTAAGAATGGTCAAGCTGGAGAGGTGAGAGAGACACGGAGCAGGAGTCAGAGTGGTTGATGGGGGCGGGGCAGCAGAGCAGAGAAAGCTGTTGTGTGTGTGTGTTGTGTGGTGAATGTTTTGCTATCAGTTTTTAGCAATAAACACCACACAGCTCCTCTACAGTAGTAGCGGTTTAAAAGTTCCCCTGTTTCCATGATGGGTCCTTGACTGGTTCTTGACTGGTCCTTGACTGGTCCTTGACTGATCCTTGGCCGATCCTTCACAGGTCTGTGGGGGTAATGTAATCCCCCGCAATGACGTCGTCAGCGAGGCTCTGCCCCTAAGCAGCCCAAGTAAAAAAACAGCTGCAATCCCTCTTTTGTCCACGGGGAGGAGCAGTGATTTGATCTTGCTGCTCTCTAAACAGTTTATAATGAGCTGTGTCGCTCATTTGTTGCATTTTTGCCAACATTTAAAAAATGATTTGATTTGAAAATGGCGTCAAATAAATGTATCAAAAAAGCCGACATGTGTAGCTAATGGTGTTATGAGGCAAAGCACAACCTCCTCAAGTCGGCTAAGTGGTGAATGTCACTAGCAGCGAGCTTTCTAAACATCCCGAGGAGCGCTGCCAGCGGTCATTTGACTGCAACGTAAGTTATTCACAGTGGGGGTTGATACAGCTGCTGCATAACTGAATATTGACAAAATCATAACGTAATATCGGCAGGTAAAAATAACATAATACTGATAATGTGTAAAGCAGGGATCACAAAAGTCCGGACCCAGCCCAACCTATATTCTGAATTAGGCCTCAAAGTGCTATTATCCTAAGTAGATAAGTAAATAAATGGTTTATACTGTGAAATGAAGTGTCCCTGGATTTTATTCATAGCGATCTAGTGATAAAACGTGATAAAACGTCATACAACTGTGTCTCAGCGGTGGGACAGCTGCCTGCCCGCTGTCTGAAGCAGGCACATGCGCAAAGGCTGGTAGGAATGACAGGAACCAGCAGCCTATCATCACACAGGGTTTGTGATCTTACAGCCAATCAGAAGCAGAGTAGGGCGGCCATTTATTACAACTCCATAGCCGTGATATACGACAGTTTGGCTGAGAAAGAGTCTCCCTGAGCGGCTCTGTGGAAGTTTAGACGTGCTAAACTGCTCGTAAATATTGATGTGTTTACTTTTCCAAACAAGTAAGCAGGTAAAACTATAGACAACAACTATCTAATAAAAGTCCTAAAATACCAGGTTCAGCCGTTTAGTTTTTAATACACTATAAGCATGGTAGCATGACTGGCGGTCATCAAAAGACCGCTGGCGGCGCTTCCAGTGTTTAACACTAGAAAACCCAGAGATTTCTTATCCCTCTACCATGCCCAGAGTACAACCAAAAGGCTGCCCGGTTTGAAATTAACAATTCAATGGCCAACAATTAGCACCTTTACATTTGTAAACACAGCCATTACCTGCCGTTAGCTGTTCAAGCATACTCCTTGGGGGGAGGAGTGTGCTTGAAAAGAGCCTTGTGGACTGTGCTGTATAGTTTCACTCACCACAAACGGTATTTGTGCTTTTGACCATTTCTCACATTTTCATGTACCCTTTATTGAGCATTGGTCATGTGAGTTTTCATCGTCATCACACTATTGTACGCCCAGCTTGCTTTCAAGTGAGAGATTATCACGTTTCTGTTTCCACAAAGGCAAGAAGGAAAGCATAATCAAGTATTTCAAATGAGAGATAATTACATTCCTTTTGACCTGGGAACAGAAAAGCAAAATCAATTTAATGTTCCTCACTTCCTAATATGGTGCAACAAGGTTCACAGTCCTCAATGTTTTTAGTAAAAAAAAAAAAAAAAAAAAAAAACACCTTACTAACAGGGTGGAATGGAACATAACAGAGTGGAACAGAATATAACAGGGTGGAAAATATTTGTTCCCAATTCCAAATAAAAACGCTTCAATGGCCAGATGATCAGCAATGAATAAAGATATTTCTACAGTGATCCAGATTTTTTGTTTGTTGTTTTTTTTGTTTTACATTTTAGATTTTGTAAGAGATGGGTGTGTTTTAACAACAGCAGTTTTATCCGTGACTTTAATCGATAATTATTATCATTATCCAGTGTATAAAAATGTTGGTGTAAAAACGCCAAAGATAGATAAGCATGATGCTGAACTTCGTGGTCTTAGCTCCTGGTTTGGTGTGTCTTGTTCTGTTTATTATCATTCTGAAAGGTATACCAAGTTGTGGGCTGCATATATGCAGCCCACAACTTGAACAAAGGCTAAATTCCTCAACATTCGCACTTGCTCCATAAAATTACCATCTCCAAGGCTCCTCCACCACCACTTTGACTATGGATTGATAAGTAAATGAGCCGCAGTTTTGTAATTGTTGCATTGTCAAAACAGTTCTGTTAGTGTTGTCACACAAAATTCAGTAGACTAGTTGGTTCCTATGCAGTGAATTTACATGTTATTACAAAAATACACAATAATAAAATAGGCAAGTGGCAAGATTAGAATAATGTTATAAGTTCTGCGCAAAGACTCCTTTTTCATTTTCCAAAACAAAACTGACATAAACAATCTTGAAAAAAATGTGCACGTAGGCTATGAGGAAAGAATGAATGCAATGAAGTAGGGACTGGTTGAATAAACACGGTTTAACTGGACGCCTAAGCGAGCGCGTTGCAGGATGGCTCCAGATTTTATTGTCAAATGGTTCCAGGTCAACCAAGTCCGAACTGCTTAGAGCAGAGTCCTGCACGGTTCCGTTTTGCTACGCATACCTGCTCTAACCCGTTAGAATGACTCCCGAACCCGACTCGTCACCAATGTATTTATTCCATTTAAATCCGAACCAGACTGATGTTTAACCCGCGACCCGAGCCATTAACGCATCATTGCCATGCTGCACCGCTTCTTTTCCATTATTATAGCCTATTGTTGTTTTATCATTGTGTTAATCTAAAACACATAGATAGCCTATGAATGTTTATTTTAAGCTTGCTCAACATTTTTAAAACAGCTTTATATTCCTCTGACTGAACCATTTCAGAGTGAAGACTAAACCAGACCAGTGTGTTTTATTTTGCCACTGAGAGGGTATTTATAATAGGCTACTCGGAGATTGCTGTGCTTTAACAAAATGTAATCCACCTTTCCTGGCAGCAGCTGTGTTCTCCGTTCCTGGACTACAAATCCAGCGGCAGAAAACTCTGCTGCGCAAATACCAGCGTAAAATAAACTTTCATATATTTTCTCTGTGTTGTTGTAGTATATTCAGATGATAAAACAACAATATAATAAAAAAGAAGACTTGGAAGAAGGAACAGCGGTGCAGTAGGCTATGGCACACGTTAACGTTAAAAAGCACACTGCTTGTTGTAAATACTTGGTTTATGCTTTAAGAGGTAAATATTTTGGTTAACATGTTGAAGAAATATCATTGTTTCTTTTTTCATCTCTTGCTATGCTATTGAATTTGGCAACATTAACATGGAAATTCACTGCATTAGGACCGACTAGCCTACTGAATTTCTGGTAGCATGACAACACAAACTGGACTCGTTTGACCACTCTTACCCAATGTGCAACAATCACAAAACTGGGTCACTTGTTCAGCTGCCTCATTGCGGCTCATTTACGTATCAATCCACAGTCAAAGTGGTGGTGGAGGAGCCTAAGAGATGGTAATTTTCTGGAGCAGGTGCGAATGTTGAAGAAGGCGCATGTTCAAGTTGGGGGCTGCATACAGTACCTTTTGGAATGGTAATCAGAGCGTGTCGGGGAATAGCCCACCTGGAGGGGTGACGTAATCGGGATTCCCGGCGAGCAGGAAGTCGCAGCACAGCGAGTGTTGGATGTCCCCCCGCGATTAGACACATTGAAGTGGAAGAAATTATCTCCGATCCTGCGTGGGGCTTTTATCTGTCGCCCTGTCTTCTTATGGAGGTGAAATAAATAATATGAGAATAAAATAACCCTTCCTAGCTACCTCAAACAGATTCTGTGTTGCTTGATCCAAATCTGATTTGTCTATGTTAATAATGCTAATATTAAAAGATTAATCAGTATGATAAATACATCCTATTGAGAATAGAGCTAGGGGCTGTGATCCAGTATTTGAAAGGTTTTATTAACCTACTAGCATTCATTTCTGAATAAAACAATTGGCAGCGCACAAGCATGTTACAATTTCACATTCCACGTCAAACGATGATTATGTATTAAGTTTTATGCATTTTTATGAATTGTGACTGGCCATCAGAGGTGCTTTGAGTGGCGCCTCTGCCGGTCAGTGTAAATTCAGATAAAATCTGACAGACTACGGGCGATGAGAAGTCTGTGAGAGAAGCGCCATCTTCTGGGTCTACCCTATATTACAAGGAATGGGTGGAGTTTGATTAAAACATCGACACTCCCAGGAGAAGGAGGGGGCCTCTCTGGCGGCTGGAAGTTGGAAGGCAGCTGGCTGGAACTGGAATGGAACTGGGCTGGAAGCTGGCAGGTATTCGGCTGGCTTTCAGCTTGGATGGGAACTTTTAAACCGCTACTACTGTAGTTCCAGCAGAGTCCCGTGTCTGCTTCACCACTGCTGGGTAAAGTGAAGGGAGGTAAACCTGAAGCTAGCTGCTGCTAGTGAAGGGAGGGAGCTAAACCTGAAGCTAGCTGCTGCTAGTGAAGGGAGGGAGCTAAACCTGAAGCTAGCTGCTGGGTAAAGTGAAGGGAGGTAAACCTGAAGCTAGCTGCCGTTTCACCCAGAACGAATAACCTTTCTTCCGCCTCCTGAGCTCAGTGTGAAGGTGGAAAGTTTAACAGCTGTTTCTTTCAGGAGTTTTCCCTGATGGCGGAGGGAGGCATCAGACTAGAGCATTATGGTTACTAAACCTTCAAAAGTATGTTACACTTCAGGAGCAAAAAGACCAGACGGAAAGAAAAGAAAAATAACTTTTGTTGTTGCTGTGGGTGCGGTGTTTAATTCACCCGGCAAAGAGCTGCCTCATAAGTGCAGACAGATTAAATTCCGACATCTCCCTGACCCACTTTCTCATCTACTTGCTGATCAATAAAGGACAATAAAGCCCTACAGTAAAAAGTAAAAAAGTGTGGAACACACATATTATACAAATAACATCTCACACATGTTTAAATATATCAACAATATAGCAAGTCACTGTTTTTCTTTCACTGAAAAACACTCACATGCATATATTAAAAGAAAAGCATAATAAAAACATAATGCTTACTAGAGACGGCTGCTTTGGGTTATCCATACACGTTACTGATGATCCCAAGTAAGTACTGACTTACTGAGTGCACTGTGTCAAGTAAAACAAGCTCACCCTGAAGAACGTGGGGACTATTGTCTTGATTTATCTATAATTCTATTGGCTGGAGAAGTTTGACAGACAGCTCAATCAGCAACCCAAGAGAGCGGAAAAATATCCAGGAGCAGAAGTTGTGGGAACAGAGAATGAGTCTGAATGAGAGAAAGAGACCGAGCTGGAGCGCAGGAGATTTGAACCTGCAACCCTAAACCTGAGAAGAGGAGCAGACGATATATCTGAGAGCAGTTTAGAGAGAACATGATATTTGAGTGTGAAAACAAGAATCTTGCTCACAAATGGAACAGTTACACTCTTGATTAAAGATAGGGAAATACCCCACATCAGTCTTAAAAATGCAGCTGAAAACAACAAAAACATCAAAACAAACGTAAATAGCCAAGAGCCTGGAGCCACTGCATTTTCTACTTTCTTTTGTACTTCACTATTCTCCATTTTTCTGTCCCCTCTGGTCAGGTCCAGCAAGATTACATAAATTCCATCATTCAAATCAAATAAATAAATCATCAAGAGGAGCCTCATTACAATAAAGCTCCCTGACAAAGCAAATTTGTTTGGCACAAGACAGCAGCCAGACCATCATTCTGCTGCCACCGTGCTGTACAGGACAAGTTTAAAAGAAAGAAGTTCAGGGAGAGGAGAGCTGTGCAGCCGATCCATCCTGGCTCGTGTGGCTTCGGAGGGAAATAAAGGTTTAAGCCAGTAGAACTCCAGCTGAAATGGCTGACTTTCAACAGGGGACTACAGGGTCTTCGGCACATTGCTCTTTTAGCTTAAAATCATGCCATCACTGATGACTGTTTCCTGTTTGCTGTGGATCAGTAACTGAGACGCTGTTCCAGCTGCAGACATGAACAACAGGCTGAAGGTTCTGGTAAAGCTGGTTATGATGCTTAAAGGACGTTACCTGGATTGTTGAGATGAAAACTTTTCTAAATGTTCCGTGAACTAAAACTTGAACTTTCGCTGAACCACCGTTCCTGTCCTGGTCCACCTCAGCCGCTCGCTCCTCTCGGATTGTAGAGAATATCCATCATACAGGTTTTCCTCATTTGTAACGACAAATATAATGAAAAAGATAAACAAATTCAACTACTTGGTGTTTATTTTATTTGATTAATCAGTTTGGCTCCCGTTGTACCAGCGGTCAGGAGAGGGTCGATCAACCAAATGCACTCGTTCCCGGCTGCATCTCTCAGCTCTTCCCCGGTCAGTCTGAAGCATCATCCCAGTTTTCTATTTCAGCTCTAGATCACTCAGCATCAGATAGCTGTACTTGCTTCATGCAGTTCCATTAAGTGGATAAAAACGAATAAAAATTTTTCACAAAGTGCAGCAAGGCGCACCGCAGCGCCTGACATGCCGTAAAGTTGGTTTCTGATTCATGGCCTCCGATATGTGGCAATGAATAATTTTTATTTACGTAATTAAAAAGGAACTGAATAGAAACATTAGAGGGCGCACGGCAGCGACGCTCAGCTGGAAATCACTCCGAGCTGTTGTGGAGACAGACAGAAAAGGAAAAGTAACAGCATGTGTACATGTTAGCAACGTGGTGTTAGCTAACACCAAACATCTGTCGGGGCGGAGAATCTTCCAAAAAGTACTGGAAAATTCTGTGATTTCACATATTATTTTCTCTGTAAATCCCCATCTGTAATATAAAGTTAAGGAAGTCAAGAAAACTATCTTAAAGCATACAAACGTGGAAAAAGGAGCCTCCACTTTCTCTTTCCTTTAGTAATGTAAAGCAGTTAAAAGCAGCTATAATAGAAAAGGAGAGAAAACAGGTCCGCAGCCAATGAACAGAAACAGATTTCCAAACATGTTTGGTTAGCAGTGAATGTTTTTAAGACCATAAGGACACTCAGAGTGTGTTTAAAATGTTGAATTAAAGCAGATTTTAGACAGCTTCCTTTAGCACTGCAGCTCTTTTCTGGGAGGAAGTTAATCCCGTTTGTTTGGTCGGAGGCTGCTTACACTGCACCCGTCTCAATAAAACAAACTGGGCATCTGTTCAAGGCCAGCTAAGAACAAAGAGAATTTTCAATCATGTTCTTCTCTCTTAGTCTCGTGATTATTCACATTTTGAACTTTTTTTTGTAGCTTTCAGGCTTTTCGAGGCAAATGCAGCGGTCGATCAGGGAGAGGCTAGAATAATCCTTTATTTTATAAAAGATGCACTCCTCCTCTTTTATCTCTGCTCTACATTCTTCTACTTCTGAAGTTTTCACCAAAATAAACAAAAGCTGAAGTTTAGTTAGCAGAGATGCACCGTGAGACTGAAAGCTGTCTCCAGCTGCTGCTAGCAGTCGCTAAACCTGCTGGTTGTCATTCAGATTAGAACATAACACCTGTTTCTAATCAATGAATTGTAATAATTAAATATTATTGAAAGTATTAAGACTTGTTTTAGTTTTTCTCCATTTGATCTTTGCATGGTCAGAAAGGAAACTACAGGCGGTATTCTGCTGAAAAGGGGACAAATGTAGGTTTTCAGAATCAAAATCAGGCTTTATTTGCCAACATGTGCACACCTGAAAGGAATTTTACTCTGGTTTTCCGTATCTCTTGTTCTACAACGTCTACAAGGGACATACAGACGAGGAAAACCACAACCGAGCAACAACACCAATACTAAACAAGATGCATGATACCAAGGAAAAACTGCACATGATAGAAACACAAGTTTAAAGTGACCTGGGGGCTGAGGGTGGTCAGTTAGTACAAAGCAGTGCAATAAAAAGAAGAAATACTGGATTATAACTGTATGTATATAATTTACATCAGGTTTATGTGACAGTGTTATTTTTTCTGTTGTAGTAGAAATTTAGTTTGTTTTGAACATAAACACATCCGTTCATGTTGTAGTAAAAGTTTCCTCTTCATTTGTCTCTCAAATAAAATTTGTTCATGTTTAGACTCAAAGGACGGACGGGGTTATTTACTGCACAAGTTTTGAATCCCATCAGATAAATTATAAACATTCATCATCCTCTTTACCAGGTCCACCCTATAGTACCAGGTCGTCCACTTCAGGACCACCTTCTAGTACCAGGTCGGACCTTTTTAATCCTGGTGTGATAGATGAAGCAGGTGATGGAAACTTTCCTCAGAGGTTTTCTCCATATTGACATGACAGCATCACACAGTTGCTGCAGGTTTGTCGGCTGCATCCATGATGAGAATCTCCCGTTCCACCACATCCCAAAGCTGCTCTACTGGACTGAGATCTGGTGGCTGTGGAGGCCGTTGGAGTCCAGTGAACTCATCGTCATGTTCTAGAAAGCAGGTGGAGATGAGCTGAGCTTTGTGACATGGTGCATTATCCTGCTGGAAGTAGCATCAGAAGATGCTCCACTGTGGTCATAAAGGGATGGACATGGTCAGCAACAATACTCATACTAAGGATCCTAACGTGGCCCAAGAAAACATCCCCCCACCATTTCACCTGAAGCGTTGATCCAAGGCAGGATGGATCCATGTTTTCATGATGTTTCTACCAGATTCTGAGCCTAGCATCTGAATGTGGAGCTGAAATGGAGAAAACTGCTGCTCGCTGGGTATTTACTCTTCTTCAGACCATTCTCTGGAAACCCTGGAGATGGCTGAGTCTGAAAATCCCAGTAAACACTCAGACCAGCAACCATGCCACATTTAAAGTCTCTTAAATTAAGTTGAACATGTGTAAGTAATGAAGTGGCTGGCCCGCGTGTTTATTAGGACGTGGTTGTAAATAGACATGATGAAATGGTAAACTTTATTTAATCTGCTGTGTTTTCTCCTGTCATTACAGCAGGAATTTTCTGGAAAGTAGACTTTTCCGGAGCTGTTTCTGACTGAAGCTGGTTCTGAGAGGCGGTAGATGTTTATCTTCAAAGTTAAATTCTTATCCGTTCAGCTTCTCATTCAAATTTGTTTTTGTGCTTAATTTTAAGAAATCACTTTGAGCTATTTCTAAGAGTTATCTCATTCCTGGAATTGGAACAGATGTGGCTGCATAACACCAGGAAGAGTTCATTTCTAGGGGACTATTTTCAGTAGCGGATTAATCCAGTGGTCTGACAACAAGTTGTTTACAGTGAGAAATGGTGAAAGAGCCAGGCAGGAATGGAGCTCTGTGGCCAGTGGAATGATGTGTTGAATATCCAAGTACCCATATTTTATTCATCATAGGCTTCTGTCCTGTAGATTTAGTTTTGGAAATAAGAAATATTCATTCAACAGAGTCGGAGATGAGGTTGACATCTTCATCAGCAGAAACTCTTACTGAAGGGTGATAGAAGTAATGAGAAATGATATTTGGAATGAAATCCACTTAATTATTTTCTCATACTCACCAACACATAGCCATTCCCCTACAACTGTGTTAGACCATTAATCCCCCACCCCAACTATAATCCAAATTTCCTCAGAGTCATCAAGAATAACACTAATTTTCCATTAATTTATTAATAAGTAATTTTTTACATTTAGGAGCCCTGGTTGGAAAGAACAGGCCCAGAAAAAAGCCTCCCAGGTCCAGGTAGAGGTCCTATAGCCTTTCCATCTCTTTTCTGGAAAAGAAATCCAGAGTTAATATGCAGGATTTATTTATTCTGCACACAGCAGATGAGATTTAGTTGGAATTTACTTTACTTTGCTATTATATTATTTTGTTAAATTAGCATCAAAATATTGAAATAAATAAAACTTAAAGACCTATAATGAGTGTTTGTTGGGTTTTACACTTTTATATGCTCCGTTTGGGTCAAATATTACAGAACTTTAGCATTAATTATCAAAGTTATGCAGATGATACACAACTTTATGTCTCTGTCACTAGATGACTGTAGCCCTGCAGACTTACAGTGTCAGAGTCTGGAGCAGAAAAACACCTGGATGAGGGAGAATTTTCAACAATTACATGAAGACAAAACTTGGTAGCAAAGAGAAGAGGGTCAGCATTGGTAAACACCTGGAGACTCGGGCTCTTAAAATCACCTACCAAGTTCATAACCTTGAAGTGTTGATAGACTCAGACCTGACTGTCAGCAGCCACATCAAAGCTTCACTAAGTACCAGTAGGCTGGATTACAGTAATGGTCTTTAACAGGACTTCCTAAAAAGAGCATTAAACATCTGCAGCTCATCCAGAACGCTGCTGCTAGAGTTTTAACCAGGACTAAGAGATCTGAACACATCACACCAGTTTTAAAGTCTTTACACTGGTTTCCAGTTTATACTGGTTTCTAGTTTATACTGGTTTCCAGTCAGTCACAGAATAGATTTTAAACCCTTCTGAAGGTTTACATCCCAGAACGGTTTAAGCCCAGAATACATCTGTAATATGTTCAGAGAATATGAACCTTAGATCCAAAGACTCTGGTCCAAGACTCTGGTCCACTAGTCCAGACCAGAGTCCAGGCCGGAGTCCAGGCTTGGGCCACAACTAATGACTATTCTGATGGTCGATTAGTCATCGACTATTAAAACGACTAGTCGACTAATCGGATTATGTATCTCATAATTATTAAATGGCTCATATTTCACTTTCAGCTTTGAAATCTTGCATGAGGTTGTTATGCAATCCAATGTGACCCCTCTTTAAAGGTTCGAGTAGTGCAGACGTACATCCGTGGTACGCAAGGTCCGCTTTACAAATCTCGCATGTATTTAATTTATTTTGTAAGTGTAATGTGAAGTGATCCCAGACTTTTGGCGTCCGCCATATTTTTCCCCTGACAGACTTTATTATTATATGTGCAACTCTCATCAGATAGGGAAAAAGACGATGTCTCACTCTGTAGGTTTTTTTTTTTTGTTGTTGTTTTTTATTTTCTGACAATAGTTGACAGTTAAATTCGTTATTGACTATTCTTATTATCAGCTATTGTCGACAACATCAACTAATCGTTACAGCCCTAGTCCAGCCCAGAGTCTAGGCCAGGGGTTCCCAGCTCCGGTCCTCAAGGGCCACAATCCTGCAGGGTTTTGATGTGTCCCTGCTCCAGAACCACCTGACTCAAATTGATGAGCCATTGTGCAAAACTTAATAGGCTGTTGGATCTATTTTATTTGAGTCAGGTGTGTGGAAGCAGGAAACATTGGAAAATCTGCAGGACAGCGGCCCTCGAGGACCGACTTTGGGCACTCTGGTCTAGGCCAGAGTCCAGGCCAGATTCTTGACTAAACATGGAGAAGCAGCATTTAGCTGTTATGCTGCAAACAAGCGGAACAAACTGTCAGTGAACATCGAACTTTAACCAAACGTAGACATTTTAAATCCAGGTTAAAACATTTCTTTTCTCATGCAGCTATGCATGAAATCTGCATGCAACTTTTAAATTAACTTGCTTTTTATCATTTTAATGTATGTGATTTTTGCCATTTGTTGCTTTCTTTGCACCACCTGTGATGCTTTTAATGTTTTATGTAAAGCACTTTGAATTGTCCTGCACATGAAATGTGCTGTACAAATAAACTGCCTTGCCTTACACATTCATAATTTTGGAAAATTAATTAATGCAGAATAATAGGAATTTTTTCTTTGACAATAATCATACGAAGAACATCTGTAATCATGACATAGTCCTCTGCTGCTGACCACCCAGCCAGACTCTCAGCACTTCAGCTGCCTGTCAGATGTTCAGTAATTCAGATTGTGAAGGCCTGGTCTTAAAAAACAAATCCCAAACAGAGAAGATGTCATGTGGATTGTTCTCTTATTACTGATTAAAAGGATCGTTGAGGAAGTGAAAGTGATGTGGAAGTTATAAAATAATTAAACAGTTCCTCAATAATTCTTCACAGAAGAACTGCGATATGTTATTGCTTTAAGTGTCTAGAGCTGTGCCTCTGCTCTGTCCAGCTGTTGGGGGGGGGGAAATATCAGTATGCTGTTCGAGCTCTCAGGAATCAGTCGTCTTGAGCCTTGTGGCCCCAGCTGTTGGGTGGGGATGAGTCCAATATGCAGAGGAAAAGCTGAACACCTGTCAAATCTTTATGGCTCCACAATCCAAAGAATCAGGCTCCGATTAACCTTGGTATGACATCACCATGCTTACAGGCTCATATGTAAAAGTTCCTTGGATTCTGTTGGATATTTATGGGACATGTTGGCCCTCCACTACGTCCCACATGCAAATAAAGTTGTCTAATGTTAGAGTTTTAGCTGTGTGTGTGTGTTCCTCCCAAAACTTGGCAGCACTCCTAGCAAGCAAGGGTTTGCGCCAGCATGGTATCCAGGTTTCTGCCCGAGAGACATAGAAAACAACCAATCACAGGAGGCGTTCTGGAGGAAATGCAACTGCGCTCATTACTGACCTATATGCAGTTAAGCAGGCTTTCACATCCTTGTATTTCCTGCAACTATCCAAGCAGCCTTCCTCAGGGGATGCAAGGACAGTCAGCTTATAGAAAAACTTTTTGTGGTTTTTATTTTTAGTTTCAGCAGAACCCTGTAATTATGAGCTCCTTGTTTTAATTTGACTTTTTTTTTCTTTTCTTTTTGTTTTGGGATTTTTGTTTTGTCTGTTAGTGCTTTTCTGTGGTACTGGATGCCTGAATGCATCTGATCTCTTTCCCACCCTGCTGTCTGGGCAAACTTAGTGTTTTCTGTAGAAAACTGGGGAGTGCAAAACCAGAGGTAGACAAAGACTCTTTTGACCCAAGTTATCCTGGTTTATAGCCTGTCTGTAGTTTCCACGTGGATGGATAATTTCCTGTACAATATATTGTACTTATGGTTTCATACGTCAACCACAAACACTAAAGAGGATGTATGGAAGACCATAAAATAAAAATAATTTTTTATAGTTCTGTGAAAAAGGCTCTACTTTCTGCATGTTTTCACAGTGCAGTTTCCAGCAGTTTGAATGTGTCTATGCACAGTTTCATTGGTGGTGAAATTAGCAGAGAGTGAGGCAGGAGAGGTCCAGGTTTAAAGAAGAGCCCGACCGATGTGGGTATTTTGAGGCCAATGATGATTCTGATATTTGGCAGAAAAAAAATCCAATAACCAAGTAACTGGCCAATTAATTAAAAAAAATATGTATGAATAAAATAACTTCTATTTTATTTTATTTATTTTAAATTTTCATTGTGAATTTTTCTGACTGTGGAGTATTATTGTAGCTACCAGTTGAAACGATGCATTTATCTTTAGATTTAGACAGTAGGTGTATGCTACAGTATCTCACAAAAGTGAGTACACCCCTCACATTTTAGCAAATATTTAGTTTTATCTTTTCATAGGACAACAATGAAGACATTACACTTTTATATAATGTACAGGAGTCAGTGCACAGCTTGTTCAACAGTGTAATTTTATTTTCCCCTCAAAACAACTCAGCACACAGCCATTCATGTATAAACCACTGGCAACAAAAATGAGTACACCCCAAGTGAAAATGTCCAAATTGGCCCCAATTAGCCATTTTGAATCCCTGTTGTCATGTGACTCATTAGTGTTACACGGTCTCAGGTGTGAATGAGGAGCAGGTGTATTAAATTTGGTGTTAACGCTCTCAAACTCTCTCATACTGGACACTGGAGAGTCAACATGGCACCTCATGGCAAAGAACTCTCAGATGATCTGAAAAAAAGAATTGTTGCTCTTCATAAAGATGGCCTAGGCTACAAGAAGATTGCCAACATCCTTGAACTGAGCTGCAGCACGGTGGCCAAGACCATACAGCGGTTTAAAAGCAGAGGTTCCATTCAGAACAGGCCTCGTCACGGTCGCCCGAAGAAGTTGAGCACACGTGCTCAGCGTCACATCCAGAGATTATCTTTGGGAAATAGACGCATGAGTGCTGCCAGCATTGCTGCAGAGGTTGAAGAGGTCGGGGGTGTGCAAGTCAGTGCTCAGACCATACGCCGCACACTGCATCAAATTGGTCTGCATGGCTGTCGTCCCAGAAGGAAGCCTCTTCTAAAGATGGTGCACAAGAAAGCCCGCATACAATTTGCTAAAGACAACCAGAATAAGGACATGGATTACTGGAACCATGTCCTGTGGTCTGATGAGACCAAGATAAACTTATTTGGGTCGGATGGTGTCAAGCGTGTGTGGCGGCAACCAGGTGAGGAATACCAAGACAAGTGCGTCCTCTCTACAGTCAAGCATGGTGGTGGGAGTGTCATGGTCTGGGGCTGCATGAGTGCTGCCGGCACTGGGGAGTTACAGTTCATTGAGGGAAACATGAATGCCAAGATGTACTGTGACATATTAAAGCAGAGCATGATCCCATCCCTGAGGAAACTGGGCCGCAGGGCAGAATTCCAACATGACAACGACCCCAAACACACCTCCAAGATGACCACTGCCCTGCTAAAGAAGCTGAGGGTCAAGGTAATGGAGTGGCCAAGCATGTCTCCAGACCTTAACCCTATTGAGCATCTGTGGGGCCACCTCAAGCGGAAGGTGGAAGTGCGTAAGGTCTCTAACATCCACCAGCTCCGTGATGTTGTCATGGAGGAGTGGAAGAGGATTCCAGTGGCAACCTGTGAAGCTCTGGTGAACTCAATGCCCAACAGGATTAAGGCTGTGCTGAAAAATAATGGTGGACACACAAAATATTGACTGAATTTGGACATTTTCACTTGGGTGTACTCATTTTTGTTGCCAGTGGTTTATACATGAATGGCTGTGTGCTGAGTTGTTTTGAGGGGAAAATAAAATTACACTGTTGAACAAGCTGTGCACTGACTCCTGTACATTATATAAAAGTGTAATGTCTTCATTGTTGTCCTATGAAAAGATAAAACTAAATATTTGCTAAAATGTGAGGGGTGTACTCATTTTTGTGAGATACTGTGTATATATAAGCAATGAAATGAGTGAAGTTACAGGTTAAACATTGTTTATGCAGCTCTCTTATGTTAAATCAACTTTTCTCTACTCCATTATTTTCTTGGCCATGAAGTCATGACTAGAGTCTGACTGATTGATTGATTGACTATAGCCCCCCCCCCCCCCCCCCCTTTTTTTTTCTTCTTCTTCTTCTCTCTCTTCTTACTCTGTCCTGTCCAGCATCCTAACATACAGACCAGTGGGCTGTGTGCCACATTTTGCCGGACAGATTTGCTCTACCAAGGCAGATATGTTATATAAATGGCTGCCCTTGATTTTTTGAATATTTTTAATATTTTTATTATAATCTTATTTTCTTTAGTGATATATCGGTGCCGAACCTAACAGGGAGACCGAGGACGAGAGAAAAAGAGATAAGACAAAATTGAAATGTGGAAATAAAAGTTGTCTAGGCTGCCTAAATCACAACAGTATTCACAAAAATAATAAAAACTACCACAGCACTACATGATACATAAAGAATAATCATGAAGGTAAACTTGACCTGTTAATCCTAAAATGGATTTTTGTACCAGGCTTTAAACATGTTCATTTCTGCTGTGAAGTTGGTCTTGTTAACATGGGAGTCTATGGGGATTTTCTCTGTTCTGGAGCCCCGAGTGGATGAGGGGTGAACTGCAATTTTTTGCACTTCGGCACCGGCTTCACATTTTACCGGCCAAGGTTGCCGCTTGGTTGAAACGCATTTAAGGAGGATTGATGTGAAAGCAGAGAAGGGGGAAAGTTAAAATGATGAACATTATTCTCTGTTTTCAGCTACTGACATGATGTCACTCCTAGTTTTACTTTGTCAGAAAATACTAGAACGTGACTCAGGCTGTAACAGCAGCTCACCCTGGTGTTGTGGAGGAACATGAGTTCCAGACTATTTGTGACCATTAGTGTGGCACATTATTCCACAAACTTATTACGCCACAAACTAGAGCCCGACTGATCAATACTTGTTGGCTAGGTAGGCTGTCCCATTTCACGAATGGTAAGCGGCTTCAGAGTGTGCAGACTACGTAGGATCATTCATGGGAAGTAAATAATGGAGCAAAACCAAATCTATTCATCTTAATGTTTCTGATTTTACTTTGGTGTTTAAACCTAATGCGCTTTTCACCAGAATTCAACCAGTATGAGAAGTGGGAAAGGCAGCAACCAATCCAACAACTGTGCTGTCATGCGCTTACGCCACTTCCTCTCTTTGGTTCACTGGATATTCCAGTTGCTTTTAAATTACAAGTGAACCGAGACCCCTGGTTATCAAGCGAAATAACTCCTAAGTTGTGATAAGAGTTACAATAAAATTTGCTGCAGCTTTGATGTTTTCTCATACAGATTTCTACTGGAAAACCCATGTAAGGACATCTCTTAAACTTTATAGCTAATGCTTGACTCAACATTATAACGTTAGCTAAAACAACGCTACTATAGTAGTAAAGTGAATGGAAACTCTTCGTAAAGCTCCTTGTGTTTGTACTGTAAGTTGCAGCAAAAATTCGCCATGTTTGCCCTGGTGGTTTGTATAAATATATATGTACATGTGTATTGGGGAAGGGTTGCATCTAAAAGTTGCAGGATAGTAAATCTTGAGGACTGGACTTGGGCACCCCTGACGTAGAGCATAAAAGTGCCATAAGAGTGTAAGGTGAGCGCACGTGTACATAACAACATAACAATGCAAGCAACATGGATTTAGCTAACACCTGCTTGGCGTGTAGGTATTCAACGAATGGTTGAATAGTTGGGGGTGGCGTGGCTTAGCAAGGTAGACCGGTTGTTGCCGGTACGATCCTTGGCCAAGTCGAGTTTATGTCGAGGTGCCTTTGGGCAAGTCACCGAACCACAAATTGTCGTGGCTGAGCACCTTGCATGGCAGCTTCCGCCATCGGTGCGTGAATGTGTGTGTGAAAGGGTGAATGTAACCCACCGTGACCCTTAATTGGATTAAACTGTATAGAAAATGGATGGGTGGAAACCCATCCTTCATTCATTTTAAATCACAAAAATGGCTTCATGCTAGATGCAGAACTCAATGACTTCTCAGCTTCATCTTCAGGTCAGAGCTGATGCTGTAGCACAACTCTGGGTCATTGCTCAGATGGTGAGTAATGCTCATTGTGCTTCCAGGGATTTGTTGTTACACGCTGGCCTGAATAAGAGATAATGCTTTATTTAAGGACTTGTTTGGGATAAGTTGCTGAAATGGATCTTTATTTGTAGAACAGCTGGTAGTAGAGTCCTGCCTGTGTCACCATATCTCTTATGAATTACAGTTTGAATAACTGGAGCATCAGTTTCCTGAACATGAGTCTTGGATAAATGTTACTGAAAGAAATTGTGTGACAGATTCTCCCAGTTTGGCAGAAGAAGTGAAGGTGGGGAAAGAGACGATAATTGCTGCCAGAGTTAAGCATCTTTAAGTTACAGTTAAGAGGGTTTTCTTATTGGAACACTTTGGTTTCCCTTTTGGTATAAATAAAGTAAAGTAAGTCATATAATCTTTTTAAGCCACAAATGTATGTAAATATTGGAAATCTGTTTATGAAATTGATGCACATCCACAGATTAAAATATTACAAATGTAGAAAGGCCTCTGGACATGTCTGAAATGAAATTTCTCCTTCCTTCAATGATCCTGCCTGTATTTTTCCCTCTTTTACTTCTCTCTCCACAATCCCTCCTCTTAATCTTTTCCTTTTTTCTGTATTTTCCCTCCCAATTTGAACAGCTTACTGCAGCACCCAGAAAAACCCTCCCCGTGTCCTGAGTTGTCCTCTCTTACCCAGCATGCAATGCAGTGATCTGTAGCACTGTCAGCTCAGGCCGGACACACACTTGTGATGGCCAGAGAGAAGTCGGGAAGACATGATGTTGTTTTACTCCTCGTTCACTGGTTTCCCCTCGTTGATCTCTGCAGCCGTTTTTCTTCCTGAAACGATGAAAATATTTGATGTTGCTGAAAAAAATAGTCTGTAAGCTGATGCGTCCTGAGATGACCCACACAGGCTCGCGGCGGCCAAAGCAGGAACTGTCAGGCTGAATGGGAGGCGTGTGTGTGTGTGTGTGTGTGTGTGTGTGTTCTTGTTAGCTTCACTGGAACCTCTTCCATCACAAATACTATATCACTGGTCAGCAACTACATTTGTCCTGAGGCCAGAGTTACTTTGAACAACTGAATTGGCGGACCAAAATGATCATTTATATATAATGATGGATTCGATTTATACACTTTTCAAGGCACCCAAAGCGTTTTATATTGTATCCACTTTTCATTCAGACTTGCTGATGGTAGCTGCATGTACAAGTGTCTTGCCCAAAGACACAACAAAAGATGACAGAGGGAGTGAGAATAAAACAGCACAGTTTATAAATTAATCATGATTAATTGTGACTATGCTTGAAATTTTCCTGTTTTTACTGTATTTTATAAACAGAACAAACCAATTCTACCAGTATTTACTGTTAACTGACCTTCTCTTGGGTAAACATTAGATGTCCAAGGGTCAGTAAATGCAGCATGTAATTTACTTCTATATGTTGTTCTAAATCATCTCTACCATGTTCTAAATCATAATTAAGAATTCATATGTCATCATCTCACCAAGCATCTCCATGTTGATAACATCATCATAAAACCAGCAGATGTGACGACTGAAGTTAAACAGTCGACATTGATGAAGAAACTCTGATAAAACTGATGATCTGGATAAAAACAGCTTTTTCCTTTTATCATTGAAGTGTGAGTGTTTGTGCAGCAGTGATAAAAGTCCTACAGCAGCATCACCCAAAGTAAACACCTGCTGATAAAACACATCATTGGCTGCTTGTTTTACTAGTTTTCCTTCACTTTTTTACATTAGATGATCATTTAGTTGTAATAATCAATTCAATGTTTCATAAAATCTAGACCTAAAAAAGAGGTCTCATCTGTGCCCCCTTTTCCTGCTCCGTGCTCCTGCCGGCCCCCCATCAGAACTTTTCTAGACCCGCCCCTGCATAGCTGAAGTATAAACCCTGTCGACCACCAGCCAGCTACTGTGTTAGTGAAGGTCCTGCCAACAACACTTTGGGGTAAATATGTGTCGATGTGAACCATGAACCGCTAGTTTCCTCCATTTCAGCTGAACCATAAACAAATGCAACAAGAGAGAAAAGCTGATCAGCTGATCATCAACAGCTGTCATGATTCACGGAACAACATGAGAGGAGGAGGAGGAAGCAGCTGCTGCACAAACAGAGACGACCAGAGATCCTGTAGAGCAGACATGTTGGTGTAGAACCCAGGATAAGTTAAAAAAAATGTATATATATTAAAAATATTATTAAAAATATCAATACAATTATTTATATGTGTATATATATGTGTGTGTGTGTATATATATATATGCGTCTCCAACGACACAGCTGCCCTGCTGCAGGTTTAGTGGTGCAGCAGTGGAAAAAGGTCCTCCCCCCTTAAGACGGTTTCCTGCGGCACCAGGTTCCCAGCGTTGTTTAGGTTGTGTAAATCAGTGTTTGTTATAAGATAAAAATATAAACCAGCTTTCGGTATGAACCAGTAATCCACCCTGCACAGTACAGCTCTCTCAGGACTCAGACATGGACCTGAGCCATCTGTTGGAAGACTCTACTATAATGCTGCACTTATTGTAGTTTTCTTGATAGATTTATGATGCATGGAAACAATCACAGATAGTTTTTAGCAATGGCTTTAGAAAGTCATTCTTTATGACTTCCTCTGTATGTTTAGGCAAACAGATTTCCCACTCATGATATCCTGTTGTGGAAATATAAAGATCTAAAAAGCCTTGAATATGTTCACCGTAGTGTATTTTACAATGCACAAATCTTTATATATATCTTTATATCAAAGTTATCTCTGCATTAAAGGTCAGAGAGGCTGTAGCACAATCCAGATGTTGTAAAGTAATTGGAGCTGTGATGTGCGGTCAGGAGAGGCAGGTGTGGCACCTGTCATGATGATTTTATTGAGTAAAAATCGCTGATTTTGGGTCTTTCCTGATCAAACTCAGGGCAGAAACCCCGGGTGACGTCGTGGCGAGCTGTGCCTCACCTCTGACTGGTGATCCAGTACAAACTGGGTTCATTACCCGTTTCTGTTCCTCAGCATATCGCCAATATGAACTTTACAGAAGTATTTGTTATACACCACGACTCCACCGTCTGTGTAATGTCTTTAATGTGTGTGTGAGAAAGTTATTCCTGCTGATCTACAATAAAGTGCAGAGAAAAGTCAGCAGGTGAGGCCGGCAGTACTCTGCCTCACCTGAAAGGGGGCACACTATTTGAAAGAGGAATGCTGATGGGATATGAAGCATTACCAGTAGTTGCATGCTGTTAGATGAATAGTGAAATAAGATGCTCTTTTTTTTAGTTCTTACAATTGTAAATCTGATTCCAGAGGAGTCAGTGCCTCACCAGGCATCAGCCTCACCACGCGTCACTGAATTGGAGAATAAGCATGCAGTTCTAGTTGAAGGGAAACGTGAGGTAGGGACTTCCAAAACGGGATTACAAGTATATGAAAGCATTGCATTAAATGCGTTTCCTGCAGACCACTTGACACTTTACTTGGATGTTGTATCACAGCTCAGCCAGTCAACTTCTATCTGATCTTCTTCTCTAGACTTTGTCCTGGATGTCATTTTCGTCATTTTTCGTGGTTTGTGTGTTGAGTTGCACTGGAGATGAGAAAGATGACTAACAGCAAAAGTGGGTGCTGAAAATCTGCCTCATTTTGTCAAATATAACTCAAATCACCATGGAAACTGAAAGTATCATGGGGTGTGTTGTTTTTCTCAGACATACTCACACTCACTTCATGGCCCTCCTTGTGTCTTTCTTAATCTAAATATATACATTTAGTTCTCACAGATGGATGTATTCCTGCTGAGCATTTCTTAAAGCTACTATGCAAAGCACTGGGTTTCAGTAGCTTGTCCAAGACCTGCAGAGACTGAGGATCAAATTTGTTAAGCCAGTCCAACAGTGAAGCTACAGCTGCCCCAAACTTAGATGCATGCAGATGAAACCACACAGAAAGCACAGCTTAGAGATATAAAGTGTTATTACGGTGGCCGTTAACCGTTTTCCCCATTTTCATTCTGTTCAGAAAACAGATAACGGTTTGATATCCAATTTTTAGTTTTGAATTAGGAAATGAAAATAGGAAAAAATTAGTGGTATTTCAGTATTTTGGTTTTTCATTTTCATTTCAAATGAATAAATCTGCCTGGATGTATACGGACCATAAACCTTTGACCTTTCAAAATGTTCTGAAATGGACTTCAGAGCTTCCATAGATGAGCATATTGATTCACTTTTGGTTACTTTCTTGTAGGGCTGGACGATCAATCAATAAAATCGATAAATCGAATTTTCCATTTCTGGCAATTTAGTTTTATGAAAATCTGGATTTTTTTTTATATAGTTAGTTAGCAGCAGACTTAGCCCTCCCTCCACACCAGAACAGTGTTTGACAGATTTTCAGTGAAGTGGTCCTTCACTCACGCCTGTGCGTATAACTGCAGTGAGAAATGCTGCTCTCTACGAGATGCAGAAGTCAACTTTGGCCCACAAACTCAAGTTAAGAGACAACCTTCATCATGGGAATTATTTCTACAGTGGATCCTGTGTGATAAGGATGGAAAGAGATCACGGATGCAGTTGTGTTGCATATTTCTGTGTAAGATATGAAGTCGTTTCTATGGATGAAAAGTTATGGCATTATATGCTTTATTTTGCTGGCATTCATTTATATAAATAAATACATGTTTTTAATAAGTTTATTTATGTTTTGTAAAAAAGAGAAAAAATCGATTAAAATTAGAAATCGTATTTGGTTACAGAAAATCAGAGATTTTATTTTTAGGCCATATTGCCCAGCCCTACTTCCTGGCTTTCCAGGAAGTGATGTAAACATGCTCACATATCTGAACTGTGGGTGTTATCTGTGAATTTTTAAAGCCATGTCAACAGATTTGATGTTGTTCTCCAGGACCTGGTAGTTCTCAGTTTTGGACTGTAATTTTGACTGTAAGTCCGTCTGACGCATCTGTGTGTTTCTTTTTTTCCAGGTGTTTCTCTCAGGGAGCTCAGCTGATCCTCAGCGCCGGAGTCAGACCTCATCACTTCTTCCTGGTAAGACCTCAGTGTCCGACACACATGAACACATCTCCCAGTTTATCTCCCAGTTCTGATTCATATTGTGAAAATAATTAAGCTCAAATCTTTGTTCGTGTCTCTGGCTAAATCTTTGCATTTCAATTTAATCTGACTGTTTGCTGTTTGTTGGTTTTGTGTTAAAGCTGCCGAGTTTGTGTGTGTGTGTGTGTGTGTGTGTGTGTGTGTGTGTGTGTGTGTGTGTGTAGATGCAGCCTAAAAACTGGGCCTTATGGTTAACATGACTTTATAATTATAATACAGCTGATGTTGCGCTAACTAATAAAAAAGGATGTTATCACAAGATTATATTTTTAAAGCTCTTTATCACTAGTGTTAAAGAGCACAACGCAGCTTGCACATTTTTATTCATCTTCACAACGGACAGCATGCACAGAGAGCTGCATTATTTGACTCATAAACAACATTAACAATAGATCATCCAGACTGCATTTTCATGTTCTTCTTCAAGACTGCTCATTTTATGACACAACTAAAAAGAAAAAAGAGTCCATAATTCAGTTTGACTTTGGACACCTAAGCAGCGCAGGAGTGACGTCAGTGGTCGCTCATCTCAGCCGGTGGAGAGAGACATAGCTACGGATCCGTCAGAAACCCAGCTCTGCACAAAAGTGCACCGTAAGTCGTGTTTTCTAACATTTGTCAGTCAGCAACTTAGTAAACATAGTGATTCAGAGATACAAAGCAACTTGACACATAGGTAGTTAAAGCGCAGTGGAGCTAGCTTATAACACCCAAGCTAATAACGTAGCGATGTAAGCTAACGTTAGCCTGGGTTAGCAATGCGTTTTGTAAAACCTATCATATAAAAAGGCATCCTGTTTGTTAATTTTATAACTGTGAAGAATGTAAGTAAGTAAGTATAGCTTACTGACTTTGCAGTGAATACATTCCTAATGTGTTTACATATATTATGTTTACAAGGATTTGGGAGGCACTGTGCCAGTAAAGAAGCTGAGGCTATTCGCTACTGTAATGCACACTGACCCAGAGTAAGCGGCTAAACACTCCACTCAATCATATGAACTTTACCGCTCTCGGTATCACACCTTGTTATCTTTCATCATAACTTTGAAAGAATTAGAGGAATTGAGTAATTGCAAATATTTCATAAGTCAGGCTCTTACAACTCCAACACTATCTGACCTCCATTTTTAACACATAACTGAATGAACATGTTTAGTAACAGAGCTGTTGTATGGGACTACTGGTAGGACTGGGGTATCCATTAAAGGAGCTACTGAATGTATGATGTAATAACGGTGTAAATGAATGTGATCTAAAATGCTTCACCCTAATGGAGTCTCTGAGAGTGAGCTGGATTAGTTTCCAGTGAGGTTTGGACTCCGCCAAGGCTGCCCTTTTCACCAATTCTGTTCATAACTTTTATGGACAGAACTTGTAGGATTAGCCGAGATGTTGAGGATATCTGGTTTGGTGGCCTCAGGATAGGATCTCTGCTTTTTGCAGATGATGTAGTTCTGTTGGCTTCATCATGCAGTGATCTCCAACTCTTGCTGGAGCGATTCGCAGCCAAGTGTGAAGTTGGGACGAAAATTAGCACCTCCAAATCCAAGACCATGGTCCTCAGCTGGAAAAGGGTGGAGTTTCCTCTCCAGGTTGGGAATGCCCCAAGAGAAAGAGTTCACGTATCTCAGGGTCTTGTTCATGAGTGAGAAAAGGATGGAACGGAAGATCGACAGGCAGATCGATGTGGCATCTGCAGTGATATGGTCTGTTGTGGTGAACAAGAAGCTGGGTCAAAAGTTGTCAATTTTTGGTGGCCGGGCTCTCCATTAGAGATTGAGTGAGAAGCTTGGTCATCTGAGAGGGGCTCAGAGTAGAGCCGCTGCTCCTCCACATCGACAGGAGCCGGATAAGGTGGCTTGGGTATCTGGTTAGGATGCCACCTGGACACATACCTCGTGAAGTGTTCCAGGCACATCCAACCAGGAAGAGACCCCAGGTAAGAACCAAGAAGCAATGTAGGGACTACACCCCCCAGATGGCCTGGAAAAATTTGGGATCTTTCGGAGACAGGCTGGCAAATGTGGCCAGGGAGAGGAAAGTCTGGGCTTTCCTGCCTAGGTAGGTGTCCCCACGACCTGACCTCGGAAAAGCAGCAAGAAAATAGATGGATGGATGAATGGATGGGCCTGCTCCACCAAATGCCCATTCAGTCTAATGGCTTCAAAGAGATGTTGAGGGGGATTAGATGTTTGTTTTCTCCCCACAACACAGCTCCTTAATCCTGGAGTTGTTCTCCAGATCATGAGCTTGTCTACCTGTCCATAGTGTACCGAATGGGAGCTCCAGGACCATAACATCATTGTCATTACGAAATGGCATGTCATCGCAGGTGATGTTGATGCAAATTGAAAGTAAAAATGGAAGAAAAACACATCTTTGGGCCCTGTGTGTGTTTATAATAATGTATTTGGTAGGAGTTGGGCTGACCTCTTATCCTAGGAGGTGGCATTGTGTATGTGAGTCAGCTGAATGCATGCAGAGAAGTCCATAAATATCCAGGTGTTGGCACGCAGTATTCAGGAGGGTCTGGCAGGCATCCTCAACAACTCTGCCTTGTAGGCAAACTGAAGTGGGTCTAGTCTGTCTGCCAACAATGAGGTGGACACACAACATCTTCATGCATTTGCACATGGATGTCGGTCCGCTCTGAGATCCTGTGTTAGATGGTTCTTGTCAACCAATGTGGTGCACACCTTCTATATATTTATGAGTTTATGGTCAACCACATTTTGAACATCATCTTAAAACAGCAGTCACTAATAGACTACACGGTCAAAGAGTTGATGATTGCAACCAGTTGGGTAATAGTGTAGGTCACAGGATTACTACCCTTCAAAAGTACCTACATTACTTTTTTTCTTGCTGTGAAAAAGTACTCATCAGAGTTATTTTGCTTTACTAAATATAAACACCCTTTTGCAACTCACTGTGCACCTTCCTTATAAAGTCAGCCAACATTTATCTTTGAATTTACTATATTGCATATTTACAATTAATCTCTGTATTTTACATCACAATTAAATCATTGTAAATATCCCTCAAAATCTTCACTTTCGATAAAGTATGATGTCAGAATCGGCAGATCAGCATAACCCATGCAGGGAACAAAAACTAAGTTACTCAACATCTGCAGGTTGCCTCTTGTGTTTGTTTTTGTTCTGAATGAGTTGCAGAGGCAATGCACTGGAACAGATTTTCTGATTCTAGAAAAAAAATACCCAGGTGGAGGACGGTTCACCAGCAGGACATAAAAGGATGCAGTGAAAGGAAAAAATACATGCAGCATGTTTCACCGCAGCCCTGTGATGGCTTGGGGTCCAGGCTGCACCCTTCTTCTCACTTAGTAGCCACTGGGACAGATTTTACAAAATAAATAAAATAAAAATTAAAGCATGTGGGGCTCTGTACAAATCATTTAACAAGATTTTTTATGACATTGCTGAAAGGTGATGACTCTACAGCATCTCTTTCACTATATAAACCCTTGAAGCGGCTTCAACCAAGCTGAAACCTGATGTACCTGTTGTCCAGGGTACATGCTAACCTAATTCCAGTTTTTCTAAAAACAGGTTTACTATATTTATATTCTTATTATAAAATTACTGTAATATTTTTCAAAGTATATCAAGACTCCAAACTATATCTCTGCAACTCTGTCTTCCAGTAATCAACAAGAAAATGAGCAGGAGGAAGAGCGGACGTGTTCCAGCACAATGAATGTTTTGTTCTCTAAACTCTCACATGAGAGCTTTGGAGCAGAATGTCAGCTATAAAAATTGCTAACAATCACCCTGAAGCCATATTTAGCTTGTTAATCCTGATATCCTGCTGTGCCCAGCACAAGCAATCATCTCTGAAAGCAAAGTTGATTCAGTAAATAACTAAAGTTGATTTAACGTCAGTTATCAAAAAGCAAATCATGATCTATTGAGCTCAATCAATACAAAAAATATCAGTGATGTGGCTCAAAGCAGCCGTAACAGCATCGTCCTGTTTCTGTTGGGATTATTGACAGGAAGCCATTGGAATTAGGATGATGAATAAAATGAGACATTATGATACCTGTGTTCTGACCAAAGCTGAAATGAATGTGTAGGTTAGCTTGGAGCATTAACTTAGGCTGTCAAACATGTGACTCCCTCTAACCAGGGGGCGGGGCTTTGTTGTTGACTAAATAATATGTAGTTGTATTCAGAATAGACCATTTCAGTGGATTCCTATGAATTTTATGTCTTATGAATGGAAACATTTTGATAACTTAACCCCACCTACCTTCTGAGTGTAATGACAATTTTTTATGGCACTATGATAAAATTCTGAGTTTATTTACCCTTAAATCTTCTAGGCATTTTTTAAAATTTTTGGTTAGTCAAGTTTTCAAATGTAAAACAACATGTTGAAGCTAAACCTTTTAATCCCAGTCAGCATCAGACATGATGTTTCCAGCCTCAGTTGTCAGATTGGGAGGTAAAATGATGTAAAATGAATGTATGAATAGATGTAGCTGCATAAAGGTCGACCAGAAGAAGAAAGCAGAATTTATTACTAACAGAACTTTGTAGAAATAACACACAGATCAACAGTGACCAAGCCTTTTCTCATCTCATCGTTCTCTCAAGTCTTGGCTTTCAGGAGAAAAAATATTGTTATTGAAACAAACACACAACAGAAACTATTTCCATGTTTCCACTTTTTCCTCATTTCCAGTTATTCCTGCTACTATTTACCTGCTATCCTCACTAAACCAACTCCAGCTCAGCTGCTTTGTGGCGCCACCGTGCATCAGAAACGTCTTCTTGGCTTTATTCCAGCCATAGAAGAGCATTATTTTTCTTCTTTTCACACACACACAGAACTTTCTGCTCACTGGTTGATCTTTGGCTGCTCCTGATTGGACGTTACCATCAATCTAAGCTCTCTGATTGGTGGAAAGTCTGACAGGAAGTGGCTTCATCATCATGTCCAGGTCTAAATAGAGGTCTCTTAGCAACATAGTAGTGATGGTGATGTTTTTATGATGAAATGTGATAAATAATGCTGTTATTATGGATCATTGTGGATTTACCAGATAGTCTCTGAATAAAAACTACATTTAGTGGCTGGATTGTAAACCTCCTGGACGGGATAGAAATGCCTGAAAAAGTCTGTAGATCACCTAAAGGGTAGCTATCCATCACAGTTTACCACACAGAGTTACACACCACTGTTGCTGAGACACTAATGATGGTAGAAGAGATGGAGTTCAGAGACCTAGAGAAGTTTTAAGAGTTAAAAGGTAAGACATTAAAAAAGGTCAAAGTTGTACCAAAAATTATGCTTTAATCTAAAATGGCCAACTTCCTGTTTCCTTTAGCTGATAGCTAAAGGAATGATGATGTTGCACCAAATTTCATTCATGTCGATGGATGTAGTGGGCGAGGCTAAACGATGGATAGTTTCTAGGAGAGAGACATTTTCCAGTTCACACAGAATATTTGCATGCAAATAAGTCCTGAATGTTCATGACTAAGAATAGGAGTGATGTGTTAAGTGGAAGAAGCTCTTCAGATGATGCAGGCGTCTGAGTTCTGGACCAGTTGGTGTTTATGGAAGGACATGTGTGGCAGACTATAAAGCAGAGCATAATAACGATCAAGGTGGAATGTGACGAGATCATTCTCCAGTGATGGACAGAGATGGTTTTGTGGTGATACTGGCTGGTCCTGTTTATGTGAGTCCTGAAGAAGAGGATGCTGTCAAGGATGATCCCCAGACTCTTGACCCGAGGTGTGAACAGTGGAGCCAGGCTTGGAGCATATGGATTTATTGCCTGCAGGAAGGATTTCAGTTTTTTTTCAACTGAGCATGAAAAAGTTGTGAGAAAACCAAGTTTTAACTTCTTGGAGGGCAGCGCGAATGTGGAGCCAGGTTTGGTAACTTTGCCAACTTTGAAGGCAATCTGATGAAATCCATTTAAGTTGTTTACATTTTTTTCAAACTGGCAAAGTGGCCGCTTTGAACCAACATGGCCGACTTCCTGTTGATGTAAGGCCATGGCTCTGAGAGGATCTTTACTTTATCTTGGCATATAGATTATGTGTACCGAATTTCATGAAGATTCAGGAAGTGCAGTTTCATGGCTGCCACATCAGGTGGCGCTGGTGAGTTTTTCCACAAATGTGCAAGTGACTCCCAAAATATACAATTTTAAACATTCCAGTGGGGACATTTGGAAGATTTCATGAGTTTTGGGGCATGAGCCAGCCCTCAAAAATGTGATTTACTTGCCAGGAGAATAGTTAAGACTGCAGACCAAACAAGGCTTTGGTGCTCAGGCCTGAAAAGAAAAGAAAATCAAAAGACTGAAAGATGCAAAGATCCATCTGTACAAACAAACCAGTGTAGGAGGTAAAAATGAAAAATGATGGTTCAGGAGTTTGTCTGCATGAATTATTTGTTGCAATACATCATATGGACCGGCTCAACGCTGAGTTCACAGATCAAGCTTATGACTGAGCAGAATGAAACAAGAACACCGAGGCAGACTGGATATCTGCAGCGTGTTTTCCCCTATCAGCTAGATAAATTTCTGTAATATGATAAGTGCACTGAGGACACAGTGATTCTGTTGATTCTTCTATCATCATGAAAACACCATCTGCTCCTCTTTTTGATACCGGTTGCTATGACGATGAGTCTGTATCACATGTTGTGATGCAGCTGTGGACATTCAGTATTAAGAGCACCAGGTGGAATAGTCAGCGGATCCAGCGGATCTTATCTCAAAGCCTCCTCAGATATGATGCATATTGGTCAACGCGATGACCAGCAGGTGTTTACTGGTGTCTGCCTGCCCCTCGTCATGGTGCAGATGCACCAAAGAAAAGGAGCTGACATTTAGATTTAGATAAGGTCTAAATGCCTTTGGGGGCCTCATCCAAACAAGTTCCGTCAATGTTTTTATTGTTCACAAGTTTTTACTGGAGAGTCTTGGAAATCTGCTCACAATTAACTCAAAGTCCTGTATCCACAATCCTAACTTTACGTTTGGTGTTGTAATTTTGTAGCTGTGTTGAAATGAAGATAGATGATATCCTAAAGCGGACATATTGGGTCCATGCATCTTTTCTAGAATAAGATCATCTGTGACTGTTGAGATAAGATCAATATTCTTTTGTGCATGGATGTGTGTGTTTTTGTCTTAACTTTCCTATGGGGACCTAAACCTGACAGGAGACTGAACTTATGAGGGCAACACCAGTCCAAAGTGGTTCTTCAGGGTCAGGACTTAGAAGAGGTTTAGGTGTAGACTTGTGGTTCAAGCTGTGGTATGCCAAATGTTCCTAACAAAGATAGTTAGACAGATGTGTGTTTCTATTTGAATTCTTGTTTTCGTTACATCATAAGGACCCTTCCTGGTTCCTAGACACCTCATCTCTGAGTTTCTTGTTAAATAAATGTAAATCAGGTGTAAATCATGATGGAAACCTTCCTCAGAGGGTTTCTCCATATTGACATGACAGCATCACACAGTTGCTGCAGGTTTGTCGGCTGCATCCATGATGAGAATCTCCCGTTCCACCACATCCCAAAGCTGCTCTACTGGACTGAGATCTGGTGGCTGTGGAGGCCGTTGGAGTCCAGTGAACTCATCGTCATGTTCTAGAAAGCAGGTGGAGATGATCTGAGCTTTGTGACATGGTGCATTATCCTGCTGGACGTAGCATCAGAAGATGCTCCACTGTGGTCATAAAGGGATGGACATGGTCAGCAACAATACTCATACTAAGGATCCTAACGTGGCCCAAGAAAACATCCCCCCACCATTACACCAGCAGCAGCCTGAAGCGTTGATCCAAGGCAGGATGGATCCATGTTTTCATGATGTTTCCAGCAGATTCTGAGTCTAGCATCTGAATGTGGAGCTGAAATGGAGACTCATCAGACCAGCAACGTTTCTCCATCTTCTATTGTCCAGTGTTGGTGAGTGTGTGTGAATTGTAGCCTCAGTTTCCTGTTCTTAGCTGACAGGAGGAACCCGGTGTGTCTTCTGCTGCTGTAGCCCATCTGCTTCAAGGCTGGACATGTTGTGTGTTCAGAGATGCTGTTCTGCAGACCTTGGATGGAACCAGTGCTGATTGGACTTCCTGTTGTCTTTCTATCATCTCCAACCAGTCTGCCCATTCTCCTCTGACAACTGCTGCTCGCTGGATATTTTCTCTTCTTCAGAACATTCTCTGGAAACTCTAGTGATGGTTGTGGGTGAAAATCCCAGTAAATACTCAGACCAACAACCATGCCACGTTCAAAGTCACTTAAATCCCCTTTCTTTCTCATTCCGATGCTCAGTTTGAACTTCAGTAAGTTGGCTTGACTATTAACCGGTTGGTGAGCGTACGAGACACAATGAACAGTAATGAATGTCTCCAGTTTCAGTACCAGTCAGAATGAGGCTTGGGAAATGTGATGGGACCTGTGTTTAAAGTTTTAGAAGAGCTTGCTGATGCATTGCATCATAATGTGTTGCCTGTTTAACTAAACTTCCCATTGCTGCAGTCAGACATTTGCAAGAAAAGCCATCACAGAGAATGTGTCTGGAGAGTGCAGGAAGATGAACAGGCTGAGCTGAAACCTTTCATCCAGTCTGACTGTCAGCTCTGCTTTACAGGATGGGCTCTGATAATGTCTAAATAATCCATTACTCATAAAGAAGTTTGGCTGTGGATGAAAAGCATCTGTGTTTTTCATTAACTTTATGTCAGACACAAAGAATGTTGACTTGATGTTTTTTTCCCTGTTTTAACCACTTGACTTGCTCTTCCCTAAAGATTTCTTTCCCTCATTATTGCAGGCAGATGTTTTTAAAGGGTAGCGGTGACATATGATGAAAACATTTAAAGCTAACTAACAACAGAACTTACAGAGAATGTTCAGAGACCGTCTGCATTAAGACGAGTTGCCTCAGAGTCCTTCTAATCAGTTAATATTTCTGTTTGAAAAAACCCCAAATACATACAAATGTTGAGACTTTAATGGGTGTAGTTTGTTCGAGCTGGTGAGCAGAAGTTACTTAAGCCATCCTTCGGATTTGAGCATTGAGGAAGAGTTCATGCAATGCCCATTAGACGGCTGTTTCCTGTTTAAGCACACGCTTGCTTTGTAAAGCATTTTATCAGCTGTTTTGCAGAATTAAACACATCAGTCACGTGGACAGCAGAGCAGGCGTTTTTGTGCCTGTGATTAAATTGAGGTACATGTACCCATTGGGGAACTTAGACACACCCCGAGAGTACGTGAGAAAATAAAAGGGGATCATTTCTTCTGTCTTTCAAGCTTAATAGATCTGATTTCAGTTTGTATGATGAGGTGAGTCAGTTCAGGTGTTCAGGATTAAATGGTAAATGGACTGTACTTATTCACACACACACTCATACCCCAGGAGATACATACATCAGGAGACATGGAGTCAGGGGAAGCCTGGAATCAATCCACCGACTTTACTGTTGGAAGATGACTGATCTTCCTACTGCAGTGGGAGGAGCAGTATAAAAAGATTATAAAGTACATTTTGCACATAACAATGCAATTAATCGCAACATTTCATGTCATTAATCGCAATAAAAAAATTTAATCATTGCCCAGCATATATATTATATTATATTATATTATATTATATTATATTATATTATATTATATTATATTATATTATAAAGTGCTGGACACATTTAAAATTTTTCATCGTGTTGTTACATGCAAAATGGCCTTTCCTCTGAAAGAAAGCCTGCTGTGATGTCATTTAAAAATGCAGGTTTTTAGTTTTTTTTCTACGAAATAATTGCATTTTTATTCATTAGGTTGGAAACTATGGGTTTTTTTATTTACATCATTTTCAACAAAAATCTACATCCCACAAAAGTCTGTTTGTCCTCTTTTTGCAAAAGTTTTATGTTTTTCTTTATTTTAAAACCTAAAAATAGAAATAAAAATGTGTTTTTTCAAAAATGATAAATATTCTATAGTAGATATTTATCAAAAATTCTGAGTTATCTTTTTTCAAAAGCTCTGGTAACATCTGCGTCTCTAAAGTAGTTTTATTTAGCTGGCTGAGGGAAAAATGGCTCTTTGGATTGGAAAGGCTGCAGACCCCTGCACTAAACACATAAACAGATTTAGCAGCCGTTTTCTCTTTAAACAGCAACAGTTAAAATATTTCTTCATATATATTTATAAAATCACATATTTATGAGAAAGAAGGATGAAATGTTCAGGATTTACTAACTAAAAGGTAAAAAGTCAGCAGGATGAATTTAAAGCTGTGAAGCTGCTTCCTTCTAAACACAGAAGGAACAATATGTGATGAATATCAGCATCAGGTGAACAGACAGAAAGCAGGATGAGAATCTCACAGCTTCTAGATGGTGAGGAGAGAGAAATATTCACTATATGCACAATAACTTCCATCCATGCACCTTCACTGTTTCATTATCCAGATTTCTGGCCTATAAATTCTCTAACCTTTTATTCTTAGTTTGACTGTTTAGCCTAACACCTCTGCACCTGCAGCCTCCGCTACCGGGAGTTAAGGGTTAACATCTCATTTCCAGGTGTAACGTCAGGTCTGTAGATGTAACTATAAACATGTGTGGTATCCACAGAAAGTCCAGAATCTTAACTACCAGCTCAGCAAAACCGTTTCTATCACCACCAAACACAGTTAAGACAACAAACAATTCAAAGACCAGGTACACAAAGTCTGAAACAATATGTAAACACAAATGATGTCTCCCCGTCTCCCCCAACGGCCTGAACACGAACAAACGACTCCTCAGAGAACAAACAGAGGCAGAAGAAGGCCTGATTTATGCTTCACATTTGGAAAACATAGTCAGAAAATGTCTTACCTTTGCTGTCTGGCCTCAAAACTTATATCTACCAAGATAAAACTGCATTTAGTTAAACAAAAAAGAAAAAGAACTGTTTCTCATTTTCGTTTGGGAGCAGTTTCCCATCCAAAAATCACAATGTTCTGCCCATTTACATGAGTTTTGATGGACAAAGAGAAATGTTTTTTTTCCCTTCTTTCTTAAGTTCCAGACATAAAAAGTCTCCATGTTAATAAAGCCGCCCTCTCCAGATTCCTTAAGACACACCGCTGCAGCAGGACCAGACATGGAGGAAGAGGCCTGGGGCCTTATTCATAAAGCTGGCGTAGGAACAAAAACCAGGAACAAAAAAAGTGAAGCAAAGCTAATGAAACACACAAGAGGAGAATTTCCTTTTATTTATTTAGTCTCACACAATGTTTTTTTTTTAATTGTTGTCCCAATTTCTGTCAAGACGGTCTTTATTTCCCGCAACTCCTTGTCCACCTGGTTAATAGCGGGGATTGTGTCCCTCTGCACTGCCCAGCACCCAGCAACTAGAAAGAAATATTATTTAACACTAAATAAACTGCTACCAATTTCAAATGTATCTGTACATATTTATTTTATAAATTAAAATAAATGACACACCGGCATCATTACTGTCCTTTAGCAGCTGCTTTTCTCCAAAGCAATTCACCACTGTAGGATTCGAACTTCGGCCTCCCGCATGGCAGACGGATGCTCTACTGACCGAGATATCCAGCCACATATGCCGATCTCTCTGGCGTGTCTTGTGTTCTAAAACTGGATGACAGTATCTGCTACCTGCTGCCACTATTCTGCCTTTCTGACACCAGTAATGCCCACACCGTGCCCACCAAGTAAACATTTTTACGTTTGTCAACGTGGTCCATCAGGATCTTTGTCTCACACCCCGAAAAATTCCACTTCTTCCCTCTTTTTCCCTCCTGAATCATCTTGCAAACGATGTAATGAATATGTATTACAGGTGTTCACATGACCATTTATAGCCACCATGTGGGCGTTCCCTCACGTGCACTCTCACGTGCGCCCGCTTTAGAGTTGATTGTGATTTATGAACGGAAACAGGCGTAGGATGTGCGCGCGCCTGCTTTTATAAATTTGGAAGTTGAAGTGCGCAGCAGACGCCACTTGTAGTTTGCTTTGCTGTGCATAGTTTGATAAATAAGGCCCCTGGACTGCAGCCTCTTTATGAGGTTTTTCTGGGTTCAGAGCCAGTAGCAAGAAGTTTGAAAAAAAAAAATGTTAACGTGTGATACATAAAAACAAAAAATGACGTTAATTAAAACTGTGTTAAAGCCCAAATTATATATTATATTGTATTATTTTTATATATAAAATATATATACTATATTTTCCAGACTATAAGTCTTATCAGTCATAAAATGCATCATATCCAGCATATACTGTAGTTATCACAAACCTGTAGATGGTTGTCTTTACTCCTTGGTTCATGTTAGTTGGTATGAATTAACATTTAACATGTTTTTTTTCTAACCTGTCCTGTCTAGCATCATAGGAAGGTGAATGAAAGTCTGGTTGCTGTGTTTTGCTGACCGAATTTGCTTTGCCAAGGGGAGGCTTATGGGTATAAAGCTCCTCTTGATAATCTGATTCATCTATTTATTTACTGTTATTTATTTACTTTGAATAAACCTACATAATCTTGCTGGACCTGACCGGAGGGGACAGAAATAGAAAGAAGACAGCAAAAGAGAAAGCTGAAAGAAGAAAGAGGAGACAAGAACACAACAAATAGAAGGCAACGACCCTTCAATCCACACCATCACCAGACAGCAAACTGCTACACCCGAACAGACACACACCAGAAAATGTCGTACGGCTTTCACAGAAAAAACAGAGCTGACAGTAATCAAGTTCCTAAATACTAACCCCCCCAAAAATATCATCAAATGTACTTCATATCACAACAACAATCAAAGTACCAGAAACACACTCACAGATAAAAAAACAAAAATTTCCCTCAAGGTATAGACCCACCGGACAACTCCGTGACTGTGTCAGTATGCGAAGTATGAGGAACAAGCCTCCACAGAGGCCAGAGGCAGACTAGGGCGGCCCAGCAACCTGGGCCCTCAGCAATAATCCCGGAGCACGAACCCAAGCCTCCCCACCTCAAAGACAACCCCAGTCCCACCCGAGGGTGGCAGAGGAGCGGCCCAGCCAGAGCCCCCCGCAGTCAGGTACAGGCCCCGGCGGGCCAAGATCGGCAGCTGCCATGCACTGACCATTCAGGACCCCAAGAGTCCAGAGGCATACCCCACCCCACCCCCACACTTCCAAAGGCAGAGGGCCCACACCATGCCCAAGAGGACCAGGCTGCCCCAGACAACCACCCAGTGTGGGCCAGCACCCACCCGGTGTTCCAGCCACACACCCCAGGAACCAGGGCACCATCGACCACCCCCCACCCCTTATAACCCCTCACTCACAACATCCCCTGCGCCGTACCCATAAACACTCATTTCACACAACCACATCACACATTACCCTCCCACCATGCTCCATGGTGGACGTCCCCGGTGAACCATGGGACAGCGCACCCCAAATCCGCCACAACATGTTAAACTGGCTTGATTCTTTGATGTGAGGACAAGTGATTCTGACGAGTCAACATATGTGTGTCATGTCTGCAGTTTTGTACTTAGAACACGGTGTACTCGCTGCTTTCTCCGTCTAGGATGTGGTAGCTGTTGTGGTCGGGCTTTGTTTTTACCCGGTGTTGAGGAGGAAGTGCTGAGCCACAGCCTTCTCTACAGTCTTCAACCACGGGTGGAAAACACACCCACACGTGCAACTTTTGCAGTGAACCTGACATGTCTGAGGATGAAAGCTGCGAAACGCAGCAGCAGCTCATGCAACACATGAAAAGATTATTTGACTGCCATTATGGTTGTAATCTGAGTGGGAAAGACAAAGCTGCTGCTTGTTCCTGAAACATGACGTCTTCAGTGACCCCTCAAGTCTACTACAGGGTGGTGTTTCACATGAACAGCATCAAAGGCCGTTTGTGCCAAACTTAGCAGAGGGACTCTGTGACAGTCTGGTTTCCACTTTTCCCCAGAATTAGCCTCTGCTGCCTCCCAAGCATTCAGTCTGTTCGCCAGCTGAACACCAATCACAGCAACCTTTCCTCTTCTAGGAGCAAAGACTGAGATAGTAGCTTCTATCATCATGTTGACGAGTGTGTAAATAAATACAAGTAGAAATCATATCTGCAAACCAGTTCTACACATTCTTTTCACTCATCTTCTATCTCTAGAACATTTTCAATTTCTTGTAAATCTTTACAAAAAATTAACCAAAAGAAAGACCAGAACAAAATAAAGTTATTAATGACAATAACTACATAAAGATTCATAATTATTGAATAATGTAGAAATACATACACACATACATAGTAAATAAATTAAATAGAACACCTAGATATAAGAAATAATAAAAAAATATATGCCAGAAATGGTCTGATGCAAATTTGCGACTCCAGAGGCCCATGCCTCTCATACTGCATGATTTTTTCCTATAATGACCTTTTTTCATTTTTGTGAATTTGAAACAACTGCATTATTCTTATTTATATCTAGAAGAGCAACAGAGAACCGGTTGTTCAAAAGATTTCATTCAGATAGAAGTTATCCAGATTGGATCAAGTCTTGTAAACTGGTTGTTCTGATTAGATCACATTATCTAATCTTGGATTTTATCTGGATCAAAACCTTCAGTTTGTGTTGTTTAAAACTTTTAGGCAGGATTGGGACACATTTGATCCAAAAAACCTGGATTATTCTGATCCCAGGAGAAGTGTGGATTCAGTGTGGATTCCAGGAGCAAAATGTAATAAATTTAACTTAAAACTGGTCAAATAATATTGTATCATGTTGTGTTTATATACACATTTAGTTTTAATTTGCAGTTGGTTTATTGTTTGTTCAGCCATAACAAAACAAATTGGATGGAGGAAGAAAGCAGATCCTCACTGGGAGACCCTGTTGTCAGGGCAACAGGACCTCAGAGAAGAGGCCCAAAGAGTTTTTTACCAACCAAACAGCATGATGATGCCTACAATTTGCTTCTTACACGAGAAACTGGAAGAGAAGAAGTGCAGATTCGTCTAGCAGAGGAACAAAATACTGTTACTAAACTACAGCAAACTGAGATCCATCTCCTAAATGTACAGCTTCACGATGCTGCTGTTGTCACCATGAAGTTTTACATGTACTTCATCTACTGGACATTTATCATTTGTTGTATTTACAGGACATAAAAGTTTTAAATATATTAGTGAAAAATAGTGATTACATGATCCTTCATCGTGAAAAATGGGATTCATAAATCTGAATAGCTTTTATCCAGATTAATTGTTTGAACCACCGGGCCCAATCAGCTGTGGCGCCTTGGCGTTGGCGTTGCTAGGCAACCGGGTTGTAGTGTAGTAATAAATGTAGTCATGGCTGAGTGAGGCTTTTTGTAGCTTTGACTCTAAAAAGTGGTTCAATATTCGATGCTTTGATGAGACGATGCTGCAGTAGGACATCTAGTGGTCAGTGACTTGAAGTGCAGCCAAGACATGTTTTTCCTTTAATCAGTTCCCGGCTGTTCTGGTGTAACAGTGGTTCATGGGTGGGTGGGTGGGTGGGGAGAGGGCATGTTAAGAAAACAGGACAGGGTGTGTTTAACTGATTGAGTTTTTATAAACCACATTTCCCCCAAAACCCTACTTTGTGGAACTGAACTGCTACATGGGGCGGCATGGCTCAGTGGGTAGAATGGTTGTCTTGTAGCCGGAGGGTTCCAGGTTCGATCCTCGCCTGGAGAGCTCGTGTCGAGGTGTCCCTGAGCAAGACACGAACCCCTAATTGCTCCTGATTGGTCGTGGGTAGCGCCTTGCATGGCAGTTCCCGTCGTCTGTGTGTGAATGGTTGAATGCGATGTATAATGTAAAGCACTTTGGGTAAAAGCACTATATAAATACAGACCATTTACATTAACACCACTAAATAGAATAGCCCCCTTCCCCACCCATGATGTACTCATTCATTCCTATAAAATTCCTGCTAAATATTTTGCTTGACAAACCAAAGCGATGACCTAAACTGCTGACGTCACGTGACCAGACCAGGCTTCAGCGCAGTGGTTTGGTACGTTTGCTTTAGGAGCTACGGTGCATGAGCTGGAGCAACAGGTGTCAGAAGACCATCACTTAGTGAATAACAGGGAGACATTTGACAGATGGCGCTCAGCGGATTTTGCCTACTGTACCAGTAGTGGGGGGGACCCCTAATATAATGGTGGGGGAAATACTGCAAATGAAGGCGAGATTATCAACTCCTTGGAATCTGATGTTTTTAGTGACCAATAATTTCCTCCGGATGAGAATTCCTCCACGATGAGACAATATGCCAAAAAATGGCCCAGGCTTCAGGTGATGGGAGGGACCACCTGGCTTATCAGTGCCAGCTGTGGATAATCTAACGGGCCGGCTCAGTATGAAACCCTTCCTGTAGTTTAGCTGTTTTTATTGAAAGCTTCACTACCAGCTGAAGTGAACATAGATGTCTCTGTTCTTAATGTCTGCTGAAAGCCTAAGATGATGCTGTGTAGAGTTATGCAGCCGGTGTGATACACAGAAAGCAGTCACTATGGCGCGACCTCATACACCCATCACAACACTGAAAACCTTCTCAGTACCTTTATGTTTCTCATGGATTGTGTCATCCTGCAACACATCGATAGGTCAGCGGTGTTTAGCGAACGATTATTGTTTTCAGCTGTTTTTTTCCTGTGTGATGAAATAAATTAATATCAGCTGACATCTAGCACTTTCCTTACTCTGACATGATCGGATCCTTTGTTTGTTTTGTTTTTTTGTTTGTTTGTTTGTTTTTTTGTTTGTGTGTTTGTTTTTTAATTTTAGTTGCTCCATTAAAATAATTTACAAAAAAGTATATATATGCATTTATATTAACAAATTTTACATAGTCTGATGTTGTAAAGCTGGTAGGTTGGCCTCTTTAACATTTTCTATAGGAAATTTTAACCTCAAACAACATGCTAATTAATTAAGTTAAGTATTGAGTCTTCGTCTTATTATGAATCACAATATTGCTGCAAATAAACAAAACACGGCCTATAAAAATATCATCTATATTATGATTTACGATGCGTCTGCAGTGGGTCAACGTGACCCACACTGGTGGTTCTAGCAAAGTGTTTCTCAGCCCGTGTCCTGAACCCCCATCAGAACCAGGACCGTGAAGGAAAACTTCCATCAGAACCAGGACCGTGAAGGAAAACTTCCATCAGAACCAGGACCGTGAAGGAAAACTTCTGTCAGAACCAGGACCGTGAAGGAAAACTTCCATCAGAACCAGGACCGTGAAGGAAAACTTCCGTCAGAACCAGGACCGTGAAGGAAAACTTCCGTCAGAACCAGGACCGTGAAGGAAAACTTCCATCAGAACCATTGGCAAGCCTTCTTTGTCCTTGCAGAGTAAAGTTTTACTTTCAGACGTGTAGATAATGAAACAGGTTACAAGACATTTGTCTCGGCTTGTTCATCTTGAGTGAAGATGCTGGTACTTAGTGTCTTTTTTTTTTTTTGATAAAGCTCTGAATGAAACGAGGAGTGAGCAGAAAGCAAAACCAGAACATAGTCAACTTTCTCCAGGTTTGTGCAGACTGAGCTGTCTCCATCAGTCGGGTCATCAGTTCTAATAACGAATCCATGGACCAAATATTGGCCAGTACAAGGTCATGCCAGATATAGCTTCACTGGCCTGCTGTGCTGTCAGAAAAAAGAAACTAGGTTTGAGGCACAGCTGGGCCCTTAGAGTCAGAGTTCTTCAGGGCTAAATAAAGATAACAGCAGTTTGTCCACTAAGACGACAACAACACAAACAAGAGCAGCTAACATGTGGAGTTTGCGTCTGACTAATTCATGCGTCACACCGTTGTCTGAAGTTCGACTCATGACGCGTTGTTGTGCAGAAACAAGTTTCCCTTTGACTGAAGCTAAATGCATTAACAGGACTTTTTTGTCCAGAAAGTCCAAAGCACCTAAAATTACCAGCCCTGGTTCAACTCTGGTACTTTTACTTCTTTCTACTGATGGAGACAATGTGTGGAAAAACTCCCACGACACCTAAACACAGCAGATCGCCCATGAGCAAGGCTTAATGATAGTCATCTGTCTCTGCTGGAGTAATTATCCTCTTTCATTATCTGTTAGTCCCCAATTAAGTTCAATATATAATGGATATAGATAATGGATTATTCAAATGCAGGGTCAGGAGGAGGCTGGAGCTGTTCCTCCAACACAGAGAGACAAACATTCAACCAGACTCGCACTCAGTCCAGCGAGAATTTACAGACTCACACCAGACAAACATGCATGTGTTTGGACTGTGGGAGGAAACCAGTAGAGAACCCGCCCATGCACAGGGAGAACATGCAAACTCCACACAGGTTCCCCCTAAAAACCCACTGGTTGTTAGTATAACAGAATTATAAAAATAAAGAAAACTTAAGTATGTTCATTAATGAATTATACTGACTTTTATTGAGTGTGTTTCTGGTCTGCTGGGAGCAGTGCTGGTTTCCAGTCTGACTGCTGCAGGAAGCAAGGATGCAGCTGATTTTATTTCTATCAAGTCTATCAAAGGCTGAAACTGCGACATGTCTCACAAGCCAAAAGACGTTTCTGATGCACGGTGGCGCCACAAAGCAGCTGAGCTGGAGTTGGTTTAGTGAGGATAGCAGGTAAATAGTAGCAGGAATAACTGGAAATGAGGAAAAAGTGAGGAAATAGTTTCTGTTGTGTGTTTCATTACCAATATTTTTGCAATATTTTGTGAGGATAGCAGGTAAATTGTAACATAAAAAGGAGGAAAAAGTTTAAATGTTGTGTGTTTGTTTCAATGCTAATATTTTTTCTTCTGAAAGCCAAGACTTGAGAGAACGATGAGACGAGAAAAGGTTTGGTCACTGTTGATCTGTGTGTTATTTCTACAAAGTTCTGTTAGTAACAAATTCAACTTTCTTTATGCTGCTATATCTATGGAATCATTCATTTTGCAGTTACAAAATTAATTATATTTTAAAACTTAAAAATAGAAATAAAAATGTGGTTCTTCAAAAATTAGAACAAATGTCCTAAAGTAGGTATTTATCAAAAATTCTAAGGTCTCATAACGTTGCGTCTCTTCTGCGTCAGGAGTTACTAACTAAAAGGTAAAAAGTCAGCAGGATGAATTTAAAGCTGTGAAGCTGCTTCCTTCTAAACACAGAAGGAACAATATGTGATGAATATCAGCATCAGGTGAACAGACAGAAAGCAGGATGAGAATCTCACAGCTTCTAGATGGTGAGGAGAGAGAAATATTCACAATATGCACAATAACTTCCATCCATGCACCTTCACTGCTTCATTATCCAGATTTCTGGATATAAATTCTCTAAACTTTCATTCTTAACTTGACTGTTTAGCTTCACCTCTGTACCTGCAGCCTCCGCTAACGGGAGTTAAGAGGTTAACTTCAGGTCAGTAAATGTAACTATAAATGTGTGGAATCCATAGAAAGTCCAGAATCTCAACTACCAGCCCAGTAAAACCATTTCTGTCACCAACAAGCACAGTTAAGACAACAATAGTTAAAAGACCAGGTACACAAAGTCTGAAAAATATGTAAACAAAGATGAAGTCTCCCTGTGTCCATCCGACGGCATGAACACGAACAAACGACTCCTCTACTGACAGCTCACATCTCACAGATTCCACAGTTTCATCAAACTATGACCAAGACTCACCGAACCAGAGACAGAAGAAGACCCGATTTAAGCTTTACGGTGGTAAAACATAGAAAATGTCTCACCTTTGCTGTCTGGCCGCAATAAAAGTTCACGTTCATCTATTTTGATCTAGTTTTTTTTACAGGGCCAGGTTAGAACAGAAGTCGTTTCAGCTTCGCTTTCCTCAGGATCAGGTTTATACATTTTTCTCTTTTATTAAAAACTAAACAGTCGGATGTTATTGATGTGATTTACATGACATCAGCGGACAGAGATCATGTCGGAAAACAAAGCAACCAGCTGAAAATCAGACAAAAATATCAGTTTTTTCCAGGGAGGTGAAGATAGAAACACTCCAGTGAGGAGATCCGGAGTATTTCTCCTGTTCCGGTGTAACACTGCTCCGGTCGCTCCAACACAGGAACGTACACAGCTGAACAAGCCGAATCTACCGTCCTCGTAGGAATTTCTGAGTCGTATCACGGCTTAAAATTCCTCCCATATTCGTTGTAAGTTTTCTTAACATCAAAACGTCTATATTCTATGTTCTAGAGCTGCGTAGCGTTGGATTTCTTCCTCTTTTCATAATCTGCTAGCCACTGCTGAACTTCTGGGGTAGGTTGAGCTGGGCCAGAACAGACGGTGAGCTGCAGCGGTTCAGCTCTCATCCGGCTTTTCTGCTTCATGTTGCTCAGGCTCAGAGGAAAACTTAAATTAGCGAGGATAATAAATAACCGATTCCAGCTTCTGAGATTCTCGTCCGTGTCGTTCTTCGTTGTACCAGGTGTCAAATATCCACCGCTGTTCAGTTTAAACCAGCAAACAGCTGTGAATCAGAGCCAGTCAGAGGTGGAGACCCACACCTGATCTTAGCTTTTAATCGTGGTGTTATTCTTCTCTTTCTCGGGTAAAGAGGGAATGAACACAGAATACACAGAGAGACAGTTAGAGACATCAGGAAAGTACTTCACCTGGACCTGTTAGGTGCACCAGTGCGACCAAGAAAAAAAGTTTGTCGCACTTGTATTTCTACAACCAAAATAATCCCACAAGGATGACTGAATCCGTTCGCTTGGAGGGAATGACTCTTCCTCTCTTACTTTGCTGTCGATCCATGTGGAACTTGCTCTGATTTGATGAAACGGGTCAGAAATAATCCTAAACAGGAAAGATTTAGAGGGCTCTTTACAATTAACTCTTTACAATTAACTGCAGTTAATTGTGGAATTTAGTAATCGTGACATCCCTACATACAGGGAAAAAAGATGCATTTGTTTTTGTTTTATGATTCCATCAAAGTCATCTGAATCATTATGGAGTCGTGAGGAGCCTTAAGATCCCCATCCTCAGTGTTTATGGTCATTATCATCGTCCTTGTGATTAAAAATGTGTCTGCTGCAGCACGACAGAGGTCTGTGGTCTGAGAAGATTTTAGCAAAGACCACGTCCACACCAGGTTCCTGCTACAAAGCATCACTTTATCTCTGCAAGGAGAACCTGAACTCATCATGTCACTCAGTCACCACCTTTTAATGTTTCACCGAGTGAATTTAAGTTTTACAAACAGAACATTTTTCTGAGGTAATGATCTGGCTTTTTTTTTTCCTTCTTTAGAGCTAACTTGTTAAATTTTATAGTGTACATGTCAATATTTTGTTTTTAAGTTTAGTTTATTTTAGCACAGCTGCTATTTCTTTAGTTTTGTGCTGATGAAAATTACTGTTTTTAAAAAGTACTGCAGGGATAAAATCAGTTCCGGGCTTCTTTTGTTCAGTGTGAGAACACAGTTTGCTTTAACTGTACAAAAATGGAAATAAAAACCCATTTCATATTTAGAGGTGCGGGATGTTTTCTTCTTTCAGCCAAAGTTTTAAGACCACCGCCATAAATCAAACAGGACTTGCAGTTTTCACTTCAGCACACAAATTAAAATGAAATCTGTGTAATTACTCCGCTTTCTGCTTTTTAAAAGGCAGCAGATCCAATGGTGAGTGTACACGGCTTATTCTGAATCAACAACGCTGCCAGAAGAACTAATAATAAATTATAAATGAAGAGCAGAGGAGCAGCCAAGGCCACAGTGGTGGATCCGTTGGCTGTTTAGCAGCTTTTATAACAGGATGGAGTTGAAATCGCTCCTCTGCTGCATCTCTTCAGTCTGTCTGTTACTTTATATGACGCATCCATCCAGCCTCCTCACCCAGTCTGTCACTTAACTGGCCTCAGTAAGCTGAGAAACCAGGAAGCTAAATGTCCTCGTCTAGCCGTCCTCTCGAGTCCACACTCACACACACTCAAACACACACACACACTCCACTTTCCTGAAGCAAAACCCACGGCAAGCATCCATGTGATGGAGATGAGGATGTGGGGGCTGGTTTCTGCTCACAAGGCCTTCATCCTCTCACTGTGAGTTAAGCAGGTCTCAGCTTAGATGTTAGCTTAGTTTGTCCGAATTGTGTTTGTCTTTTAAAACATGCCTACAGCGCGGGACGTGGGCCTACATGACATCAGTGTGGGACCTTTGTCCAAACGTCTGACTTTTCTTCCCTCGGATGTGCTCTTTACTTAGTTCAATTTACAATTTAAATTTGTAAGAAAATGTCAAAACTCAAAAGTAATGATGAGCTTTTGTTTCTGTGGTGTTGTAGGTACTGAGACAATAATAATATTACAACTAACAAAGCTTTGCTGAGTTGTCAAGCTTAGTGGAGGGCAGATTGATCCAAATATCAATAATATTGATATCGACATTGGTATCGATACTAACATTGGTATCTATCAATCGATACCAATGTGATAACATCGATACTTCAATGTAGGTTTGAAAATTAGAATCTTCATAAATAAGGAAGATGAAGTGTTTTTTGGTGGATTCGGTTCACCTCAGTGACAAGGCACTCAAGATAAACTTCTCTCGCCAAATTTGGATTTTTATGGTGTAAAAGTAATAAACTTTGTTCTTTAAGCATTAATGCGTTACAAAATTTATACAGTTACATGTTTTCACACAGGAAGTAGAAATACTTAAGTAGTCACACAGGGATGAAAGATGCATGGATAAATGTTTTATAGTTGCATCGCAGCTATCTGAATCATAATTAAATCAAATCATGATGCAATTAAAGAAAAGGAAAATCCTCATAATCATCAGACCTTAATGTCCTGAAATCATCTTAATAAAACTCGACGGCTTCCTTCCAAACCTTTTAGCAAATAACAGAGATCATAGCTGCACACAGGAAGGAGTAAAAAAGTTGTGTCCCTTGGTTAGCAGTAATATAAATTTAAGTGTTGTAAAAACCACAAGTTAGAGCCTCTGATAAACCAGCTGTTACCGACCGACTGCTAATATTTTTCATTTGTATTTCTGCCTCATGCAGCTTCAACAACTCGCTGTCAACAAGCTCACAATAAACTGAAAACATAAAAAAGCATTACTGCCTTCAGAATTACACTGCACAGGAAAAACAGCTGGCTTGAAAAGCATTATGGGAAACTGAGCTTGAGTTTACTTCATTTTACCCCAGGGAGCCTTTAACATCCAGACAACAGCTGGGGAAGGCCTGAAGGCTGCTTCGTCCATACAGTAGATTTCTGCAGCTTTAATGAGGATGTGGACAGGAAGATGGAAGCCTGGAAGCTTTCTGGCTGAGATGAATATGAAGATAAATGAGAGGAAACTGCAAAACAAGCACTTAAGTCTCTACATAAAGAGAAAATCTTAAATAATCTCCCATCAGAGTTGTATATGTGGCTCGAAGTTACACCAGATGTTCAGGAACAATGTAGCACCCCAAAAATTAAGTTCCCAAACCCAGATTGAGGATTTAGTCTGGATTCCCTTTCCCATAAATACTTCATATCTTTCCCCTTTGATTGTGTGTTGGTTCCCGATGTTGTTTTTGACTGGAATCTCATAATGTGGTGTGTGATGCAGAGCAGCCAAATTCAGGGGAGAGAGAGGCAGAAACAAAGATTTTAAAGAAAACCAAGAAATGTTGCAGTGGTAGAAAAAAATAGTCCTGAAACCTAAAACCCAAAGTCCAGATGGACTGAAAGACGAAAGAAAAAGAGTTTGGGAGAGAAACCCTGTGACCGAGGGGCAGTCTGGTTGGGTGGCCATGACAATGGGAAGCAGGTGAGGATGCCAGACTGGTGGAGCCGCACATGAACAGGGATGAAAAGGTTACAGGACCTCTACCTGGACATGGGAGGCTTCTTTATGGAATCTATATCATAAAAATGTTTTTTTTTTTTTTTTTACATTTCTTTAAAAAGGAGGTTTTCAGCTACTTTGTGATAGAAGATTGGCTAATTCAGCATCGTCTTCATCCTGTCTCTTCCCTGAGCTCTCCCCTAATGACGGCTAATTCAGCATCATCCTCCAGTAATGTTTTTTTGGGCTTAGTTGTTGAATCAGCCATGCTGTGTGTTTGAAAACAGATGTATCGTCTTGCTCATGGCAGGAAGAAAATGTCGTGAAGCGGTTTCTTAGCCTCGGGACGCTGCAGGACAACTACGGCTTCAGCACACATTAAATGTCAGTGTACCATCAAAGCGAGCCAGATGCAGAGTGGTTAAACCTGACTGCAGGGGTGTCAAACTCAAATACACAGCAGGCCAAAGATGAAAAAATTGGAACAAGTTGAAGGCTGGCCTGGTTCAATGTTTATTAAAAACTTTTTTTTAAATGACCTTATTTCACACATTTAACCTGGGACTAGCCTGTTAGTTCCTGCCTATAAAACATTAATCATTAAATAAATAAAAAACAAAAATCTGTTCATGTCTGTTGCGTTTATTTGATATTTATCTAATTCATGTTTTATATTTATTTAATTTTATTTTATTACTTTTTTAGTATTTATATATATATATATATATATATATATATACAGTATATATATATATAAAAGTTCTGGGCAACCGATAAAATTTTTAATCGAGATTAATTGCATGACATGTTGCGATTAATTGTTACATGCAAAATGTCTCTTTTCTTTAAAAGAAGGCTTACAGCTATATAAAGAAATTGCAGTAAATTTTGGTTTACAAACACGACATCAGGGGTCTCCAACCTGCGACTCTGGAGCTGCAAGTGTCTCTCTGGACCTTTTTTTTTTTTTTTTTTTTTTTAAACTTCCACAAATATCCACATCCTTTTAATGAAAGAAAATATCTCTTTTACCACGTACAAATCTCCCAATTCACCAGCACTAAAGCGTCCCCAGACCATCATGTTTCCTTCACCATGCTTTAAGATGCTTGACAGATGCTCCATGCTCGAACATCTTTTCATTAGTTCTGCGTCTCACGAATGTTCTTCTTTGTGATCCAAACACCTCAAATTTAGATTAATCTGTCCGTAACACCTTTTTTCCAGTCTTCATCTGTCCAGTGTTTGTTCTTCTGCCTTTTGTCTTAATCTTTTGCTTTTGTTGGCTAGTCTCAGAGATGGCTTTTTCTTTGCTACTCTGCCCAGAAGGCCAGCATCCTGGAGTCGCCGCTTCACTGTTGACGTTGAGACGGGTGTTTGGCGAGTACCATTTAATGAAGCTGCCAGTTGAGGACCTGTGAGGCGTCTGTTTCTCAAACTAAAGACTCTGATGTGCTTGTCCTCTCTTCAGTTGTGCACCGGGGCCTCCCACTTCTCCTCCTGTTGTGGTTAGAACCAGTTTGTGCTGTTCTTTGAAGGGAGTTGTACACACCGTTGTAGAAGATCTTCATTTTCTTGGCTGTTTCTCTCATGGAATAACCTTCATTTCTCAGAACAAGAATAGACTGACAAGTTTCAGTAGAAAGTTCTTTTTTCTGGCCATTTTGAGACTATAATCGAACACACAAATGCTGAAGCTCCAGATACTAAACTAGCCAAAGGAAGACCAATTTTATTGCTTTTTTAATCAGTACAACAGTTTTCAGCTGTGCTAACATGATTGCACAAAGCTTTTCAAATGATCCATTAGCCTTTTAACATGATAAACTTTGATTAGCTTACAGAATATGCCACTGGAACACAGGAGGGACGGTTGCTGAAAATGGGTCTCTGTACATATATGTAGATATTCCAATAAAAAACAGCTGTTTCCAGCAATAACAGTCATTTACCACATTAACAATGTCTAGACTGTATTTCTGGTTAATTTCATGTTATATTAATTAAAGAAAATGCTTTTTATTAAAAAATCACATTTCTAAGTGACCCAAAACTTTTGAGCAGTAGTGTCTGTGTGTGTGTGTATATATATATATATATATATATATGTATATATATATAGATAGATATATAGATAGGTGTATATAATCATGAATCATTCATTTAATCATTTATCATTCAAAGCACTTGCGTGGCCTTTTTTTTGGGGGGGAGTTATATTCAGAAATGTTCCTGGAAAATTAGACATCTCATTAGAAACTGCTTCTTTCATCTGAGAAACATCGCATAGCTGAGAACTTTGGTGTTAAAGTCTGAACTTGAGAAGATGATCAATGCCTTTATTTTGTCTCGCTTAGACTCCTGTTACAGCATCTTGTTTAAATAAGAAAGAGCTAAACCATTTTCAGGGGGTTTATGTCACCCTGGTTTTAACATCTCTCCACTGATTACCATCCATTTTAGAATTGGCTTTAAAATACTGTACCTTACTTTTCGGGTCTGTGTGGTCAGGCTCCCCCTACATCTCTGACCTCATTCATCTACATTCAACAGGCCGACCTCTGAGATTACCAGTAGTTCCACGTCCACGCTTCAGGACCAGAGGAGGCATTGGTACCCAAACTGCTTCTCTCTTTGAAAAAAACACCTTTATGTCCTTTCTTCAAAAGCTGGCTTAATTTCTACAGTAGTTCTCCTCGTCTCTTTCTTCTTCTGCTTTTTTGTTTCCTTCTGACCGTCTTCTTTTCTGGTTTGTTTCTTTCGCTGGTCACATGTCAGCTATTCTGCTCAGCACTGCCCCCTCGATTTCCCGTGGTATTGCTCCGTCTTCTGCATCAAGTGACAAGTAGCTAAGCTCCCTGAAAACGGGCCAAACTATTCACGTAACCGATGCAGAAGACGGACAAAGCCGTCCATCCGTCTTCTCCATCAAGCATAAATGGGCCTTTAGTCTTCATGCACCACTACATACCGTTGGATACAAAATAAACTGAAGTGAAAGCTGTTAGTATGATAAAAACTGAAATGCAAAATATACTAAATCTTTGATCAGTAAAACCGATGAAGATGTTCTAAAAATGTAACTTTACCTAATGTGCTGCAAGCGATATAAAACTCTTTAATGCCATGTCCATTTTCTACGCCACAGTTCTGCCTGGCCTAATACTGAACGTGTTATTTTCTACAAGCCTCTGAGCATGCTGTTCTTTTTAATAACTGGTACAGCCTTGTTTTGGACCATAACTCAAAAAAGGAAAGGAATTACAGTCTTTAAGGCTTAAAGAAAAAGTTTCCCCTAGGAATTAAACTCTAGTCTGTAAAACTAAAGCTCAGCAACTTACTCCACCACCAGCTCCTGTCCAGCCAGGAGAAACTACTTTAAACTAATCAATGACATTTAGACTGATGCAAACGTTTAAATGTGAGATTGTCACTCGTCGGCTCTTTTTGGAAAAGAGGGAAATCACACAGCTGGGTGTTCTTAGCTGCTTTCAGTGATCATTTCTGCACATTTGTGTCCCAAATAAATAAAAGTGAGGATAATGGACTTCCACCGCAGGCATAAATTAGCTGCATTGGCAGTGAGGAGAGTTGCCATTTTCTCCTCGGCTGCTCGCTCTGTTGCATTTTTAGACATAAAAACAGACAAAAACTGGGATTTATAGCTTTAGTTTGACAGATGGGTTGATTCACTGTGAAATCCTATCAAGTTCCACATGGCCAAACTGAACATGGAAAAGAATGTATGTAAAAAAAAAAAACTTACAAGGCTGCTTCATCCTACGCGTTCAATTCAATATTCAAAATACTGCAGATTATATGGAGCTGAACCAAGGCTACTGCAAAGAAAACATTCAGTTTATTTTCTATTGAAGTCAGCTGTAACAGGGTGTCAGAGACTTTCTCTGAAAACACAGGAGCTCTGCTGCGAGCAAGGTGTCTCTCATTTTCTTTGCTTATTTTGCATATGCAGGAAATATTATTAGTCTGCACTTTTTCTCAAAACAGCTAGAAGCCAAAACTGAGTCCTGAAAGAAGACGTGATTTTGTTGGATGAGGTGAGCTTAGAGGCTAAAACTGCTGCCTGGTATTTGTTTTGTGAAGAGGCAGCTATGATGCTGCAGCCTTTTATAGATCCACACAACACACTAATACCTTTTTTTATTCTAATGAGAAATTCAAGTTACTTTATTAGTTTTATCTTCATACAAATTAACTCTTAAAATCTTAAAGTCTTTTTGTGTTTGTTTGTTGTTTTGTTAGTTTTTTTTTTTTTTTTTTTTTTGTCTATACTTGGTCCCCCTTTTTTCTCTTATGTAAACCTGCCTGTAGAAGCTGAAATATTATCAGCATAAATATTGGCATTGAAACAAACACACAACAGAAACTATTTCCATGTTTCCACTTTTTCCTCATTTCCAGTTATTCCTGCTACTATTTACCTGCTATCCTCACTAAACCAACTCCAGCTCAGCTGCTTTGTGGCGTCACCGTGCATCAGAAACGTCTTCTTGGCTTTATTCCAGCCATAGAGGAGCATTATTTTTCTTCTTTTCACACACACATACAACTTTCTGCTCACTGGTTGATCTTTGGCTGCTCCTGATTGGACGTTACCGTCAATCTAAGCTCTCTGATTGGTGGAAAGTCTGACAGGAAGTGGCTTCATCATCATGTCTAGGTCTAAATAGAGGTCTCTTAGCAACATAGTAGTGATGGTGATGTTTTTATGATGAAATGTGAAAAATAATGTTGCTATCATGGATCATTGTGGATTTACCAGATAATCTCTGAATAAAACAACATTTAGTCGCTGGATTGTAAACCTCAGAGCTACATACTACCCTTGCTGAGACACTGGTGGTGATATATGCAGTAGTGGACTGGGTTGCTGGAGATCTAGCAGAGTTTTAAGGGTTAAATATCACACCCAGATGAACAGGAGTGGGTTCATCAGGTGAACAGGTGAAGGTCGTCACTTTCATCCTGGGAAGTGATCTAGCAGAAGTTCCTCCAATTTATTTTAGAAATGCAGATGTTTATTTGTAGATCCAGTATTAACATATATGTACCAGTAAAGATGATTCCTTCATTTGCAACAGAGGTCCCCAACAAGCGGACTGGGATCTGAATCTGCACCCAGAATCTGAAGGGATCTGGACCAAGAAAAAATCTGACGGGATGCTTTTATTTTAAGTGGTGCAACTTTTGTAGTCTGTGATGCACGTAGCCAATTAAGTCTGTGAGTCTCCCTGCGGAAAAATATTAGACTTGTATCTGATCCATCAGTGCTGAACAAAAATCTTGAAGCATTTTTGAGTAAGCAAGTAGAGGAGTTTTTATGTCATCTTCTTAAAATAACAATCAGGGTTCAGGGAAAAAAATGTTACCATCACAGCTGCAGTGAAGGTGATGTGAAAGACATCACTATTGAACTTTACAAAACAACATTTTTTTTTTTTTTTTTTTTTTTTTATAAAAAAACAAAACAACATTTTTACTGATTTGTTAAACTCACACTCCTTCATTCAGGACTCTGAATTGTTCCGGCCACTGCCGATTGCTGGCAGCTGCGGCTCGTTACTGCCGTTGATTGCCTGCTCTGGAAGCACTGCCTGGAATGGCTGGAGCCGGCACACCTCTGTCTCCGCTCCTCTGACTGGCCATGCCTGGACCAATCAGGCTGCAGCTTGTTAAGAGCTGAGGCTGAAAAGGCTGCAGCCGAGGCCAGTCTAGAGGGGGAGAGCCGGAATGGCTCAGGCCACTTTCCCACTCCCGCTGTGCACTGGGTGTGTGTCGTGGTGTTTAAATTCGGTTGTGATTAGTTATGTGTTGGGCTAGGTTAGAGTGTTTTTGTTTGTGACGACGGTCACATTAGTTTATGGATCTGCTGCTTTTTATTTGGTTTTAGGTTTCACCCCGAGTTGCAGTTATGTTGTGGGTTGCACTCGGTGGATTGCTGGGCTATGTTTGGTTTGTTTCTTTCAGCAGGTCCGCTAACCCCAGTACTTGTTTATTTTGTGTATTTTCTGTTACAGGTTTTCACTCGCCGTTCACGGGTTTTAATAAAATGTGCTTATTTTTAATTAACCATCTGTCCTCAACGTTATTTTTTTGTTGCACCCAACCATACCCCTTATTTTGGGTTGTAACAGAATGAAGCACAAATAATTCCAGTAAAAGGACTCCGGATATTAAATATGATGGTTTGTGTTCTGAATGAGTTACTGTCCACAAAGGAGTGTTGCATGTGACAGGTGATAATATAAATTTATATGCTGATGACACAGTTTTTTACCTTTGTGGATCATTTCCTTTTTTTAGCCTATTGTATTCCTGCAGAAATCCTTTCATCTGAAACGTGTTCTCAGTACAGACAAGACAAACCTCACGTTTTTTAGTCCACAAATGATCCCATCAGTGACTCTAGTGCAGGGATACTCAGTTCGGTCCTACAAGGGCCGCAGTCCAGCAGGTTTTCCATGTAGTCCTGCTCCAACACACCTGTGTCAGATTAATGAGGTATTGTGCAGAACTTGATTGGCTGTTAGATCCATTTAATTTGATTCAGGTGTTTTAAAGCAGGAATATGTTGAAAAAAATTGCTTTAAAAAAAGCTACAAGGCTTTTATCCATTCTGCACCTTCACCAGGGAATATGTTGCAGAAAAGATGAAAACTGACTGAACTGATTTTATTGAGAGCTTTAAAATCCAAACAGTTTTGAGGTGGAAACCACTGAAGGCACTGTCTTTTCTTACAGTATTTATTTATTTATTTATTTATTCCTTCCTACCTTCCTGTACTTCTTATGTTTCATATTTGTGTTTTAACCCGTTGGTACCAGATGTCCCATGGGCCGGACATATTTTCCTAAGTCTCCCTTCTACGTACCTACATGTCATACGCCACTGAAAGCAAATATTCCTGACATGTGAATGATGTGTACCATTCCAGGCTACGATCAGAACTGCAGATTCAGTAAACACTGTCTTACCAGTCACAAATGCAGTTTATCTTTGAATCCATACCGTAGTCCAGTAACAGATGATCCTGCCACAGAAACACTCTTGTTACGTCAGCATTGGTCCAGTAAAGTAGTCCAGTAGAATAATTGCTCCATAACACCTGTTTTGTCCATAAAAACCTATTTTAGCCAAAAATTGCTGGATTTTAATGAGTTTACTGTATTTGCTGCTACCTGTCTTGACCAGGACTTGCTTGGAAAAGAGTTTTTTTTATCAGTGGGATTTTCCTGCTTAAATAAATGTTCAATAAAATAAGTAAATAAAATGCTTTTTTCAAAAAAAAAAAAAAAAAAAGTGCCCATTGAAACAAAAGACAAGAAAAATGCACACACATCTTCATGGAGTTCAGCTCCACTAACCTTTCAGTGCTTGACGGCGCCTGACTTTTTAAAACTAATAAAAGAAACAAAGTACTGCACACACACACACACATGTACACAAAGATTATTATAAAACAGAATAAACCATATTGATCTCAAACATGGGTAGAAATGTGTTTCTTAAACTGGACCACTGGATGGATGACTACTGTTTATAAATAAGGGCGATAGACTACTTCATATATATATATATATATATATATATATATATATACACACATATATATATACACTCACATATGTATATATTATATAATATACTAAAATAAAACATATAAAAGTGCTCATTAAATACTAAAAGTGAAACAAGGAAGTTCCAACAAACCTTTTAGTACAAATACTAAGCTTATGTGATTAATCTTGTGTTTGCAGGTTATGTTTGGTCAGCATTAAGATGGTTTTAATTCAGATAATATTAAAAAAAATGAAGTCATACAAAGGATAAAGAATCTAAATCCTGAGAATCAAACCTGTAGACCTTTTGACATTTACTGAGTTTATTCATTCATATTTTTGATGTTTAACCACTAGATGTCACTCTACACAGAGGAAAACATGCTGGAAGAGCCAGAAGGCCTTTAAAGCAACACATCACAGACACAGTAACTGCATCCACACATCTTCTCTCAGATTAAGACAAGAAACATTTTCAGCTGTTTTATCAAGCTAAAAAAAAAAAAACTTTTTTTAATATCTGATTTTAGTTGTTTAGTTAAAAGGGCTCTGCAGCAGTGGACAAAGGGAGAACGTGGTCATATTTATAGCTCTAACAGTGTAAATGGGAGTTAATGCGCATAATAACTGATATGTTGGCTGTGTGTTCAGGTTGGTAGGTACCCAGATGTCTGAGAAGGCTCTGAGGATGACATCTTGGCCCTGAACCCCACCAGGATGTCAGGTAAGACTCCAGCCTGAGGTCCTCCACAAGAGCCACCTGATCACATCTGAATACTTGCTCAGTCAATTTCAAATGTGATCATGGTTATAGGTTGAAACAAATGTTTTCATTCTACTGCAAGACATGATCTTATTTTTGATATTTAATAAAAATATCTGGAAATATGAAAAACAAGCACATTAAAACGATTGTATTTGTGGTAGTCGATGTTTTTCCCTGCAGCAGCAGCAGCCAGGAGCACTCTGTTTGGAAAATCAGTGAGGAATTCTCACCGGAAGTTTAGCTAACAGCTATTCCCAGGAGTACAAAAAAGAAGCGTGAATCATCATAAACATCTGTATTCCTCCACATCATTTTATCAAACTAGTTTATAATCTCTATCTATGTTTTAAAGATTATAAATTGATTTAAGTTACTTGCTTTGCTGTCATGTAGTTGGGACATCAGCAGGATTTACTTCTGTTAAATTAGTAGAAGTAAAAAAAGTAAATGATTCACTACTTACATTCAGCGTCCACGTCATCAGGTTCACCTTCTAGAACCGGGTCGGACCTTTTAAATTCCTGGTGTGATAAATGGAAGCAGGTGATGGAAACCTTGCTCAGAGTTGAGTTCCACATCCCAAAGCTGCTCTACTGGACTGAGATCTGGTGGCTGTGGAGGCCGTTGGAGTCCAGTGAACTCATCGTCATGTTCTAGAAAGCAGGTGGAGATGATCTGAGCTTTGTGACATGGTGCATTATCCTGCTGGAAGTAGCATCAGAAGATGCTCCACTGTGGTCATAAAGGGATGGACATGGTCAGCAACAATACTCAGGTAGGCTGTGCTGGTTAAACCAGGCCACGTTGGTACTAAGGGGCCCAAAGTGGACCAAGAAAATCTCCCCCCACCATTACACCAGCAGCAGCCTGAAGCGTTGATCCAAGGCAGGATGGATCCATGTTTTCATGATGTTTCCAGCAGATTCTGAGTCTAGCATCTGAATGTGGAGCTGAAATGGAGACTCATCAGACCAGCAACGTTTCTCCATCTTCTATTGTCCAGTGTTGGTGAGTGTGTGTGTGTGTGTGTGTGTGAATTGTAGCCTCAGTTTCCTGTTCTTAGCTGGCAGGAGGCACCCGGTGTGTCTTCTGCTTTATCCTGGTCCAGCATTCTCAGTTTGAGCTTCAGCAGGTCGTCTTCACCAGGTCTGCATGACTAGATGTGTTGAGTTGCTGCCATGTGATTGGTTGGTTAGATATTTGTGTGAACATGATGGTGAACAGTTGGACCCAGTAAAGTGGACGGTGAGTGTGAACCGTTTGCTTGAACCACCACAAAGTTGAGGTTTGAGTTATTTTAGATGGTTCCTCCCTGATTCTCCAAACTAAGAGTCTCTGACGTCTACTGCAGGTAAGACACCGGCTATGCATAATTACTTCTCACAACTCCACCTTGAAGAAATGTCCCTGTGTGTTAAATTTATCATGTTCAAAGTCACAAGATCTGGGATCCTGTCAAAAGCCTATAAGTTATTATTACTTTTTTTTATTTATCTGGACAACGGCTGGATGTTAAAATCTAGTTGGACCGTTTGCAGCAGCAGCAGAACCGTCAGCTCATACCTGTGTTGTGAAGCTACCTGAAGTGCTTCACAACACTCTTAAACCCCCCAATCTGCAAGCCAGGTTTCTCCAATTAAAAAAATTTAATGGTTTTATTTTAGCTCTCTTCAGAAGGTAAAGTTAGTGTAAAGTTTTCTGTAGAAACTTATTAGATACAAAAATAATTTCCTTCCATCCCACCAAAGTGTCTTTCTTTGAAAGTACCCTACTTTGGGTCAGACAGACGCGCCCCATGTTTAGCTAACAGATATAATGTACGAGGTCAGTTGGTCCTTACCCATTAATCAACTGTCCCACTAACCTCCCTGATTCTGCACAAATGCTTTTTATCTGAGCAGACCCAAATTCCCTTGTATCACACACGGAAACGAACCCACTCCCCTGGCTTGCTGTTACAACAAAAACACCACATCGAGGCAAAGCTGCTGTCTTAAGCTTGTTACATACTCCTCAAGAAGCAAGACGTTTGTGCTTGTTCTCAAGGCCACAAGAACAAGAAAAAAGTTTGAATTGGTCCAGTCAGGTCATCCTCCACGAGAAGCTTCCTCTGCGACGGGCGGGATGACTGCAGGGGGGATGTCTGTGTTTTTATGTGTAATGAACAGCTGACCGGGTTATTTCATATTTAACCAGAAACTGGTTAAATAAATATAACCGGGGAGGGTTGTGCGCCCGGCGGTGTCCGTGTCTTTAAATTCCACGTGTTGTATAAATTTACGTACATTCTCATCACCTTGATCAGCTGTTCATTAAAACTATCTGTCCAGCCTCTCATCAGGGAAAAGCGGAAAGGCCACAACCTTCCACTTCTTGTCCGCGTTAACATCGCCCACCTCAAATGTCCGATCAATCACACATTACTTCTCCAAACCCCACGAGGAGAAAGTTCTGCTGATGCGTCATGAAAAAGCCGTAGACTGTCCTTATTCACATCAGCAAGAGCAAGATGACGTCATTTTGTTCTCGTGGAATCAAGAACAAGAAAAAAGTTCTCGCTTCTCTCAGAGTATGTAACACGTAGCTTATGTTTGATTTAAGCTAGCTTCTGAATACTGTTGATGTGATGTGAGAGGAATACAGCCTCAACCTGCCTCTCTCATCTGTTTACTGAGCTGTAGCTTTTTTGTAAAGTGTCTCTCTCATCTATTTTAGAGCCAGCAGAAAAATGCTCCCCCAGCTGGAAAGATGAGGCCATTCAGAATGGTAATATTTATCTTCTGTCTCCGCACTGCTTGTCCTCCTCTCTGTCTCTCTGCCTCAGCTTTGGAGTGCTCATGGTGTAAAAGGTCAAGCTTTTCACAATGAAAACAAGAAATCCTTCAGTTTTAACCTCCTCTTACATCCTGTGGTATCATGGGTAATGAGTGATTTATTTAGAGAGAGCAATTTATTGCAGCAAACCCCAAACAGACATTCAGAGGAATGTTTGGTAGAAATCTGAATTAAATAGCTATAAGATTGTATATGTAAGTATTTCAACATGAAATCCTGAGTCAGGTGTGTTTGGTGTGAGGTAGTCTGAGCTCTGTTTGCTGTGTGTGCTAGTGTTATACCAGTGTTCCCAATTCCTCCAGACCCACCTCGCTGCTCGTTCTGGATGTTTTTCTGCTTCAATACAGCCAGTTTAGCTCCTCATGGAGGTCTACAGGAGCCTGGCGTTGACCCAGCCAGGTGTGGAAATACAGGGAAATATCTAAAACATGCATGACAGTGGGTCCATGGGAGCAGGGTGTAATTTCTGCACAATTTCATCTTTATATCGTCATGCAGCGCCGGGATGTAGTGGAATGAGTTATTTTTCATTCACCACATTGATCCGTTCATGCATGACGTTGAAATAAACTGTGCTGCGTGTTTTTAATATCACTATATTTAACTTCTACACGTATAACCAAGCTTTTTTATCTTTACCCTCCTTTTATATTCTGGGTCAAATTTTCTCATCTTAAAGTTTAAAAATAAAAATAGTTTAAAGCATTTTTTTCCATATGAAACTCGTGTTAAAAATGAAAATGATTTAAAATGAAAAAATTATTAAAATTTAGCTCCAACATTTTTAGGTTTTATATATATATATAAATAAATAGATATATATACATTCATATAGTCTTCCTCCAGACTCAGGGACCTGGATTTCCACATGAGATGTAGAATATGCTCATCAGAAAAGAGCTCTTTGGACCACTGCTCAGCAGACCAGGTCATGTTCTTTAGTCCAGGTAAGACACTTCTGACGTTGTGTTGTGTTCAGGAGCAGCTTGACTAGAGGAATACGACATATGAAGTCCAGGTCTAGGATCCGTCTGTGTGTGGTGGCTCTGGAAGCACTAATTCCAGCCTCAGTCCACCCCTTGTGAAGCTCCCCCACATTTTTGAATGGCCTTTTCCTGACCACCCTCTCCAGGCTGCTCCATCCCTGCTGGTTGTTCCACCTTTTTCTTCCACACTTTTCCTTCCACTCAGCTTTTTATTGATGTGCTTTGATGCAGCACTTTGAGAGCATCCAGCTTATTCTGCAATCACCTGTTGAGGCTTTGCCTCCTTGTGGAGGGAGTCATTGATGTTTTCTGCTGTCAGGTCAGCAGCCTTCCCCATGATGCTGGATTCTACTGAAACAGACTGAGACCATTTAAATGCTCAGGAGTCCTCTGCAGTTGTTTTGGATGAATCAGCTGGTTAGTGTGGCTCTTAGAAGCTACAACACTGAACCTTTTCACACTTTTACAATTTTTTGAGATTTTGATTGGTTTTCATCCAAAATCATCACAATTGTAACAAATAAACGCATCTATAATGAGTCTATTTAATGTTAGTTTACCTTTTTGTATTGAATTACTGAAATAAATTACATTTTGCCCAATATTCTATTTTTTTTAGTTTCACCTGTACAGTTGCTGACAAATCTAGCTAAACTTTGTAGAGCTTTAGATGCTACATGGACCACGTGACAGCATGCCAGCTGGATCAAGGCAAGGCAAATTTATTTGTATAGCACATTTCCTCTACAAGACAATTCACAGTGTTTTAGATCAAACATTAAAAGCATTACAGCAGGGTGCAGGAAGCAATAAGAAGTGCATTAAAAACAAACATTAAAATAAATAAAAATAGAAAGAAAAAACTAAAATAAAATAGATAAAATGGAAGAAATAAAGGAGTTTGTTCCAGACATGTGGAGCATAGAAGCTGAATGCAGCTTCTCCATGTCTGGTTCTGGATCCAGATGGCCTGAGGGTTCTGGTAGGTTCATACTGGGTCAAGAGGTCTCTGATGTATTTTGGTCCTAAACCATTCAGAGTTTTATAGGCCAGCAGCAGAACTTTAAAGTCTATCCTCTGACAAACAGGCAGCCAGTGTAAAGACCTCAGAGCTGGACTGATGTGGTCCACTTTCTTGGTCTTAGTGAGGACTGGAGCAGCAGAGTTCTGGATCAGCTGCAGGTGTCTGACTGATGTTTTAGGTAGAATCCGTAAAAACACTGTTACAATAATCAAGCCGACTAAAGATGAAAGCTGGACTAGTTTTTCCAGGTCCTGCTGAGACATCAGATCTTTTACCCTTGATATATTCTTAAGGTGATAGTAGGCTGACTTTGTAATTCCCTTAATGTGTTTCTCAAAGTTAAGGTCTGAGTCCATCATTAGACCCAGATTTCTGGCCTGGTTGGTGGTTTTTAGGTGTATAGACTGAAGCTCTGTGGTGACCTTTAGTCGTTTCTCTTTGGCTCCAAAAACAATCACCTCAGTTTTGTTTCTGTTTAACTGAAGGAAGTTCAGACACATCCAGTCATTAATCTCAAGGAGTTATCACGGAGGATGAAGGAGTGTCAGCACTGCTCATACAAACACGCATATCAAGCAGTCAGGATGAGCTTTCGTTGTGCTTACAATGGACCAATAAGGAGAAAGCCGGTGCAGTCCTTTGACTCCACCCGCAGCCATCAGATAAAATATATAAAGAACAGAAAGATATGAGAAAAAAGTAAACATAGAGAGAAATATAAAATAAAGTCAATATACACCACATATACAAGGGAAGCCCAAAAAAACACAAATGAATAAAATAGATGTACACAGAGTGTAGAGAACCATGATGGTGGATTGGTGAGTGTGTTTGGGTAAATGCAGAGGTGATGATCAGCTCTCACACATGGAGGAGTTATTGATCAGGGTCATTGTGAAAGGAAGGAATGATTCCCGAACTTCTTAATGAAGCATTGCTGCAGCGTCTTGTTCAACAGCCGCGCTTTCCCCGCATTAAAAGAAGCTCCTCCTCTCCGTCTCGTGATGGCTGACGGTGATCAGCTGATCACTTTTTCTGTCGCTAAAACCGTCTCTTGTTGCGTTTGTTTATTGTTTAGCAGATAAGCTGATAAAAAAGAAAATTGTGTTTTTAACCAGATCATTACTTTTATAAGAGTTTCTTCATAAGTATTGTCTGTTTAACTTCATTTGTCACATTTGTTATGCTGCTGGTTTTATGACATATCACCATGGAGACGGTTGGTGAGATGATGCGGTAAGATCTAACAGTGGTGGGGAGCCCTGGTCCTCGAGGGCCGCATTCCTGCATGTTTTCTATCATTCCCTGCTCTAACACACCCGATTGAAACCAAATGGATCCAACAACAAGTCAAGTTGACTTATTATTTTGAATCAGGTGTGTTGGAGCAGAGACACATGGAAAACGTGCAGGACGAGAGCCAAGCTTCCCCACCACTGACTAGAATGGTGGTTCCTAACTTGAGGTCTGAGCGCAGGAGTCCCTGAGAGCCATTATGATTAATGTCCACAAATTGTCCCTATTTTAATAAATAAAAGTAAGACTGTACGTCTGGAGTCGGAGCAACAACGGCGAGGCTATTGACAGCCTCCCTGATCCTCTTCCAGGTAGCGTTTTTGTTCCCGCCTCTGACTCCGGTTTTTAGGCTGCCAAACAGCACCTCTTTATACTTTTCCACCTCACAAGTGAGGCTTTCCATCTCCAGCTCCAAAAAAGTTCTTTTTCGGCAGAACGTCTCCTCTCCGTGGTTTGACCTCACTGGGCGTGGCCTCTGGACCACGAATAATTAAGGGCGTAACATGTAAATGACGATGGATTTCAGCTGCTGCATCTATCAAGGCCCAATCATTCCTACGCTGCATCGGTCAGATACGAACGTTCCATAAATCACACGTGGATCCAGTCCTAAGATCAGATGTGCTCGTTTCCACGTTCGTTTGATAAATGAGGCCAAATGAGGCTAAATGATGTAAAATGAATGTATGAATAGATTTAGCAGCATAAAGGCCGACCAGAAGAAGAAAGCAGAATTTATTACTAACAGAACTTTGTAGAAATAACACACAGATCAACAGTGACCAAACCTTTTCTCATCTCATCGTTCTCTCAAGTCTTGGCTTTCAGGAGAAAAATATTGTTATTGAAACAAACACACAACAGAAACTATTTCCATGTTTCCACTTTTTCCTCATTTCCAGTTATTCCTGCTACTATTTACCTGCTATCCTCACTAAACCAACTCCAGCTCAGCTGCTTGTTGGCGCCACTACATTTAGTGGCTGGATTGTAAACCTCCTGGACGGGATAGAAATGCCTGGAAAACTTCTGTAGATCACCTACAGGGTAGCTATCCATCACAGTTTACATACTAGTGTACCTGAGAAGCTGGTGATGATATGAGGGATGACTCAGTGTGCAGAAGGAATCTAGAGGAGTAATAATGTTATGATTTTCATCCCCACAGTTTTTTACATAAAAAGTATTTATTTCCCTTCAGCTTCCATCTTAAACTCTTAAACAGATGCTTACCAGAAATCAAATCAAATTTATTTATGAAACACTTTCATGCGTGACAGCAGCTCAAAGTTCCAAAGCTGCGCAGCAAGACCTCCTCGTTTGACCCTGTAAATAACCTTCCTAATAGGTCTTAGCAGGTCGCATGCGGATTTATACCGGCTGTAGTTTGTGCAGCAGGAAAACACATCACAGCTCCGATGAAATGAAATTTTTCTTGATTGGATTCATGGTCACAAATAACAAGGACGGAGTTTGTGATGGTCATCCATTCAGTGTTTGGCTCAGTGTGGAGAGGAGCTGGTGCTTTGCAGCTTTGTGAGGAAGGTCATAAAACAAGAAGAGAAATAAAAAATGGCCAAGGTGATAAAAGGCAGTCATACGCTGCAAATTCTTCTCAAACTTCCACCTTCAACGTGGGAGCCTTCTGCTGTTTTCCAGAGCTTACCCTGACATTTCAGGGTGAACGTCCCACTAATGTGGCCTCCTCAGGTAACAAAGAGTAGCCGGGGACATCTGGCACAAAGCTTTGCGTTAATTGAGGGCCCCCGGGTAGAAGAGATTCCTCACATCCAAAAATTGTTCACGACCGGCTTTGAACTGTAAAGTCGTAAAGTGATCAATCCGGGAGGGAATATATTTGTGCAAAGTTCTGCTCAAAGGCCACTTGGATGAACCGGCATCCGTATGAGCGCTATGATCCTCCGTGCAGGGCGAGGAGCGATGAGGGAGGTTTTATCTGAAAACTGAAGGGCCGACTTGCTTCCTTTAATTGTTCCGGAGGAAAACCTGGAATCAGCTGCTGGAGGCAGGATGTTCAGGCAGGTGTGTAGTCAGCGCGCTCTGGATTCATCTTCCCAACATGTCTGTATCCCAACATTTTAAAAACAAAAGACATTTTTCCAGATCATTAAGGTAAGGACAAACGTTTTTACCAGCATGTGTTTAGTTCTGCTGCTCTGTTTAATCCTAACAAGGCTCTTCCTGGTTAAATAAAAAATATTGTTCATAAAACTGGAAAATATTGTTTAATCAAAACATTAAAATTGTTTTATGTAATATAGTCACATTTTTGCAACAAACTGCTTCCAGTCTTTCTTATTATTTTACTAGTTTTTAATTTGTTTTCTTTTTATTTATTTACTCTTACTCATTTTTATATTATTTTTTTATTGATTTATTTGATATTTAACTGTAATTTTTAAAATGTTTTTATTGTATTTATTCATGACTAAAAAAAATCAGGTAGTAAAGGCTTAAAAAAAAAATCCAGAAAATTTAGTTTTTAAAAATATTAAAGTGAAAAAAGTAAATCATTTAATCAAATAATATTATTCTCCTTATTAAATTTAAAATAAAATATATATAATAATGTACCTGTGTGTAAATGAATGAATAAAAGCCTTTAAGTTTTACAGCAGACTTTCAATTAATAAAATAAATATTTTTGTGCCTGCACAAAATAACGTTTATCTATGTGACAAAGATTCTCTACATTTAAAAAGTATTTAATGAGAAAAATAACGGACAGAGAGCCGATTAAAGAGAAAATCTCCGATGGAAGCGTGGTAGGTGTTTAACTCCGGCCACGCAGACAACAGATTGCTTCAGTATTGACTTGCTCTAAACTCGTCTGATGGATGCTTAGCAGTTTTTCAACAGTTGTTGAAGAAACTTGCAAACAAGATTAGGCCAAATAAAGAACGTCACCTCATCAAAAAGTTAAACTGGTATCAAGCGCTCATTGCAAGCAGATTTGCCTCGTGGGACCTGTCCCCTACCAGCTGTTGCATGTTAACTGAATCCAATTGTCACACACTCACACTTATTACATTAATGGAGTCACTAATCCCACGGTAAGCCTTTGTAACTGTTCAATCAGCCACATTATGTGATTTTCAGCCAATTATATGAGTTAAACATTGAGTATTAATTAGGTCCTGATTCTTTAGCTTTACTCACATCTTTAAGTCCGTTCAGTTTAAATGCTCAACACCGCATTTTTATTTGTTTATTTTATTTTTAAAAATGAACAAATAATAAAAAAGATTATTCTTGTTCCTTTAAAACAACTGAACGTGACTTTACATCCACTACATGCCAAAGTCCATTCATGTTCTACTGCTCGCCATCTCTGTAGCACCTTATGGTGACACAGAGGTTTAAATCCATTTTTCACAAACACGCATAATGGCATGAAGTTATTTATTCCCCTATTTTATTTATTTTTTCCATTAAAAGCAGTATTGTGTGCTTTTTTGTGTAATCAGCCTGCAAAAGAAATGAATAAATACTTTATTTTGAACATCTTGAGACAGAAAATAACCACTGAATGAATGAATGCAGCAAAGAAAAGAAAAACTAAACCAAACAAAGACAGAAATAATGCTCAACATGCTTTTTTACTCCTACCCCTTCCCCACTATCAATAAACTACAAGCACTCGGAGGGCACAGACCTCCGCCAAGCCATTGTCTTTTTATTTTTATTTTTATTTTAATTAAATTTTTTTTTTTTTGCCAATGATTATGGTAATTTTACAGCTAGAAGCTCCAATGGCAAAATTATCCCCATCTCTCCACAGAATCCTTTAAATCCTAGATCCAGGCAGTGATCTGGATCACGCCCAAAATCCAATCACTTGTTCCTTTATTCCATTTCTGAGATTTCCTGAAAATTTAATCAGAATCCATTACTGACTAACAGGCAGACAAACCAACGCCAGCGAATACATGAGCTCCGCCTTGGTGGATAATCATAACTACATTTGGCCATATATTTCCATTACATTCAAACCCAGTAAACTACCCACAATCTGTACAAATGTACATATAGAGAATGTGCATGTGTTGTCACTCGGCAAAAGAAACAGCAGTAAAAATATGAGCAGCCTAAGTATATCTATTTATTACAAGAACAATGAAATACTTTTTTTTTTTTTTTTTACTGGATCTGATGGCAGATCTACGCTGAAACCAGTGAAACCAGTAAACTGTCCTGAATGTGTGACAGAACCAGACTGGGACTGATGTTAACCAGAGAACAACAACCCTCCCGGCCTGGTGGAGGAACGTCATGTTCTCATCTGTAAACTGCCCTTTATATCCAGCCCACGCTCAGCCACAAGACCATCAGCTGGAGACGTTCCTGAACACATCCACCATTCTCTGGGACGTGTCCACTGGTCTCTGGAACACGTCCACCGGTCTCTGGAACATGTCCACTATTTTCAGGGACACGTCCACCATTCTCTGGGACACATCCACCGGTCTCTGGGACGTGTCCACTGGTCTCTGGGACTTGTCTATCACTACTCTGCCTCAAAGATGTAAATGGATGAAAAGGATGAAAACAATGACATAAAATACTCGTCATAAATTCTGAGTAAGACGGAGATTAAAAAGACGAGAGTCACTGCTGTAAACAGACCCAAAATGTCGAATACTCCCACAAGTCTGTGCGGTGATGATGTTGCTGTGCACGTTATGCATGCACATGCATAAAGTAAATGAAGGATGATAAGTGCAATATTCGGTGATAATACCAATCAAAGTCCCTTCTTTTCTTCTTATCTTGCAAAAACTGTATTCCTGACCCCCTTTTAAAACGTGATCATGTTTGGACGTTGCCTTAGATGCTCACTGAGTCTGTTCTACAGCTTCACTCCACAAACTAAGACACAAACCTTTTCAAGGTCGTCTAGACCCAGAGATGTTTTCCACTTAAATCCAACCCCCTCCCTTTAAACGACAAAGCTTTTGAAAAATAAACGAGTAAACAAAGTGATAAATTAAATAGTATTGAGCTCTGGGCTCAATCATCATTCCTCAAGTGTTTCGGGCCATTCTTCTAGAATATGACCATCCCAGTCCACAATCTGGAAGACGGAAATTTCCAGCCATCGTTCCCTCAGTTTGGACCACTTCCCAGTCCCTGCTGATATTTAACAAAAACACATTCCACATCATGATGCTGTCACCGCCATGCTTCACTGTGAAGAAGCTCTTTTAAGGCAAATGTGTAGAATCCCATCTTATTTACAGGTTTCATAACAAACAAGTTAAATATATGATTTTACTTTCCAATTTGGACTTTTTTGTTTATAAAAAAAATCTACTTAAAAGTTCCAGGAGTAGTACTGAGACAGAGCAATATTTTTATAAGCTGCAGTAATATGTGAGTAACCTTTTATTAATTATAACTTCTACCATGAACATCATCAGATGTTTGTCTTAAACTAAGAGCTGTTGTGAGTCTTTGTGCTTAGTTCAACCACTGAAACACGTTTCAGGTTTACAGGTGGAAATGAAGGTTAGCAACATGGCTAATTAGAATCAGAGTCTCAAATCTGAACCAATTACTGTTTTCACGGTCTACCCATGTGTGTTTGCACATGTTAGGAGAGCACTGACATGCATGTTCATGTGGTTTCCTGTTTCTCTGCAACAACAAGAACCCTGTAGATGAATTCTGGTCTGTCAGGTGGGGTAGCCTCCTGCAACCTGCTCCTGAAAGAGCAGGAATATTTAACAGATAAACAGAAGGAAATATTTCTGTTGGCATGACGAAGTTGTTTCTGAATTAAATAATGCAATGCATAATTACTATTATTTATAGTCGTTACAGTGAGCAACCATGTTCTTTTGCTGGAGCTGAAGAAGCCTCTGACTGAAGGTGCTCTGTTGTTAAACCATTTTAGATGGTGGGCAGTGTTATGTGTAAATCCTGATTTAAAAAGCTGCTGATGTTGAGTCATTTTTTGCAGCTTTTCACTTGTGAGAAAATTCGTATTATCAGCTTTGATTTGCACCAAAGAATTAGATTTTTTTTTTTTTAATTGGGGTTCACCTTATCTTTTAAAGTTCATTTACTAGTTTTAGTCTCAGCAAGCAATTGTGTCAATTACCGCAGTAATTACATGTTAACCCTGTTTTCTGCAGTAACACTGCAGCACGCTTTCACACATGAGCTGATTATGGTGGATAATATAGTTTAATTGGTGAACAAGCCTGGAGGCGGTTTTAAGCTTCATTAAGGGCTGATAAACCATCATGTAACAGAAGTGTCAGGCTCATCTTTGGCTTATTTCGTAGCAGATGCATGTTGTTCTGAATGCAAATGCACTGCAGTTGTGAATGTAATTTTGTGCTTTGCAACTAATGAGATTTAAAGAGCCAACTTCTAATAATCTGACATTATTGCCCCAAAAACTGTGGAAGACGTGTATGACACATGATGAATCATTTCATATCTGAAGACGTAATCGCTTTGTCTGGCTTTTTGTCTTGAGGTTTTATCTGCTTTACGAAATTATCAGCACTTATGATAAATACGTAAAAAATATAAAAGATTCTTTTTGGAGTGTTTGTTTTTTTCTAATCCATCCACTGTTAGTCAGGGAACTGTCAATCTATGGAAACAAAAATGATCACCTCTTCTTTGCACAAAGACTTTACGGCGAGGGTGCAGATCGTTCAGTTAAGTCCGAGCAGCAGGGATTTTAAAGCACACGCATCTTCGCCTACATTCTGCCGCGCATTCACATCTTCATGAGCCGTGTCCCAACAGGACGTTCAGTAAATCTGAAAATAAAGTCAGACCTTAGCCAAAATGAAGTGTTTCCTTTAATAAAAAGTCTAGATCAGTTGAGAGTTTATAGAAGAACTAAATATAATTTATAGTTTAGACCTGAAAATAGACAACAGCTAAAAATATCTATCTGCTCCACTAGTGAGAATTTATCACCATTTTTATTAAAAACAAAACTACTCGAACTTTTCTGTCATTTCCAGATAATTTTAACTAAATTTGTCAAGACGTTTTGCCTCCAAATTTAAGATATATCTTTCCTGTAAAATTACATTGGAGTTTTTTTTTATTTATATAATCTCAACAATTTTACAGTCTGAAGTTTTTGCCTTCAGTTACTCAGAAGCAGGTCATCACCATAAGGCTTATCCCCTCATTATTGATGGAAGCCTGATCAATATGGCTGAGTATAGCTTGTGTCACGGTCAATAAGTTTATTATCTGAAACAGATCTCGCAGTGCCTCTTAGTGTGTGGCCAGTGTGTTTTACATTGTGAGGAAAACAAAGTTAACAGCAAAACACATCCAGGAAGCAGGTGGTTTTTATATTACAGCTAAATATTACAAGTAAAAAATGCATTTAAAAAGTGTTATAGGATCAATTTCTCCATCACTGTAGTAGTTTAAAACATATCACCAGCAAAAATATTAAAAAAGGAATCCTTGCTTGGACTTTACATGGCGCTCTGGCATTAACTAGATGGTTGGCAGGAATAATTACATGGCACGGACTTAAGGAGGGCTGTTTGTGGATTCTGTTTAAAATATCCAACTGATAAGCGATGGCTTGTTACACAAAGTTTAGAGGTTTAGGGGAGATATCTGGGCTAAAAGAACTGCTCATTCTTACTCTCTTGGTGAAATGTTTTACCTCTTTATGTTTATTTGGAGCTTGGTTTTGGACTCTTTGGAGCTGATTCTATTCTCTGTGGACATAATATGATGGTACTTCCTGTAGGTGCCACACCAGAAGGTGTTAATCTGTCAGATTGCCAGTGGAAGTGGCCCATCTAGGATTTGTGGAATGTCAGATTAGAGCTCTGCGTCGTCATAAATCTCTGCTTGCCAATTCGACCGGGTGGTGGCGGGTGGGGCGGTGGCAAGGTGTCGTCTGTGGATTTGCTGGATAAAGCGTTTGTGCTGGTACTTGACTCAACTTCGTGAAGTTGTTTCCAGACCTGGACCAGTTACTGCTTTGATACTTCATATTACATCCAGATCCAGCTGAGATTTTTAGATTTTAAGATCTGAGCCCAGTTTTTTTTATGGTGCTCTGTTGCGGCTCCTCGTGATGAACTTCTGCATACAAGACATGTACGAGATGCCTCACGCTGGAGTCGGAGGCTACCCTGTGCAGAGCGGAGGGGAACATTGTATGTACCCGGGTGAGGGGCCCGGTTACGGACACTATGAGCCCCAACCGTTGCACCATCCGCCCTGCATGGAGCAGGCTTGGGCGCCCAGCCAGCACTACTCGTGCGCCTATGCTGCCGGTCCTTCATCATACAAGAACGAGTACTGCAACATGGAGGTCCCTCTTAGCCACTTCCACCATCAGCCCGAGTATTACTCAGAGATCAAACCGGAATTTTCACATCTTCAGTGGATGCAGGGTGCCCACAGGAAAGGTATGGCATCTGGCTTATGATTATTTGGTTACCATGGTTACTGGAGAATGCAATTGCTTCAATTGAAATAGCTTCCACTGTTCTGGGGCAGAATGTGAGGAATAATTTCCTGTGCATGTTTTCTGGCCACATCCAATGAGTCCTGATGAATCGTCTCCATGTGAGGCGACTCCTGTTCGATCAATCAATCACTGATGTCTGGCTTTATCAAATTAAGTCTGAGAAGCGTGATGCAACGACTTAAGGCCTCATGTGGTGTCAGGTCTGACGAGGACTTTAGAGTGTTTGACTGCGGCAGGGGTCGGCTGCGTATTGATTAGCTGTTAAGCAACAGAAGGTTGATGTAAACATTTTTTTTTTCCCCGAGAAAACCTCAAGAAAAGATATTGATCAGTTCTTGCACCTCCAATTTTGGAGATTGCAGGAGCTCAAAATACTGATCTCATTAAGGCCAACAGCAAAGACTCTGAAAGACCGCTCTGTTTGTGGAAGCTGGTACTTCTGGTATTGCTAGTACTGGTGTATATATATATATATATATATATATATATATATATATATATATATATATATATATATAAGTAATTAGACTATAAAAGGTTGGCTATATGATCCTTTTATTAAAAAAATGTACTTATTAAAATGGATTGTCCTATTATCCTAATATAGTATAATATTGTGACATATTAAAAAATATTCTTTATGTATGTGTGTATCTATACGTATGTATGTACACACATATATGTGTGTCTGTATGTGTTATACACTTATATTTATATAAACATGACAAATTATCCTAAAAAAAAAATTTCTTAAAACTGAATTTCTCAATTTCAAATGAAAAATGAAAAAAAATATAAACATAATTTTAAGGAAAAAATATCTATTAATGTTTCAAATGAAAAAATAATTAGGATCATATCTTATAACAGCTCATTTTAAGACGCTGCTACATTAACTGTCTGAAAATTTGTGTCAATCATATACTGAAACTTTGTTTTTATAAAAACTGATATTACCATGTGTTTTTCTCTCCAGGTTATGTTCCGAGTTATCTAGACAAGGACGAGCTATGTGTGGTGTGCGGGGACAAAGCCACCGGCTATCACTATCGCTGCATCACCTGCGAAGGTTGCAAGGTAACAGGAGTGTTTTACAGCAGCCTCCTTCTGTTTCCCATCCTGTGAGCAGCACTGACTGCGTTACCGTCTGCTGTGCAGGGATTCTTCAGACGTACAATCCAGAAAAACCTCAACCCAACCTACGCTTGTAAGTATGAGGGCAAGTGTGCTATCGACAAAGTGACCAGAAACCAGTGCCAAGAATGTCGCTTCAAGAAGTGCATTGCAGTGGGAATGGCAACAGACTGTAAGTGCACACAGAATCCCTCCACGAAGTTTAAACTTAATATCTCTGTTATTCTTTCTTATTATTCTATTATTTAAACGTACCGTATAAGTTATTTCTTTCATTTTGAAGATAATCAACAGCCTCTTTGATCTGTCAGTAATTTCAAGAAATAAGAATTTGTATTAACTGCTGTTTGCTTAGCAGATGTTTCAGAAAAGTTTATTTTTTTCACTCTGATTCTTTTCTAACTGTCTGACCACTAATTTGAGTCCAGAGCAGACAGATCGGACCCATTTAATTACATTACTTCAGGACAAAACTGAACCTTGCCGACAGTCGGTCGCCCCCCTCCCTGCTCTCTTCCTCGCATCACCTCCCTTTTCTTCCCTTTCGTGCCGCCTCTCCCCTTTTTCGCTCCAGTGGTGTTGGACGACAGCAAGCGGCTGGCCAAGCGGAAGCTGATCGAGGAGAACCGGGAGCGCCGGCGTCGGGAGGAGCTACAGAAGACGGTGTGGGACCGACCGGAGCCCACCCAGGAGGAGTGGGACCTCATCCGTATGGTGACGGAAGCCCACATGGCCACCAACGCCCAGGGCAACCACTGGAAGCAGAAACGAAAATTCCTGGTGAGATATCCTTCTCCTCCCTCCATCCCTCCGGCCTCACCACAGCCTGTATCAATTACCCGCCTTACCCCCCCCCCCGATCCCATGCGTCTCTCCCTCCTCCCCACCCCCTTCCAACCTCCCCCCGTCCACCACAACCGCTGTTCCACTGCTCCCTGTGTTAATACGTACATGTGTTTTTGTTTTGTATCTCCTTGTAGAGTGAGGAGAATTAGCTGGACGATGGAGAAAAGTGTTCCTCAGCGCAGCAGCACTAATTTAAATGGAACATCTTATTCTTGTTTTATCTCCACAATGATCCTTAACTGCTGTTACTAATAACCTCACTTTTATCTGCTTTCATTTTTTCTCTTTCAGTTTCTCTCTTTTGATTTCACATCTCACCCTTGTTTCAACTAATTTAAGCCTTTTTTTCTGTTCAGTCTAATCACTCTATTCAGATTAAAAGCTGTAAACTTTGTTTTTGAGTTTCTATGGCAGGATTTGAAAAAAAACATATTTTAACCCATTATTGATCATTACTGGTAATATTAAAACCAGTTCCAACAGTAGTTGGAGATTTTTTTTTTCTATTTAACAGCACAGCTGCAACTCTTTAGATCCAGTTTTAAAAAAGAAAATCTAATTTAAATTTCAACATTTGAATAGTTTTTTTTTTAAGTTTTTTAAATCTCACCATAGAAACTTGTAAATTGCTGTCGCTTGTTTTCTGCTTGCACTCTTTCATCTGTCTTCAGTTAAACTTGTTTTCCTTTTAGTTGACTTGACGCAGGTTCTTCATTGAAACTTCACGATTCCTGTTGATTATCCAACAGGTCGAGGAAACAATGCTTCTTAATGAAATAACATTTAATTTATTCTATACTTCTGACCAGAGTGCAGCGGGGGTGAAGGAGACAAAGGTAAGATGCCCTAGGAAAGGAAGTGTTGCTTGTCTCGAAAGTTGCACCTGTGTCCGTGGTTTCATAAACACGCAGTTGTTTACATGTAAAATGCACCTGATAAACAGGCTTGTAGTGATGTGACCTCATTTCCATCTCAAGCCTCCAGTCACATGTTTTCACTACTAATTCTTAAGGCTGCTCATATAAAGGAAAATATATATATATATATATATATATATATATATATATATATATATATATATATATATATATATATATTTTTTAGTAAATGTCCTTGATTCAAACTCTGAGATGGTCCCAGTAATAATTTTCCCTAATTTTTCTTTCAGCCTGAGGAGTTTGGTCAAGCGTCCATGGTCAATGCACCTGAAGGAAACAAAGTGGACATAGAAGCCTTCAGTCAGTTTACAAAAATTATCACCCCTGCCATAACCCGAGTGGTGGACTTTGCCAAAAAACTGCCTATGTTCTGTGAGGTGAGAACATCTCAGTAGAACCAACAGAAATTAAATACATGCAACTGTATTTGTTACAATGACAATTTGAATTTAAAATACAATGTTTAAATATGAATATATTATAATTAAAAATAACTATCCAATACACAAATTATTAAATATGTTGTTTTCCACAACTAGTTTTAAATGCATTATGACAAAATTGTAAATGTTCAGTTTTTGTTAAAAGATTAGAATTTTTGTAAATTAAATTTTTTAATTTTGTTGCACTTTTGTTGCAATAACAATAAAGTTCTAATCTATTCTCAATCTTTAATATAAAATGTCCCTTTATGTTAACCCCAAAGTTTTTCAGAAAACAGTCAGTTATTAAAACTTGTCAAAAAAAAAGCTTTTAAAGGCTAAACTCAATTAAACTAAATTAAATCGCAAAACAGTCTGTACAATGGTAAAACTTCATATAGCTTTTTTTTAAAAATGGATAAGATAAAATAAGATAAGACAAAACTTTATTGATCCCTCAATGGGTAAATTTACATGCCACAGCAGCAGACGATAAGACACACAAAGACTTAGGAAATATAAAGGAAATATTTAGGAAATATATTAGAAATATAAAAATCAAATTCACAACATTAGGTATTTTTTACAGGTCAAAATTTTAAACTTTTCATATTAATGCAGAAGATTAAAAACTGTAAATATTTTCATATGTCTGTATTTTACATACAATTCAAAATAAAAATATATTGAAGACTAATATAAAAAAAATATATCTTAAATAAATAAGCCGTTAGCTTTTACTAAAATATAAAAAAATAAGCTTTTCAATTTTATTTCACTTAAATCTGTATTTCTTATTTATTTAGAATTTATAAATAAATTTACAATATATTTAAATTTATTATTTATTTATAAATGTAAAAATATGCATCTGTACAACAGCTAAATTAGCCATATTGGCTCGGACGTAGGCGAACCTTGAACAATGCTGTTCTTCTTTTATGCAGCTGCCTTGTGAAGACCAGATCATCCTGTTGAAAGGCTGTTGCATGGAGATCATGTCTCTAAGAGCAGCTGTTCGCTACGATCCAGAGAGCGAGACCCTCACGCTCAACGGGGAAATGGCAGTCACGCGGGATCAGCTTAAAAATGGAGGCCTGGGTGTCGTCTCAGACGCCATCTTTGACCTGGGTGTGTCACTATCCTCCTTTGACCTGGATGACTCCGAAGTGGCTCTTCTACAGGCCGTCATCCTGCTGTCATCCGGTAAGCACCACATTCGTGCTCCTGAGCTGATTACAGAGCGGAAGGTTTGTTCTGGGGCCTGTATTTCCTTATTTTAGCCCAACGTTACTTGTTATAGAACTGCTAGCTGCTTATGCTGCTAGGTTAACAGTTAACTTTTTTTTGTTTTGAAGCTGGTGAGTACAGCATATTTTAGAGCACAGTAAGCTTCTTCAGATTTCATATGGCCAGTGAATTACCTTGTACACAACAAGCAGGGTCCATTAATGAAGCTCGGAGGTCCTACTGTCTCCAAGGCAGCTTTCTTCCTGAAGTGCTGCTTTGTTCTTGCACAGATTGTGTGAATACTTGCTTTTGTCAAGAAATCCATATCAAACTGCAGTTTAATCAATAAATCACCATAATCATTGTGAGGAGCTTTGTCCAGCTAGCTTGGGTTTGGCTGCACGGCCACATCTCAGTGTGACACACTGCAACTCACCGAAGATCAATACTGCTCTGCTGTGGTTCACACGCAAACATGAGGCCCGCTAACCTGACCTTCTGCTCCGTTCTCTGGCACACATACAGTAGCTACAAGGGTGTAAGGCTACATGTTCATTAGAATTTTTTTTATTGAAAAGTCTGATTTTTCTTGTTCCAGCATCTTTGAATGTGATTTTCTCACTTCCAATCCAATCCAATGTTCATAACCAGTCACTGGATTGAGATTTGTTGTAAACAAATGCTGGTGTGAAAAATAGTCCTTATAATAAATCTACTTTATTATTTTTAATTATTCTGTTTAATACATAGGCCCTATTTTCATAACTATTATTTCTACTTTTTGTAGCTACTCATTAGAAGGGCTGTATGTGTGTAGTTAGTTGAATGTGACATGTAAGACTTATTAGTCTAATATTTGACTGTAGCAGTGCTTTAGAATTATGTCTCAAATATATGTTTGCTTTTATTGATTTGAGAACAAATAGTTAACATCATTCTCTACAACACAGGCATTAAACTTTGACACAATTTTTTTAACAGAATGAAATGTATGGACAGCTGCAAAAATATATTATTCTGCATACCTATTATGAATTTATGCTATGCAGCAGAAAGCATTTTAGTATGTCAGAACTAAACAAGTTCTAGTTGTAACATACAAATATTTAAAACGATATGACTATGTTTACAATAAGAAAGCTATGTTTTTTTATTTATTTTATTTATTTATTTTTTTTAGTGCTGGGCAACAATTAAAATTTTTTAATCGCGATTAATCACATGACATGCTGTGATTAATTGCGATTAATCGCATCGTTACTCACAAAATGTCTCTTCCCTTTAAAAGAAGGCCTACAGCTATAAAAAGAAAATACAGTAAGTTTTGGTTTACAAACACGACATCAGGGGTCTCCAACCTGCGACTCTGGAGCCGCAAGTGTCTCTCTGGACCTTCAACGATGCCTCTAAATACGTGGCTAAAATTTTTTTTTAAATCTATCTTTCTTGTTATTAGGTTGGAAACCTGGGACTTTTTTTTTCTTTTACATAATTTTCCACAAATATCTACATCCCTTAGATGTCCTCTTATCCTCTTTTCATAAAGGTTTTATGTTTTTCTTTATTTTAAAACCTAAAAATGGAAATAAAAATGTGGTTCTTCAAAAATAACAAATATCCTATGGTGGCTCTTAATTAAAAATATATATTAAGTTTCCTTTTTGAAAAGTCTCATAACATCTGCGTCTCTAAAGTAGTTTTATTTAGCTGGCTGAGGGAAAAATGGCTCTTTGGATTGGAAAGGCTGCAGACCCCTGCACTAAACACATAAACAGGTTTAGCAGCAGTTTTATCTTTAAACACCAACAGTTAAAATATTTCTTCATATATATTTATAAAATCAAATATTTATGACAAAGAAGGATGAATTGTTCAGGATTTACTAACTAAAAGGTAAAAAGTCAGCAGGATGAATTTAAAGCTGTGAAGCTGCTTCCTTCTAAACACAGAAGGAACAATATGTGATGAATATCAGCATCAGGTGAACAGACAGAAAGCAGGATGAGAATCTCACAGCTTCTAGATGGTGAGGAGAGAGAAATATTCACTATATGCACAATAACTTCCATCCATGCACCTTCACTGCTTCATTATCCAGATTTCTGGCCTATAAATTCTCTAACCTTTCATTCTTAGCTTGACTGCACCCTCAGCCTCAGCTACCAGGAGTTAAGGGGTTAACATCTCATTTCCCAGTGAAGCATCAGGTCTGTAGATGTAAATATAAACATGTGTGGTGTCCACAGAAAGTCCAGATTCTCAGCTAACAGCTCAGCAAAACCATTTCTATCACCAAACACAGTTAACACAACAAACAATTTAAAGAGCAGCTGCACAAAGTCCAAAACATATGTAAACACAGATGATGTCTCCCCGTGTCCACCCCACGGCATGAACACGAATAAACGACTCCTCTACTGAAAGCTCACATCTTCCATAGCTGAAAGTTTTATCTCACTATGACCAAGATTTACCGAACCAGAGGCAGAAGAAGACCCGATTTATGCTTCACGTTTGTAAAAGTCAGAAAGCATGTCTCACCTTTGTTGTCTTGCATAAATTAAAACCGCATTTATTAAAAAAGTAATAATAAATAAAAAGTTTCCCGTCCAAAAATCACGATGTTCTGTCCATCTGCATGCATTTTGACAACGAGAAACGTCGTTTCTTTTTTTTATTCTTAAGTTCCAGACAGAAAACGTGTCTTCATTTTAATAAACCCGCTCTCTCCTGATTACATCAGACGCACCGCTGCAGCAGGGAAGAGAGACATGGACGCCATGTTTCTGTCATCAAAGCCAGCTGACAGAAAAAAAAAATAAATAATTAACACGCGATTAAAAATATTAACGGCGTTTATTAAGCATTGCGTTAACACGGGATTAAGGTGTTAATGCGCCCAGCACAATTTTTTTTTTTTTTTTTTTTTTTGTTTACACATTTTGCTGACAAGTTCTCAAATCCTGTGGCTATTGTTTGAGGTCTCTCAACTAGTGAGAAAATCTCAATAACATGCTGCAAACTGGAACAGTATACAGTTAGCATTCATTTGGATGAACTAAGTTTGCTAATGCTGTTTGATGCTATTGCAGCATATGCTAATGCTACCTAAAATTTATTAGCATTTATGTGGATGAGCTAACTGTAATTTAGCAAATCCTAATTAAAGCTAGCCAGTGGATGTGAAGCAGATAGTGTGTTAATGCTACCTAGCGTTGATTGGTGAACATGGTAAATGAAAAAGTTTCCGTTCTTGAACCACAAATAAAATGGCTGACTCATTATAATGTGGACTACATAGTGAACAGGAACGGTGAACTGTTTTCTTTATAATAGAAACTGCTGCTGCTGCTGTTTCTTTAGTTTTAAAATCTAAATCTTTCATTCATTCGGATGTGCTAACTTAAAGCTAGTTAATGCTAACCAGCCATTATAAAGTTGACATATTGTGCTGTTGCTACATGGCTTTAACAGACATTTATTTGGATATGTTAACTGTAAGTTAGTTATTGCTAGCTAATGCTAGCCAGCAGCTATGAAGCTGTCATAGTGTGCTCTTGCTACCTAGCATTAGCTGTTATTCATGTGGATGAGTTAACATTAAGTCGGTTGATGTTATCTGTTACAACCCAGCTTAGGGGTATGATGGGTGTAACAAAAGAAATGTGAATAGAGCAGATGGAAGTATATGAACAAGCTTTTTTTATTGTTGCACATCTACAAGGGTGGTAAACAGCCAGTGTTGGGGTTAGTGGGACCGCTTAAAGAAAATCCAGAATTTCAACCGCTGAAGCTCAAATGCTTAACTTAAAGTCCAGCCAGATAAACCAAACTCCAGAATGTTCAAAAGGGAAAACCAAAAGATTGGTGTACTAAACAAAAAAATAGTATAAGAAAGATGTAAAACAAAAAGGTGCTTAAACTAAACTAGCCCAATACATTTTATCTGAAAAAAGTGAAAATTAACTAAAAGTGAAAATTAACTAAAAGGTTATCTAAAACGAAGAACACACAGAGCAGCCAAAAGAGCTGTCGTATCGCCAAAACAAACTGGGTTCTTTGCAGCAATCTGCTGGGGCAGCGGCATCAGAACCAGAGACTTGAAAAGAATTAACAAACTGATCAAGAAAGCTGGTTCTGTGCTTGGAGTAACTCTGGAGCCGCTGGAGTTGATCATCAAAAAAAGAATTCTGTACAAGCTGACGAAGATAATGGAAGATCCTTCACACCCTCTACACAACGCCGTGACGAAACAACAGAGTGTGTTCAGTGGGAGGCTTGTTCAAGTCCGATGCAAGACAGACAGATACAGAAGATCCTTCCTTCCAGCAGCTATCAGGCTGAAGAACAAAGCCCTTAATTAATTAATGTGATTGTTTTTAAAAAAAAAAAAAAAAAAAAAAAAATTACTACTACTACAATATTGAATTTCCCTTTGGGATTAATAAAGTATTTTTCATTTCATTCATTTCATTTCATAACTCGGCAAAACCAAACACAAAACGAGTAGTTTTACCACTACCGAAATCCCTAAGGATTACAAAGGCCAAAGTTACCACCACCAAGACACAGCAAAACACAAGTCACAAAGTCTGACAAGCCGAGGGTGAAACCATTTGTGTCACACAGTTTCTCCCCCTTGACTAAGCACACACAGAAGTCTTTTATTTCCGGGGTGCAGGGATTGGAGGGGCGGTGACCAATCAGAAGGAAGGAGCCGAAGGTGTGTCTTGGATAGCCACTCTGAACAGACAACTGCCAGCTGACATTTGCATGTAGAATAGGCCTCAGGTGTCATCAATGAGTGGCAGCCATAACATTAGCTAATACTAGCCAGCAGCTATGAAGCTGACATAATGTGCTATTAATACCTAGCATTAACTAGTATTCATTTAATGAGCTAACTTAAAGTTGGTGCTAGTTAATGCTAAGTAATATTAGCGCGCTGTCAGCTTCATAGCTGCTCGCTCCAGGCCGCAATGCATCATAGGCTCTTTTGGTTTACCAGGTAACGTTTGTAGTTGTAACTTAATGGTGGTAAGTGGTGATTATGGTAAAGAAACAGTTTTCACTCTTCCTCTGGCCTGTGATCTTTTGATTTCATAACTTAACTCTGATATGAAGTCGTGACAGCCTGTGGGTTTCCTTAAACTGAGTTGATATCATTGCTGTAAGAAAATAAATCGGGCAAAGTTATGTCTCATGTATCTGTAACATTTCTGCCGTCTTTCTCGGTTCAGATCGTCCAGGCCTGAGTTGCATGGAGCGAATTGAGCGCTGCCAAGAGGAGTTCCTCCTGGCCTTTGAACATTACATCAACTACCGCAAACACAAAGTGGCGCATTTCTGGCCCAAGCTGCTAATGAAGGTGACGGACCTGCGGATGATCGGCGCCTGCCACGCCAGCCGATTCCTCCATATGAAAGTGGAGTGTCCCACTGAGCTGTTCCCTCCTCTCTTCCTGGAGGTCTTCGAAGACTGATCAGTGGATTTCAGTGTATGTGTGTCTGTGTGCATGTATGTGTGTGTCAAAGCCTGGGCACCCTGGTGGTCCCAGGGGTGGAACCAGCCGAAGGCCCATCTCAATGAACTTTCTAATAGCACTACTGAGTGTCACTTCATTCCATAGTTTAGGAGTAGCTCTCTGGTCTAGTTTGGGATGGATCACATTGCGGGTACATGTGAATAGCCTCTTTTGTTTGTTTTTCTTTTTTGTTTCCAGGTTTGTTTTTATTATGTTCACCTCGGATTTTGCTCTAGTTTTTTGTTGTTGTTAATGATTGTACAGTTGACATACTGTAATTGTGATCTCATCTAATTTGTTCATTCATGCAAATGTTGTGTTTTCCTTCCTTTACGTAAAAAAAAAAACTCCCTCACTTCTCTCATTAACAAAATACAACTTTGTGAACGATATGTTAGCTTTTCCCCAATTGTTGGACTGCTGGTTAATGCCTGGTGAGCTAACCTTCCTCACCATCACACTGTGATCTGACTCATTAACAGCTGACAGACTTTCAGGGGTCTCTGTGTAGCCACTTCAAGCTGCGTTCAAAAGCTCTCGGAAAAATTAATTCAAGTCAAGGTCGAGCTCCAAGCAAAAGAAAAATTGTTAGTCTTACAGAAACTATTATTAAAGTTTCAGCTTAACTCTCCCCAATATTTACTTGTGTGGTATTTACACATGACATTGCTACGTGACTGCTAACTGCTAGCATTGCTAAATATTATACACAAACATTATCTGTTAAACTATGACAGATTCAGGCCAGGGCAGAAAAAAACACCCAGTTTTTCATATACAGAATTACAAGAAGCAAAAAAAGAAGAACAGTCTGAAAGACTTTAATCAAGTCTGGAAGATTAATTCTGCTTCCTAGAAGCTAGAGGTGGGTGGACCAAAATATTCACTCAGTAAATGTAAAGATAAGACAGCCAGATATGACCTTGATTTTTACATGCTGGACTAAGACGACACAGAGAAGCTGTAGGTTAATGATGGTGCTGGAGCCGTAGAAGGAACGCAGCAGTAGCCCTAAAGCGACCCTGCCAATCACCGATCAATGCCAGAGACAGGTCCGGATTGATTAGAAGCACATTACCTTACTGATGGCAGGAAAAGACAATCGTAAATCATCATATTTTGTGGAACAATTCCAGATGTTGTGCCAAAATCAAGTGTATGCCCTCTTTATGGTATCCGTGCTGGACCTTTTTTTATTATTGATATCAATATCTATAATATTTGATAGCCGATATAAAGTCTGATGCTGCATGTTTCACACACGGTGGTCCTGCTGACTCGTGTTTTAGTCCACATTAGCAGCTTTTAGCTCTACAACCAGTAACTAAGTGTTTGATCTCAACCATTCTGCTTTTTTTTTTTTTTCTTCTTCTGAAAACTGTTAGATGTTCACACGGTGACGTCATGGTGCTATGGTGGGTTGGGACAATGGTGGATTGAACTTTGTTATTTTTATGTTTAAATTACACCCCAACGCCCACTTAAAGCATGCCTGCATATACACTAACACGAGAACACACACACATAGAGACCATGTGACCACATATGTGGACCTGCACCTCGACCCGGGTGAGATCCCACCGCTGTCACCGACTGGTGGGTTTTTAAAGACCATTAATGTTGGCAGAATAATTGATCATCAGCATGGTACCTGAGGAAGCTGATGAGAATGTGAAAAAGTAGCGCTCTTCCTCATTTTAACTGGTTTTTTTTTTTTTTTTTTCATTGTTCTGAGAAGCCCCCTTGGTGGTGTTCTTCTTTGCAATGGAACAGACATTTGCTTTGTATATCTCGCTTTCTCAAGCTTCACACTACTCTTCAAAGCAGCTTATGGGTTTTCTTTTTTTTCCTCTCATTTCTGTGAAGTGATGCCTTTTTTATCAAAGCAATAGACTTGCTGCAGTGTTTGAAAGACCCGGACCTCTCTCTCACACACACACACACACCTCGCAAACTGTAAAGACTCAGTAAATGCACAGACAATCAGAGGGAGAGAGATGGGATGGGAAGGTAGGGGAGGTGATCTGCAGCCCCCACCGCCAACCCCCGTCCACATGCCGGGTTGGGCCATGCTGAGCCAGACTGACCATATTTACATGCTCCTCCCTGTTGTTTGCAGTCCTGCTGTGGTTAATGTCATATTTGCAAGAGCTGTAAAAGTGAGCCTCCCTGGTTTCATTAACACTTAAAATTCCAAGGCAGTTTTTGATATTTTTTGGTCTGCCTGTTTTTTAATATTTAAATGATGTAAAATGAATGTATGAATAGATGTAGCAGCATAAAGGTCGACCAGAAGAAGAAAGCAGAATTTATTACTAACAGAACTTTGTAGAAATAACACACAGATCAACAGTGACCAAACCTTTTCTCATCTCATCGTTCACTCAAGTCTTGGCTTTCAAGAGAAAAAATCTTGGCATTGAAACAAACACACAACAGAAACTATTTCCATGTTTCCACTTTTTCCTCATTTCCAGTTATTCCTGCTACTATTTACCTGCTATCCTCACTAAACCAACTCCAGCTCAGCTGCTTTGTGGCGCCACCGTGCATCAGAAACGTCTTCTTGGCTTTATTCCAGCCATAGAGGAGCATTATTTTTCTTCTTTTCACACACACATACAACTTTCTGCTCACTGGTTGATCTTTGGCTGCTCCTGATTGGACGTTACCGTCAATCTAAGCTCTCTGATTGGTGGAAAGTCTGACAGGAAGTGGCTTCATCATCATGTCCAGGTCTAAATAGAGGTCTCTTAGCAACATAGTAGTGATGGTGATGTTTTTATGATGAAATGTGATAAATAATGCTGTTATCATGGATCATTGTGGATTTACCAGATAGAGTCTCTGAATAAAACTACATTTAGTGGCTGAATTGTAAACCTCTGGACGGGATAGAAATGCTTGGAAAACTTCCGTAGATCACCTAAAGGGTAGCTATCCATCACAGTTTACCACACAGAGCTACACACCACCGCTCCTGAGACACTGAGTGATATGAGTGACAGCGCTTGGTGGGGCGCTGGAGATCTAGTGGAGTTTTATGTGTTAATGAGCCAGTCATCAGTCCTGAACTGTTAGAAAAGATCGAAAAAAATTTTCAGTGGTTAAATCCAGCTTTGTTTCTGATTTGTTAATCAATCGATCAAAGATTGTGCATCAGAAAGTCTAATAATTTTGGCCGTTAGTTACAACCAGGGTCTGATAACAGATGTTAGACTTAATAACTTCCTCATAAAAATGACTCGTTTCAACTGAACAGATCCAGGAACTAAACTCAGAAACTAATTATGTGAGGCACATTTCAACTAAATAAAGCACCTGAAGTTTTAACATCCTTTATCAAGGAGCGAGACTTGTTTCCTCCTCTGGGTCTTTTTCATTCCCAAGAAGATCAAAGATTGAGAAAAAGCTTGTTTTTCAATCCAGGGCTGTAAATCACAGGTTTGATCACAATACAACAGTTTATCCATTCATTGGATAGCATTTCAATTTACCAAGTATTTTACAGCTTACTTTATCGTAGCTACAGATTTATATATCCACATTTTCCTCATGAAGTCAGACAATATGCTTGTTAGAACAAAGAAAATAGAACCAGTTTCACATGTTCTGATGAACATCTTACAAGTTTTTACTGTATCCATGTTTAATCCATGCTTTTAATATTGATTACTGATTATTCAATCGATGCTGATTAATGTACTCTTACACCCCCATTATCAACCTCCTCATAAAACATCAAATGGCTCTTTTAAACCAAACAGATCCAGGAACTAAATAAGGAAAAAAAAATCACCTGGATCTTATGCATCTCCAACAAACTCTAAAGCTGAGAATAGACTTTTGTTTTTGGGTTTTTTTTTTTTACTTGTTGTTTGTTTTTTTTAGTTTTTTCCTTTTTTTTTTTTTTTTTCTTTCTAATTTTGCACCCGTATAGATAACTGGAATTTTTGTGGAGTTGTTCACATACTTTCCCGTGTGCTTACTTGAGGACTCCTCTAGAGGGCATCCAGTGTACTTAGATCAAACAGAACTTCTGAATCTTCAGGACAATGAGGTTAGTATTATGATTGTTTGTTTTGCTGAAGAAAAAAGAACAATTGCTGCTTTATAAACAGTATGATAGACCCCAAATCAAGCTCACAGTGGCCTCTAGCATCCACCTTTATATTGCATCTTGGGTAAACTTAGCATTAATTGAATGCCTGCACAACTTTAGACACAGACATTGGATATTTAAGGTAGTGATAATAAAGATGCTGGCACATCATTAGAAGCTGGTTTATTCTCGGTGTAGAGGACAGTCCAGTTCATGCCAGTAAAGTCAGTTAAAGTGTAAAACTCATCATAGCAAGCTGAAGAGACTGTTAAACCCAGAAGTGACTTAGTTCACAGTTTCTCGGGTTGTAGGTGTTTTTATTTGTGCCTTAGAACGTAACTGCTATAAAAGAGTTGGAGATAAATTTTATTTTAGCTTCTTTTTTGTTCACGTCTTTTATTTTATTATGGCCGGTGCTCCTCCTCCTTCATTCATCTCCGCTCACGGTGCTTGTGTGCAGGTTTTACAGACGGTACATTATAAGTTAACAGACCTGATGAGCTGTGTTGTGGGAAAAACGCAACATGACTGAGACAGAAAGGTGGAATTAGGCAGAAAGGTTGAGTTCTGCACGCCTCACCTGGATAATCTCAGAAGTACTTCATTTTTTACCAGGACCCCTAGTTCCTGTGGTGTAAATGAACAGGTTCATGTTATTATTCTTTTTGTTTGTTTGGGTTTTTTTTGTTTGTTTTGTTTTACTATTGTCATTTGTTTTTGTTTGAAATAAAGCAAAGGCCTGAGCAAAGAACCCAAAAAATGGTTCCTGGAAATGGTTCCTGTGGTTGAAATCCAGCTTCAGACTCTCTTTGGTGCAGGTTTGTGTTTGTTGCCATTGTGTTTGAAAATCAGTGAAGTTAACATATTAGCAAATTAAACTAAAGGAGGCTTTAGAAGTCTTGACATCCTCACATGCTGCTGTTGCATTCCTACAAAATCACACCTAAAAAGCACTTCTTACCTCCTTTGTAAACTTGAAAAGACTCAGTCTTGTCTCAGGAATTTGGCTGCATAACTTTGTAAAAACATGAATATTAAGATAAAATGTGAAGCCACGGTATGCCAGGAACAACTACTGAAAACTGTGTGCCGTAGCTGGTTGGACGTTTGTGCTTCAGCTCTGAGTGTCAGAAGGTGCTTTCAGACTACAGGAACCATTCAGTACAGCACAGCTTCAGTTTTAGGGACTTTTCAGCTCCTACCTCAGAGTACTTACTCTCCCAGCACAAGACAAACTGTTAGTAAAGTTCATGTTTGGTGTTCCTGTTGGCACTGTGAATGTAATCAGAATGAAATCTCTGAAAGGTATGTAGTTCATTGGGGAGCTCTACAGTCCCCAGTTACCCTCAGGGAGACCCTAGAACTGTTTAGGTACAAAAGGGCCTGTAGAGTACTGTTAAGTCCATAATTAAAGTCTGCCTCTGGAGCTGTTATTGGGCCACAGTCAGATGATAAGATCACATGCTTACAAGCTGCATTTATCATATTTTTGCTTGGTTTTACCACCACTGTTGAAAACCTAAAAGACGTGACAACTTAGATTAATTACAGTGTTAAAATTGCTAATTTGCAGGCTGAATTGTTGCACATAAGAAACATTCAGCAGAGATAAAGCTGAATCCCACCTCCTTAGAGTCAAATCATCCAGGGACTGTGCAGAAACAGGCCGTCCCACTCAAGAGCCGCTTCCTGCGTCCAAATCACGTTATTTTCCTCTCCACCTTCATGAGCCTAAAAGGCTTCAATGAAACGTGAAGATTAGTTCACATTCAGGCTTATTGTGTCTGCAAATATGTTGGATCCACTTTACACAAGTCACAGAGCTCTAACACCCAACTTTGACTGTGTGATGCTCGGTGGGCTTTTTCACTGCTAATGAGACTCATCCAATACAACAAACTACTGTAAATGTGGAGCTAAGAACCCCTGGAGCTGCAGACTTGGGTGATAACTGATAATAGCTGCCTGATTTCAAGTCTGTCTTTCCCAGTGGTTAAGAGACTTTTTCATTGCAACAGTAACAGACCGAAGTGTTTTTGGAGAGGAGATATTTGTAGATAGATGTTGTACCCAGATCTCTTCTTTGCAGCCAGCAAAGTAGCTATTAAAAAAAGTACATTTACATAACTTAGCTATTTCAATTTCATATCCACCAGCAAAAATATTCTCCACAGGTCATAAAATGGAGAATAGATCAACACAAAAATCAGCTCCATCCGACTAATAAACCTGAACTGACCCAAGCTTTGTTCTATGAAGCAGTTTGTGATAGCAGCCTGACCAAAGAAAGCGTTTAAACTAGAAAAGAACAGGACCTAAGCTGTGGAAAGACGTGTACAGCTCACCTGTACACAGGCGACCACCGATGAGGACCACCGAGTTAGTCCTCGTCATCATGTGTCTGACAACAGAGCAGATTCACATGATGATATCCGTATGCATGGTGTGTTTTAGTTAAAGGTGGTGCATGGGCAGCTGAAAATGTGGCATCACTACAGTTTACTCAACATCACGCTGACTTGCGTGATGCAATGACTCATTACTGTCATTGCACCAACAATAATGAATCTGTTATTAACACTATAAAAATGGTGCTTTCTGTTTAGTGTGTGAGGCTGAAGCGTGACTACAAACAGCAGGAATTATTCACACATTTTTTCCTCCTCTGGGGAGAAATTATAGACACGAACAGCCAAACAGGAAGTACCTTCATTAGCAATACCACTGATGGCCACTAGGTGCTGGCATCGACACAGGCTATGTTCAGATTGCAGGCTTTAATGCTCAGTAGCGTTTTTTGCTGAGATCCTTGTTTTTCACAATTGAACTCCATCAGACTCCAGTATGAACCATCTACGACCCTGAAGTGACCCACATTCAGAGAAGACATCACACGCAGCACGTTGTTTATGCCAGTAAATATGGATGCTGTACATGTTAGCATGTGCGTTTCAGTTTAGATACAGAGCTGACAAATTATAATGTAATATTGTTTTGTCGGTTGTTTACATTCAAGCTTGCCACGTCTCGCCTCCTTCAGTGTGATGTTTGTCTCATTTTAGTGACCTAAAAACGGGATAAAATGCATGCACGCTTTAACCCCGTTCCCACCTACGGGTCTGGCCACGACGGAACGGTTTGGTGCAGTTTGATTTGGTAAACCCTAAACTCTGTTGTGTTTCACCAGCCTTCTGTACCTTTACCTTGTAGGCGGGGTATGAGCTAGATAGTGACAGATGCGCCAGCTACATAATAGCATGACATAGCATGATTTATAATGAAGAACGTGACGGAAGCAAAGGAGGAAGATGGTGGACATCTAGCAGTTTGTCTTCTTTCTTCTTGTCATGTGGCTTTTAACAACAATAATCCACTGCATATTTAAACATGTAGCTGTTCCTGCTTTGTTCTTAATGTCGAGTCACACAGGAAGTGATGATTCTTTCGACCAATCAGCAGACTGCAGCGTGTCAAGCTCCACCTTTTAGGGCTGGATTGGTAAGATTGAGACCCCAATAAAAGGATCCCAGAAAAGTAGGACTGGCCATATCCAATAATCTGGCATGCTTCTCAATTTTTGCCTGTAGAAACAAAAAAGCTCGTCCCGACGTGGACCTGGACTAGACCTGGACCTGGACCCAGACCCAGACCCGTTGTTGATAACGGAGCTTTTGCAGGATCACATATGAAAGTAATTTGGATTTTCAATTTGAAAAAAAATGGATTTGTTCTCTGAAAAGAGACCAGCTCCACAAATAATTATTAGGCCTCAAAAACACACATTTCATTCCCAGGAAATTAGAAATCTTCCATCTTAATCCCAGACGTCTAACCTATCTATGACCAAATTCCTGTGACTGATTCCTGTAGATGCATCTTTTATTGGTGTATAACCCTGGCAGCCCACACCTAACTAGAAGTGATGTTTCATTTTACATATCAAGTCCTGTTTCTATTTTTCAGGTAGTATCTGTACAGAAAGACCAATAAGTAACACAGCTGTTGGTGCATGTGAATGTGGTCGGTCCTGGTTCAGAACATGTTTACTGTCCCTGAAGATGTCTCCGTTCGCTCCTCTCTCTCCCACAAGTTGTTACTCTTAAGGTTACTCAGTTACAAACCAATAACAAGACTTGCACCATAGAAAAGCTATTTTACAGTACAAAGGAAAAGGATGTATATTTTCAGATTGCAGATTGTTTTTTTACAGATGTTGGCATGATAGGAAAATTGTTTTTGCATAGTAATAATGAAAATAGCATCTTGCTCTCGAGTCCATTTCCACATCCCTAAATTTAAATATATATATTAAAAAAAAAGAAAGAAAAAAAACAGAGCAAGAGAAATCATAAAAACAAATGAGCATTAGTTTTTGATTTAAAATAAAAAAAACAGTTGCAGTGCTGGACAGCTTGACGTTTTAGGGACAGTGTCTCAGTCCCAGTACAACCAGCAGCAGATTTGTCTTCTTGTATGTTCGAGTCCTCTTGTTCAGCTCGTCTGTTGCACACTTACTGAAAACTGTCGCTCTGAGAAAAGCCGTGACAGTTAAATGTGGGTGTTTCTGTGTAGGTGAATCTGTGGCTGTAATCCATTTTACTGGAACTTATCAGAAATAGATTGTCCAGCGAACAGTGTTTTGACGTAAATCTGGACGACTTCCAGGGGAAATGCACATGATGGGTGATGATTGCAGCTAATGTGAAACTGTTCTTCATAATAAAGATGGTTTTGAGAGAATTTTTGTCCTTTTTATTTACAATTTGCATGTTTTAAATTAATTCATGATTATTATTATTATGGAATTTTTTTTGTCTGCTTCTTTTTGTCCCTAACTGCGCTCCGTACAGCCACTGTCCAACATTCACTATGCTCATTACATGACATGAATCATTGAATTACTTTGTTGTTCACGTCAACACGACTCTGCCAGCCTCAGCCTGCTGCACAAAGATCCATCAGCTGTTTCTCAGAAAGAGAGACTTTGTGCGGCGCTGTGATGATAACCGTCTGATTTTAAATGTGGATAAAGCCAGGGAGAGGGTTCTGGATCCCAGATTAGTGGGGAACCATAGTCCTGTGGTCATACATCATTAGACCATGTTGGAGAAAACCTTACAAATGCACAAGTAATAAAGAACTTCTTGATATATTTAATATGATTAACAGAGTAAGAATATAAATAGAATAAGTAGCACACTTAAGTAATTCCTTGATGAGTATCCCAATAAATTTATTTACAACCACTTCCTATGTGTATGTAGGTGTAGGTAGACACCTTGAGTTGGAAGGTCCATGTGGAGAGCTTGTGTCCTCATCTACAGCGTAGACTAAGAGTGTCAACAAGGAAATTACGTTTCGTTTTTATCAGGCAGTATTGGACAGCTTGGTTAGATAAGGGAGGTCAGCATTGCCACGTCAACCTGACTGCACAAATCAAGACTGGGCTCATCAGGCTGATACTGCTAGGAAGGTGATGGAGGATACCAGTCCCTTCACAGATCTATGAGCAGTATGTTTTAGGCAAGTTCAGAGGATAGCAACCAACCAATCACGTCCTACGTACAGAACACGAACCAACCAACCATCAGACAAAACAGAGTTAAAACCGCTGTAATAACTCATTAATCTACTTCAGTCAGACTTTTAAATAACACTTCCTGAGTCCAAACAGAATGTGGAATAGACTCATGGTGTTTAATGATGTTTATTTATTTTAATCTTTTTATTTGTATTTATGTATTTTGGGATGTGTGTAATATGTGTACGGGGTGTTTGCAGTGGGATAGTGGTGTGTACAAAAGGTATCGGGGGAGACCATGTGTGTAAAATGTGTATACAACTAGACCTATCATAGAAAGCATAAGATTGAAATTAGACAGTTTAAATAGTTAATTTAATATTTTACATTCGCTCTACACTAATGTTCCCTACAGAATCTTTAAATTAGAAACAGGATCTTCAGAAAACTTCAGGACTAAAAAATTCAGAAATGTGTTTATGGAAAACATTGCAGATTGATTTGTCACCAAAATAACACAAACAACATAAAAACGACAGTAATCATAATATATTCATTATTACTATTATTATTTCTGTCATTTATACAACCCCAGAAAGTTGGGCTATTATGTAAAGTGTAAAAACATCTCAGATGATGAAACTGAGACATTTTACCATGTGATGGAAAATATGAGCTGATAATGAATCTGATGCAGCAACACGTCTGGAAAAAGTTGAAACAGGAGAAACAAAAGGCTGGAAAAGTAACTGGTACAAACCAGAAGCCTTTTCATGACACAAACACGGCCTCTGTGTCTGTCAGTAGGAACCAAAAGAGCTTGCTACAGCGCTCTTTCCAGCAGGTGCCGCCCTGGGCGCACAAATACATGGCCTATGCTAAGAAACAGCTCTGCATCAAGCCATCTTTTATTCCCGGTAGAGTATAAACATCACATCAGATGATGAAATTGAGACATTTTACCATGTGATGGAAAATATGAGCTGATAATGAATCTGATAGCAGCAACACGTCTAGAAAAAGTAGTTCCACGGTGATGTTCGGCACGGTGTAAAAAGTAGTTCCAGGGTGATGTTCGGCACGGTGTAAAAAGTAGTTCCAGGGTGTTGTTCGGCACGGTGTAAAAAGTAGTTCCACGGTGATGTTCGGCACGGTGTAAAAAGTAGTTCCAGGGTGGTGTTCGGCACGGTGTAAAAAGTAGTTCCAGGGTGATGTTCGGCACGGTGTAAAAAGTAGTTCCAGGGTGGTGTTCGGCACGGTGTAAAAAGTAGTTCCAGGGTGATGTTTGGCACGGTGTAAAAAGTAGTTCCAGGGTGGTGTTCGGCACGGTGTAAAAAGTAGTTCCAGGGTGATGTTCAGCACGGTGTAAAAAGTAGTTCCAGGGTGATGTTCATGGTGTAAAAAGTAGTTCCAGTGTGATGTTCGGCACGGTGTAAAAAGTAGTTCCAGGGTGATGTTCGGCACGGTGTAAAAAGTAGTTCCAGGGTGGTGTTCGGCACGGTGTAAAAAGTAGTTCCAGGGTGATGTTCAGCACGGTGTAAAAAGTAGTTCCAGGGTGATGTTCATGGTGTAAAAAGTAGTTCCAGGGTGATGTTCGGCACGGTGTAAAAAGTAGTTCCAGGGTGATGTTCGGCATGGTGTAGCATCACCTCTTCTTCTAACAACTGTCTGGAAACATCTGGGAAGTAAGGAGTCCCATTCTGGTCTAATGCAGGATTCTAGTGTAACTGGATCCCCACAGCAGCATCAAGCCAGATGTTTCCATGCTATTTATATTTTATATTAATTTAAGAGATGGTACAGAGGGATGGGAGCTCATGTTTGTGCAGAATGGGGTAGGAGTGGGTGGGGTAGGAGGGTGGGGTACTTTGTTTGTGTGTGTGTGTGATTGTGTGTGAAACAGCCTATAATGAGGTTTGTGTTTTTACACTGCTGTTATATAATCCCGTGTGTGAAGGCTGTTGAAACATTTTTTTAAATGCATGAAATGTTTTTATTATGTAAAGCACTTTGTGTTGCTTCATGCATGAAAAGCACTTTATGAATAAAATCTGATTTGTAAAACTTGTAAAACATCAAGGAAACATGTGGAGCAGATAAAAACCCAACATACTGTCTGTAAACATGTAACTCTGATGAGTCAGACTGAGTTTAATCCAGGACGAGGAGGGTACACACATCTGTGGTTGCTATGGTTACTACCTGGCTAGGTCTCGTCACATTGCTGGAGTCATCCAAGCTGCTGGAAGCTGTGGATTCTTGGAGCGCGACGCCTAACACGTTTCTTTCTTCATGTCTTCATAGGAAGCCGAATGATAGTCCGATTGCTGTATCATGCTGAACAAATTTGCTTTGCCAAGGGGAGGCTTATGGGTATAAGGCTCCTCTTGATAATCTGATTCATTTATTTATTTATTTACTTAGAATTATTGAATCTATATAATCTTGCTGGACCTTACCTGAGGGGACAGAAAAAGAATGAAGACTGCAAAAAGAAGCAAAAGGGAAAGAAGAAAGAGGAGACAAAAACACCACAGACAAAAGGCAACGACCCTTCAATCACTAGACAACAAACTGCTACGCCTGTAGAGAAACACACCAGAGAATTTCCTGCAGCATTTACAGAAAAACAGAGCTGACAGTAATCAAGAGTTCCTGAATAATAACCAAACCAAGAAACATATCACAAACATATCACAACAACAATCGAAGTTCCAGATACACACTCACAGAAAATAAACAGAATATCTTGGCAGCCGCCGACCCCTGCACCCAGTCACAGGACCAGGCCCCCTAGACAGCCACCCAGCGTGGGCCAGCACCCACCCTACTGTTCCAGCCGCACACCCCGGAACCATGGTACCATTGACTACTCCCCCCATCCTCCTACACCCTCACCACCCCCTCGGTCACTGCTGAAACGACGTAAACAGATGGCAGAGACACCCAAAATGGAAAATACTCCCACAATTCTGTGCGTTGATGGTGTCGATGCACATTCTCTATACAGACACACAACTTGCAAATATCTGGAGAGAGAAGTTTTCTCAGAGCTGAAAGAGTACAAACAGGAACAGAATCTAATTAACATGATTTAGTACCACTGTAACATAACTGTTAAATAAATTAACAAGTTATTAAAAGTATACAAATAAAAAGGCTATTTCCTGGATGAGAGCAACAGTGAAAAAATACAGAGGTCCAGACCTCAGTGTCCTCAATGCCGTGCCCAACATCACCAGCATCCAGTCTTGCCCCATGCACACAGAGATTCCTCCATATTCTCTGAATCTTTTGATATTATACACTGTAGATGGTGAATCTTAGTAGATTGTGAATCTTCAGTCTTCATAATTTTATGTTGAGATACATTTTTCTGAAATTGTTCCAGTTTTAGATCCAGTTTGTCTCAGATTGGTGAAGCTCTGTCCATCTTTCCATCTGAGACTCTCTGAAATGCTCCTTTTATACCAGTCATGTTACTGACCTGTTGCCAGTTAACCTGATGAGTTGTCCAATGCTCCTCCAGGTGTTTCTGGTTTGTACCAGGTACTTTTCCAGCCTTTTGTTGCTCCTGTTCCAACTTTTTCCAGACGTGTTGCTGCATCATATTTAACTATCAGCTCATATTTTCCATCACATGGTGAAACATCTGTTTCATCATCTGAGATGTTGTTGATCTTCTACTGGGAATAAAATTTAAGTTGATGAAATTTGTATTTTTCTTCTATATTTATTTCCATTTTAGACAGCGTCCCAGCTTTTTAGGGGACTGGGATTGTCAGTAATATCCTTGACTTAAACCTGTTTAATGTGCGTATGTAATTTAATACACTAGTTATAATTTAATTTAGCTTTATTTGTATAGCACCAATTCACAACAATGTCATCTGAAATCTTTACAGACAAATCCATTCATGATAAATAATAGCCTAGTTAAAGTCAAAAGTTTGGACACACTCTCCCATTCAATCTAATGAGGCAATGTGTCCAAACTTTTGACTGGTAGTGTACTAAATACATTATAGTTAATAATATAGTGAATATATCATCATCATCATCGTCATTTAGATGAAGCTTTCTTCATAGTTGGATGGATTTCCTGTGGATGGGCAGATGATTCCAGGCAGGTTCCTGGTGTAGTACAGGATGGATCTCCATGTTGTAAATATCTTATTTTGTCCTCTGGCCCTAATTAACAAACCCTTCCTGAAGTTCTGGGACGATCCACAGTCAGTTTGTGCTTCACCTTCACTTCATAAACTTCCACTCAGAAACCAGCTTCTTCTGTCACTGTCAACGACCAGGAGATGAAGACCTTTGCTGCTCTGCTCCACCATTGTCTTGTTTTCCACTTTCTGCAGGTTCATTCTAACAAGATGGTTTCTTTTGTGCCTGAAGAGTCGAGAATTTAGCAAAAAGCTCCTCCATACATACATATTAAACAGCATGATAATCATCCATGATCTGTTCTGCCACATGTACGTGTGAACGGGATGAGTGACAGCAGCAGATGGTAAACATGTAGGAAGGTAAAATAAAATGAGTCTGTGATGAAGTTAATGCAGAGGTCAGATATAAATTAGAAGTATGTCTGTACTGTCTTGCTGCGCGGCTCTGATGAAAGCCGTTGAGCAGACATAGTTTCTGACTGGGTTTGCAGAGTGAAGATGAGCCGGCTGCAGATGGAGGACCAGGCTGCAGGGAGGGGCGGACTGGAAGCTGCACTATTGCCATCTGCTGATGGATGGTGACACTGCTTCTGAGGTTTTTTTCTGTCAGGACTTAAAATTTCATTTGATCCTTTTAGAGTCTTACCTTAAAGAGGAAAGACATCAGCAATGATCTTAAGCAACTGTTGCTTCCCATCAATCTGGGGAGGGGTTAAAAGGTTATTTCCAAACTATTTAGAGTCCATCATTCTACAGAGCGAGAAATAGAAAGTGTTCAAGACAGCTGCCAATCTTCCCAGGAGTGGACATACGACATACCAGCAAGTACAGACCAACCGGTGTGTATTTATATATATATATATATACACATATATACACTTTTTTTTTTGGTCATTTTGTTTAAATACATCAATTGCACAATATCAACTTGGGCATAAGTGCACGCAGCTTATTCAGTACTTGGTTGTGCCAAAGAGCTGGACAGATCTTTCTAACTCATTCGTTGAGTAGAAGAGTTAAGCTAAGTGTGGAGTCTTTAAGTCTTTAGCTTGCTCTTTTTTTCCCCCCACCCTGTCCTGTCCAGCATCCTAACATACAGAACGGTGGTCTGTGTGCCATATTTTGCTTGACAGATTTGCTCTACCAAGAGAGACATGTTATATACATGGCTGCCCTTGATATTTTTTATATTTTTATTGTAATCTTATTTTCTTTAGTCTTTATATGTCAGTGCCGAACCTGACAGGAAGATAGAGGAAGAGGGAAAAAAAGGGAGAAAAGGACAGGATTAAAATGTGTAAATAACAGTTGTCTAGGCTGCCTAAAACACACCACAAAAAAAAAACAATATAAACTACCACAGTACTACATGATACATAAAGAAAATAGGATAATGATGATATGAAAAAGTACAGTAGTCATCAAACGTACCTGCAGAGAAACATACCAACCCTTGATATTGTTTAAGAGCACTCTCCAGAAGCTTTTTCCTCCGAATGCAGACGATGGCAGCCTGGTCACCAACCAAGTGCTCCTTTTGAAAGTTCTTCAAAATGGTAGCAAGATCCACATCTTCCTAAAATATATATGAAAAAAGTCAAAGGACTAGAAACATGCAGCTTGATTGCTGATATCCAGAACTTTTGTCTTTAACAAATCAGGATGCTCAGAAATGCTCCAAATAACCTTCTGAAAAAATTACATCTACCAGTGCAGTACTGTAACTTTGGAATGGATCAGCTATGATGTCCTCTTCCTCATTCTCTGAATCATCAATGAGGAAGTCATTTACATCACTCCTAAAAAAGAAAAACAAAAAAAATCACTGTGATACAGTTAACTGTGTATTTATTCTGTTAAATGTCTAACTCACCAGTTATATTTAATATCATATGGCTACAGTTTGTAATACAGTAAAAAACCTATTTGTTGGTTCCATTCTTGCTCTTCTGTAAAAGACCTTAAAAGTACAGATATTACATGTAATTATAATGCCATATTTCAATCTTTTAAATCATAACAATTGGAACACAATACAAAAACATTGTAAAAAAAAAAGGTTCACCTCTGGGGTCCCAGCATTCAGCCACTCTTCAGGATCCAAATTTGTCTCCTATCAAGTGATATGAGGTACTATATTTATCTGTGCTTTTGTTTAATTGCACACATGAGTTTATTACATTTTCTGACTTTATTATTTCTGAATTATTGTGTGATTTGCATATCACAGAAAGACAAATGGATGGGTAGCTTCAAAATAAACAAGCATCTTATTTTTTTGTCCAACAGTAGCTTTTCCTCAATTTGTCAGCTTGTCAATGTACTATTTTTATTTACAGATATAAATTTCCAACAAATCAATGTTCATATTATCACAACTATTCAGGACATAAGGCAATAGCAATACAAATCATGTTACATTACTCCCCTGCGCTATGTTTAAGCTGGTTCCTGATGACCTTAGATCCCTGTCTGGTGTTGATGAACAGGCCATGGTGTTGTGGGAAAGGGGCTGGGATCCTGTGTGAGAATGAGATAAGACTACTGGCATCTGTATAGCAACTGTGGGAGCATTGGGCGTGACTTGTAGGAGAGCAGATGAGGTTGCAGGTCTGATAGCTGATGGTACAGGCGCTTGGGCTGGACACTCGGAAGCAGCTGAAGGGGCAGCAACTGAGGCTGCCATCAGCTGCATGGATGATGAAGATGATGACAAGTGCAGGCTCTGAAACTGTTTGAAGCTCAGCTGCTGGAGATGTTTCTGGTAGGGGTGTTTGGGTATCTGATATCTTCAGGTACAATACAAAAAACAGTGATTACAGTGTATTATAAAAAGTAAATGTTAGCTGAAACAAAAACTCACCTCTAATGTCAGTGTAATGTTAGTGTGGGGAATAACATAAAACCTGCTTCTGCGAAATGCTGACTTCAACTCCTTCAGTGTGTTTGCCTGAACTTTAATCAGGACCCTTGATTTATCTGCTCTTGCAAGATTAAACCCAATGACATTGAGGCTAACTGCAGGAAAGCTTTGACAGATGAAGTTATTGAATTCTTGAAGTGACTAAGAAAGTTGTACGTAATTTCCTTGCAAGACTCCTCCTGGTACATTCTGATCTGGAGACCCTGGGGTAAAAAAATCACATAAATTGAAATAAGTAATAAGACAGGACTTACAGCAGCAATGACTTGTTGCAGAGTACAGAGACACAAATCTCCCAACTGTCTGTGTGACAGAAAATGATGAGGACAAATCAGGACTTCATGGACACTGACAAGGACACATCCTCATTGTAACTGCCTAAATATATGCCCACGCCATGATGAAGAGGGTTAGGGTTAGATTTCTGAGATTGTTCATTTTTGGCCAGAATGTTTCAATTTTTCTGTCAATATGTCAATATTTCTTTTTGTAAATAAATAAATAAAAAGTTGCTGATAATGAATTTTGTTTGTAGTTTTAGGATTGTGTGACTTTGTTACTATGTGTATTGAGCAAGTTTCCCTCTTAAAATGGGGTAAAATAAAATTCCTACTCTGTTTCTGACTCAACATTGAAGTTTTAAAATGTAAAGCCATCATTAGCAATACTAAATGTATGAGTTTATAAACAATTTAGACTAAATTAAATAAAGGGCTGTTGCTACCAATGGACATAAGCACATTACACAAATTCTACCTTGTCCACAGACACATAAACATTATGTCCAACAACTGCAAGTGTTGTTGGGCAATATATGCCCCTCATGTCTTGACTGGATGAGGGGTATTTATTTTCTTTCTATTTTTCTAAGTGAAAATGATCACAACTCAAGATGCAAGGCCTGGTTTTCAAAATCAATAGTGGGAACATTATCTAAACCAATTCTAGTTAGTCTGCAGTCTGTATGAGGTGGAAGAGCAACTAGATCTGCAGTTGGCAACAGGAAAAGCCTCACTTTCCAAACTCCTGACACAGCATTTAAAGGCTCTTGTGTCCCTGTAAAGAAAGAGAGTATACCCAGTTACACGGATAGAAATGGGTGCCAACCTCATCTCCAACGAAGCAAGGGAGTTTTAATTTAATTCTTTCATTACTGAGGACAGGAGGGAAAAATTAAAATGACTATTTATTTTCACTTTCTGTATATATGATACTCTCAAGTTATTACAATATGAAAACATATCACCATCACATCAGTTAACTTGTAAGAACAGATTAAGTGATTCCACTGCCAGTTTTCTTAACCTAAAGATCCATGAAGCTTTAACGGCCCCTCTATTGATGGTAAATGAAGTGGTCAGATTCACCATGTGTCTACACTTACAATATTAAAACACCATGTTCAATAACAGCATGATTTTAACTATCTCCAGTTATCTGGCACAAGAGGAATCATGATCCAGTGCCAGACAACTGGAAGTAATTATCTGGCACTCTTGATCCTGATGATCACTTTTGGTGGGACAATTACCTCCACATCCAGCGCTCACTCTTCACAGCAGAATTGTTATTTAAAGACAGCAGACTTTTATCATTAGGCTGTATTTTATAAAAATGTCTTTTATTAGAATAACCTTTTTCCTGATTTGCTCTTATTAATGAAAGCTATTCTATTATTCAGTGTCGATATCGCTAGTGTATGAATGTGTTGTAATGTTCGGTGGTGATCAGAGATGCGGTCAGTCTGGCATAGGGCAGCTGTGGCTACACATGCAGCTTACCATCACCAAGTATGAGTGAGGAATGAATAATTGAGCAGTTGTAAAGTGCTTTGGTGCTTGCATCATATAATCAATAATAATAATAACTATTATTATTATTATTATTATTATATAGATTATATTAAACTCAATAATCAAATGGGGTTTTTTTTTTATCACTGTATACCAAACTTCCTCATATTTATTATCATAAATATAACTGATCAGAGTCATCTATGAACAAAAACAACCAATGTTAGGATCTCTTATAAGCTGTAAACATGGGACAGATTGTGGTGAAATGAAAAAGCTGCTTCCAACATTGATTTCTTAACAGCATCTTTGTAACTGACATCATGAAAGACATAACGACATAACATTGTTAAATGATTATTAAAACTGTGATTTTGTAAGGAAATAATTCAGGCTATAATGTGATTGTTTTACTGTTTTGTGGATGATCTGAATTACACAGTTAAATAGCCAACCCACGGAATAATCTAAATATGTGCTATATGCTACTAGAAATGTAGCAAAACCTCACTGACTCAACTACAACCATAAAATAAATATGTAAATAACTTGCAGGCTGTTTTTCTGTTTGCATGAGGGCGCGCTCCCACATCAGGGAATACAATGTCTCTGATACCTCTAACTTAATAGTTTCACAGTATGAAAAGAAATAATAAAAAATGAAAACACACACACCATGAACAGAATTTGCAAACCACTTAAATCTAAGCAGCGAGTTGAAAAAAACTAATCTGTCAATAAGTCTATAAAATCAGTGTTCAGTCTTAAGCTAAGGCTATTTTTTCCATATGCTCAGTAACGTACCTGTCACTGGACCTGGTCTTCTTCACCTACCAAATGTTCTCCTCGTGGCTCTAAGGATATTATTCTCTTCACTGCGTGATGAAAGTTCTCTTCTTTCAAGATCAAGTGCATTAAAACTCGACTTATAACTTCATGAAAACCACTTGCTCCTTCTTGATCAGTCCGACTCATTGCACGTTTCGAAAATGAATTGAACAAACTCTAAGGTAGCGCCACCTCCTGGTCAAATTTATGTAAAAGCAATAAAAAAGATGGACAGAAGAACAAAAGTCCCGTTTATTTTTTTTAATGTGTGGTCCTGTAATCAAATCAAATCAAATCAAATCAAATCAAATCAAATCAAATCAAATCAAAGCTCTATTTATAAAGTGCTTTTCACAGCGAAGGCAACACAAAGTGCTTCACAGATAAAAAGTGATTCATGCTTATTAAAATAAAACAAACCTTCACACAAATACATACATAGCCATTTAAAAAATAAATTCATTATAGTCTCCCTCACACACTGTCGCTGTGCACACAAACAGCAACTGGTGGTGATGATGATGATGATGATGATTATTATTATTATTATTATTATTATTATTATTATTATCTCACATTATTAGAAAAGGGCCCTTTAAGGTTCTGAAGCACACAGTTTGATCACTGACCAATCAGAATCCTTCTCCCACCTTTTTAATTTACATACAATATACAAGTGAACCATGCTGACCTTAAGATTAGGCATGTTAACTAGGGGCAGCCTTTTTCAGTTTACATGTTAACTATAGGTCCAAATCCTTACTAGCTGCACTAGCTACGTCTTTTCTTACTGATCTAGCATTATGATAAGGTTTTAAGAGGTTACATGCCAACTTATCAAGACAAAAATGCCAACTAGATAACTAGCTGAGGTTCACTTTTTATTTTACAAGTTAACAAGTAAGACATAAAGATTTACTTGTTAGCTTGTGAGGCACAAATTGTTTATGAGTTCCACTTTTGTTATTTCACTCTTTAACAAGTAACACAATTACAATTCTGCTAGTGAACTAGTAAGCTACCAAAATAGTGACTAGTAAGCTATTCATTTCTTGTCACTTGTCACATTTCTTTTACATGTAAGCATTTTTTTACACTTGTTAACATTTCCTTTGCACTAGTTTACATTCAAATCTTCTCAGTCAAAGAAAAGTGCACACTAGTCAACATGTGCTGCAACCAGTTAACTAGATTAAGTAATAGCATTTCACTTGTCAACATGTGCAACACATGCAGCCCTTTAATGAGGGGCAACAAGTTAAAGTAAAAGTCCAACATGTCAGATAAATTAGCAACATGTTCAGCCTAAGGCCCTACATTTTTTTTTAAATAATCAGACTAGTGAAAAAAATACCCTGCACTAGTTAACAAGTAAGACACACATTAGGTTCACTGGTAAAGTAGATACTTTTTTCCACTGAACTAGTTTACAAGTAAAAGGCAGTTTATGTGTTACTTGTTAACAAGTAATATCAAACAAGATACCAACTTGTTTAACTAGTAACCATTTAGATCCTCACTTGTTAATTAGTTCAGGTTTTTTAGTCTACTAGTGAACATGTAACATCAAAGTATACTTCAACTAGTCAACTAGTTGGCACTTTGTCTTTACAAGTTTACCTGTAAGCTGCAACTTGCAGCCACTAGGTGGATATTTGCTGTTCACTGGACCACATGTTAGCTAGTATCTCACATGTTAATGAACTGGGTGGGCTGTTATGAAATCCTGGAGATATGATTTGTAGGCATTTTAAATTTTGAACTGGGGAGCCAATAGGATGCCTCAATAAGCCTTTCCCCCGTCTATTTATTTACATATAATCAACTAGTTGAACTAGGGAGTGCTAAGTTTTAACTAGTCCACTAGTGATGATTTTGTCACTCAAGTGTTCACAAGCTGAGAAGATATGTCACTCACTAGTATTGCTAGAGAGTATTTTGGCTTCACTAGTTAACTGGGAATCCATCTTTAGTCACACTTGTTCTCTAGTAGGATCAAAATTGGCATTTACTAATTAAATAGTAAGCTTTTTTATCTTTACTAGATAATTAGTTAAAGATTTGGGCTTCACCTGGTAATTTAGTGCAGATTATTGCTGGCCACTAGTAAACTAGAGAAGAAGACCATATGTTGACTAGTTAACGTGCTGATATTGTGCAGTTCAAGTTAACTATTAAAAAAACATAATAGTCAACTAGTTTGGTCCAAAGTCCTACTAGTGCATTAAAACGCTGACTAGATATTCATTTTATCCGACTGTTATAGCAAGTGGCCTCACTAGTACAACTTCTGTTCAAACTACTTGCACAAAAGTGTCACTAGTTGTTAAAAAATTGTTACTAGTCAGATTTTGAGTTCCACTAGTCTATTAAAAATGCCCATAAAGTGTGAGCACATGTTAACTAGTTTGTGCATAATGCAAGCTAGTGAAGGAAACTGATGTTTGATATCAAGGATGTGGAAGAAATGCTCAAACGGCTTGCCATACCCTCCTCACTATGTGATGAACTCCCTGAAACGCGCAGAACCACCTGGTTACATTTAAAAGGAAAGTTACCAGTCAAAGCATATTATACAACACAAAACAGATAGGCATTCACAAATGTGTGTAACACACGCCCCATGTCTGCATGCTGACATAAACGCACACCAGGGCTGCCAACTTCTCAATAATCCTCTGAGTGAGATTTGGTGGAACCAACCAAAATATTGCCAGATACACGGCAGCAAGACATAAGAACCTTTTTGTCTCAATTTGTGCGGGTTTAATCATAACATACAGCACTCATGAGCAACAAAATGTAAAAGAAGGTTTATAAATAAGTCTTAAAAGTACCGACAGAAACTTAAAAATAAAACAGGAACCAGCTTAACTACAAAAAAGAAAGAATAATAACACACGACACAGGGAATTTAACAACAATAATAATTTCTCAAGATCTGTGTGCCTTGTCGGACTGGCTTTTGGCCTTTTTGGGGCCTTAATTATCAGCTGATCGAGGTGGTGAGAAAGTATGAAAATGAATACAGCATGTGGAAAATAAAAGACATGGACACAGCAGCGAGCTCAGACCAGCCCCCCATGGACAGACCACCCCCCCACCCATCGCGGACGAAGCTTCTTGTGGAGGATGAAATGACCGACTAATACAAACCTTTTTCTTGTTCTTGTTCAAATGGTTTTTATGTCTTGCTGCTGTGTATGATGTCACAGCAAGTCACATTTTATAAGGCGACTGTGTCGGTGCAGGGATGCATGGAAAACCTGCAGGATTGTGGCTCTCGAGGACCGACGTTGGCCACCCCTGGTCTAGCATCTCCAGGATGAGATGTACTGTACTGTATTGCCGGTTTAACTATAACTATATATAACTATGTATGCCTCATTATACCTGTCGGATTTGAACTCTCCTGCATGGGAGATGGACACTCTATCATGTGAGCTATCCACCTGCCATACATATATACACTGCTTAAAAAAATAAAGGGAACACTTAAACAACACAGTGTAACTCCAAGTCAATCACACTTTTGAAATGAAACTGTCCACTTAGGAAGCAACACTGATTGACAATCAATTTCACATGCTGAAATGGAATAGGTGGAATTTATAGGCAATTAGCAAGACACCCCCCAATAAAGGTGTGGTTCTGCAGGTGGTGACCACAGACCACTTCTCAGTTCCTGCTTTCTGGCTGATGTTTTGGTCACTTTTAAATGCTGGCAGTGCTTTCACTCTAGTGGTAGCATGAGACGGAGTCTACAACCCACACAAGTGGCTCAGTTAGTGCAGTTCATCCAGGATGGCTCATCAATGTGAGCTGTGGCAAGAAGGTTTGCTGTGTCTGTCAGCGTAGTGTCCAGAGCATGGAGGCGCTACCAGGAGACAGGCCAGTACATCAGGAGACGTGGAGGAAGCCGTAGGAGGGCAACAACCCAGCAACATCACATATTGTTCCTTCTGTGTTTAGAAGGAAGCAGCTTCACAGCTTTAAATTCATCCTGCTGACATTTTACCTTTTAGTTAGTAAATCCTGAACATTTCACCCTTCTTTCTCATAAATATTTGATTTTATAAATATATATGAAGAAATATTTTAACTGTTGCTGTTTAAAGAGAAAACTGCTGCTAAACCTGTTTATGTGTTTTTGGCTGATGGTTGGATGGGACTGTTTACTTCTAAGGATCTTTGAGAATCAGGACTGTTTGCCCTTTGGTCAGCCATTCAGGGTGAGTGCCACTGTGATGCCATTTTTCCCTCAGTCAGCTAAATAAAACTCCTTTAGAACTGCAAATGTTACAGGACTTTTCAAAAAGGCAACTTTTTGAAAACCACATTTTTATTTTCATTTTTAGTTTGCAAACCAAAGAAAAACAAAAAACTTTTATAAAAAGAGGATAGACAGACTTTTTTCTAATGGATGTAGATATTTGTGGAAAATGATGTAAAGTAAAAAAAAAGTCCCTGGTTTTCAACCTAATGACAGGAAAGATAGATTTAAAAAAATATTTTAGCCACGTATTTCGAGGCATTGTGGAAGGTCCAGAGAGACACTTGCGGCTCCGGATTTGCAGGTTGGAGACCCCTGATGTTTGTAAACCAAAACTTACTGCATTTTCTTTATAAAGCTGTGGGCCTTCTTTTAAAGGAAAGAGACATTTTGCACATAACAATGCGTAATCACATAATGTTATGCGATTAATCACGATATACATTTTAATTGTTGCCCAGCACTAATATATATATATATATATATATATATATATATATATATATATATATATATAGCCAGGACATGAAAGAAAAATAGGTACCAGGCTGGTGATGAGGAGGAGGATGTGGCTGTTTATGAATCTTCAACATGATATGGAGGCTTCTGTTTGTTAAATGAAGACATTGTTAAAAATGTCCAATATTTATTTTTACTTCAAACATCCAATCCAATAAATGACCTCACATAAATTTAAGTATTTTTTTCAAGTTCAAGTAATTTTATTGTCCCTAATGGGAAACTTTATTTACCGTCAGGTCCTCAAGAAGACATCAAAATATAAAATCCAGTCACATACACCACTAAGATTAAATATGGCTAGCTATAAATGTTATAGCACAGGGAACAAAGGGGTTTTTTACTCCGTTACTCTGAAGTCTTGTGCTTCTGTGTCTCCAGCCTGAGGGAAGCAGTTCAAGTCTTTATGCAGAGGAGGGTTCCGGTTTCCCACCAGCTTCCCTCACCACCTGCTGCTCACATACAGGAGATGGTGAGGACTATGGGAGGTCTCCTGCACCACCCAGTTTAACGTGGTAGAGTCTTTGGTTCAAACACTGCCAAACCAGGAAATAAAGGAAAATGTTAAAACACCTATAAATAAGAGTCATCACATTAAAAATGTGTAACTTCCACAGGAAGTACAGGCGTTTATGGCTCTTCTCAGTCACTGCCTCCACATCAGCACCAAATTTTTGCTTATTATCTAAAAACCATACAATGGTGTATGTACCTGCTCTATGTCTGCACCATTAATTTAGGTCTGTGGTGGAGAGTAAGAGGACTTCCTGAAATAAATAACCATGTCTTCTGTTTTTTTTTCTATATTTAGGTGCAGGTGGGTTTAACAAAGTCATGCTGTCCTCATCACCCTGCAGCAGACTCAATAACTGTACCATCTGCACATCTTAGGATGCCTGTCCTCCTGCTGACTCCTCCGGTTGCTGGAATACAGGATGTACAGCAGAGGGGAGGACACATCCCTGAGGAGACTGTGTAAAACCTACGAGTCCCGTTGTTTCCTGTTGCTATCAGGGTTTAGAAATGCTAAAGGTTCTGCCAATTTACTGTATTGTTGCAGTAAAAATAGACCTTCATTGCTTCCGTGTGTGGACAAATGGACAAAAACCACCCAGATGAACAGGCCAGGGAGGGCTACATGTGCGTCTGATATGAATATTGTGAACATTTGATAGAATTAAACCCTAAATGTGTCTGGATTTGTTCACTGTGACATTAGAAACATGAGTGCTGCTGTGGTAATTGCAGAACTCACCTGTGTCCACCTGTGTCTCACCTGCTGCAGTTCAAGGTCCTTTCCAGGTCATTCCAGGCAGCAGGAGCAGCATTTCAAAACCTTTTTTACCTGCTCTGTTCTGACTTTAGGAACAGCTTACAGTAAGAGTTAAACTTACTAAAGTTGTTCCAAAAAAAGTACATTGAAAAACAAGAGAAACATAAATAAAACATAAATAAAATAGGTATTGTACAAATAAACTTCATTTTGACTCAGGCCTACTCATACACAAAGGGCCACCTTCTTTTATTTTATGTTATTTTGACAGAACTGCAAATGAACACTAAGACAGCAACTAAAACAAGATAAAACTAATAAACTGGAGGGTCTGGACTTCTGTAGTTGTTTTGGTCGTTCCTACTTTCACCGGCTGTTACTGGTTCATGGTTCCAGGTCATGATGCTCCAGTCCAGAGCTGGGACAGTTTCTCTGACCTCTGAATGGTGGAATAAGAGCAACGGTCATTTCTCATGTAACTCCCTCTCCATTGTCCGTTCTTAGAGAGTCTGCACGGCAGCAGTGACCTCTGACCTGATCTGTTAAAATCCTCCAAAATGGAAACTGGTGACTGGTGGGGGTGAAGCGTGTCCGTTTGTAGGAGGTCAGGAAATGTTAACAGTGGTTAAGTGAGCATTAAAAAAAATGCTCACTCCTACTCCTTACTGTGGGGCTGCAGCTAAATCCTCCCTCCTTTTTGGAGAAGGAGGAGAATCAAGCACTTCAATGTCACATTGACCCAGAAAGGATGGAAAGCATGTGTGGGGGTTGACTCAAAAGCATCTTGATATGGCAGCTTACAGCTGAATCCAGCTCTGTGTAGCTTATTAAAACCGAGTCTCCTGACAAATATGTAGTAGAGCTGTCTCTCATGGTGCAAATTAAAAGAAATATTGTTGCATTTAGAAACAAAATATTCTTTATAACCTTTATTGAACATACACAAATAATGATGTTCAGCACGGTGTAAAAAGTAGTTCCAGGGTGATGTTCAGCATGGTGTAAAAAGTAGTTCCAGGGTGATGTTCAGCATGGTGTAAAAAGTAGTACCAGGGTGATGTTCAGTATGGTGTAAAAAGTAGTACCAGGGTGATGTTCAGCATGGTGTAAAAAGTAGTACCAGGGTGATGTTCAGCATGGTGTAAAAAGTAGTTCTAGGGTGATGTTCAGCATGGTGTAAAAAGTAGTTCCAGGATGATGTTCAGCATGGTGTAAAAAGTAGTACCAGGGTGATGTTCAGCACGGTGTAAAAAGTAGTTCCAGGGTGATGTTCAGCATGGTGTAAAAAGTAGTTCCAGGGTGATGTTCAGCATGGTGTAAAAAGTAGTACCAGGGTGATGTTCAGCACGGTGTAAAAAGTAGTTCCAGGGTGATGTTCAGCATGGTGTAAAAAGTAGTTCCAGGATGATGTTCAGCATGGTGTAAAAAGTAGTTCCAGGGTGATGTTCAGCATGGTGTAAAAAGTAGTACCAGGGTGATGTTCAGCATGGTGTAAAAAGTAGTTCCAGGGTGATGTTCAGCATGGTGTAAAAAGTAGTTCTAGGGTGATGTTCAGCACGGTGTAAAAAGTAGTTCCAGGGTGATGTTCAGCATGGTGTAAAAAGTAGTTCTAGGGTGATGTTCAGCACGGTGTATAAAGTAGTTCCAGGGTGATGTTCAGCATGGTGTAAAAAGTAGTTCTAGGGTGATGTTCAGCACGGTGTAAAAAGTAGTACCAGGGTGATGTTCAGCATGGTGTAAAAAGTAGTTCCAGGATGATGTTCAGCATGGTGTAAAAAGTAGTTCCAGGGTGATGTTCAGCATGGTGTAAAAAGTAGTACCAGGGTGATGTTCAGCATGGTGTAAAAAGTAGTTCCAGGGTGATGTTCAGCATGGTGTAAAAAGTAGTTCTAGGGTGATGTTCAGCACGGTGTAAAAAGTAGTTCCAGGGTGATGTTCAGCATGGTGTAAAAAGTAGTTCTAGGGTGATGTTCAGCACGGTGTAAAAAGTAGTTCCAGGGTGATGTTCAGCATGGTGTAAAAAGTAGTACCAGGGTGATGTTCAGTATGGTGTAAAAAGTAGTACCAGGGTGATGTTCAGCATGGTGTAAAAAGTAGTACCAGGGTGATGTTCAGCATGGTGTAAAAAGTAGTTCTAGGGTGATGTTCAGCATGGTGTAAAAAGTAGTTCCAGGGTGATGTTCAGCATGGTGTAAAAAGTAGTACCAGGGTGATGTTCAGCACGGTGTAAAAAGTAGTTCCAGGGTGATGTTCAGCATGGTGTAAAAAGTAGTTCCAGGGTGATGTTCAGCATGGTGTAAAAAGTAGTACCAGGGTGATGTTCAGCACGGTGTAAAAAGTAGTTCCAGGGTGATGTTCAGCATGGTGTAAAAAGTAGTACCAGGGTGATGTTCAGCATGGTGTAAAAAGTAGTTCCAGGATGATGTTCAGCATGGTGTAAAAAGTAGTTCCAGGGTGATGTTCAGCATGGTGTAAAAAGTAGTACCAGGGTGATGTTCAGCATGGTGTAAAAAGTAGTTCCAGGGTGATGTTCAGCATGGTGTAAAAAGTAGTTCTAGGGTGATGTTCAGCACGGTGTAAAAAGTAGTTCCAGGGTGATGTTCAGCATGGTGTAAAAAGTAGTTCTAGGGTGATGTTCAGCACGGTGTATAAAGTAGTTCCAGGGTGATGTTCAGCATGGTGTAAAAAGTAGTTCCAGGATGATGTTCCACAGTCCTGGACCTTGGTTGCTGGATTTCTGCTTCCATGATGCTCCAGATGTTGTGTACTGGTGAAAGGTCTGGACTGCAGGCAGGCCAGTTCAGCAGCCGGACTCTTCTCCTGTGAAGCCATGCTGCTGTGATGGATGCAGGATGTGGTTCAGCATCGTCTTGCTGAAATCTGCAAGGCCTTCCCTGAAAGAGACGTTGTCTGGATGGGAGCAGATGTTGCTCTAAAACCTCCATGTACTCTTCAGCATTGATGGAGCTTCACAGATGTGGAAGCTGCCCACGCCATAGGCACTAATGCAGCCCCATCCCATCAGAGATGCAGCTTTTCACCTGTCCACTGATAACAAGCTGGATGCTCCCTCTCCTCTTTAGTATGCAGGACACGCCATCCATGCTTTCCACAAACTAGTTCACATCTTCATCCAGGTTTCCACTTTGCCTCAGACCATTTTAAATGAGCTTTGGTCCAGAGAAGATGGCGCTGGTTCTGGATCCTGTTCACATCTGGCTTCTTCTCTGCATGATGGCGCCTTTAACCTGCATTTGTGGAGTTCAGGGTGAACTGTGTTCATAGACAATGGTTTCTAGTAGAGAATCATGTCAGCTTTTAATGCAGAAGATCACCAGCATCCAGCCTTGTCCCATGCACACAGAGATTCCTCCTGATTCTCTGAATCTGTAGATGATATTACACACTGTAGATAGTGGGATCTTCAAAGTCTTCATAATTTTAAAATGAACATTTTTCTGAAAGTTTTCCACAATTTTTAGACCCAGTTTGTGCCAGACTGGTGAATTTCTGTCCATCTTTACATCTAAGAGGCTCTATCTCTAGTTCTGGCCTATTTTAATGGGATCTGGAGCCACCCTAAAATGTTCTTAAGCCTGCCTAAAAAAACATAAATGTATTGATTTCAGTATTGGCTTTGATGATTGTGGGTTTAATAATACTTTGAGCTGTGTTCTGTAATGTCTGCGTAGTGAAGTTTCCCCATTGAAACCCCTGCAGTCACATCCGTTCATCACTGCTCCACATTTTCATTCCCACCCTTCACTCCCGGGAATCCCTGATCAACATGGTTACACAGGAAGTGTTTTTAAAAGATGAAAGTAATCACTAATTCCAGCTAGTTAACAGCAAAAACTTGGTTATTACTGATAAAGTAGCTGCTCCTAGTTTTACAAATAAAACATCTGTTTAGTTAAAATATCAGCACGATGTTAACTTCTGTTATTGTTGACTGAAAATAGAGAGCGACCAGTGTATTCTCTGTTATTAACAATAAAAAAAGAAAAATAACTCTTAATAATGATCACTGCATCACTTCTGTCAGCTGTATGCATACTGAGACATGACAGAGACAGAGGACAGAGACAGAGGACAGAGACATCTGCCAAGGACGCGAGTTTGAAGGATTTAACAGGAAGTCCGACCCTCAAAAATCTGGAGTTCTGTTATTCAAGTAACAGCTGAACTGATGTTAAACTGTCCATTAGAGAGGACAGAGAAGGTGAAGCAGATGTCTGGAGAAAGAGACCGAACAGATCAAGAGATGGACGAAGCAACTCATTCCACTAGTGGGTCTGATTTAGGTCACAAAGCCACAGGAGCAGACAGATGCTGAACATCTGCCCACAGATCAGAGCATGCCATCCCTCCCTGTGGCGATAATGAAGGTGAGGACAACCCAGATAGGTTTGGGTTTATAGGGTGTAAAAGAAGAGTTTGATCCTTTTCTACATTTCCATCTGGTCAGATTTCACCCTGAGTGAATATTTTAAAATATACTCTTAGTAAAAAATAAAAAAATAATAAAAAATCTATTTAGTAGGCCACAGCTTGTGCTTTCAATCAGTTTTCATCCATGTCCTGTGGTTTAGTGAGCTCTGGTGGAGCTACAAAAGTGGAGTAGACACCTGGAGTTTTCACTGATGAAACATGTCTGAGAAACTCGAGAGTCCGGATGATTGGTCCCTGTTCAAAACAAACAAACAAACAAAGTAAGGCTATGTGTTGATGGTTACCAGAACGTTTATCTAGGGACAGGACTCCGCCGGAATAGAACTTTTATGGTGAGAAGCAGCTAATGAAAGCATAAAACCAAGCGTGGTTTCAGCATGAGGGGAGGGGGTCCACCACTTTTTGGTAGCTGCATGAAGGGGCTCTTCAAGGAACCGCTGCAGTAGAGCAGCTTTGGGATGTGGTGGAACGGGAGATTCTCATCATGGATGCAGCCAACAAACCTGCAGCAACTGTGTGATGCTGTCATGTTAATATGGAGAAAACCTCTGCGGAAGGTTTTCACCACTTACTTCCAAGCAGACTTGGTTTAGACTAATCCGTTACAGCTACAATATTAAAAGAGACTTTACATATTTTTTGTCCTCTAACAGGATTGACTTTCTGTGTCTGTTCGCTCTGGTCTGGTGAAAGTATGTCAGTGGGTTACATTAACACGACGCGGGGCCGTAAAGAGGGAGGAGCCGGTGAACTGGGTCACATGGTTGCACAGAGCTCGCCTCCAACAGTCCCTGCAATAAGCAGTCCTCCTCACCTGAAGCTGCGCCTGTTGTGTTACCTTTTCCCCGGTAACCCCGCTGGATGGACCCCGCTGGATCCGCGTTCACAGCTCAGTCCGACTGAAAAGCAGGTCGGAACCTTCCGGAACAAAGAGGCGGAGCGAGGACGGAGGACAAAAGGAACCCTCTCTGTTCTGTGAAAACTTAATAGTTTCGGTTTGATGAATGACATTGTTTTTTATTTATTTGTTTGTTTGTTTGTTTTAAACCGCTGTAAACTGAAGCTCCGGCTGCAGTCTGAGGGTCTTCACTCGGTTTCAGTTTCGTAAATTCCGGTCCTTTAGCTTCACGCCTCGTTTCTCAACCGGAATCTTTCAGCGACTTCTGAGTTGCTGAGCACATTAAAGGCAGAAAAACGGCTTCGGCATCGAGGTAGCAGCGCAGGAAAACCACCAGGACATGGAGCCGAGCAAAGCTGGTGAGTTTAAGCTTTAAACCTCCATTAAATGACCGCAGCTCGCGCTGGTGGATGGAATCCTCTAAAGCGGTGCTTATTACATGTGAAATTAAGGAAATAAAACAGTTTAATTGTTGTAAAAGTGTTTATATTCGTAGGGAGTGAAGTAAAGGTAATGTCGTGTTGTGGTATTAAAGTGGGTTAGGAGTGCAGGGGGGGGGGGGGGCTGCTGTTATTGCCCAAGTGGCTGGCTCTGGCAGCACTGCAGTCTCGCGGCTCACATGGACCAGTCGGTCTAGCCATGTGTACCTGTGTTTACGCTCCCCGTGCGTCTCCGCTCATTGGCCGGATGGTGACGTGACGTAGGCATTGCATAATTTGCCCCAGCAAGATGGTGCGTGGTCTCGCTGCGGATACACGTGAGGTTTCTCGTGGCAGCGCGCGGTGACCCAGTTTTTCAGGGAGGAACATGCCTGCTCCACGTGGGGGCGCGTTGAAAAAGGCTTTTGAAGCTATGATGCGTTCAGTGCCCATAGGAAATATTAAACTAGTTTAATACACTGTTATAATTCAAAGACTTGGTTATAGGAAAAAGAAAACCGTGATATTTGATGTGAAACTTAGCGTGAACTATGGTTTACATGCAGTCATAATTTATTGTAATTACACGATTTATTACTTAATATCAGAATAACAATTTATAGTAATTTTGTTCAATTTAGACTTATATAGTCTATTCTAAAACACCAAACTCCTGCTTATAATACATTTAGTTTAATTTAGATCATACAACCATAACATTTCTCCATGAAAGCTCTGAGACCATTTTGTCTTTATTTACTTGATTGGAACACACATGTCCAATTGCCATTGAATGCATCGCTTTATCTGCAAATAGTGTTTTTGAAAAGTTTTGTAGAAGTCATTACCAGATCAGATCACATCAGTTGTCGCCTACATCTTGAGCTTTTTGCTTTCTGCTACCTTATTTTGTGGATCATTAAGTAATGTTTCCCAGCATCATCTCTGGGGTTAATACTAAGTACACGTGATGAGAAAAAGTATTTGATGTAAGAGGCACATGTTCCTGCTGAACATGCACAATAATTGTGCATATTTTCACAGCATTTTTTGTATCTGTGTGACTCATTCCAGATGATGTGTTCAGTATTAATGCAGCCATGCATCCTGTCTGGCATATGATGGCCTTTGTGTGGGTTTAGAGCTGATAACTGATATGTCCAATGTTTGTTGTGCAAAATATTCAGGTTGTTAACATCTGATCTGCTTTGTGTCAGTAAGGAAATGTGTGTTTGATAATGAGCATAAATCCACAATGAATCAGCCTGAAATGTGTGAATATCACATGGTTTTAGAGTGTAATTTGGTATAATCTGTACTAATATGAAGCCTGTGGGGTGAGTGGCTGCAGGGATGGGCCAGACTACCAACCACACACCCTTTTGAAGCTGACATTATGTAATGGCTGTTACTTAATCATTGAGACAGGCAGGGAAAATAATCAGGTCAGGCAGCAGCAGCAGCTCGTACGCTCGCCTCCTGCAGCCCGAGGAAGCTGCTGTTGTTCTGATCTGGCCTCTTTTAGTAAAGCTGACTAGTTCTACTGGGGGTTAACGTCTGGAGTGGAGTTTGTATACGCTGGGGGGGGGACCGGATCAGCTAGGAAAACTAGCAGAGCTTTATCCTACAATGAGAAGAGCGCCACCCACTGAAACTTTAAGAGAATGAAAGGGTGGAGATCTGATTGCAGATTAGGAGGCGAACATTGACAAGTGACAGCTGATGTTTGATCGTAGTAGATGCATGGTCATTTTTCTTTTAACTGTATTTTAAATAAACTGTTTGAAGTACAGAGAGGAGGATATGGAGTCATTTGGGGGGAAGACATTGTGGTTAATTTTCTCTGTTTTGGTAAAAAAAATAAATAAATAAAAATACAAACTTTGTTGGGAAAGTCCGTGTTGGACCAGCTGGATCCTGTTAACCCTTAAAATGCCACCACATCTCTGGCAATTCTGAGCATTATCCCTTAACTGGTCTCCAGTGTCCCAGCAACGGTAGTGTGTAGCTCTGTGTGGTAAACTGTGATGGATAGCTACCCTTTAGGTGATCTACAGATGTTTTCCAGGCATTTCTATCCCGTCCAAGAGGTTTACAATCCAGCCACTAAATGTAGTTTTATTCAGAGACTCTATCTGGTAAATCCACAGTGATCCATGATAACAGCATTATTTATCACATTTCACCATAAAAACATCACCATCACTACTATGTTGCTAAGAGACCTCTATTTAGACCTGGACATGATGATGAAGCCACTTCCTGTCAGACTTTCCACCAATCAGAGAGCTTAGATTGACGGTCAACCAGTGAGCAGAAAGTTCTATGTGTGTGTGAAAAGAAGAAAAATAATGCTCCTCTATGGCTGGAATAAAGCCAAGAAGACATTTCTGATGCACGGTGGCGCCACAAAGCAGCTGAGCTGGAGTTGGTTTAGTGAGGATAGCAGGTAAATAGTAGCAGGAATAACTGGAAATGAGGAAAAAGTGGAAACATGGAAATAGTTTCTGTTGTGTGTTTGTTTCAATAACAATATTTTTTCTCCTGAAAGCCAAGACTTGAGAGAACGATGAGATGAGAAAAGGCTTGGTCACTGTTGATCTGTGTGTTATTTCTACAAAGTTCTGTTAGTAATAAATTCTGCTTTCTTCTTCTGGTCGACCTTTATGCTGCTACATCTATTCATACTTTCATTTTAAATCATTTTAGCCTCATAATCTGACAACTGAGGCTAGAAACATGTCTGATGTAGGGCTGCATCTAATGACTTTTCTGATGGCCGATTGGTCGACTAGTCATTGTAATAGTGACTAATTGGATTATGTATCTCATGATTATTATAAATTATTATAAATCTTATTTCACTTTCAGCTTGTTTCAGGTTGTTAAGTAAGTCCGACGTTCCTCTTTAAATGTTCAAGCATTGCAGACGTACTTCCGTGGTACACAAGGTCCACTTTACAAATCTCACATGTATTTAATTTATTTTGTAAGTTTAACGTGAAGTTGTCCCAGACTTTTGACGTTCTCTGCCACCGTTTTGCTCCCTAGTCCGCCACCATACTTTTGACAACAACGTCGACTAATCGTTGCAGCCCTAGTCTGATGCTGACTGGGATTAAAAGCTCCAGCTGCTACAGACTGGTTTATACTGGGATTAAAAGCTCCAGCTGCTACAGACTGGTTTATACTGGGGTTAAAAGCTCCAGCTGCCACATGCAGCTTCACATTTAAAAAAACAGACAGAGAAAAGAAAAAAAGGAGTTTGAGGGTCAGTTATTAAGTTTAACTCACTGTTGACTTTCTTTGTGCCTGTCTTCCTCCTCCTCTTCCTCTGCTCCAGCTGGAGGCGTGATAGCCTACATCAGCTCGTCCAGCTCCGCCTCCAGCCCGGAGTCCTGCCACAGCGACTCCTCCAACGGCAGCTATCAGTCGTCCTCTCCTCTCCGCGGGTCGTCGCCCAGCCACAGTCAGCTGAACCCGCCGGCCAGCTCGAAGCCCGCTGCTGGCAACCAGAACCTTCCAGGCAATCAGAAAAGTGGGCGTTCCTCTTCTTCAGGAAAATGTGGCATCACAAGTAAGACGGCAACTTCACACAGATGAAAATGTAGCCAAAAACAGGTCCTCACCAGTCAGGCTAAAAACCTGCACAGGTTCTACTACAGTTCTGCTTCCAGGTTTTATCTCAGTTCCCTGCAAAGTGAAGAAAGAAGCAGCACGTCTCTGCACAGTTGCATCGTGTTATTCTGACTTTACTTAGAGGTGCGATGGTCACGTCTGATGATTATCATCACTTGTTTACCTGAAAGCTGCCAGACAAACCGGCACACGAACCACGTTGTTTCTGAATGACCTGAATAGCTACTGTCTGAAACTGCTGAATGGATTTGTACTTCATGTTCTGTAATTCTACGTTTAATTATCTAATAAAAGAACTCGCCGAAGTTCTTATTCCACAAGTTGATGTTGCAGGAATGATGTGACCTCATACTTTTTTAAAAACAAAATGTAATTATTTTATTACTTTAAAAAAATCTTCATTATTTTTATTAAAATGAATTTTAATTATTTTAAAATTAACTGGTAATTATTCTTAATATCTTGTATATTAATGTCTTTATATTTAATTAATATAATTTATAATTTTATTATGTTTCAGTTTTTTCATGTTTTTATTTAAAAATATACAAGAAAAAATAATTTATTTCAAAATGTAATGCATTTTTAAATTCCATTTCATTTTATTTTTATTTCTTTTTTAAAATAAAGTGATTCATTATTTATAATTTTATCTTACAGATTATCTTATTTATTATATAAATGTAAATATTTTTCTTACAGATTTTGCATTATGAAATCAAAATATAGTTTTAAACTCATAAAACAAAAACAAAGATTATTAATTGTATCTGGTATTAATTGAGAAATATTAATAGTATTAGTATTAATGGAGAATAGGACTGCCTCTAAAACTGCTGACGGTGCTGCAGAACAGCAGCAGCCGGTGGTGGAAACGTTGAACCAGTAGCATCACTGGTGTGAACCTTTTACCAGACCGAGTGTAAGAGTGTGTTTCTGTATTAATCAGAGATCAACGGGCTGGTGCTGCTGTGTAAGGTGTGTGGCGACGTGGCCTCCGGTTTCCACTACGGAGTCCACGCCTGCGAGGGCTGCAAGGTGAGGGCGGCTCACGGAAACAACCCACACACACACACTCGGATATAAAACCGTTTTCTACTACAGCAGAACCAGTGATGGTTCAGGGCCGGTTCTGGAGCCAGAAACCTCGCCCCAGTGACCACAGAGCAGGGAGACAGTTTATCCCGTCAGAAACATCAAGTTACGCCATCTGACTCAGTTCTCCTGCAAACTGACCTCTAAGGATGCATTCACACCAGGACAGTTCGGGGTTCGATTGGGTGGAGAATCGGTTTGGTTCCTCACTGCACTAGACCACTTTGGGCCAAACCACCTGAAGAGCAGCATGCAGTTACAACAGCTGCTCGCTAGGGGGCGATATTCCCTGAAACAACCATAAAGAAAGAACAAAATCCAGCTTATTGATCAGCCAGGAATGAAAACAACTCATTCACCAAAAGTAAACAATCATTCTGGGTTCTGGTTTTACCTTGGTGTTACTTTGGTTTTTCCAGTCTGGAGACCAAACCGCTACAGTGTGAATGTGCCATAGGAACCACGGTGGTATTGGTTTTTAGTGGTCCTGTGGTCTTTCTCTTTTTTTTTTGGCTCTGGTGGAGCAAAGAGTTGGTTCCAATGCATCAAACTGGACTCAAAGCTTTGGTGGTAGAAACAAGAAAGCGTCTGCTAAATGACTGTGGAATAGAATAGAATGGAATAAAATAGAATAGAATAGAAAACTGCTTTTAAGTTTGGCTCTGAACCCACCCTCACTGAACACGTGATTCGTGGCATTGCATGGCGGGCGTAGCTGAAGTGGGTCACTGCAGCTGCCAGATGTATCCATGCGCCGCCCCCTTCCTTCCTGTTGCTGTGTGGCCCAGTTAGCTGTGGGGAGCACACACACACGTTTCAGGCTGATGTGTGAAAGCTGCACTCACTGGTCTTGTATGTAAACCTCAAATTTAGAGTAGCTGAATGCAGCATCCTCTAATAGATGGAGTAAAGCCGCCCCCACTCACTCACCCCTGAAAGGATGTTAAAAAAATGTAAAAACGTGACTGAGGTGTGATGAAAGTGTTGGTCTGTGTGACCCTGCAGGGCTTCTTCAGGAGGAGCATCCAGCAAAACATCCAGTATAAGAAGTGCCTTAAGAACGAGAGCTGCCCCATCATGAGGATCAACAGGAACCGCTGCCAGCAGTGCCGCTTCAAGAAATGTCTGATGGTGGGGATGTCCAGAGACTGTGAGTACCTGCCCTGACAGGGAACACAAACCCAATGAGATCATCATTTTCTGCATCTAAGAATAAAATCTCTCCCTTCTGTTCAGCCGTTCGCTTCGGTCGGATCCCAAAGCGGGAGAAGCAGCGGATGCTGCTGGAGATGCAGAGTGCCATGAACAACATGATGAACAACAACCAGCTGCAGAGTCCACTGAACATTGCCATGCCGGTGCCAGCCAACGCCACCAAACCTACCTCCAAGGACGCCGGCTCCCCCCCGTCTCCTTCTTCATCGCCACACTCCAGCCAATCGGACCCCAGCTCCGACTCCGAGCCCGCCGTGCCCATGGACACCGGCTCCAGCTCCACTTCTCCCAGTGCGTCGGACAGCAGCGAGGAGGAGGTGATCGGCTCAGTGACCAGGGCCCACCAGGAGACCTTCATGTACAACCAGGAGCAGAGCAGCCTGACAGCTGAGGTGTCGCTAGACAACAGCTTTATGAAGGCTGACAACAATCACCGCACCGAGGAGGGACAGGATGCCTGGAACCGCCACAACAACCGGGCCACCGTGGCGACCCACAACCCGCCGTCCACCCAGGGCCCACAGGGCAAAGAGGACACCCCCAATGAGTGCCCGTTCAGGCTGTCCAGGAGAGCCGCCGCCAGCCACTCCCCCGCTTACATACATGGAGCTGTGAGAGCTCCCCCCACTGAGGGCGGGGCCAATGGCATCTACAGTGGGACCGCATGGAGGGGGGGCAACAGGATGCATCTGGTAAGATGACACAGCAGCTTCAAACCATGGCCGTAGGTTTGATCTGTCACTGGCAGGGTCGTAAAACAGGCCCCCAGAGGCCCCTGGATTTTTTCTTAGTTTGTAATTATGGCAGGTGTTTATCATGTCATGTAGGTAAGAGCAGGTAAAAAAATCCAGTCAAGCAAAAATGTTTTAACCCAAAATGTTCTGTTAGGATTTTTTCTGCCTGTTAAATACAAAATTATGAAAATTCATGTGTTTTTTACAATGTCACGATGTGACGAGACATACAGTCACTGTCCTTAGTTTATTTATATGGTTTGTTATTCTATATATTTCTATATTTTATATATGATTGTTATTGATGATGCAATTTCTCTCTGGGATTAATAAAGTTTATAACTTTATATTCTAAAGAAAATCTAAATGATCACTTTAATTCATTACAACTGCAAAGAATGTGCGATATTAGTGTATAATAGTTCATTTTCACATAATTATTTTTCTTATTTTGATTGAAATAATTTAAAATTTGTTTTTTTTTCAGGGACAAACAAACACAAAATGTCTTTTTTTTTTTAGTCTGTAACATAAATGAAGGTCATAAAAACACTTGAGTATGTCATGCCAGAAGTGTGAGAGAATGGTGTCCTAAATCCTGAGCTCTGATTGGCTGTCTGTCCTCAGGTTTGTCCCATGAACACCTCTCCTCACGTGGACCCCCAGAAGTCTGGCCATGAGGTGTGGGAAGAATTCTCCCATAGTTTCACCCCCGCCGTCAGGGAGGTGGTGGAGTTCGCCAAGAAGATTCCCGGCTTCAGAGACCTGTCGCAGCACGACCAGGTCAGCCTGCTGAAGGCTGGCACCTTCGAGGTACGTTCAGGTCTTTTTGTCCAGGGGGGCTTTAGTCAGAAGATGAGGGTAATCAGGAGCTTCTTGTACCTGCAGGTGCTGGTGGTTCGCTTTGCCTCCCTGTTTGACATGAAGGAGCGAACTGTCACCTTCCTGGGAGGGAAGAAGTACAGCGTGGACGCTCTGAGGGCCATGGGGTCCGGAGACCTCCTCAACTCCATGTTTGATTTCAGCGAGAAGCTGATGAACTTGGGCCTCAGTGAGGAGGAGATGAGCCTCTTCACGGCCGTGGTGTTGGTCTCAGCTGGTGGGTTTTCATCTTAGTTTAATCCTTAGACTGAACAGAAAGATGGATTTAAATGGAGACCTTCCTGCCTCAAACTAACCACTCTCACAGAAAGTTTCACCTACTAAAACAGAAGGTCTATGACTTGATGTTTCAGCCGTCATGTCCTCCATCTTCATGTCTGCAGACTCGACACCACTACATCTGCTTCTATGGAGCAGAGATGATTTCAAAATGATGTTAAAGAAGTAGAAAGTTGGAAATGACTGAAAGCTAAATGTTCATAAATTCCATTTTCCTAGCAATGAATCCAAAGCTGGAGCTGATCCAGTAAGATTCCAAGTCAGAAAAGTGGTGACATGTTTCCCAACATGTATGAAGCTTCAGTGTTGACCCGCTGGTGGAGCCGCGTTTCTTCCATATGACTGTAGATGCTGCCGTACACTCCAAGAGATGATGTTTAAGAAAAAGCTGAAACGCTACAGGCACCTACATGACTCCCCTGACTGGCCCATGTTTAGCACGGCATTTACATATGGGAACCCCTTCCTGTCAGAGCCGGTCAGATCTGGATTCAATAGTGAATAAAATCTGACCTGAAGCTGGTAAAAAGAACATGTTTTATACAGACTGTGCTCTGGTTCTGGTTCAGACTCTGGCTCAAGCCCAGGTTCAGGTTCTGCATTGGCTCAGTTTTGGTTCTGGTTTCAGCCCCATTCTGATTCTGGCTCTGGTTCCGTTCTGGTTCCAGCTCCAGCTTTGTTCTGGATTTGGTTCTGGGTTTGTTCTTCAGACTCAGGATCCTTTTGGGGGGGGGGGCTTGACATTTAAACATATTGATAATTTGGTCTGGTGTAAGTTGTTTTTTTGTGTGATGTTCGCTCAGCTCGGCTTTAGCTCGGCTGTAGCTCGGCTTTAGCTCGGCTGTAGCTCGGCTGTAGCTCGGCTTTAGCTCGGCTGTAGCTCGGCTGTAGCTCGGCTTTAGCTCGGCTTTAGCCAGGAGGAAAGGTTGCCATCATGTTTATTTGTCATTGTAAAGATTTTAGGTTATAGACTATAGAATTAGTTTAGTCATGTTTTTGCTGACTTTTGATCAAAGTGCAAAGTAACATTTATATTTAGTTACACCAAAGTACCATAACGGGTTCATTTTCTCAAGAAGTACTACAGTAATGTAACTGATTACTTTTTAATGGCAACAATCTCAGAGCTGCATGAACTGACTGAACCTTTTTGGACTTTTACATGCTAACTCCCCACTCTCCCTTCCTCTCCTTCCCAGATCGCTCCGGCATCGAGAACGTGAACTCGGTGGAAGCGTTGCAGGAGACTCTGATCCGCGCCCTGCGGAGCCTCATCACCAGGAACCACCCCAACGAGTCGGCCATCTTCACCAAGCTGCTGCTCAAGCTGCCCGACCTGCGCTCGCTCAACAACATGCACTCCGAGCAGCTGCTGGCCTTCAAGGTCCATTCCTAAACCCACCCCCTTGACTGAAACAAACTGAACATGGAGCCTCCCACCAACCACCATCATCAACCTTTTTTGCCCCGAGGCTTCAGCCACTGTATTGTTGGGGTTAGGGGGGGCGTGACTGGGGGCGGGTTTGACCTGCAGACACTGATGGACGTCTCTGTTTCTGATGTTTGTAGCAGCTGTATAAATGTAGAAGCACTTTCCTGTGTGGTGTAGACGAGGTTTCTGCATTCATAGTGCAATATGTTTGATTTCAGCAGCGTAGCAACAAATCAAGCTTCTTTTTTCTGTCTTGTTTCTGTGGCTTACATGAACCTGAATGATTCAAAAACAACAGTAAATAAGAAAATAAAGCAGAGACTGTGAGTCTCTGCTTCCCAGAGGGGCCACCAGAAATCACAATGTAAAGTTTAATATGAATAATTTAGAACCAAGGAGGTTTTATTTCACACTTACTGTGCAGTTGTTGTGTATGCTGTTTGTTTTTTTTTATCTTGTCATTTATTATCGGGCATTGTGACAAATCAGATGTGTTTAGGTTTCCTCTCATGAACTAAAGGAGATGGAGACGGACACACTAAAGTTCTGGACCTGTTGGACCACGTCTCTTGGTGTCTTTCTGGTTTCAGGTGGAGCAGAAAACTATTTCCACCAGCACCACCCCATTTCCACTTCATATTACTGTACATACCGCAGCTGAGTGTAGTTCAAGTACGTAGGTAGGTAGGACTATTCCACGTAAGATATGATTGTAATGTCACTGAAGTGATTGTAATTTAAGAAAATCTGCTGAGTGGAGGTGATATTTAGTTCTTTTTGTTCCACGAGTCCAGGATGTCTGGCCTTTAATATCCAGAGCTTCTGTCATTGTGTTAACAGTGCTGATGTGTGGGTCTGTTCTCCTCTGTGAAAGGATTGCAGTATACTTAGATTTCTATGTAAGGACATATATAAAATATAAATACATACTGTCATGCATAACTGCATAGATAAATATCTATAAATAAATTTTATAAATTAAGTGAAATGGTTCTTTTTTTTCCGTCAGGATTGCAGCTGTAGTTTTCTTACAGCTGCAGTAATCAGGGTGTAAATCATGTGTTTGATCATGAAGCAGTTAAGCAAATTACAATTTTTAATCAGATTAATTACAGTTTACAAATTAATCGTGATTGATCACTATGCCTGAAATTTGCATCAACAAAACGAGCCGATGCTACAAATATTTACTGTTAACTGATCTTCTCTTGGGTAAACGCCAGAAGTCCAAGGGTCAGTAAATGCAGCATGTAATGTACTTCTATATGTTGTTCTAAATCATCTCTACCATGTTCTAGATCATAATGCAGAATTCATATATCATCTCATTAACCGTCTCCATGGTGATAATTTCTGTCCTAAAACCAGCAGATGTGACGACTGAAGTTAAACAGCCGACATTGAAGAAGAAACTCTGATAAAACTGATGATCTGGATAAAAACAACTTTTTCCTTTTATCATTGAAGTACAGCAGCATCACCCAAAGTAAACACCTGCTGATTAAACACGTCATTGACTGCTTGTTTTACTAGTTTTTCTTCACTTTTGTACATTAGATGACTTTAGTTGTAATAATCAGTTCAATATTTTATAAAAATCTAGACCTAAAAAAAAGGTCTCATCTGTGCCCCCTTTTCCTGGTCCGTGCTCCTGCCGGCCCCCCATCAGAACTTTTCTAGACCCGTCCAGAAATGAGAAGAGGAGGAGGCAGCTGCTACACAGACGACCAGAGATCCTGTAGAGCAGCCATGTTGGTGCAAAACGCAGGATAAACTAAAAAAAAAAAAATTAAAGTTGCAAGCGACATCCATCGGGTCCGAACTCCTTGACCCCACCACCCAGGAAAAGTGGAGATGTGGAATCCTATCACCGGGAAAAGAGTGTGTGTTAAAGTACTGGGGGCTGACGTCCATGGGTTGTGTTGCAAATATTTTATAAGCATTTTTATTCATTTACTCATTTACATTTTATCCTTAGATTTTAGTAACATTTATTAGGCTCTGCTTTTAATTGACAGAGCTACATTATTATATAGTGGTGCTGAGGTGAAAACAGCTTAGTTATTATCATTCCTTCACAGCTTACAGTTCAATACTGAGAAAATACCAAGGGACCTTGAAACTGTTCTGGGTGTCCGGCAAGGGAGTTGTTGTGAATATTGTTATATCCCCTTACTTATCTACTCACTCCAAGCAGAGCAGAATTTCCCAGTAACTCTTTATTAATAACGAACAGCCTTTGTGTAAAAAACTGTGGGAACAGGTAGAAGGGAATCAGCACAGAGACAGACAGATAACAGGACAGGGAGAAGTGTTTCTTTTCCCCTCAGCTCTGACGCACCCCAGAAGGAGGACCTGGAGGAATCAAATTCCCGGAAGGAGGAGGGACGACACCTTTGCAAAATACACATTCACATGAATGCGCACCACATGCACGCACATAGCCACAATGCATTGTTATCAGTATAAATGGGGAGGATAACTTAGGTAGGCGGGTCTTTTGGCTGAACCGAAGGGTCCCGACACTCCGTGTATTAGTGGACAAAAAGCTAAGCTAACAGACCTCCTCTCAAGAGATATGTGTTGTTTTCTTATTACTGGCTAAACAAAGAATTGTCAATTCTACTCAATCTCTGGTGTTTTTGCCTTCTTTTAAATACGTGGATTTTTGAACACTCTTCCTTCTGATGATTTATTTACAGGTGGTGAACAAATATTTTAAAACCAACAGTTGCTCCATTGTTTATTCTCAAATCCATCCATAGAGCCCCCCAGCTCATCTTTTCCATCACCACGTCTGGCTGTCATAACAGAGAAAAGACGGGGCTTGTCCTGCCGCGCATGCGTTGATTACGTTCAACTTTTTAACGCAATTAATTACATAAATTAGTTGCCGCCGTTAACGTCTTTTTGTTTTTGACAGCCTGATTCAGTGATTATCGATTTAATTATTGCTAATATCACAAACTCTGCCACGGTATGATATTAACGTCAAATCACAAAAATCAACTACGTCCTCCTGATCAACCACACATTTAAATAAAAAAACAGACTGAACCACATTCTGGATGTTGAGCTTTAAAATGAATGAAATGAGGCTAATTATGATGTTGTAGAAGCTTTTATTGTTTTTTAGTTAATGGCTTAATTTGGTGCAGCTCTCTATCAGTTCTGGCTTATTCCTGAAGACTCATGCAGCTTTGTGAAGCTGCTGGTTCTGCTGGTGAACAGGAATCTGTCAGGTTGTGATCGGAGCTTTGATGATGACTTTTAAATGTGCCCCCTTAATCTAGTCATTGCTTTTGCAGTATGTGTAGCCACTGTCATTCTGAAAGGGAAGCCGTCCCAGCTCTCCCAAAGAATGAAAACAGTTATTTACCAGTCAGTAGCAACATCCATCAGTGCATCATTCCTGATCAATCTCTTAGGTCCTGCTGATGAAAAACATCCACACACCATGATGCTGTTCTTGGCCAGTGGGTTCAGACCACGTGGTTTCTCTTAAGATCCCCCCAAAAATCTGTTTTACTCTTAATTGTCCTTCTACATGTTCGGGGAGTCTCCAGTGGTTTTAGGTGAACTCATGTTTTCTTTGGCTTATTTTAATTTTCTTTAAGCATAAACCTCTTTTTCATTAAGGCCACATTTATGGTTTATAGCTCTGAAGGTCCACTGTGTAAGAAATACTGATATCCGCTGGTAAAGATGGGCATAGCATTGACTCAAACAGAGTTGTGAATGTACGGTGGCCGTCAGTGGCCAAACTTCTTCCAGTTATAAAGCCGTTTTTATCTGTAATGTGCACACTTCGAAGTCCGCTTAACGCTGGTGAAATGGGACAGCCCATAGCAACAGGACGGTCTCTGTTGCCATGGGCTGGTGAAATGGGACAGCCCATAGCAACAGGACGGTCTCTGTTGCTATGGGCTGGTGAAATGGGACAGCCCATAGCAACAGGACGGTCTCTGTTGTTTCCAGCCAGTACACACGTCATTAACCCCTAAAAAATCACTTCGAAGTGTGCAGACCCTGAATTGGGACACACCTTACTTCAACATTGTGTACATGTGTACTTCTTCTATGGTGCTTTTAAGGCATTACTGATACCAAACGAAACTCCCACTCCTGTCAAACAGCTTTACCGTAGTAAAAACGGTGGCAGATGCCACGTATGTTGTCCCACGGCAAGTTGATGTAAATGGCTCATTCTGAGAATAAAAACATAGTTATGTAATTAAAATAAGATACGAGTAGAAATACACTTTTTAAAGATCTGAAGATCATATTGTTCTGTCATTAGCATTTTGTCACATGCTGCACCTATAAAATGCAACACCAACCACTGCCACTAGGGGCTGACTCCAATAAACTTCCCTTTAAAAAAACATTAATTTCCCTCCTGAGATGCTTAGTCAGTAAATATTCCTAAAAGTAATGTTGTCATTATCTTTTCCATTTAAAAAGTCTATTTTATTTTTTAAGCTCCTTAATTTTTTAAAATTAATTTATTTACTTGTTTATTTGTTAGGGACAGAGCATACTAAAAGAAACAAAACATTTTTGTAAATTGCCAGATTTAGCTGTCGTCTCTGGTCAGGTCTTATTCCCTGGAACAGAAAACTGTGAGGAAAACATATCCATCTATTTAAAAAAAATAATAATAAATGAGCTAAAACTGATTAAATAAAGCACAGTTGTTAAAATTTACACACCATAGTGACAAAGCCACTAAATCACAAAGCAAGGAAACCACATAACAGATAAACCCTAAAAAGGGTATCTCTTTTTAGCTCTCTGGGCCTCCTCTGTAAGCCGGGGCTGAGATCAGAGGCGCCTCGGTGCTGCATCAGTGTGCACTTTCACACAGGAAGTCTGAATCACACAATCACCTGAGTGACAACGTTGGTGTTAGTCTGTTTTCTGCAATGGCACACACACTGTTTCACCTTGCTGGCTTAAGAGGCGCATCAACTTCCGCCCTCACTTTTATTCTCACACACAATACCATGAACAAACATGTTTCAGTGGTCTGCTCTTTCCTGGCAGGTTTGACAGAGTTTTATTTTCTCTAAGACTTCTAAAAGTTAAGTTCAGAACTTAGTGCCTGACCCTGATGGATAGCTCCTTGCTCTTCTTTATGCTGTTTGCATAATGGTGTTGCAGACTGGTTAGACAAAGTGGTGGAAACCTTCTTCAGAGGTTTTGCTCTATTTTGACATGACAGCATCACACAGTTGCTGCATCCATGATGAGAATCTCCCGTTCCACCACATCCCAAAGCTGCTCTACTGGACTGAGATCTGGTGGCTGTGGAGGCCGCTGGAGTCCAGTGAACTCATCGTCATGTTCTAGAAAGCAGGTGGAGATGATCTGAGCTTTGTGACATGGTGCATTATCCTGCTGGAAGTAGCATCAGAAGATGCTCCACTGTGGTCATAAAGGGATGGACATGGTCAGCAACAATACTCAGGTAGGCTGTGCTGGTTAAACCAGGCCACGTTGGTACTAAGGGACCCAAAGTGGACCAAGAAAATCTCCCCCCACCATTACACCAGCAGCAGCCTGAAGTGTTGATACAAAGCAGGATGGCTCAATGAGGGTGAGGAACATCAAATATTTGCAGCTAGAGGATACTCACACCTGGACCACCCACAAACAGGCTCAGGTCAGGAAGGCAAGGCGGCAGCTGAGCAGGTTCATGGTCTCTTCAGAGGTCCTTAAAACCTTCTACAAAGCATCCTGATCACAAGCATCCCAGTTTGACAACAGCCCGGCAGCATCAGAGTCATCAAGGCAGCAGAGTGCTGCACCAGATCTGAACTGTCCTCTGCAGGACATGTACGACAGACGCCCCCACCCCAGCAACTGTCTGTTCAGGCTGCTGGACTCAGATCTGCAGAGCTTCTGCAGCCTGAAAACTAAAAGGACACTGAGGAGGAGCTTCTGTCCGTTCTTCTTAAGACTCCTCAACCTCATATGATGACAATTTAGAACACAATGGCATAAAGCTCTGAGTTATTTAAATATTTAATCGTCTCTTTTTACTTTATTTCCTCCACAGCTGTTATCCCGTGTTTCTATTTAAGGATATTATCTCAACGGCACAGGGGAGGTTGTGAGTGAGGGGTTATATAGGGTGGAGGTTGGAGTCTGGGGTTGATGCTGCCCTGGTTCGGCTGGAACATAGGGGTGGGTGCCTGGTCCTCCTGGGCATGGTGCGGACCCTCTGCCTTGGACTCTTGGAGCCCTGGGGCCTTCGCTTGGGCCACTCTGGATGGTCAGTGCCTGGTGGGGTCAGCGGCTGTAAAGAGTTACAGTAATCCAGCAGAGATGTAATGAAGGCTGGATTACTGTTTCAAAGTGCCCTTGTGCAAGAAAAGGTGTGACCTTAGCTAGCTGCCTAATGTGGAAGAAGCTGGACTTCACTACAGAGCTGGTTTGCCAATCCAATTTAAAATCACTGTCCATCTTAAAACCCAAGACCAGCGAGGACCTCCCAGACCATGGACCTGCCAGACCAGGAAGGACCTGCCAGTGTAGCCAACTTTCTGGGGACTGAAGTAGGCAGCGTGGATTGACGTTAACAGCTGGCTTGGATACTAAAAACTGGACCAGTTTGTGTGTAGCTCTGCTGGTTGAGCAGCCGCTCCATGTACAGAGGGTACAGCTCCTTGGTGCAGCCGCCTGGGCCCTTTGCCCTATTCCCCGCCCTCTCTAACCCACCTTTCTTTCAAGTCCAGCTTCTATTAAAATAAAGGCCACTAGAGCCAATAAATCGCTAATTAAAAAAAAAAAAAAAAAAAAAGGACTGGATACTTTGCTTGCAAACATTTTAGCCCTCTTAAAAACTCAGCACCATCTGGACACCAGAACTGTAAGAAGCTGCTTCTAGTTTTTCCATCCAGGCCAAATCTGAAGCACAAACACACAACGAGATCCTTCCCCTTCACAGAGCTGACAGAATTCTACGCTGGCTTTAATTAAAGTTAAAGAAATAATGTGTTTTGTCGTTTTCATTTATCTGAAGTTGAGACAAATACGGTTTCATTTTTCACGGAGATTCAGACATTTCTAGTCAACAATTATACTGTAATTAAATTCTTATAGCCTTAATTATAGTGAATTTTGAAATCCCTGAAAGCTCTTTGTTGTGGTATTTTCTCATGAACGTACCTCCACCACAAAGCAGCATGTTTAAGATGGAAAAGGGATTTATGGAAGTTATTTTGCAAATAATGGATAAAAAATTATTTTTCCAACAGAAAAACAGGCATTGAAGGGGTTAAATTTCAGACACACCGTGAATATTTGTACTGTTGAGCACTGAAGCCAAATCATAAAAAACATGGAAATATATTTCCATGTCACTGTTTATGTCCACATGGTGCAGCTCTGGTCTACACCTCGCTCATGGCTCATCCTGGGACGGCTAAAACACAAAACCAAACTTTGTCCTGTAATCAGTCAGGTCAGGTCTAAACTTATTCTTTGATCTGCAAGAGATTCTCTATTTTTATGCATGCTTTAGTTTTATGCAAATTAGTTCCACCACTGAGTTTTTTTCTGTACAGTGAAAACAAAAGTCTTTCAATCTGCTAATTCTGCTGGAAGTTTACAACAAATTGTTAGGTCTCGAACACACCACACCAGACGTTGACCATAAAAAGGGCTGTTTATTTGTTTAAATGTACAGACGTGTGTGGCGCGGTCTAACGGTAGCGGTGCAGCTGCAGGGTGTTGCGCCTCTTCCAGGCGGCGCGGCGTGAGCCTCCGATGGTCAGGTGGAACTTGTGGCCCTTGCCCAGGCCACGGCTCTTCTTTCCTGCAGACGTCAGACCTCGCATCTCCCTGTGTTTGTGCACAGCCTTTGTGATCCATTGGGTGTCTGGGTTGCGTCTGATGGCCTTGTGGAAGGTGTCAACCAGAATCACCTCGTAGAACTTGTAGGTGGAGTCCTCACCCACCCAGTAGGAGCTGAGCACTCGCAGGGCTCCGCAGTGACGACCAGCACGCTCCTGAAGACGCCAAAGCACAGCAACACAGAATTATCAATCGGTTGCTCTGGCAACACCATGACAACGGCACCAAACTCCAAAGCACATTGTAAAAAAAAACATGAAATACGACACCAATAAACAACCTGTTCCACTGAAACACAGACAGATGTGAACCAGGAAGACCAGACTCACAATCAGGCCATGACGCCGCTTAATGTTTAAAACTTTAATCCAAAACTGAAGTGGAGCAAACAGACATAAAGCTCATTTTACACGAGGTTTATCAGGTCCCCCGCCCCCTCCTTTTATATTTCAATGCAGGTAAAGCTGTTAAAATAAAGTCTCGTCCCAGAAGCAGTCAGTTTATCCTCACTGTTCTGGCGGCTTGCAGTTTATTCAGATCTTGTCCAGAACAAGCCAGTTGCTATGACAACACGCAGGGATGGCACAGTTTTGTCCGTCTGCTGTGTTGGTTACATGCGTAACTTGGTCTGTTTTCAGGGAGCTTAGCTATCCGTTGCTTGACACGACCACTAAAGTGTATCTAGTGATGGGTCAGATGCAGAGGACTTATTTCAGTGCACTTTCTTGAGATATGTACTAAAGATTTCTTCTTTTCTCGTAATGTGACTATTTAAAACAATTTGCTGTTGCTTCAGTCATTAAAGGTGATTTCTAAAGTTCCAACAACTGCTAAGAAGAACAGAGCCCCATTTCCTCATATTTCACCAGTAAAATACAAAAAAAGCTCAGTCATCAGGTTGCAGATACCATTATTTACAACTCTGCTGCAACTGTTGTCAACACAGCAGCTGGTTACTGCACATTTTAGAAAATACAATTACTCTATAACCGTTTTCCCCTATGGACTTATGTTTCTTAGCAAGAGCTGGGTACATGACAGGATATGTTGATGTTTCTTCGCCAAAGTTGTCTTGCCATCCATGTTTAGAGTCTAACGCAGTAATATGAACATTTAAAGCAATACCACATTTATTGGTTACTGAGCTTTGCAATCAGTGTGAATAATGTGTGAAGACAATCATACCTCAGCAACAGACTGCAAACTGCGGGCAAACTTGAGCTGGTTGACGCCATGGTGCACTGGCTTGCCATAGGTGGCACCCTTGGGAACGGGGCGTTTACGGCCACCACGGCGCACACGGATGCGGTAGATTACGTAGCCTGTTTGAATCAAAATAAGACATGGTTAAAGAGGACAGTACTAATGATTATGTTGTAAGTGAAAACAGTGGACACAGAACTCACCCTGCTTGGCCTTGTAGCCCAGCCTGCGAGCCTTGTCGGGCCTGGTGGGTCTAGGAGCACGGTGGAGGTTCGACAGCTGACGGTACTGCCAGCAGCGGACGCGGAGCAGGAAGCGCATCACATCAGACTGCTTCTTGCGCCATAACTCCTGCATATATCTATATGCTCCCATCTTGACTTATCTGAAGAGGAGAAACATCAGTTCATACATCTGTGCTGTTTATTCAAAGCTTCCCTTTACAGACATCAATCAATACAGGATTAATACTGTCACTACGCATCTGGTATCCGTTTAGAAACAAATCAGAGTAGCAGCACTTAGCACAGAAAATCTATCTAAAGATGTGTCTACTTCGTAACTACACATGGTTTCAGATCAACAAGACTGCCCCTTCATAGCTAGTCCACCGTTTAGACACCTGCATATAAATATATTGTTCAACCGCTTAAACTACTGGAAATTTTTAAATATTACTTGGCAAACCATGTTAGAGAACAGAAGAATTCATACTATAGTAGCTCATCCAACACTGAAAAGCAAAACACTAACGCTAGCATAAAAGTTAGCCGAGTAGCTGAACATCAGCTCACCGGGGTGTTGGTAATTTACCAAGGAATTGCTTTAATAAAAATTTGCAAGCAACGATACGAAATGGAAAGGTTTATAAGGATAGAGTGTTTCACATAAATGTCAGGAAAACATAGCTGTAGCACATCTGAGCTGTACAGGTAACAGACTGCTAATGGCTAGCATATCAGCAACGTCCCGCACCGGTAAAACTGGGCTATAATCAACATATTCCTTAAGATTTCAAATAAAATAACAAAGGTGTTAAAGCCGTTAATAAGTATACAATTTATACCCTAAGCCGAGAGAAGAGATGAAACCGTATGAATAATGATTTTTATGGATTGTACTTTGTTCAGAAGTATGGACATTCTCGCTTACATGATGGCGTTCCAGCCGGAAAGAGAGAGGGCATTTACCCAGCATCCCTTATGAGAACGAAGATGACGCACTTCCTTTGTATGATCATGGGAAATGTAGTCTTCTTTTCCCCCCTTTTATTTTAAGTTTACGTTTGATTAGCCCCGTTTCTGAATCACACATCAGTTTAGGTCGTTAAGAATAATTAAAACGTAATATATTAGCATACATTGTAAATACAGGAAATTAAGCTAATTCAGTTCAAAGTGCGATTTAAACTATTATGTAGTCACGTTTACCTTTATAAAATATGCAATATTTCAAACAATGTACACAAACAGCATGTCAAATCTTATATAACGAGTATTTGAGAACCCCGTATAGATATTGCACACACATCTATGTTTATCATATGTTTTAGTTTTGTGCAGTAGGGGTTTACGCATGCGCAGTGAGTTCGAAGCGCTTTTGACGTGACCGACAAGTCTTGCGTAGCGGAGCAGGATGGAAACACCGGCTGTCGAGTCCACATTAACAAACGAATAGTCATCGCTTTAAAGTAAGTACGATTCACAAAAATGCACCAGTTATTAACAAAAATGGCGTGTTTGCAACCGCACTGCTGTTGGTGTGTTTATATGACGCAGGACGACTTGTTAGGGCTCACGCATTAGCTTACCAGCTAAACAACAAAACGCTGTCATTATGAGCCAGCGGTTAGGTAGATCCTGATTAGTTTTGTGTTGTGTCAAATAAGCTTTGGTCCGTGTTAATGCTGCTAGAGCACGTGCCAGATGTGAGATGTTTTTCTTCGTGCGATGCAGGCTCGACATGGGGAAAGGCTGTAAGGTTGTGGTGTGTGGTCAGACAGCGGTTGGGAAAACTGCCATCCTGGAACAGCTGTTGTACGGAAATCACAGTGTAGGTAAGTGCTGCACTTCCAGGGATCTGATTAATTTAATCAAAATGTGAAAGTTTATCTGCTTCTGGAGCGCTGAAGTTATTGACCTACACCATACAGCCAGCTGACATTATTCCAGTTCATTTCACAACGTGTTTATACTTGATGATACTGTTTCCTTAATCTTGCTGTGGTACTATTTTATTAGCATGTTCCTGGTTGGCTGAAAGTTTTTGTCCTGTTCAGGCTCAGAGTCCAGTGAGACACAGGAGGACGTGTACGTGGCCTCAGTGGAAACTGACCGAGGCGTGAAGGAACAGCTGAGGCTCTATGATACCAAAGGTCTTCACGATGGGCAGGACCTCCCTAAGCACTACTACTCTGTGGCAGATGGCTTCGTCCTTGTTTACAGTGTCGATAGCTTGGAGTCTTTCAAGAAAGTGGACATTCTGAAGAAGGAAATAGACAAGTCTAGAGATAAAAAAGAGGTGAGACTGCTTCACAGTATGCTGAAGTAAACCTTGACTACAGCGCTGTTTACTTTAAGTCAGGGATCACCAACTCCGGTCTCTGAAGGCCAGTGTCCTGCAGGTATTGGATGTTTCCCTGCAGCAACACACCTGATTCAAATGAATGGGTCATTCACAGACTGGTGCAGAACTTGACAACAAGCTGTTAGAGATCCACTTTATTTGAATCAGGTGTTGCAGTAGGAAAACATCCAATGCCTGCAGGACCCTGGACCCTGGACCCTGAGGACCAGAGTTGGTAACCATTGCTTTAAAAGGTAGTGTTTCCCAGTCTGGGTCCTCAGGACCCACTGCCCTGCAGGTCTTAGACGTGGTCCTACTCCAACACACCTGATTCAGATTAATGAACTTCCTCATCAAGTTCTTTACAAGCCTGTTAACAGGCCTTTCATCTCATTCAGGTGTGTTAGAGTAGGGTTACCTCTAAAACATGCAGGGCAGGGGGTCCGGAGGACCTGGACTGAGAAACACTGCTTTAGGGGTCTTCAGGAATAGTTCTCCAGACGTCCTGAAGGACTTTCCAAAGTTCTTCTTTGGATGTTTCTGCCTTTTGTTCTGTTCTCTGTCCAGATGATCCCACACTGCTTCAGTAATGTTGAGGTCCGGTTTCTGGAGAGGATCCGTCCCTCCGTCAGACCCGTTGAGGTCCGGGTTCTGGGGAGGATCTGTCCCTCCATCAGACCCGTTTCCACTGCTCTTCAGTCCAGTTCTTGTGTCATGTGACCTACCTCAGTCTTTTCTCCCTGTTTCTTGACAGCCACGTTTCCGTGGAGACCTCCGGCATCTCTCCTGTCAGGTTTGTGCTGGATTTGTCAGGAAAGGATTTTAGCTTATTGGGCCTGAAACCTCTTCTTTTGTCCTTCACTTGTCCTTCTTTCCTTTAGGACACACCATACTGAGATATGCAATTTTATGTAAAATGAAATGGTTGTGTCAACACAACACTGGTTCTTTTCTTCAGTTAGGAGCTGCTTTTAGGCTTGAATGAGCACGGGTCAGGCTTAACGAACAAAAACATTCTTCTGAAAATGGCTAGGTACAAGAACTGGAGTGAAAATTAAAAAAAGGCAGAAAATGTCCCAAAAAAAAAAAACACCCTTTGAAAGAGCTTCAGAAAGGCTGAGAACTATTGCTAACTTTAAAAGATTACAAGAAAATCTGGGTGCTTAGAAGTAAAATAAGAAGAAGACTCTTTATACCGATAGAAAGCTTTTGAAACAAGTCTTGGTCACCTCTGGTCAGTTTTAGTCAGATTTCCTCTGATGTAATGCTTTGCACTCCTGAATGCAGTGGTATGTCTCAAACTATAAATGGGCAGCATTAGTTTGCTTTGGTTTCACTAATTGATATAAAAAAAATTAAGTTTAGTACCGTATAGGACTGTGCATGCCACCGTGTGAATTAGTTCTGGTTCAGGTGTGGCCGTTGTGTTTCCAGGTAATGGTCATCGTACTGGGGAATAAAAGCGACCTGCAGGAGCGGCGTCAGGTGGAGCAGGATGCGGCGCAGCAGTGGGCGCGAGGCGAGAAGGTGAAGCTGTGGGAGGTGAGCGTCACCGAACGCAACTCACTCATCGAGCCCTTCACCATGCTGACCAGCCGCCTCACGCAGCCTCAGAGCAAGTCCGCCTTCCCTCTGCCTGGACGCAAAAGCAAAAGCACCCCGTCCAACGACATGTGAAGTGTTAATATCACCAGCAGAATGACTTTGGCTCATGCTGCGTACATTTACACACATTCATCTGCTTACATACAGTTAATCTCCTTTAAAAATGCTGGTCAAACTGTTTGCCTTAGAATTACTTAGCCTAGCTTAGCCTAGAGACTGGCTTTAGCCTGGGTTTGCCAAGCTGACTCATCCGTTCCATCATGTTTGTTTGCAGAGATGTAAAACAAGGGGGGCTGATTTTAACTGGTAGTTAAATGTTTATTTCTGGACGAACACCTCTATGCAGCATCTCTCACTGAAAACAGCTTTTAAGACCTGAACAGGCACAATGCCAAACACAGCGACACTGATGTGACCCTTCAGCAGCGCTGACAGCTGCAGATTCCCTCAGGAAGGTTCCAGACTGAGTGCAATGACCCACAAGTACCAAAGTGGCAGCCATCATGACAGCTGGTTGGAGCCACATCATGGTTTAGTTTGATTCTGCTTGCAGGATGACTGCCTTCGGGAGTCTTTACCAACTCATCTGGCCATCTTACACATGACAATATTTGCTTGGATCGAAGAAAAAGGCTTTTTAAAAAAGTAATTTATGACCGTGAAGCAGTTTCACACAGCTAAGGTTCATTCATTCATATGGAGCTGGAACAGGAACATATGTTTTGTAACTTGTATCTGCACTTTTATAAGTAACAAGTACAGGTACAGATACAATATGAGTAATATTCACATTGATTTATGGATTAATTCATTCAGACAATAAAATTAAACAATTACAAAACATTTGTCCCACATTTTACACACCTGCTCAGGAACCACTTTAACCCCTAACCAATCAGAGAGAGAGCTGACCAAGCCCAGTGCAGCCGTCATGGCTGTCTAAAGGTCAGTCGTTTATAGAAACGTGAAGGTTTCCTTCTGGAGATGGAGAAATACGCCTCTGTCAGCTTCTTAAATTGAGCTATGACAGTTGTACTGGTCCTGGTCAGTGCTCTCTGGAATGGGAGAAATCTGATTGGTTCTTAAGTAGCTGTGGAACATGTGAGACAAATGTTTTGCACTAGTAAAACTGACTTAATACTGAATTAATCTGTATTTGCATGAATCTCCTGTCCTCTCCCAGCTGCTCAGATCCAGGCTGGTGCTCGTAGGTGGGGGATGCTGCATGGATAACTGTTGGGATTGTACATTAAAGCGAGCGCTGATGGCCGACCGAGCAGACGTGATGTTAGTGAGTTGTTTGTGGGAAGATCATTTCTTTCAAGCCTCTTTTTTCAGTCTTTCTTGTTCTGAGACAGAAAAACAGGCATCAAAGTGTAAATCAGGGTGCATGTGTAGGTTTAGTTTATGCTGCAGTTTCCACCACAAACCAGAATCTAAATCTCTTTTTAAAGCATTAAATGCATGCACACATTCAGTCCTCTTACATTCTACAAACCAGTTTACAGGAACACACCATCTGTTGGTTTGCACGACTATATAAAGGAGTCAAAAAAAAAAAAAACTTGGTCCAGTCGGCTGTTTCTCCTCATCCTCTTCCAGGACGGGTCCGTTCCATGTCATATCAACTTCAGCCTGGCAGCAATAATATTCCTGGTACTGAGTTTACTGGTGATGTATGTGTGTGTGTGTGTTAGTTGCACTTCTGTGTTGTTCAGCCTGTGTAATCCAATAGGGCTGCTATTTAAAGCTGCGTTAGTGTCTGCCTTTAACAGCAGAAATAATCAGTGTTGAGAGGAAATATTTATTTTTTAACTAATTTATTTTTGTCACTTTAATGAGCCACATTCCTTAACTTGAGCGAATGGCGAGGGGAAGAAGGCTGGCCTGTGTTTTCTGTGTAAATATTGTATGTGCTGCACTAGAACAGAGGTAAAGATGCTTTCCTGTTTTCTCTGCTCTGTGAATCAAATGTAGCCTCTTCATATTAAACTCTGCAGAATGATCAAACTGGACGCTTCACTTGGTCATGTTTAATTCTTTAAAAGGAGAAACAGAACAGCTTTTCATCAGTACTCAACACAAATCACAACCAATATCCATCCATTTCTAAACATGTCTACATGTGTAAAACACCTTTTTTTTTTCCATAGAGCGGGAGTTTGGAGGGGAAGCAAACACCAACGTGAGAATTTACACTGACATCATTGACTGGGAATCATGCTCAGACACATTTCATCTAGTGGTTTAAGTATTAATGTCCATCTTCAAGCACAGGCTAAAACTTCAAAGAGAAACACTAAATGCGTTATTGCCGGATTTGATTATAGTCGGGCCAGAGATAACTTACAAAAAAAGAGAAAAAAAAATACAACAAACAAATGTCAGGAGTTAAGACTTCAATTCCAAGATAAAAACCCACCCTACCTCCCTCCTCTGCTACAAGCCAGGACCCCCGCCCCCCACTTTCCCTCCCACACCCCCCACATTCCCCAGGTGGTCCAACCAGCGGCCGCCTCGCTGATTATGTGGCGTAGCGTTTGGTCCACTGTTTGGCTATCCTGTCGTGCTCAGGTCTGTTTGTTGTGTACTGTGTGGCAATGCTTCCAACCAGAGGGTCAGCTGTCAAAATAACAACAAAACATGGCATCAGCATCTCCTGGGTTTGTTCCAGGTACACATCAATCAGTGCAAAATGTCCCACAGACATCTCAGAAGACGTACAACATCCAACAACAATCAGACTTCACACTGGAAGGATTTCAGCTAATCAAACAGTTGGATTTTAGTTTTTCTGTGTTAGAAAAGTTCAGGTCCCGTCTGTTCAGGTCACTGACAACAATCAACAATCAGACAGGTTTGATCTAGTTTTCAGTTGAGGTCATTAAAGGGGGTTGTTCCCTGCAGTCTGGAGAAAACACAGATCTTCAATACTTCAATACCTTGAGAGAATGAAACCATCGAACATTTCAGGAAGACTTCAGCGAGACAATTACGTGTTTGTGATTCAGGGAGTCGGTTCAGATAAAGTCAGATGAGGGAAAGTCTCCATCAGGAACATGCATTGTACTGATGAGCAGCAGCGGGTATCTGAAGCTGCTGGTGAACCTCACCAGATCAGCATCAGAGGCTGCAGCAGTGCATAAAGCTAGATCTGGACCTCCCTGAACCAGTGGTCACAGAGAAACGATTCATTCTCAACCATTTTTCTTCACTGATGAATGGCCTGCTACACTGGATGGCCCAGGTGGATGGAAGTTTGTACTTAATAGGATATAGGATGTAGGGATGTGTTATGAAGCGTAGGGGTGAGTTATGAAGCGTAGGGGTGCGTTATGAAGCGTAGGGGTGAGTTATGAAGCGTAGGGGTTAGGGCTGGGCGATTAATCGATAAAATCGATAAATCGAATTTTCCAGTTTTGGAGATTTATTTTCATGAAAATCGGGATTTTTTTTTTTTTACCATAGTTAGTTAGCAACAGACTTAGCCCTCCCTCCACACCAGAACGGTGTTTGTCTGACAGATTTTCAGTGAAGTGACCCTTCACTCACGCCTGGGATTTAGCTGTGCGTAGTAAGAAATGCTGCTCTCTATGAGATGCAGAAGTCAACTTAACCCACAAACCCTCGTTAAGAGACAACCTTCATCAGGGGAATTATTTCTGCAGTGGATCCTGTGTGATAAGGATCCAGATGGAAAGAGATCACGGATGCAGTTGTGTTGCATATTTCTATGTAAGATATGAAGTCGTTTATATGGTGGAAAAGCTATGACATTATATGCTTTATTTTTGCTGCCATTCATTTATATAAACAAATAAATGTTTTTAAAAAGTTAATTTATGTTTTGTAAAAGAAAAGAAAAAAAATTATTAAAATCGGAAATCGGATTTGGCTATAAAAAATCGGAGATTTTATTTTTAGGCCATATCGCCCAGCCCTAGTAGGGGTGCGGTATGAAGCGTAGGGGTCGTTATGAAGCGTAGGGGTGAGTGATGAAGCTTAGGGGTGCGTTATGAAGCGTAGGGGTGCGGTATGAAGCGTAGGGGTGCGCTATGAAGCGTAGGGGTGCGCTATGAAGCGTAGGGGTGCGTTATGAAGCGTAGGGGTGAGTTATGAAGCGTGGGTGTGCGCTATGAAGCGTAGGGGTGAGTTATGAAGCGTGGGTGTGCGCTATGAGCGTAGGGGTGCGTTATGAAGCGTAGTGGTGCGTTATGAAGCGTAGGGGTGAGTTATGAAGCATATGGGTGCGTTATGAAACGTAGGGGTGAGTTATGAAGCGTAGGGGTGAGTTATGATGTACATTAATTTGCATGTTAAAGCAGTTAGACGTGAGATGTTTTAAAATGTGTTTTTTGTGATTTTTTCTTAATAACATGACGAATGAAAGAATGAAAAAGGTTGCCGAGTCAGCCTTCCTTCCACCTTTCTTGACCCTGAAATCAGAGCATCTTAGGCCAGTGGAGCTTCTTTAGGACCGGACATAATCATTACTGATTTAATCCTGAAACACTGCCTTTGTTCAGGAAAGCAAGTCAGCTGACTATCATGTGTCTCAACACGTCTTCGTTGACTGATCCACTTGTAGGATTGCTACTAACAGTCTCAAGTTCCTTCCTTCTTTTTCTCTTTTTTAAACACTGCAGACTAGCCGAGTCTAAACTCAGAGATGCTGTTCGAAAACTTTTTCAGCCCTTTGAGCATCAACAACAGCTCCTCAAAAATCCCTTTTATTTATGCCACAATGCATTTCTCCCAACACTCAATTATAGATTACTTAAATGACATGTTTGACCTACTGTTGACTGAAAGACCTGACTCTAATTTTATCTTCAAATCAGTGTCTCGTTTATAAAGAAAATGATCCAATATGAGGAAACTAAATGAGCGGCTTTAGTTAAACTCAGTTCTCTTCATCGTTTTTGATTCTTAAATCCCATGATGTTGACGTTCATATTTAAGAGAAAAAATGACTCCTGTCAGTTTAAAACAAGCTAAGCTAGGAAGGAGGTTTTCCTTCCTGATTCTGGTTCTGATGGAGGTTTTCCTTCCTGATTCTGGTTCTGATGGAGGTTTTCTATGAGGCCAGATCAGTCTCAATAAGAATGAACTCACGCCAGGTGTTTCACAAATGCACACGCTCTGGTTTGTATTCGTATTTCAGAATCGGAAATGCACACGCTCTGGTTTGTATTCGTATTTCAGAATCGGAAATGCACACGCTCTGGTTTGTATTCGTATTTCAGAATCGGAAATGCACACAATCTGTTTCACAAATGCACACGCTCTGGTTCACAAATATAATTTTGAGGCACACTTGTAAGATTATACGAATTGCTGAACGTGCATTTACGAACTGCTTCTCATTTGTGAACATCTCTGCATTCGTGAGAGAATTCTCTGCGGTGGATTTTGAGACTCCCCTGACGCCGCAGTGTAACGAATCTCACCATTGGTTGACTAATCTGTCAATCAAATTTCCGAGTGTGATTGACAGATTCATCAGTCAATCAGTTAATTCGATAACATTACATGATCTACAACGAGGGAATGTAAGATAAATGTGTTACTTACAGGTTGTGATTGTTGCGTCTCCTCCATGTCTGCCCGCTAGTTGGACTTTAACTACCATGCTCAAATAGCAGTATTAGCTCTGCGACAGGTCTAAAAGTGTGGAGAAAATGTAAGGAGCAGTATGATTGGCTGAATGCAAACACACCTGATTGACCGATGAATCTGTCAATCACACTCGGAAATTTGATTGACAGATTAGTCAACCAATGGTGACATTCGTTACACTGCGGCGTCAGGGGAGTCTCAAAATCCACCGCAGAGAATTCGTAAATGCACGTTCAGCAATTCGTATAATCTTACAAGTGTGCCTCAAAATTATATTTGTGAACCACAGCGTGTGCATTTGTGAAACAGATTGTGTGCATTTCCGATTCTGAAATACGAATGCAAACCAGATTGTGTGCATTTCCGATTCTGAAATACGAATGCAAACCAGATTGTGTGCATTTCCGATTCTGAAATACGAATGCAAACCAGAGCGTGTGCATTTGTGAAACACCTGGCGTGAGTTCATTCTTATTGAGACTGATCTGGCCTCATAGTTTTCCTCCTAACTAACGAGGGTCATATAATAAATTTGTTTTGACTGGATAACATTTGGATTTAAATTAAATTAACTGAATTCTACTGTATCTGTAAAAGTGCCTTAAGAAGAGTTTATTGTGAATGATCGCTGTATAAATAAAGCTGAAGTGAACTGAATAGGATCTTTCTGCAGGTCACTGATGCTGACTGATGGTGCTCAGTCTGTACGAGAACCGTCACTGGGAAAGAAATGTTAGCAGTAGTTGTGCAGCAGTTATGTTTCTAGAAGTGTGGGCAGACTTCAGGAGTGGAAAATTAGAAGCTACAGTCTGCATTTAGATGAATCAAACCCTTCAAATTATGCAATGCTGCAGAAATATAATCTCTTCCTCAGCTAACACAGGTGGGTCGGTCTGCTTTAACAAGAATACAGCAGGAAGAACGTAAAGAACCAGATGTGAGGAAAATCTCCAGAACGTCTGCTGGAAAAACACTGCAAGAAGTAAGATCGTATCAGCTGTGTGGTAACTTGCAGCTCTCACCAGGGTTGCAGTCTGTGAGCAGGGAGCAGATGGACAGAAGGACCTTGGAGATGGTGAGTGCGGGACTCCAGTTGTCCTTCAGGATGTCCAGACAGATGACTCCCTGACTGTTGATGTTGCAGTGGTAGATCCTCGTACGGAACGTCACCTGGAAACAGAGAGCATCGACATCCATTAGTCATAGATTTACAAACTTTTTCACCTCCACCATTTTCTGAATACATGCAGGTCTTCTGTGAGGCTTCTCCATCAAGTATCAACCCAGGTTTTAGTGGCCAATAAAGCTACACGGCGCTAAAACTATGAGAAAAAAATTATATTAATAGAAATAAATTGTCAATATCATTATTATAACAACTTTAAAATGAATCTAAAAATAAAATATAAATGAAAAAAAAAACATCAAATCACAATTCACACCAGAATCCATGTGGATTTTATAAAAGGGGTATTTTAAAATTAAGTTAAATTCCATTAAAATAAAATAAAAATAATTAAATAATAAAATTAAATTAAAATTAATGTGGAAAAAAAATAAAGGAGCACAGAACTGATCTTTAATTTTTCCGACATCTGGGAATGAGCTCACTGCAGACTGATGTCGCCCTCTAGTGGATGAAATGAAAACTACGCCTAAAAATAAAAGCTGAAGTTGATTTCTAGAACATCTCACAAGCCTACAGAAGCAAATTCTTTTCATTTGAAAGGAAAAAAAATAAACTGCTTTTAGAATGAACAAAATCATTTAAAAGAAGAAAAAAAAAAACAGTTTTTAGGAGATAATGGTGTCAGCATTATTAACAGGCTACTTCTAAACAAAAGACACTGTTTCCTCCAAGTTACACGTGGGGATGTTATTAGTTTGTGGACTTTATACAAACACCGCCGGACTTTACGTTTTTCAGGCGGTGAAAATACCGGATCCCTGCAGCTGAGACACAAGAACAAGCCGGAGCAGACTTTACTCCAGGGAACAGCAGCTCGGATGCAGGTATCGGATGTTTTCCTGCTGCAACACCCCTGATAGAGAGTCTTTAACAGACTTATGCAGAACTAGACAACAAGCTGTAGGTTTTATCTGAATCAGGTGCTGCAGCAGAGAAACATCTAAATCCTGCAGGACAGCGGCCGTCAACGACCAGAGCGGCTGATCCCTGCCAGCCCTCCGGTTTTCCATCATCACTACAAGATGCTGGGGAAAAATGAAAGCAACTCTGGACCGAGCTGAATGTTGTGCATTAAGTTGAAAAAATCCTGTCTCACTGATTCCAAGTAAATCCTTGAAATATGCTCCTACTGATTATCTCAAAACAGCTTTTTTTTCTTGATCTCATTTCTTTTCTCTCATGTTTAGGGGGTTATTCAAAAATATTTATGTCACCTTGGGCGGTTTGAAGGGGTAGTCTGGTGTGAAAGCGATGTCCAGGAAGAACACTCCTCCCTCGTACACGGAGCCTGGAGGGCCCAGGATGGTGGACCTCCACTCGTAGATGTTGTCTCCTTTAGGTCCAGCGCTGTCCAAACACAGAACAGAAACTTTTCACCACATTTGGAGACAGTTTAGAGAGAATTTAGTGAAACTAAAGACAAATCTCTCTTCTGAACCAACACCCTCCCTCTCTGATCAAAACCAAGCCAGTCTTGTAGTCATCTCTGCTGCTCAGGCTTTCCTGTTGGACGATTATATTTCATTACTGTTGCCATTGGCTAACTTAATCAGATGGATTTGCTAAAAGACTCACGTCTCAGTGTATTAATTTTAGATCAAGGCTGCAAGAAGATTTTTACAAAAAGGTCAACACCACATGATCCTACAACACGTCATGAATGTACAGTTTTGTGTCTGCTCTGTAAAGCTTTCTACAATAAAGATCTCTAGAAATTTAAATGAATGAATTCAACCTGCCTGGATTAAGAAAAAGAGCATCAGGGAAAAGTCCTGTGGAGTCAGATTGTTTGCAACAATCATCAAGAGGACGGTAAAAATGTTAATGAAGGAAAACGACGGTCAGAGAAATGGAAGACCTGAGTAACCGTATACGAGTATTAACACACGTAGTTTAGTTCTTTTACCAGGTCAAACAAGCTCTTCAATGTCAAGTCCTGCAGATTTTTCACCACACATCGTCCACGTCACCAGGTCCACCTTCTAGAACCGGGTCGGACCTTTTTAATCTCTGGTGTGATAGATGGAAGCAGGTGGTGGAAACCTTCCTCAGAGGTTTTCTCCATATTGACATGACAGCATCACACAGTTGCTGCAGGTTTGTCGGCTGCATCCATGATGAGAATCTCCCGTTCCACCACATCCCAAAGCTGCTCTACTGGACTGAGATCTGGTGGCTGTGGAGGCCGTTGGAGTCCAGTGAACTCATCGCCATGTTCTAGAAAGCAGGTGGAGATGATCTGAGCTTTGTGACATGGTGCATTATCCTGCTGGAAGTAGCATCAGAAGATGCTCCACTGTGGTCATAAAGGGATGGACATGGTCAGCAACAATACTCAGGTAGGCTGTGCTGGTTAAACCAGGCCACGTTGGTACTAAGGGGCCCAAAGTGGACCAAGAAAATCTCCCCCCACCATTACACCAGCAGCAGCCTGAAGCATTGATCCAAGGCAGGATGGACCCATGTTTTCATGATGTTTCCAGCAGATTCTGAGTCTAGCATCTGAATGTGGAGCTGAAATGGAGACTCATCAGACCAGCAACGTTTCTCCATCTTCTATTGTCCAGTGTTGGTGAGTGTGTGTGAATTGTAGCCTCAGTTTCCTGTTCTTAGCTGGCAGGAGGAACCCGGTGTGTCTTCTACTGCATCCTGGTCCAGACAACTGCTGCTCTGGATGTTTTCTCTTCTTCAGAACATTCTCTGGAAACCCTGGAGATGGTTGTGGGTGAAAATCCCAGTAAATACTCAGACCAACAACCATGCCACGCCCAAAGTCTCTTAAATCCTCTTTCTGACACATTCTGATGCTCAGTTTAAACTTCAGCAAGTCGTCTTCACCACGTCTACATGCTGCCGTGTGATTGGCTGGTTGGATATTTATATTAATCAGCTGAACAGGTGGATCTGATAAAGAGAATACGGCTCTATATAATTCTTGAGGTGCTGCAGACAGAAATCCCTCCAAACATCGATCACAAGCCACATTGTTGGTAGTTCATAACAATTAAGATCAACAACCCGTGAAAGTCGTCATGGTGACAGAGTGGAAAATGATCAAAGGGTTTCATTTGCCTGCAGAGATGAAGCTGAAGAGAAACAGCAGCTTTTGTTGGTTTAATGCTGGAGATGTTTTCAGATAACCGGCCGCCTGGCGAAGCGCTGCCAAACACTCCGCTTTCAGATGAGAGGGGCTCTCAGAGCGTTTGTAGGATAAATATGAAGACTTTGTTTCACTGGGAAGTTGTACAAACTGCTGCAACACAAACTGAAACATCTGAATATTTTCAAGTAAACAAACACAAAATGATCCATAATTCATGGCAGAGGTGCCCAGAATAATTCAGAACACAAATCGGATTTCTGGAGCGTGAACATCCAGGTTGTGTTAAGCAGCTCTGCTCTGAGTAACAGCAGCAGAGGTAAATGTCAGGCGATAATCTGACTGTAGCAGACGCTCCACTCTGTCCAGACCAGAGCGACAGAAGACACCACGACCGGGAGCCAGAGGCCCCCCACACACACCAATACCGACACACACACCAAGAACATTTAAGAGGAAAAATGACGAGCATTGAGGCTGCTGCAGCTCCCACCGTCACTGACGTCAGAGATGAGGGAGCATGGATCCAGCCCGTTCTCTGGGGTTTTAAAGAGAAGACAGGAGCCTGGACACGGACACAGGTACCAGACGGACCGGACAACTTGGACATGGTCCCAGGTCCCAGTAGATTAGAAATGGACATTTTACAGATTTGGTTTTAATTTTAAAGAATGTGTTTACTACTCCTGCAATTAATAAATAATTAGGAAAAGAAACTATTTTACTTCCTACTAATCAATCATTAGCCAGTTTAATCCCACCAGTAATACGTGTTTCCAGTCATTTTCGTTAACTTCTGGAAGCTCTGTAAGTGCTGGTTTGCTTTGGCTCATTAATGCAGCTTTTAAAATAAAAGAATAAGTCGTCTCTTTTAAATCTGATCCGTTTCGTGTAACTTGTGTGGACGATCACAGCGTCTTGACGTGCTGTCTCCACCGCTGGAAGTTGATAAAATACCTTAACGTATTTAACTGGAATATTTTGCAGGCATGTTCTTTAAAAGCTCTACTGCTGATGTGATGAGAATCATATGACTGAATGCATCTTATCACCAGAAAAATAAATGTAAGCAACATTTGAAAATTGTAATTTTTGCACCAGAAACTGCTCCTAAAACACAACGAGAAACTATTTTTTTCCTTTTTCTTTTTTTTTTTTCTACAACTAAACGGGGTTTTATCCTGGTAGAAGTTTTGAGGCCAGACAGCAAAGTTGAGACATTTTCTATGTTTTACAAACATGAAGCATAAATCGGGTCTTCTTCTGTCTCTGGTTCGGTGAATCTTGGTCTTATCGAGATAAAACTTCCAGCTGTGGAATCTGTGAGATTTGAGCTTTTAGTAGAGGCTTTGTGTACCTGGTCTTTTAATTATTGTTGTTTTAACTGTGTTTGTTGGTGATAGAAATGGTTTCACTGAGCTGGTAGCTGAGATTCTGGACTTTCTGTGGATACCACACATGTTTATAGTTACATCTACAGACCAGACGTTACACCTGGAAACGAGATGTTAACCCCTTAACTCCCGGTAGCGGAGGCTGCAGGTGCAGAGGTGAAGCTAAACAGTCAAGCTAAGAATGAAAGTTTAGAAAAATTATATCCAGAAATCTGGATAATGAAGCAGTGAAGGTGCATGGATGGAAGTTATTGTGCATATTGTGAATATTTCTCTCTCCTCACCATCTAGAAGCTGTGAGATTCTCATCCTGCTTTCTGTCTGTTCACCTGATGCTGATATTCATCACATATTGTTCCTTCTGTGTTTAGAAGGAAGCAGCTTCACAGCTTTAAATCCATCCTGCTGACTTTTTACCTTTTAATTAGTAAATCCTGAACATTTCATCCTTCTTTCTCATAAATATTTGATTTTATAAATATATATGAAGAAATATTTTAACTGTTGGTGTTTAAAGAGAAAACTGCTGCTAAACCTGTTTATGTGTTTAGTGCAGGAGTCTGCAGCCTTTCCAATCCAAAGAGCCATTTTTCCCTCAGCCAGCTAAATAAAACTCCTTTAGAGACGCAGATGTTACCAGACTTTTCAAAAAGGCAAGTTAATATTTATTTTAATGAAGAGTCACCATAGGATATTTATTTTTGAAGAACCACATTTTTATTTCCATTTTTAGGTTTTAAAATAAAGACATAAAACTTTTGTAAAAAGAGGACGGACAGACTTTCTTCTGTGGGACGAAGATTTTTGTGGAATAATACGTAAAAAAAAAAAAAGAAAAAAAAAGTTTCCAACCTAATGACAAGAAAAATAGGAAAAAATATTCCCGGTACTTTTAGTGTCATGTTGTGAAAATTCAAAGCAGTTATTCCATGAAAAAAACTGAAAATTTGCTAAAAACCTGCAGTTATTATATTTTTATTTAAAAACATCAGTCAGTTCTTTAGCATGTTTAGCCATCATTTAAGAGCCACGTTATGCTCTGGAGCCGCAGGTTGAACACCCCTGGTTTAGTGTTTGTAAACCAAAATTTACTGCATTTTCTTCATATAGCAGCAGGCCTGCTTTCAGAGGAAAAGGACATTTTGTGAGTAACACTGAGGTTCAAACCTGGTCCAAAGCTAAACCAGCACTGTTAGAGCTTCCAGAAGTTAACGAAAATGACTGGATTAATACCTTCCTGTGTGGAGTTTGCATGTTCTCCTCCTGTATGCGTGGGTACTCCGGCTTCCTCTAAATTCTCCCTATAGGAGGAAGTGAGAGCGTGGATGGTTGTTTGTCTCTCTGTGTTGGTCCGGCGATGGACTGGTGACCTGTCCAGGGTGTCCCTGCCTCTCACCTGATAACATGCTGGGATACGACCCTTAATGGACAAAGCGGTACAGGTAATGAACTAAATTTTAATCGTTCCCATATATAATAAAAGAAATAAAATGAATCTTGGTAGCTGATGTTTCCTTTTGCTCAGATATTTAACAGTATCTGTTTGTACAGATGTTTCTAAAGAGAAATTCCTTAACCAATCAGCATTCAGTGTCCCAAGACGACCAGTCTGGTGAGTTATGAGACTAATCTAGTACAACTAATTACACTATATTAATAATAAAAGCCTTTTAAACAGAATACAAGCTATTACAAGAGGAACATCTTTCTGTTCCTACTGACATCAGAGCTCCTCATTATCGTGATGCTGCACTTCGTCTTATTCAGGTTTACATCTTAACTTCCATCACGCTGACTTGAGGAATGCAGCATTCCTGCAGAGAGGCCTTTCTGGGAAGTGGGATCTGCTAATATCTGGTACCTGTCGCAGCACCAGTCAGGACCAGCAGCTGTGCTAATACAGATATCATTTCATTTCCCTCTGAATCCACCAGACTGAGCTTTCTTTCGCCCGACAACAAGCAGCGTCTCACATTCACAGCTGAGTTTCCTCCCCCCACGGCCCCTCCAGCAGATACAAAGGCCCCCCAGTGCTTTGTGTGAGGCAGTAATATGCCAAGCTATCACTGCTGTCATTCACTTCAATATCAGAGGGCACTTCTTCTCCGACCTCTGTGTACACATGCACAGCGAGGAGAGCACTGACATTTCAGCTGTTTTCTTTTTAAGCTTTTAGTCTTTAAGGCAAACACAGAGCGGTGCAGCCTGAACCTTTAAATCAGCGGCTGAAGCCACACACAGGCATCAAAACATCGTCGTTCCCTCATTTATACAATATACTGTAAAACGTATACATCAACCCCCCCCCGCCGCCTCATCTGCACATCATTCTCTCAAGCTTTCAAGAGAAAAAATATTGTTATTGAAACAAACAGAAACTATTTCCATGTTTCCACTTTTTCCTCATTTCCAGTTATTCCTGCTACTATTTACCTGCTATCCTCACTAAACCAACTCCAGCTCAGCTGCTTTGTGGCGCCACCGTGCATCAGAAACGTCTTCTTGGCTTTATTCCAGCCATAGAGGAGCATTATTTTTCTTCTTTTCACACACACATAGAACTTTCTGCTCACTGGTTGATCTTTGGCTGCTCCTGATTGGACGTTACTGTCAATCTAAGCTCTCTGATTGGTGGAAAGTCTGACAGAAAGTGGCTTCATCATCATGTCCAGGTCTAAATAGAGGTCTCTTAGCAACATAGTAGTGATGGTGATGTTTTTATGATGAAATGTGATAAATAATGCTGTTATAATGGATCATTGTGGATTTACCAGATAGAGTCTCTGAATAAAAACTACATTTAGTGGCTGGATTGTAAACCTCCTGGATGGGATAGAAATTCCTGGAAAACTTTCATAGATCACCTAAAGGGTAGCTATTCATCACAATTTACCCCACAGAAATACACACCACCGTTCCTGAGATGCTGGTGGTCGATGGCGCTTTAAAAGGGAAAGAATAAACAAAATAAAAAAGCTAATTAAAATTAATTATTGATGATAAATTTGCTGGGTAATTAACATTAACAAGTTAAAAAAATGAATTTATACTTGAATATTACATTAGTTCTCAGAAAACTTAAAAAGAAAAAAAAAAGAAAAAAGGAAAATAAAAAAATCCACCATCAGTTTGTTAAAACCTGTAGAAAGTTGTGATCCAACAACATTTAGTTTTCCTTCCTCACCGACTCTAGAAAAATCAAACTATTGTTCATATCAAACACGTCTCCAGCTTCAGGTTTTTGCATCACACGTGTTTAAGAAGGTAACTGGAGTCATGTCAGAAAGCTGTTGGGTCCACGTGGAGCATCAGAAACTTCCCTCAAACAAAGACTAAACATCTGAACTGAAACAGTCCGATGACCAAACTGCTGCCTGGTTTCACGCTTCTCTGCAAACAACTTCCAACTTCCAAACAACCAAAAACCACGTGATGGGGAGAGAAAACATCCAGCTCAGTTCTTCACTACTTCCTGCTTCCATCTGCTCAGCAGCCACAAAACCAGCAGCTCCAGACCCAGCAGCCACAAAACCAGCAGCTCCAGACCCAGCAGCCACAAAACCAGCAGCTCCAGACCCAGCAGCCACGAAACCAGCAGCTCCAGACCCAGCAGCCACGAAACCAGCAGCTGCAGACCCAGCAGCCACGAAACCAGCAGCTCCAGACCCAGCAGCCACGAAACCAGCAGCTCCAGACCCAGCAGCTCCAGACCCAGCAGCCACAAAACCAGCAGCTCCAGACCTAGCAGCCACAAAACCAGCAGCTCCAGACCCAACAGCCACAAAACCAGCAGCTCCAGACCCAGCAGCCACGAAACCAGCAGCTCCAGACCCAGCAGCCACGAAACCAGCAGCTCCAGACCCAGCAGCCACGAAACCAGCAGCTCCAGACCCAGCAGCCACAAAACCAGCAGCTCCAGACCCAGCAGCCACAAAACCAGCAGCTCCAGACCCAGCAGCTCCAGACCCAGCAGCCACAAAACCAGCAGCTCCAGACCCAGCAGCCACAAAACCAGCAGCTCCAGACCCAACAGCCACAAAACCAGCAGCTGCAGACCCAGCAGCCACGAAACCAGCAGCTCCAGACCCAGCAGCCACGAACCCAGCAGCTCCAGACCCAGCAGCCACGAAACCAGCAGCTGCAGACCCAGCAGCCACGAAACCAGCAGCTCCAGACCCAGCAGCCACGAAACCAGCAGCTCCAGACCCAGCAGCTCCAGACCCAGCAGCCACAAAACCAGCAGCTCCAGACCTAGCAGCCACAAAACCAGCAGCTCCAGACCCAGCAGCCACAAAACCAGCAGCTCCAGACCCAGCAGCCACGAAACCAGCAGCTCCAGACCCAGCAGCCATGAAACCAGCAGCTCCAGACCCAGCAGCCACGAAACCAGCAGCTCCAGACCCAGCAGCCACGAAACCAGCAGCTCCAGACCCAGCAGCCACAAAACCAGCAGCTCCAGACCCAGCAGCTCCAGACCCAGCAGCCACAAAACCAGCAGCTCCAGACCCAGCAGCCACAAAACCAGCAGCTCCAGACCCAACAGCCACAAAACCAGCAGCTGCAGACCCAGCAGCCACGAAACCAGCAGCTGCAGACCCAGCAGCCACGAAACCAGCAGCTCCAGACCCAGCAGCCACGAAACCAGCAGCTGCAGACCCAGCAGCCACGAAACCAGCAGCTCCAGACCCAGCAGCTCCAGACCCAGCAGCCACAAAACCAGCAGCTCCAGACCTAGCAGCCACAAAACCAGCAGCTCCAGACCCAACAGCCACAAAACCAGCAGCTCCAGACCCAGCAGCCACAAAACCAGCAGCTCCAGACCCAGCAGCCACGAAACCAGCAGCTCCAGACCCAGCAGCCACGAAACCAGCAGCTCCAGACCCAGCAGCCACGAAACCAGCAGCTCCAGACCCAGCAGCCACAAAACCAGCAGCTCCAGACCCAGCAGCTCCAGACCCAATAGCCACAAAACCAGCAGCTGCAGACCCAGCAGCCACAAAACCAGCAGCTCCAGACCCAGCAGCCACGAAACCAGCAGCTGCAGACCCAGCAGCCATGAAACCAGCAGCTCCAGACCCAGCAGCTCCAGACCCAGCAGCCACAAAACCAGCAGCTCCAGACCTAGCAGCCACAAAACCAGCAGCTCCAGACCCAACAGCCACAAAACCAGCAGCTCCAGACCCAGCAGCCACGAAACCAGCAGCTCCAGACCCAGCAGCCACGAAACCAGCAGCTCCAGACCCAGCAGCCACGAAACCAGCAGCTCCAGACCCAGCAGCCACGAAACCAGCAGCTCCAGACCCAGCAGCCACAAAACCAGCAGCTCCAGACCCAGCAGCTCCAGACCCAGCAGCCACAAAACCAGCAGCTCCAGACCCAGCAGCCACAAAACCAGCAGCTGCAGACCCAGCAGCCACGAAACCAGCAGCTCCAGACCCAGCAGCCACGAAACCAGCAGCTGCAGACCCAGCAGCCACGAAACCAGCAGCTCCAGACCCAGCAGCTCCAGACCCAGCAGCCACAAAACCAGCAGCTCCAGACCTAGCAGCCACAAAACCAGCAGCTCCAGACCCAACAGCCACAAAACCAGCAGCTCCAGACCCAGCAGCCACAAAACCAGCAGCTCCAGACCCAGCAGCCACGAAACCAGCAGCTCCAGACCCAGCAGCCACGAAACCAGCAGCTCCAGACCCAGCAGCCACAAAACCAGCAGCTCCAGACCCAGCAGCTCCAGACCCAATAGCCACAAAACCAGCAGCTGCAGACCCAGCAGCCACAAAACCAGCAGCTCCAGACCCAGCAGCCACGAAACCAGCAGCTGCAGACCCAGCAGCCATGAAACCAGCAGCTCCAGACCCAGCAGCTCCAGACCCAGCAGCCACAAAACCAGCAGCTCCAGACCTAGCAGCCACAAAACCAGCAGCTCCAGACCCAACAGCCACAAAACCAGCAGCTCCAGACCCAGCAGCCACGAAACCAGCAGCTCCAGACCCAGCAGCCACGAAACCAGCAGCTCCAGACCCAGCAGCTCCAGACCCAGCAGCCACAAAACCAGCAGCTCCAGACCCAGCAGCTCCAGACCCAGCAGCTCCAGACCCAGCAACCACAAAACCAGCAGCTCCAGACCCAGCAGCCACAGAACCAGCAGCTCCAGACCCAGCAGCTGCAGACCCAACAGCCACAAAACCAGCAGCTCCAGACCCAGCAGCTCCAGACCCAGCAGCCACAAAACCAGCAGCTCCAGACCCAGCAGCTCCAGACCCAGCAACCACAAAACCAGCAGCTCCAGACCCAGCTGCCACGAAACCAGCAGCTCCAGACCCAGCAGCCACAAAACCAGCAGCTCCAGACCCAACAGCCACAAAACCAGCAGCTCCAGACCCAACAGCCACAAAACCAGCAGCTCCAGACCCAGCTGCCACAAAACCAGCAGCTCCAGACCCAGCTGCCACGACACCAGCAGCTCCAGACCCAGCAGCCACAAAACCAGCAGCTCCAGACCCAGCTGCCACAAAACCAGCAGCTCCAGACCCAGCTGCCACAAAACCAGCAGCTCCAGACCCAGCTGCCACAAAACCAGCAGCTCCAGACCCAACAGCCACAAAACCAGCAGCTCCAGACCCAACAGCCACGACACCAGCAGCTCCAGACCCAGCTGCCACGACACCAGCAGCTCCAGACCCAGCAGCCACAAAACCAGCAGCTCCAGACCCAGCAGCCACAAAACCAGCAGCTCCAGACCCAGCAGCCACGACACCAGCAGCTCCAGACCCAGCAGCCACGAAACCAGCAGCTCCAGACCCAGCAGCCATGAAATCAGCAGCTCCAGACCCAGCAGCCACGAAACCAGCAGCTCCAGACCCAACAGCCATGAAACCAGCAGCTCCAGACCCAGGACTGTTTTCAGGGTTTTCTGAGGTAACAGCAGCAGGGGACAGATTTTTATAGGCGTGAAAAACCTCGGTCCACTCCAACACAAAGTGGTAACAGAGGTGTGTGTCTGGCATCGGCTCAGACGCCTACCAGCTGCTTCAACAGAAACACGAGACTGAAAACATCTGTCTGAATGACACCATCCTCTCTGACATCTATACACCCAGTCCCACTTCCCCGGAATGTCAGGAATCCGTTATACACCCGACGGCAACATCTCAGAAGGAAAAGTGATAAAAATACAAGAGGACGGAGAAAAAGATGGAAGGTAGAGTGAGAGCATCAGGAACAGAGAACAAAACTAGTACAGAAAGAAACAGAGTGGGTGGAAACAAAGGTGTACAATTAATAAACAAAAAAGAAAGAATCATGATCTGGTAGTGCTGCTCAGTGGACTGGTTCTTACTAAAAAACAGTTTTATTTTTAGGATCTGAATTTGTTTTCTACCACAAACACAAACAGCATAAACAATGTTGGGAAACTGGTGCAGCAGGAATCTGAGGGGAGACCGTTTTCACTGCTGCACCACTAAACCTGCAGCAGAGCAGCTGTTTGAGGGGGGACCGTTTTACGACGTCCGCGGTGTTACAGTGGACTTAAGCTTTAGCTTCTGTTGGTAAAAGGAAAATGGTTTGAGCCTGACTTGAGCCCACAACATAAAGTAGAACCATCTAAATCCAGTAAAACTCTTGGTCCACATGTAAGAGTGACAACGACCTCTCTGCACTGGTGTCCCCGAGGAGCTGTGTAGCATCTGCCTCTGAAGCTTATTCGGCTGCTGGTTCACTTAAACACCTGAAACTGCAACTTCGCTCCTCAGAGAGGAGAGAACAGAAACAAGTCCGGCTCTGCAATCTGCTCGTCCTGATCCGTCCGGTTACAACACTCATCTCTCTGAAGTCCGACTTCACTCACCAAAGACATAAAACTGCAGCGCTGCAAGCAGCCAGTTAATCTCCTGTAAATACAAACGCTGCAGTCTGCGCTGGTGAAATACTAAAAAACCTCAAGTATAAAGTGCCCGTTAGAAAAAATAAAAAGTTCCATAAACGTGCAGAAATACTGTCTTTAGGGACTATTTTCAGTCGCGGATTAATAAACATTTCATGCTCCAGTGACTCTTGGCAGCAGAACATCAAAATAAACTCACACTCTAAAGAGTGTTTACAGTAAAGAAAGAAGGTGAAACAAGCAAGAAAATATCAGGATTTCACACAAATTTGTTATACTACACCCAACAGCCACTTTATCAGCTCCACCTGCTCAACTCAAACATCTTAATCAGCCAATCACACAGCAGCAACTCCATGAATTTATTCATTATGCTATGTAATACCAACGTGGCCTGGTTTAACCAGCACAGCCTACCTGAGTATTTCTGCTGACCATGTCCATCCCTTTATGTCAAAATGGAGCAAAACCTCTGAGGAAGGTTTCCACCACCTGCTTCCATCTATCACAACAGGAATTAGAAAGGTCCGAGCCGGTTCTAGAAGGTGGACCTGATGAAGTGGACAGTGAGTCTGTGCAGCAGAAACCTGAATATGAAAGATATAATTCAGTGTTGGCTAGACCAGGTCCTGGGAAGCCTAAAGCTCCCCTGAGGCCGGGCGTCTCTGTTAAAGACTTGCTTTGGCTCGCAGGTATTTAACTGGTAGTTTCTGAGCTTGTTGGCATGCAGTCAGTTCACCTGTCAGGTCTAGACGTCATCAGTTACACACATCAGCACCAGTAATCAGCAGCAGGCCTGTCATTACTCTCAACCACGAGAAAAAGCTTCTTATGCAACATCGATTCCGCAACGCCACATAGAAGCGATTAAACTAACCCACACAGGAGAAATGCTCTCCGGGGTCAGACGTGTGGTTTGTGTCATACACACTTATTATTCTAAAGAAACTACAAACATGAAAGTCCACCCCGCTTCCACCCAGCATCCACCCCACATCCACCCCGCTTCCACCCAGCATCCACCCCACATCCACCTCGCTTCCACCCAGCATCCACCCCACATCCACCTCGCTTCCACCCAGCATCCACCCCGCTTCCACCCAGCATCCACCTCGCTTCCACCCAGTATCCACCCCGCTTCCACCCAGTATCCACCCCGCTTCCACCCCACATCCACCTCGTTTCCACCCCACATCCACCCCGCTTCCACCCAGCATCCACCCAACATCCACCTCGCTTCCACCCCACATCCACCCCGCTTCCACCCCGCTTCCACCCAGCATCCACTCAACATCCACCTCGCTTCCACCCAGCATCCACCCAACATCCACCCAGCATCCACCCAACATCCACCTCGCTTCCACCCAGCATCCACCCAACATCCACCTCGCTTCCACCCCACATCCACCCCGCTTCCACCCAGCATCCACTCAACATCCACCTCGCTTCCACCCAGCATCCACCCAACATCCACCTCGCTTCCACCCAGCATCCACCCAACATCCACCTCGCTTCCACCCCACATCCACCCCGCTTCCACCCCGCTTCCACCCAGCATCCACTCAACATCCACCTCGCTTCCACCCAGCATCCACCCCACATCCACCCAGCATCCACCCAACACCCACCTCGCTTCCACCCCACATCCACCCCACATCCACCCCCACCAAGCATCCACCCCCACATTCACCTCACTTCCATCCCACATCCACCCCGCTTCCACCCCACATCCACCTCGCCTCCACCCAGCATCCACCCCACATCCACCCCGCTTCCACCAAGCATCCACCCAACATCCACCTCGCTTCCACTCCACATCCACCTCGCTTCCACCAACATCCACCCCACATCCACCTCGCTTCCACCCAGCATCCACCCCGCTTTCACCCAGCATCCACCCCCCATCCACCTCGCTTCCACCCAGCATCCACCCCCCATCCACCTCGCTTCCACCAAGCATCCACCCCCACATTCACCTCGCTTCCATCCCACATCCACCCCGCTTTCACTCAGCATCCACCCCCATCCACCTCGCTTCCACCCACCATCCACCCCGCTTCCCCCCAGCATCCACCTCACTTCCACCCCACATCCACCTTGCTTTCACCCCACATTCACCTCACTTCCACCCAGCATCCTCCCCACATCCATCTTGCTTCCACCTCACATCCACCCAGCATCCACCTAGCTTCCACCCAGCATCCACCTGGCTTCCACCTAGCATCCACCCAGCTTTAACCTAGCATCCACCTAGATTCCACCCAGCATCCACCTAGCTTCCACCCAGCATCCACCTGGCTTCCACCTAGCATCCACCCAGCTTTAACCTAGCATCCACCTAGATTCCACCCAGTATCCACCCTGCTTTCACCTAACATCCACCTTGCATCCACCCAGCATCCACCCTGCTTCCACCTAAAATCCACCTAGCTTCCACCCTGCATCCACCCAGGATCCATCCCACTTTAACCCAGCTTCCAGCCAGCATCCACTTAGGGAGATGGAGCTGGTTTGAGTCTAACATTTTCAGGTGAGTTCAAACCAGTTGATGGAAAGCCGGCAGACCGCTCTACAACCCCAAATCCTCAAAATCCAAAGCTTCTGTAATCAGGATTTCACTCAGACTTTAACAACCATGTCAAAATATGCCTGAGAATGGAGCACAAGACCTTCAACCCACGTCCCCCAGAGTGGTGCATCCTACTCTGGTCGAGCCGGGGACGGCAGCAGCCACCGATCATCACGTCCAATCAGATCAATACACACCCACTGATCCAGAGAACGCTGAGCTCTCATCAGAGCCACTTTTCTCACATTTTAAGAAGCTCTTTCAATTTACAGATAACTCTTTATTCACCCTCCTGATCGAGATTAAAAATATTTTTTTTCTAAAATAAAGTTTAACAAGAACTAAACTTGTGAAATATTAAATGTTTAGATACTAGCCTATTATCATTTGAAATAAAAATAAATCACACGAATATTAAGAATAAATTAAAGAATTTGATAAAAAAAAATAGCAAGCAGCTTCATCCTTTAACCACAGGGAATTCAGAGCATCATTACCTCGATATGTCACGTCTAAAACATGGCCTGGAGCAACACAAAATCATCCTTTTTCCAGTCTGTCATGAGGAGGCTTAAAGATGCCTGCATCAACACCATCTGCAAACTCCTAATTCCTCATGCTGATGAGCCACTCCTCAAACCTAATGATCCACTTACCTGCAGTTTGGAGGTGGGTCCAGTGTAATGTCAGCCAATTCCTTCTGAATTCTGCAACAAGTCAACAACAGCCCATTAGATCAGACGCTGTGGACTTAAGGATTACATCTAAATCCTGTCAAAGATCTGCTGGAGAAGATCTGGCACACACAGCTACAGATGATGGATTCACGCCCTTAAATCGTACAGAAACAAGATAGAAAAAGCCATCAGCAGGCTCACCTTTTAGCGCTGGTGGACAGAAGTTTGGAGGTTTTGCTCATGCTGGCTTTGCTTTCTCGTTTCTTTGGGGGGTTTGCCTCCTGCTGCTGCTGCTGCTGATGGGTTGATGATGAAGAGGAGGAAGAGCTTGTGCTGGCACGGGAATCTTCATCCGACATACCGAGCCTTGGCAACAAATAGGAACTCGGATTAAAAGTCTTGATTGACATTTATATACAGGGCTATTGATTCCCCCTTAAACTATACAAATCTAAAGCTTTCTGAAATGAATATCTGTTATTTGTACGCCGATTGAAATTAAATTCCTCGACAAATACAATGGATATTAATATGAGTAGATATTGATGCTTAAAACGCGTGTCATATGTCATTTTTAGGATTTTTCTATGTAATTTGGCGAAGCGTTTCCTTCGAACGTGCATGGAATCCGTGGGCTGGAATCCCAGCAACCAGACTCCATAAACGCCTCCGTGGATTTACCCACCAGGCCTGGACGAGACGTTTACCCGACTTAACTAGTCCCACCAGTTTAAGTCTTCCCCGCGTGGATGATATTGGGGGCTAATCGTCTGATCGGCGCAGAATTGGTCTCTTTCATGACGCTAAATTGTGACCCCTGCTAATGTTTGCGCTCGAACGTTTATTTTTAGCCGTGTCGGGCTGCGACAAAGGAAATCATTTGGTGAAATAGTTCGGCTGCAGGCCTCGGTCTGGCCGACACCACGGAGCGATTCACGGCCACAGATCAAACCTCATCTGTAGATCCGGTCCAATAACGTGGACGTGGGAAGACAGAAAAAGCTCGACGGGGCGATGTCGCAGTCGGCAGGGAGCCCCGACACTTCCACCTCAACACATTTCAGCCGAATTAAACTTTCACCTGGGGGGTCAGCGGGGTCGAACAGCCCCTCAGGACCGATTTTTACCACCGCCAGTCTGCAATAACACATTAAAATGACAAATTAACGTCGTTCGCTTGGAGGTTTTCCAGTCGTTTTACCAGCTACAGCCGTCGACATGCAGCTGATCTCCGCGCAGCCAGTCACAGGATGGACCGACTCCTGATTCCTCCCCCCGGCCTCAACACCGGCTCATTTGCCCCCAAACATCCACAAGAACAAACCAATGACACCAAAAATCACGTTAATCCTCACCGCATCCAGAATATCTGGTGTAAGATACCTTTCTTTGTGTGTGCACAGACTATGCGCGTGTGCCTCCGCCGCCTGGACGCACGAGTGTCAAATTACGTTAATGAGCACGGCTAACGGTTCCGGTCAACTTTTATATAAATAAAAGCACAGAAGATTTTAGTGTTTGTTTTTTGTAAAAATGCCTCTTGGAAATAAATCTTCTAGTGTTGGAAACTTTGCTCACTTCTCTTTTAAATGGAGGCACATTTGTGAGGAAAATGTATTTGTGGGATGAGGAATGAAAACTTGCCAAATCTTCTTATTTTATTCTGATAATATCATGTTTGTTTGTTGGACTTGATTATTAAAGTCTGAAGAAACAAGAAAATTTGACAGTTTATCAGTTTCTGTGGACATGCATTTCCACGGACTCCCCCAAATCAGAAGGAAGTCTCTATGGAGCTAGGATAGGGACATAAAATACTTATTAAAAAGATAATGATAGTCTGGATTTTTGTATCTCAGAATGAACCTAAAATCCACTAGAACCTTTACAGGTGAACTTAATTTGACTTTATCTAAACTGTGAAATGAACACATTCAACGGTTCAGTGTTTAAGTATTTATTCTACAACATGCTGTTTTCTAACAAGATGATTATCAATAAAAAGAAAAAAAAAAGAGAAAAGACACGTCTGAACCAGAAATGGAGCTCTAAATGTTCTGGTTCAATGACAGCTTGTATCTAAACTGTCCTCTTCATCATCCTCTTCACATTTAAGCCTGGTACACACTCTTTTTTTTTTAATCTTATGAGACCTCACTGGTCGAGACCTCACATGTGAAGATAAAAAATCAGTTTTGATCGTACTGTGTGTGGTGTGCTCAGGTAATGGAATCACAGAACAACACACACATAACGATGCTGTACCGCTACGTTGAAACGTAGAAGAAGAAACATAGCAACAACCGGAAAACACAACACACAGCATGGAAGAGGATATATAGGACGAGGGAATGATGGTGGTCTTGGAACTATTGTTAACAGACAAATACAGAAATGAAAAAAATAACAGACTGGAGACGGCGTGAACACAGACTTTATTTTCTTCCTTGTTCTGGCCATCCAAGGTCGGGAAGACGCAAAATCGGGACAAAAACAGCCCAAAAATCATTATGTGTTCCAGGCTTTAGACAGCACCAGACCAAGATCACATGACCAGTTATTCATGTAATGGTTTACCCACCATGTTGTCAGCTTTGTTTCGATAAATAGTTTAAGATGTAGGAATTACTACCACGTTTCTACTTAAATGTCCTACATTCATTATGTAATATCAGTGTAGCATTAAGTTTTATATTTTTTGTAAATTTTACTCTAAAGTTACTATATCCACAACTTTTTTGTATCTCAGCATTTAAATCATTAACAAGTTCAAGCACAAATAAAATGTAAAAGATTTTGTTAATTCTACAAATCTAAAAAATTACAGGTCAGTTTTACAAGAACCAAACATTTGTTCCAAATTTTAATAATAATAAAATAAAATAAAAAAAATAATAATAAACTATTTTATTTCTTGGCGCCTTTCTACGCCCAAGGTCACCGTACACTAAAGGAAAACAAATAAAATGAAATAAAAATAAATGACATAAGAGTTAAAAACAGATTAAAAGACATTGAGATAAAAATGACATAAAACAGTCAGTTACAAGAGTTTACCAGGTGGGTTTTGAGTGCAGATGTAAATGATGGAAGAGAATCAATGTTCCGAATCTCGGATGGGAGTGAGTTCCAGAGCCGGGAAGCAGAGCGACTGAAGGCTCTGCTCCCCGTGGTAGAGAGATAGGCCGGGGGAACAGTAAGGTGAACGGCGGAGGATGACCTGAGAGCACGGGAGGGAGTGACAGTATGGAGGAGATCAGATAGATAACGAGGGGCCAGATTGTGAATACAGTTGAAAGTGAGGACCAGTAACTTATAGTTGATTCTGTATTTTATTGGGAGCCAGTGAAGCTGGTGAAGGACAGGGGAAATATGTTTAAAGGAAGAGGTGCGAGTCAGGATACGAGCAGCAGAGTTCTGGAGAAGCTGAAGTTTTTTAAGTGATTTATTGGGAAGACCGAAGAGGAGTGAGTTACAGTAGTCGATGCGGGATGTGACAAGACTGTAGATAGGGATTGCGGCAGCATGCAGAGTGAGTGATGAGCGCAGACAGTTGATATTACAAAGGTGGAAGTAGGCAGACCGAGTGACGCTGCTGATGTGGGCTTGAAAAGATAGGGTGCTGTAGAGAATGACGCAGAGACTCTTGACCTGAGGGGAGGGGAAAACGGCAGAACTGTCTATGTTGATGGAGAAACTGTGAGACTTGGTTAAAGTGGAGGGTGTGCCGACAAGTAGAATCTCAGTTTTACTGCTGTTGAGCTTAAGAAAATTGGAGGAGAACCATGCTTTAAATTTCTGGAGACAGTCAGAGAGAGAGGAAGGCAGAAGAGAGGAGTACGGTTTGGAGGAGATATAGAGCTGGGTGTCGTCTGCATAGGAATGGAAGTTGATATTATATTTATGGAAAATGTAGCCAAGGGGGAGAAGATAAGTGATGAACAGAAGGACCGATATCTGGGGTACACCGGCCGTGATGGGGAGTGACTCTGAAGTGTGGGCCTTGAGTTGAATAAACTGTGTGCGGTTGGAGAGATGAGAGAGAGGAGTATGAGAAACAGCAAGTATGATTTTACATGTCTACTCGAGAACCAGTCACTTTTCTTAATCATCTTATGGAAACTCAAAGGTGAAAACATGTTTCTACTATTAAAGCTTCTTATATGTTTGATTCATTCATAAACCGACTTACCTTTAGGAAGCTGTGATGGTCCAGCTGGCCTTGGTCAGATGGTTGTGTGCTCAGACACTCACAGTCCTCCTCGCTCTGACCGGTGAGGGATGAGAGAGGTCTGACTCCTCCTGAGTAGCTAAGTGTCCATCCTCATTGGTGCTGCTAATTATGCGCCTGATGGTCAACATCTGGGGCACCAGAAGCTCAAAACAAGAGGTAATATCAGGATAAACTGTTTGGCACAGAAAATTTGGCAAGTTGCTCCATGTGTGCAACCCACATACTGAACTCTGCTGCTCATCCCACAAACACATTTTCCTCACAAACGTGGCTCCATTTAAACGAGAAATAAACAGACTTTCACATAGTAAAAGATTTATTGTCAAAAATCTTTGTTAAAATGCTGTATGTTATTTTTCACTGTGAAGTTATTGTGACATAAATTTCTAAAATCTTTAAGGATTTGCTCAGATTACATTCTCTTTGTTTCTGTTTATGCAGAGAACCAAAATGGCTGAACTACTTCATTACCATTAAATATATTAAAACATTATTAATTGATATAATAATTAATTGATAGTAGGGCTGTCAAAAATAATGCATTAATTAATTTATGTATTTAACTGTGTTAATATTTTTAACACAATTAATGCATGCGTGGCATGACAAACCCCATACATCCGTCATTTCTCTACCATGATGGTGGAACGTGGAGAGGATGGAAAAGATGAGTCGGGTGGCTCTATGGATGGATTTGAGAAAAAACATTAATGAAGCGACCCATGGACGTCACACCCAGTTGTGTAACACCTGCACTTTTCCTGTATTCTTTTTTTTTTTTTTTTTACTTATCCTGTGTTCTGCACCAAAATGGCTGCTCTAGAGGATCTCTGGTCGTCTCTGTTTGTGCAGCAGCTGCTTCCTCCTCCTCCTCTCATGTTGTTCATGACAGCTGTTGATGATCAGCTGATCAGCTTTTCTCTCTTGTAGCATTTGTTTATGGATCAGCTGAAATGGAGGAAACTAGCGGTTCCTGGTTCACATCGACACATATTTACCCCAAAGTCTTGTTGTTGGCAGGACCTTCACTAACACAGTAGCTGCTGGTGGTCGACAGGGTTTATACTTCAGCTATGCAGGGGCGGGTCCAGAAAAGTTCTGATGGGGGGCCGGCAGGAGCACGGACCAGGAAAAGGGGGCACAGATGAGACCTCTTTTTTAGGTCTAGATTTTATGAAACATTGAACTGATTATTACAACTAAATGATCATCTAATGTAAAAAAGTGAAGAAAAACTAGTAAAACAAGCAGCCAATGATGTGTTTTATCAGCAGGTGTTTACTTTGGGTGATGCTGCTGTAGGACTTTTATCACTGCTGCACAAACACTAACACTTCAATGATAAAAGGAAAAAGCTGTTTTTATCCAGAGTTTCTTCATCAATGTCGGCTGTTTAACTTCAGTCGTCACATCTGCTGGTTTTATGATGATTTTATCAACATGGAGACGTATATACATTCTGCATTATTATCTAGAACATGGTAGAGATGATTTAGAACAACAATAGAACTACATTACATGCTGCATTTACTGACTGATGTTTACCCAAGAGAAGGTCATTCATTCTCTGTACCTCTTAGTCCATTAAGGGTTAATGGGTAAGCGGGAACCTATCCCAGCATTAACAGGTGAGAGGCAAGTTACACCCTGGATAGTTCACCAGTCCATCGCAGGGCCAACACATAAGGAATGAACAACCATTCACACTCACACTCACTCCTAGGGAGAATTTAGAGTCATCAATTAACCGGAGAGTACCCGGAGAGAACCCACGCATACACAGGGAGAACATGCAAACTCCACACAGAAGTGAGGCTGCGGTGCTAACCAACACACCACCGTGCAGTCCCAAGAGAGAAGGTCAGTTAATAGTAAATATTTGGAGCATCGGCTCATTCTGTTGATGCAAATTTCAGGCATAGTTGCGAATGGTGATTAATCATGATTAATTTGTAATCATTTGACAGCAGTAAATAATAGTAATTGATAATCAATATTTATTTAATCCCTTAAAATCCAAATTTATTAGATAAAATAGACCGCAGTTAAACTGTTAATAGATTTAAGACGATAAAAAGATTAACAAATACATTAAAATGAAATAAATAAATAAATCAATATAAATAATCTACATATTTAAATAAAACAAGCAAAAAAAATAATTTTAAAGGCCAGAATTGGTCTTACACAATTTTGCAACAAAAGGAGGTAATTAACTATTAGTTATTAATTAATTATCATTATTATGTTAATTAATGATTTTATTTATCTAACCATCGTACATCCATAGAACATGTCACACCTTTTAGATTAGATTAGATTAGATTAGACTTTATTATCTCACAGTGGAGAAATTCACTTGTTACAGCAGCTCTTGTTATAGAATAAAGTGCAGAAAGACAGAATAAGGTGAACATGCATCGCAGCAAGAAGGTGCAATATAAATTATTTACAAGAAAAAGTCTAAGAAAGCAAAAATATGTACCATTATAAATATAAAAGATATATATATATATATATATATATATATATATATATATATATATATATATATATATATATATATATATATATCATGGAACTGCTCTAACACACAAATAATAATAATAATAATAATAATAATAATAATAATAATAATAATAATAATAATCTGATTAAATAATAGTTATTATTTAATATTAAATGATGAAGAAATTAAACATTTTCAGTGGAGAAATTCCATTTTTGGGCCAACAGCTGCTCTCTACAGTTAGAAGTTTACTGCTTTTATTTTGTAGGAGTTAATCCTAAAAACTCCTATTTCCGGTTTCGTGGTTAACGAACGTAACTTGACGCTGTATTAGATGGACGCGTGCCTGCTGTCGCCGGAAGTGTCGGACCAGCAGCAGATGGAAGACGCTGCCACAGAAATCTGAACATTTTCATTAAAATGGAGTAAAAATCCGTTTTTCAGCCGTGAAGATGGCGGAGATGTGAACAGACTCGTCTCAGGGAACCAAGGAAAAGTCACGCTGGAGGACAAACCAGGTCGCCTGCACCACCGCCGAGCCCAGCCTCTGATAAAGTTTCATTTACTGCAGCTGAAACAAACATTAAGTAGAGTGGCTGATGATGAAAATGAAGACAGTTTTTAGGTTATGAGGAAGGCCCTTCTCTTCAGTCCTCGTGGCTTCTTCTCTTGGTGTAGACAGCATGGAGTTACAGCAGAACGCTTGTCCTTTTAATTCTGTATATCAGTGATGTGTTCCCACCTTTCCTCCCATGGCTGTTAACATGATAAAATAAGCAATTCAACTCTTATAATAAAAACCTTTTCTATAAAGTCATATTTTATTCTTCTGTTTGACTGAAACCTGCGAGCCAGCGACATGTGAATCAGTGAAAGCTGACAGGTTCATTAACTGCATCAAAACCCGTGAAGCATCTCTGAGATGCAGCTGGAGAGAAGGTGCTTGTGTTTGGTAAACAGTCAGCGGTGGCGGCAGCTCGTGCGTCCTCCACACCTGGTCCACAGACCAACTCTGGCCTTTGCTATCGATCAGCTTCCTCTCACTGCAAATGTTACATTATTATCCACGCAACAGCCACTTCTCCTTTGCAGCTGCAGTGTGTGAGGGAGGAGGAGGAGGAAGAGACTCCCCTCCCTTCTCCCGATGTGTCAACCATAATTAACTCTGCCTGTGTTGCTCCACTCTGCTGATTTTGCAAAGCAGTCGGGGAATGAAACCACAGCAGAGCTCGGAATGAGGTGGAACCAGCGTTAGTTTGTTTGGTGGTTTATTCTACTTTCAACACTCGGTGTGCGCGCGCGCACACACATTGATCACCTGCTGGCTACAGCAGATTCATACACAAACTATTATTATTACCGACTCGCATCATTCCTGCAGGAGGAGACGGGGTTCGCTTGTTTCTCTTCTTTCAGATTCAGTTCTGCTGCTGGTTCATCCCTCCTTCCTGTCCTCCACACCCAGCCGGTCCAGGAAGATGGCCGTCCTTCTGGTTCAGCTAGCTCATTATTTTATGTGAACAGTTATTATAAGTTGGACCATAGGGTGGTTTATTTTAACTGTATTATAATTGGACTATGAATTGGATTGAACTGGACTGTCTGTGAGCTGAGATGACCTTGTTATGAATTGGCACCACATAATGAAAATTGTTGATTGTTGAAAAGCTGATTGGAATTTAAATATAATTTATTTTAATTAGGTTGAATTCAGCTGCCTTGAATTGAACTGAATTGATTTAAACCGAACTGAATTGAATTTAAGTTGAAGCTGGATTGGAGCCGAGTTAGCGAAGTTAAACTAAACTGAATTAAACGGAAGCAAAAATGAATAAATTGAAATGAAGGGATTGAATCGAAAAACAGACGAGTTAGTTGAGTTTTGTGTTTAATGAATGAGCATGTAAAAGGTTATAGACCAGGCTAATGTCCATCAGGCCACAGCCAGCAATCTGACTGGATTTAACCGGTTTGAACTGAACTCAACAGAACTGAACAGAGTTGATTTCAGTCTGATTTAGTTGAGTTGCGCCGATTTAAAAATGATTTCTTTGCTCTTGTGTCGGTTAAAAGAAGGTTCAGAATGAACAAATGAAGGAGATAAATTTTAGTTGTGTAATTTCCTGGAAACGAGGAATCCTGCATCTGTTTGTATGAGATCAGCAATTCTCTACAGATTTGTTGTTAACACAAAAAAATATTTGTTATTTGTGAGTAAACATGAGAGACTTTGTGCTGTTAAAACATTTCACGTTTCTTTTTTTGACAATAATAAACAGCATGTGTTAAACCTGTCTGGACATTATATCTTGTTCCAGGAAGACGATGACTCATGAAAACTTATAAATAGCCACTTGACCTTTTGTTTGTTCAAGATAACAGCAAGTTATTGTTTTCTCTAGATCCCTATCTCCTGGGAAAAGGAATTAAACTGTATTTTGTCACAAACACGTGGTGAAGACTTAGAAAATGTCCTGTTTTCCGACTGCTGGGACATTTGGAAGCGACATAATAAAACTCCCGATGACTGACAGCTGTCAATATGTTGTGAAATAGAAGTAGCGCGCTCCATCATGTTGAGCATGCTTACCAGTTCATCCACAACATGGAAACATGACACCGCTCCACTGATAGCAGGAGCGGGAACTCTTCAGGCCGACTCAGGGCTTCCTCTCCTCCATTAGCCCGTTCAGGCCGGCGGAGATGTGGGTTTACAGATGGGAAAGTGCCCCGGGGCTTTGGAGGGTTAACGGTCCAGGTGCAGCTTTAACATCCCGAGTGCTTTCATGACCACCTGCAACACATTAAAGCTGCGCTGGTGTTTGAAACTAACGCCTCTTCTTCTCTGAGCTCCTGCTGCAGACGGAGGAATGTGTTGTTAGAAGCTACCAGTTAGGAGAGCTCTCCTTTCAGGGTGAATTTATTATAAGCACGCTAGTAGGAAAATGTTAACACCCTCACAGCGCTGTGCATTATCAGATTTCTTGCCTATGAATTCTATAAACAAACATTATTAGCCTGAGAGCTTAACTGGACACAGATTTAATATGATCCAAGCTGGCTGTTTTTACTTTCAGTCTCCTGACGCCCAGGAACTCACCAGGACAGAAGGAGCTGCTCTGAGCGGAATTAGCTTGTTTCATCTGCACTACTTTCCACGTTTTTTTCTTCTCACTGCAACAAAGATAACTTCTCTTCATCTAGATAAACCCGCTCTAACTTGTTTATGTAACATGCACGCTACAGCGGCAAGACCAAGAAGTGAGGGTGGGCTACTAGAAGACGGTCCTAAAGAAGAGGACGACCCGGTACTAGACGGTGGTCCTGATGGAGAGGACGACTCGGTACTAGAAGGTGGACCTGATGGAGAGGACGACCCAGTACTAGAAGGCGGACCTGATGGAGAGGACGACTCGGTACTAGAAGGTGGACCTGATGGAGAGGACGACTCGGTACTAGAAGGTGGACCTGATGGAGAGGACGACCCGGCACTAGAAGGCGGACCTGATGGAGAGGACGACCCAGTACTAGAAGGTGGACCTGATGGAGAGGACGACCCGGTACTAGAAGGCGGACCTGATGGAGAGGACGACCCGGCACTAGAAGGCGGACCTGATGGAGAGGACGACCCGGTACTAGAAGGTGGACCTGAAGGAGAGGACGACCCGGTACTAGAAGGCGGACCTGATGGAGAGGACGACTCGGTACTAGAAGGCGGACCTGATGGAGAGGATGACCCGGTACTAGAAGGCGGACCTGATGGAGAGGACGACCTAGAAGGTGGACCTGATGGAGAGGACGACTCGGTACTAGAAGGCGGTCCTGATGGAGAGGATGACCCGGTACTAGAAGGCGGTCCCGATGGAGAGGACGACTCGGTACTAGAAGGCGGACCTGATGGAGAGGACGACCTAGAAGGTGGACCTGATGGAGAGGACGACTCGATATTAGAAGGCGGTCCCGATGGAGAGGACGACTCGGTACTAGAAGGCGGTCCTGATGAAGAGGACATGATGGTTTCGTAATGTTTTAATGTGTTGTCACTGAACTTCAGATGTTCTGGCCTCGGTTTCAGGGTTTCAGGTGTGATTTTGTCCCATTATCTGCAGTAACGTCTCAGGAGTACATCGGTAGGGGGTCATTTCTCCTCTAGACAACATACATGTAAACCATGCAGTGATGCATGGTGGGACGAGGGCCATCTTCTCAGGAATACTCTCCCATGAAAATCTGATCATCCACAAAACCCAACTTCTTCTTTGGGCTAATTTGTTAAACCAATTGTAACATTTCCAGATACATTCAGCAGGGTGTTTATTTTATGGAATTAAATGAGGCAGATTTAATGAGTCATTATTCTATTAAATACACGTTTTAACATGGAATACTATTCATTTTTTAACATGCAGTGGACATCTGTAACATTTAATTATGAGGATTAGAAACGGGTTGAAATGACTGATCCTACAGTTTAACTGAAAACATGATTGGAAGTTAGAATTCACGGTGTGTGCAGGGCCTGTTCAGTACCCCCCTCTTCCATTTATCGTGTACATAATGTGGTCCTGCATCGTCTATTTCCTGGTAAACGTGGTCTTGAAGGCAGCGCATGTTACTGTGAAATCCAGGTGATTTTTCCTGAAATAAAGCTGCCAGGTTTTTGGACTTGTTCCACATTTCCATAGTGTGATGGTCCATCCATGACGCCCCAGACCAGAGAAGTTGACGCTGATTCTGGACTGAGTGAACGTGTGGATTTCCACCAGTAATTCCTTACCAACGTGGTTCTACCAGCTACTGATGCTGTGCTGTCTGAAGGGTCGGATATCTCAGGAGTCCAGCTTTCTTTTGCTCCCTCGCTCTTTACAAATAAGCACATCTTACAATCGCATTAATAAGCAACACGTCACAGAGATGGCTAAGGAGCACCTTAGAGAGGCAGAGTCGCTCAGATTTAAAGCTGTGCAGTGCTTTAAATCTGAAGAGCTGAAGACCCTCTAGATGCTGCATCAGTGGCCTCATCCAACCTTTGCTGTAATGAGCTGCAGACTTGAAATATAAAAACACTGATGTGTGTGTAGCACATTAAATGTAGCAGATAAAACACGAGATATTTTGGTTTTACCCCATCTGCAACGTAAAAGTAAATGTAAGAATAACTGTGCTTCCCAAGTCGCCTCAACTTTTGATTTTTTATTATCTCCATCAAGGAAGTGAAACTTCTCTGAAACACCATATTCCACCTACTCAACTCTTTGTCTCCTTAAAGCCTGCTTTTGACTGAGACTGTGGAAACAAAGCAGAAGACGGCGTTACATAACAGATCTAAATGTGTTCGCCTATCGCCGCCTTACAAGAGATTCAGTGTTTGTGCTGCATGACTGAGTAATATGATTTCAAGTCACCAGAAAATGAATTTAAGAGACAAATTGAATATAAAAGGCCTCAATAACATGTAAAAAAAAGCGTCACCTTTCACTGTGTAATCATCAAGCTCTGTGGTGAGTCTGTAACAGCTCATTTCACACAGGAAGTGGTGGGAGAGACGAGCCTTGCTGTAGTACTCGTGCTGGAATCAGTCACATCACAACAGCAGACTGTCACATTACAGCCAGTGTTTAATTAGTATTCAATGAGTATGTATTCTCACAAGGCATTAAAATCTACAGCAAACTATCCACTATTGCCATACATCATGGTGGGCTCACTCCATGCCACAATTCTGCTGGGACAGAAATAATTACTGCGACTACATGTCCGCTGCATGAACACGTGTCCTGATGCCATGCACTAATATTGACCATGAGCTGCATAAAAAAATCAAACAATAAAAAGAAAACTAAATGCACTCACTCAGTATGAACATTTTTACATCACATGAAAACAGGAATAAAACATTTAGATATAGAAGACGACAAGGGTGGCGACAATGTTATAAACAATGCAATAAGAACAACAACATCGACGTTAACAGTAATAAAGCTTTTCATGACCATATCAACATTCAGTGTATTGGAAAATACAATCCCAATAGACTCTTTGTATAAAAAGAAGCTTTTCAAGTCAGCATGGAACAAATAACAGTTCATATCTCAGGGAGGGGGGGTTGGGGGGGGTGGATGACAGGGTGGGTGTGCTTCCATAGATTCCAGAGGAGGGGAAGTGTTGGAGGTGTGTGTGCATACATGAGTGTGGGTTGAGTGGGAGGTCCTGGGGAAGTGGGCTGGTCTATGTAGCGTAGCGTTTGGTCCACTGTTTGGCTATCCTGTCGTGCTCAGCTCTGTTGGTCAGGTACTGTGTGGCGATGCTTCCAACCAGAGGGTCAGCTGGAAACATAAGAAGCACAAAAGCAGTCAGTTTAATTTTCTTTCAATGTGAATTTGTCTCATAGAAACAGCAGTTTAAACAGCCCAAACAATGAAGGGAACAGCAGGAAACTGTTTGAGGGGGGACCATTTTCACTGCTGCACCACTAAACCTGCAGCAGAGCAGCTGTTTGAGGGGGGGCCGTTTTCACTGCTGCACCACTAAACCTGCAGCAGTATTTTTAGAGATGTTAAGAGGTGAAAATGGAGAAAATTCAGAAGGTAAAGACGTTGAACAGGATGCAATATCTGTTATCATGGAGATAATTTTGTTTTAAAAGGTCGAACATGGTCCAAACTACTGTTTAGCCCCATTTTCAACAATGGTCTGGTATGGGTTTTACTGACAACGATGTCCAGATAAAGTTGTCAACACCAGCAATCTGCCGCACCACCTTATGATCTGGAGAACCAATAACGTCTGAGACTAAGATCAGCCCCTCCTCATCCTCAGGTAAAACTGGAAAAGGTGGAGGACACTCGAGTCAGATGGAACTTGTAGACATGTTTGCTTGAGTTCCTGACTAAGAAAAAGAAAAAAAAAGATAACCATCATCGACACAATGCATACAGCCAAAGACCTGGTTCTGATCAGTTCTGTGGAGATGGATTCATGGATGTGATAAAGATACTGTGGACAATGAAGTGTTTTGGGTTTTTCTGTACGTTATACAATCCTTGTGACAATCGAATAGACTAGCAGGCTTCATTGAGCAGTTGTTTGACAGGGAAGGTGGTCAGACAGAGAGGAGGTGACATGCACAAAAGGGCCCCAGGTCGGGGTTCAAACCTGGGCCTCTGTAAACGGGGCAGCTGGTCTACCTGCTGAGGTAAACACTACTCTGTGGAATAGACTTTTGTTGGCCAATCTACTGCAGTGAATCTTCTATCAATCAGTGGAAAATGTGGTTAACACCCAGGCGTGGAGGGAAAAAACACAAACACTGTCAAATACAGTAAATCTTGTCTGATTTAGAAAAATACTGTGATATATCATTTTGTTTAGCAGGAATCTGTGGGGCAACCCCAAGTCATAAAACAGCTGGGGCAGAATGTAAACCTCATCAATCAATACATCGTTCATAGTAAATTATAGAAAACATCAAATGTTGAAAGTAATTTTACTATTTTATGATGAATATTAACTTATATTTAATGACAACACCTTTCCAAGAAGATGCAACATAGCATTCATTACAGTCACAGTAATGGCTAAAGAGCACCTTAGAGAGGCAAAGTCTCTCAGGAGTAAAGAACTCCAGTCCATTTCTGAAGCACATGTAAGAGGCATTTTACACCTAGTTTTAACTGTTCAGCTGGATAGTTATTTTCCCAATGCAATCCTCCAAAAACCAGAATAGTTCTAGAAGCTGATGCTACATGCTGGTCGAATGCTGATTGGCTGAAAGTGAGTTTGTACTGGGAAAACGTGATTCCAGCTGACAACTGATTTCATAACAAAGATAAAACAACAGAAAGGAACAGTGGAAAAACACCTGTGAAAAGCTCAGTCGACCTTCCAGGTACAACCCAACTTCACTCTGTCACAAAGCAGATTTTTACACCTTCTTCCACGGAAGAGTGAAGCTAAAGCACCATCAACAGCACCAAAACAGCCCTGGCTGTTCCATGAATTTGTTATCCTGCCACCAAATGACAACAAACTGCAACAGCATACGTTCTAAGAGTCTGGGGGATCTCTGAGAAGCAGAACTCAGGTATGTTCAGACTTTAGACCGTCATCAGTTTCTCCTGCTACATTAATGATGGAGAACGACTTTACTTGTAGCTGCTTTTGTTTTGGAGACGCATGGGACAGCCAACAGACACTTGAACTTCGGTAGTCTATTTCTAATTGATTTTGGATGCTTTGGTTTTACAAAACATCATGGAAGATTTTTTATTTCGGTCCAGCTCTTCAGACCAGATGTGTCTGGGTAAAACTGGCCTGGACCGGATCTTTCTACTGTTTTAGTACACTTGGCTGACATGTATCAAATGTACTGGACTCAAAAACACAATATGTTACAGAGTAGGAAGTGGTGTATGTTGTATAACCACAATCATCGTTTTCACAATAAATTCACCTCTCATGGACTCACTACTTACAATGATAACATCTGTATGGATGAAAGCCTTGGTCACATTAAAACCAAAGTTTTAAAAGTTTTTAAAAGGAATATAAAACAGACAAGTTACAGTACAGCCAGGTTTAAAAGTCTTATAAGAGGCAGCCGTTTAAAGGGTTTTATGTCTGTGTTGCCTGGAAGCAATGTTGGACATTTAAATAAACACCTACAAGAGTCTAAGCTTCATTTTTCTGACTTCACACAAACTACTGAGAAAACAAAAATCCCAAACATTCACTAAACCACAAACTGGAGTCGGATTCCAGAATTTGATCATCGTTGCTTCATTTTAGTTTCCTGGATCTTTCCTGACAAGCGTTGCCATCATATGCTGCTGTTCAGTGCTTATGGAGCTCGATGAAGCGGTTTTTACTATCCTTTTCTTTCCAGACACACTGAATAAGGCTGAATTATGAATTAAAATTATGAGCAAATAAGACAGAACCACATCTAAACTGCAGAAATTATGTTTCAGACTCTTTGTTGAGCTGTTCCCTTTGATAAAGTTGATCAACAACGGTTTCAGTATAGCTTCCCGAGAGTGATGTGACATTGTTATTGATTATCTATGGTCTTCCCTCCTTTTTAAAGTAGTGAATCATTCCAAAGGATGCATTTTGAGATGTGTCAAGCTGAAAATCGGTGTGTTGCCTGAGGGCAAAATAGGGACGAATCATCTGCACCGTGGCGTTTCTCAGACATGTTCATTAATGAAACGGTGCAAAGTGTTTTCAGGCTCCCAAAACTCTGGGCCATGTAAATGAAGCACAAAGATGATAAAGAACGTAAGCAGATACACCTCAGCTCGTCTCTATGTGAACATGGCCTTTTAAATCACTCTGGCTCTGAACAGCCAAAGACTCAGGGACCCCCTGTGTTCTTTGGGGACCCCTTGGGGTCCACGTAAAAACTGGAAAAAGAACAGAAAAGAAGGATATGTTTGTCGTTTGCTGGAGAAATCTACACCCACTGCTGATTCCTTCCATGTTTTCTTAGCCTGTAAACCTTCCTGTATGGAAGGAGAGGTCTGTGTCATCACAGGTTAGACTGACTGCCCTGAGGCTGCTCAAGGAAAAAGGTGAGCACTTTTCATCTTCCAGATATACGATCTGGCCAACAAACCAGGAAGAAAGCCTTTTTAGGGTGACCTGTTGGACCTTCCATAGAGGATGACTGGTGCCCCCCAGGCTGGATCTGAACCCTTGATACTGGTTCTGATACGCACGTGGTTCAGGCCCCACAATCAACCAGGAAGAATTGTGCTTGTGAGACTGTCCAGAGTTCAGAGAGCCCTGTGAGGGCTGATTAACTCTCATCCCATTTTCTCGTCCTTAATTGAGAAACAAGTCAATGATTTCCAGCTGCATGATGGGAAAATAAAGCCTCAGATGGAAAATGGTGTAGAGACACTTGACAGCTGAAATTCAGCACTTCAGGTCAGGTTAAAAGACTCTTGAAGAGGAGATAAGAGGAGCGAGTGGACTTATTTTATGAGGCAGAATGAGTTCTTGTTCTTTTTTCTGTCTTTTTTTTATCTATCTTGTTTATATCATCACAGTTTAAAAGATTTGTTTCATTCTTTCTCACCAGCATGTAAACATTAGTTTTTACCATAGAGGAAGAATCACGGCTGCCACGTTCATCAAAGACCAATCCCCACCGAGGAAACACAAGCTATCATCAGAGGTCCTTACAATCGGCCTCATCCTTTGTCTCATTCCCCACCTCTCACATCTGATATGGCCTGAAACCCTCCAGCTCTTATCTACCACTAACTACCTGGCACATTCCTCCGTTTCTCTCATTTTGGATCTGATTGTGGTGATACAGAACAGATTTTTTACAGTGGCTGTTTTTACCAGCCCTGTGTGCTCAGTTTAATACTTTATGCCAACAGACATAAAACGCATTTGTAGCTAAAGACCAGAGGAAATGGGTTTAACTGGTCCATAAAAGACTACCTAAATTCCCAGTTCTTGCAGTGGTGGTCTTTGAACTGTTTGTGAACTGAGCCATCATGTCACTAATTAACCCTAAAACTGATGACATCTTCCCAGCAAACACCGTCAGCTGTTTACAGCAGTGATTCCCAACCCTGGTCCTCAAGGCACACTATCCTGCAGGTCTTAGATGTCTCCCTGCTGCAACACACCCGATTCACATTAAATGGATCTCTGACAAGTTCTGTATGAGTCTGCTAATGATCCATGGATTTGATTCAGGTGTGTCATAGCAGGGAGACATCTAAGACCTGCAGGATAGTGTGCCAGGGCCAGGGCCAGGACCAGGGTTGGGAATCACTGGTTTACAGCAGGTTCTGGTCCAATCCTGACTGAACTATGGACCAGGAAAGTCCAGAAACACAGTTAGCATCATACCGTACGACAGAGATGAAACGAATGCTACCGATTTTTCTGCTTAGTTACACAGAAGTATGAGTATGAATGGTTAATGGAGATAAGGCTTATCTGTTGAGGTCTGACTGGGACAAATACCACGGCACATGGTGTGAAACCTTTTTAGTAGATATGAGCTGTTTCTATGTGTAGAGCCTTTGAGAGTCCACATGGTTCTAAGAAGGACATTAAAATTGGATTTTTATTTTAAAAATAGTTCATCTTTTAGTTGTGATAAGGTCGGGATATATATGCATAGTAATACCACTTTATCCAGTCAAAACAAAAAACCCAGGACTGATGGTGTGTGTAGATCTTTAATGTAAAGAGATATTACAATGTGGAATGATTCACCACCTATTGTGGTTGTAGCTTACATTTAAAACTAGTTTTAAGAGATTCTGGTTTCAATTTTAACCCCTTAAAATCTACCAGATCTCCCGGAGTGCTGCCACTCATCACCAGTGTCTCTGGAACTGTAGTGTGTAGCTCTGTGGGGTAAATTGTGATGGATAGTTAAACTTTAGGTGATCTACTTAAGTTTTCCAGGCATCCCGTCCAGGAGGTTTACAATCCAGCTACTAAACGTAGTGTTTATTCAGAGACTGTCTGGTAAATCCACAATGATCCATGATAACAGCATTATTTATCACATTTCATCATAAAAAGCTCACCATCATTATTATGTTGCTAAGAGACCTCTATTTAGACCTGGACATGATGGTGAAGCCACTTCCTGTCAGACTTTCCCCCAATCTGATGCACGGTGGCGCCACAATGCAGCTGAGCTGGAGTTGGTTTAGTGAGGATAAAATAGAAGGTAAATAGAAGCAGGAATAACTGGAAATGAGGAAAAAGTGGAAACTTGGAAATAGTTTCTGTTGTGTGTTTGTTTCAATACCAATATTTTTTCTCCTGAAAGCCAAGACTTGAAAGAATGATGCAGGTGAGAAAAGGCTTGGTCACTGTTGATCTGTGTGTTATTTCTACAAAGTTCTGTTAGTAATAAATTCTGCTGACTGGGATTAAAAGGGTTGAGCTTCTACATGTTGTTTTACATAAAAAAACAAACAAACTGGCGGACCAAAAATAGCTAAAAAATGGCTAGGAGTTTTAGGGTTAAACCAGGCCACGTTGGTACCAAGAGACCCAAAAAGTGGGCCAAGAAAATCTCCCCCCACCGTTACACCAGCAGCAGTCTGAAGCGTTGATCCAAGGCAGGATGGATCCATGTTTTCATGATGTTTCCATCAGATTCTGAGCCTGTACAGTTAGTAATGAATTTGTTTCTCAGATTCTCATCATGGATGCAGCCGACAAACCTGCAGCAACTGTGTGATGCTGTCATGTCAACATGGAGAAAACCTCTGAGGAAGGTTTCCACCACCTGCTTCCATCTATCACACCAGGAATTAAAGGGGGTTCGACCCGGTTCTAGAAAGTGGTCCTGATTACGTGGACGGTGCGTATAATATCATTACCAGAAGTGGTTGGGAAAATGTGAGATAAAGAAGTACAAATGAGGATGACTGAGAGGTCAAACAAACAGCTGAAGAGACAAAAGGATCCCAGGAAAACTACTGTGATGCTGTGTTAGAGGCGAAATAAAAGAAAAGATGGAAACAAGAAACATGACTCCACTGACATGACACACATTTAATTAAGTTGCTGACACATTAAAGTAAAGGTTTTAGCAGCTTGAAGTTAATGTGCAGAGAAATATCCGTCCCCTTCACTTAATGAACTGGAAGAGCAGAGTAAAAATGTATGTAGAGAGGAGATCCTTCAGCCTGACTGTAGCAATCCTGTTGTAGATCATTTACAGAGCAAACATCTTCTCTTAAAGCCAAGATAATGCCATGAATTATGCAATGCTACATAATTCAGGTTGAAACCAGCTTTTATTTTATCATCACTATAGCTGCCTGTTTTTTCTGTAAAGCTATCAGAATAATTTCAAAGGGACTAAATTCAATGAGCATCCTCCGTGCAGGAGGCAGGTCATTCAGCCTGCAGGGAGATGTGATGGGGAGTATGTTCATGCACTCACCAGGGTTGCAGTCGGTGAGCAGGGAGCAGATGGACAGAAGGACCTTGGAGATGGTGAGTGCGGGACTCCAGTTGTCCTTCAGGATGTCCAGACAGATGACTCCCTGACTGTTGATGTTGCAGTGGTAGATCCTCGTACGGAACGTCACCTGGAACGACACGGTGGCAGAGGTTGATCAGGAAGATCATCTGCCTGTGAAACGCTGCCTTATTTCAGGTCTCTGCAAATTTTTATTCCACATGTGGTCCAAATGATCCAATCTGGCTCTGCAATGTATAGATTTAACAAAATAATAAAAACTGTGCAAACGTCCATGTTCAAAAGATACGGAGAGGTCATGATACAGGGTGCGATCACGGCACTGCCACTAGATTAGAACTGTCAAACCCCCCCCCAAAAAAATAGAAAAGGAAACACCACAGTTAGGGGATGTTCATGGTTGTCCTGGTTCTACTGGATCTAAGCGCCGCCTTTGATACAATAGATCACCAAATTTTATTAGACAGACTCACAAGTCTGCTGGGCCTCTCAGGTACTGCTCTTAAATGGTTTCACTCCTATCTCACAGATCGAATATGTTTTTGTAAGTATGGATACCTGCTCCTCAGGAATCCATGAAGTGTGGGGTTCCCCAGGGATCAATTTTAGGCCCAGTTCTTTTTAATCTGTATGTTGCCTCTTGGGGATGTCATCAGGAGACACGGCATTGATTTTCACCGCTATGCTGATGATACGCAGCTTTACGTCGCCGTGTCTCCTGATGACCTGGAGCCAGTTAATGTCCTTTAAAGCTGTATTTTAGATATAAAGTCATGGATGGGAGATGACTTCTTACAGCTTAACCAGGACAAACTGAACTTTAAATTATCAGTCCTGAAGGCAAGAGATTGATCAATTTACCAAGATTACATCATTTTAATACTTCTCAGTGCGTGATAAATCTGGGTGTTCTTTTTGGCTCTGAGCTGTGTTTTATTTCACACATCAGAAATGTCACAAAGACAGGATTTTATCATTTTAGAAACATCGCCAGCACAGAGGTGCTGATGCTTTAATTTCTAGTAAAATAATTATTGTAATGCCCTCTCTGGCCTTCCCAAAAAGTCTATTTCTAGCCTACAACTACTCCAGAACTCAGCAGCAGAGTTCTGACGAGGACCAGAGGGCAGGAATACATCACACATGTTTTAAAATCGCTGCATTGGCTCCCTGTGCATTTCAGGATCGATTTTAAGCTTTTGTTTATAAATGTCTCATGGTCTTGGATCTTCTTATTTATCTGACTTACTTTTAAATTCTGAACCCTCGTGGACCCTAAGGTTCTCTGGTACCGGCCTTCTAGTTGTTCCAAGGTTAAGGACCAAAACATACAGCAAGGACCCGTTCCATTATTACGACCCTTGTCTGTGGACCAGCCTGCCAGAGGACCTCAGGGCTGCAGAGACTGTTGATGTTTTTAATATTAGACCTTTTTAGCTTTTAGCTGAATTTTATTTGATCTAATTCATGTTTTATTTTTGTTGTTTTTTTTATATATCTTATAAATTTTTTAGCACGTTATTTTATGAAGTCCTTTATGTGCATTTATTTATTTATTTTTTCATTTATTTAACTCCAGTGTTTTCCTCATGAGCATCCTTTGCGCCAGAAGCTTTGCCTGCTCGGTCTGGAGGTTGTTGCCACGGTGAGCGCCCTTGAGCTGTGGTGTGGAGTCTTGCCTACCCCTGTCTGGGTGATTACATTGGCGGGCGTCTGTTGACATGGGTGGGCTGGCCCTTGGTGTGATCGGATCCCCAAGACATTGTTTCCTCACAGCAGCGTCAAGCCAAATATTTATTACTGTTATTATTTTTATTCAGAACAGAGACAGAAATTAGGGAGTTCATGTTTGTGTAGTATGGGAGGGTAAACTGCTCCATTCGTGCATTTGTCATGTGTCGTCTGTGTGACAGATAATAATGAATGTTATTTTATTTTATTTTTTTTATTGCTATATTACTTTGGTCTGTGAAGGCTTGTTTTGACATGTAAAGCTGGTTACACCCATAAAGATTATCAGGCTGTTTTTGTCCCGATTTAGCCTCTTCCCGACCAAGGAAGGCAAACCACCAATTATCTTAGGTCTAAGATTTTTCTATATAATTATTAGGTGGTCTGAGGTGTGTTACGAGCGAGTTTGTCCTGACAGTCGGCTCAGAAACAGGTCATGGCTGACAATCTTAAGTATTGAAAATGTTCAATATTTACGACCAAAAGTCTCCACGTGTGTGTGGAAAGCCGACGACTCCTGAGTTGTGACTGTAGGATGGTGATGTGGAAGTGAATGTAGCCAATCAGAGAGCAAGCTGACTGGAGAGCAATAAAGGATAGAAAGTCTGTGTTCACGCTGTCTCCAGTCTGGTATTTTTTTCAGTTCTGGATTTTTCTGTTAATAATAGTCCCAAGACCACCATCATTCCCTCGTCTTGTATGTCCTCTTCTATGCTGGGTGTTGTGTTTTCCGGCTGTTGCCATGGTTCTTCTTCTTCATTTTTCCGGTTGTTGCAATGGTTCTTCTTCTTCATTTTTGTGGTTGTTGCCATGGTTCTTCTTCTTCATTTTTCCGGTTGTTGCCATGATTCTTCTTCTTCATTTTTCCGGCTGTTGCCATGGTTCTTCTTCTTCATTTTTCCAGTTGTTGCCATGGTTCCTCTTCATTTTTCTGGTTGTTGCCATGGTTCTTCTTCTTCATTTTTCCGGCAGTTGCCATGGTTCTTCTTCTTCATTTTTCCGGTTGTTGCCATGGTTCTTCTTCTTCATTTTTCCGGTTGTTGCAATGGTTCTTCTTCTTCATTTTTGTGGTTGTTGCCATGGTTCTTCTTCTTCATTTTTCTGGTTGTTGCCATGGTTTTTCTTTGTTTTTCTGGTTGTTGCCATGGTTCTTCTTCATTTTTCCGGTTGTTGCGATGGTTCTTCTTCATATTTCTGGTTATTGCCATGGTTTTTCTTTGTTTTTCCGGTTGTTGCCATGGTTCTTCTTCGTTTTTCTGGTTGTTGCCATGGTTGTTCTTCGTTTTTCTGGTTGTTGCCATGGTTGTTCTTCATTTTTCTGGTTGTTGCGATGGTTCTTCTTCATTTTTCTGGTTATTGCCATGGTTTTTCTTTGTTTTTCCGGTTGTTGCCATGGTTCCTCTTCTTAATTTTTCCGGTTGTTGCCATGGTTCTTCTTAATTTTTCTGGTTGTTGTCATGGTTCGTCTTCATTTTTCAGGTTGTTGCCATGGTTCTTCTTCTACCTTTTTGTTAGATCACGCAAGATTTCTGGCTTGGAGGACTAGCTTGAAGATCGGTTGCAGGACAACATCGTTATATGTGTGTTGCTCTGTGAAGAGATTATTGGACATCACCACACACAGTGCGATCAACACTGTTAGATGCCTGATTTTTTATCTTCATGGGTAGGGATTCGAATAGATAAAAATATTTTATCAGATTTAAAAAAATCCCTGTGTGTACCAGGCCTAAAGCAGTTAGTGTTGCCTTTAGCAGGAAAAGTGATTTATAAATAAAAGATATGACCCAAAACTCTATGTAGCCTGAAAAACTCACCTTAAAAATAATTAGAAAAAGTTTCATGTTTTTGGTTTTTTTTTTTTGTAATTAATTGAATGTCTTGTATACAGGGACTGGCATTTTGACTCAAAGGGATAATTTTTCAAACCAGGTCCCTCAGTGAATAAATCATGTTGTAAATAAATTACAACCCAAACACTTTTTTCCTGAACCGCTGATGCCATCGCCCCATCTGCACAAACCCCACAATGCAAGGTTCTGATGCTCCATGTCTCCTTCTCTGTTGCTGGTGTATTTCAATTGCAGCACTGCAGCGCCACTTGCAGGTCTGGAAGATAAATTACAGCATTTCCACTGGTTTTGTGTGGACCAACACATTTTTTTAACTTTATTCCCTCTTTGTGGAAAACTTGTAAACAACTAAATTGGTCTGGTCTCCGTGTGGATCTGGCTTCAGTAAAGAGGAAATAGTTTGGAACATGGAACCTAAAAAGCAACAAATCGTTTCCAGTTTTTGCTTCATTTATTTTTTATTAAATTTGTTGTGCATTTCTTTATTCATGGAGTTATGCTTTTAGAGTTTTTATTTCTGTGTTTAATATATTTATTGATTTTCAATATAAAAAAAAAAAAAAAAAAAAAAAAACAATACAAAAATACAAATCAATAAAAAAAAGAAAAAAAAAAAAAAAAAAAAAAAAAAAAAAAAAAAGGAAAAAACCCACCCTGCAAACTACAAACACCCCAGTGTGTACTGTCACTTAAAGGTATAATACAGAAAGGAAAAAGATACACAACGATGCACAGGTCAATAAACACACATCACAATCAGATCACCAAAAGAAAAAACAAAACAAAAAAGCAGACTATTCCTGAACCTGTGTTGATGGTTGGTCAAAGAAAGTAAAAAAAGCTTTCCAAGTTTCATAAAACTTCTTCTCCGAACCTCTCATCACACATCTAATTTTTTCAAGTTTTAGATTAAACAACACATCTTTAATCCAATGTGATACTGTGGGTGGGACAGCTTCCTTCCATTTTAAAAGAATTAAACGACGTGCTAATAAAGTCGAAAATGCAACCACTTTGCGACCTCCTATAGGTAAACCCAGTCCCTCAGGAGTGACCCCAAAAAGCAACATGAGTGGGTTTGGTGTTATTTTAACTAAAAGAACAGCAGAAAGCGCTTCACAGATGCCATTCCAATATATTTGTATTTTGGGACAAAGCCAAAACATGTGTATCAGTGTGGCTTCTTCAGCTTTACACCTATCGCATGTCGGGTCAATTTGAGGATAGATTCTGGCCAATTTGGATTTATGAAGGTGCACCCGGTGTATCACCTTGAACTGAATAAGGGAGTGTCTCGCACACATGGAAGATGAATGGATTCTCCTCAAAACATCAGCCCATACTGATTCACTGATTGTGATTTGAAGGTCACGTTCCCAAGAAAGTTTAATTGCTAAAGAAGAAGGGGAATCTAGGCGAGAGATTAAATTTAACATAAAAGAGACAGCTTTACATCTATTTGGATTGAAAGACATCAGTTCATCAATTATATTATCGGGAGATTTTCCAGGGAACCCAGAAATGGACGAAGTAACAAAGTGCCTAACCTGCAGGTATCGAAAAAAATGAGAAGCTGGCAAGTCATATTTGGTAGACAACTGTGTAAAGGAGGCAAACTTATTCTCAATAAAAAGATCTTTAAAGCATTTTAAACCCTTTCTTAGCCACACATTAAATGTATGATCTTGTAATGAAGGAAGAAAAAGGTCATTAGATGCAATTGGACTCGACAGACTAATTCGCTGAAGGCCAAAATGTTTCCTAAATTGTGAATAAATTTTAAAGGAACTGCGAACTATAGGGCTAGTGGTTGCAAGATTAAGAGGTAGGGGTAATGATGCACCAATCAAAGCCGGTAAGGACGAAGGACTGCAAAAATACTTCTCCATCTCCACCCAGACAGGGCCATCATCATTGGAGCTGTAATGCACCCAAAAGGACAGACAGTACAGATTACAAGCCCAGTAATAGTATCGGAAGTTTGGAAGAGCCAGACCACCGTCTTGTTTAGATTTCTGCAAGTGGTCTTTCTTTAAACGTGGTTTTTTGCCATTCCAAATATAGGCTGATATAGTAGAATCGAGTTTCTTAAAATAAGTACTTGGTATAAAAACGGGAAGACACTGAAAAAGGTATGTAAATTTAGGGAGCACAGACATTTTGATTACGTTCACTCTACCAATCAAAGAGAGGGGAAGGGTTGACCATTTTGTTAAGTCCTGCTGTACCTGAAGTAATAGTCTATCAAAATTATATTTGTAAAGGTTATCAAAAGTCTTAGTTATAGTAACACCCAGATAAACAAAACTATGTGTGGCAATCTTGAAGGGAATTCTAGTTCTGGTAGGATCTGAAAAATTCAAATTCAGTGGCAGCAGCTCACTCTTTTGTAAATTTAACTTATACCCCGAAATTTCACCGAACTGAGTAAGAAGTGTCAAAATATGAGGGATAGTTGAGTCCACATCAGACACATACAACAAAAGGTCGTCCGCGTATAAGGATAGTTTATGTTCAAAATTGGCCCTCATAATACCTTTTATGGAGCCATTGGACCTTATTGCTATGGCCAATGGCTCAATAGCCAAGACGAAGAGTAGGGGGCTGAGCGGGCATCCTTGTCGGGTCCCGCGGTTCAAAGTAAATGGCTTAGAGTAAAAGTTATTTGTCAGAACCATGGCTGACGGACATGCATATAATAACTTGACCCAAGATATAAACAACTTGCCAAATCCAAATCTCTCCAATGTTTCAAAAAGGTAGGCCCATTCCACTCTATCGAATGCCTTCTCTGCATCCATGGAGAGAAGGCATTCGGAATCAGCTTGAGAAGGGGTGCAGACTATATTAAGTAAACGGCGGATGTTAAAGAAGGAACGCCTACCTTTAACAAAGCCAGTTTGATCTGAAGATATAACACTGGGTAGAACTCGTTCTAAGCGGCAGGCCAGCACTTTTGCCAATAGTTTATAATCACTATTTAATAATGATATTGGCCTGTAAGATGCACACTCAAGAGGGTTTTTATCCTTTTTTGGAAGCAGTGTAATACAAGCCTGGTTCAAGGTGGTAGGAAGGGACCCTTTATTAAGAGAGTCTGTATACACTGATGTCAAAACAGGAGCTAGCTGTTCAGCGAACGTGGCATAAAACTCACTCGGCAGACCATCTGGGCCCGGTGATTTCCGAGGTTGTAGTGATTTAATCGACTCCACAATCTCCTGTTGTGATATTGGCGCATCCAGGGCAGAGACCTGCTCTGGGGACAAAGTTGGGATAGGCAAGTGTCTAAAAAAATTCTCTAAAAGATGAGGATTACAGAGGTTATCAGAACTGTACAGTTTTCTATAATAACATTGAAAAGCATCATTTATTCCTTTTTGATCAGTAATAATACCACCACTCTGTGATCCTACCCCATTAATTGTTTGCTTGGCCCTTGCACCTTTTAATTGTCTTGCTAGAACCTCCCCAGCCTTATCACCATGTTCATACATATTACTTCTATTTTTTAACAACAAATATTCAGTAGACCGAGATGTCAGTATGTCATATTCTGCTCCAAGTTTTAAGCGTTCTTTATATAGATCTTGGGATGGATTTTGTGCATTTCTACTGTCCAAATCCGCAATTCGACTCTCCAGATCCACTTGTTTAGACATGGAGTCCCTCTTTTTTTTAGCCACAAATGATATCACCTGACCTCTGAGGTATGCCTTGAGAGCCTCCCAAACAGTTGAAATGGAAACATCTGGAGTCGTATTAATTTCTAAAAACAAGGAGATCTGGCTTGACATGAACTCAACAAAACTGTCGTCAGACAGTAAGAGAGAATTAAACCTCCAATGTTTCCTTTGAGCCCCAGCCCCAGGTATATTAAATTCGATTAAAAGAGGAGCGTGGTCCGAAACCACTATGGGTTGATATTCACATTTCTGAGCAAATGAAGTTAATTTATTATCGGTAAAAAAGTAGTCAATCCTGCTGTAACTACGATGGGCATGAGAGAAAAAAGAATATTGTCTGTCCTGTGGGTGTAGAAAACGCCAAAGATCCAGAATACCAAAGTCTGAAAGAAAGGACTGAATGTAAGAAGCTGATTTGGATTCAGTATAGCCCGGTCGAACAGATGACCTATCAAGCCCGGGGTTCAGACATACATTAAAATCCCCTCCCATGATAAGCAGATGTGAATCCAAACAAGGAAGCTGTCCAAAAAGACGAGAAAAAAAATTGGGGTCGTCAAAGTTAGGGGCATAAACATTAGCCAAAACCACATTCAAATGATAAAGTTTACCAGTTACTATAACGTAACGTCCATTAGAATCAGCTATTATTGTGGATGGCGCAAAAGGTATATTTTTGTTTATTAGTATAGCAACTCCCCTTGCTTTACCCTGAAAGGTTGAGTGAAAAAGCTGTCCCACCCACCCACATCTCAAGCGAGCATTATCTGGGATCCTCAAATGAGTTTCTTGTAGAAACGCAATTCCTGCACCTAGATTTTTAAGATGTGTGAGAGCTTTTTTCCTTTTGACAGGATGGTTCAGGCCTTTAACGTTCCATGTAACAATGTTAAAATTGCCTGCCATATTACTCATGTTGAAAGTAAGAGAACAGGAGAAAAATAATATAATAACAGGCACATAAACAAAAATAATCTGGTTGTGCAAAGAAGACACATCTTTATCTTAATAGTGACAGTAGAAAAAAACCCTCCCCAGAACACCAAGGTGAATATAGCTGTTGAAACAAACAGCACACCTACCCTATCTAACTGTAACACCTCCATTAAAAGCTAACTAAAAAGTACTCTCTAACCCGCTTAACAAATTGTGTATAAGACACACCCACCAAACAACAAGCGAGCTCATTCAAAAAAAAAAAAAAAAAAAAAGGGGACTATAGTAAAAGTGAAGCGTATAGCTTACAGTGAGTAACTCACATCGAAACAATCATCATAGCTGAGATAAAGGTAAAATTGTTGATTTAAGACATAAATAAAAAGGTTACCACTCAGGCTGGGGCAGTTCTGTATCCTACGAGTATCAAGAAGCCAGTTAAGAGCCATTAGAATCCTGAATAAACTTCTCGGCCTCCGCCACGGAGCTGAACGCTGTACGGGTACCGTCCGCCTCAGTAATCCGGAGCCTTGCAGGGTAAAGCAACGAAGGTTTCAGTCCCATCTTGTACAGTGATGACATCACAGACTTATATCCCTTCCGTTGCCTCACCACGTCTTGAGTGTAGTCCTCGTAAACCCTGAATGAGTTGTTCTCGTACGTCAAATTTCCTCTTTTCCGGGCTTCTCGAATCACAAGCTCCTTCTGCTGACAGCGGTGGAAGCAGATTATGACAGGCCGAGGCCTATCTCCGGGGCCCGGTTTAGGAAACAGGCTCCGATGAGCACGGTCCAGCTCCGGCGGAGAGGGAAAAGTGTCACGCCCAAAGACATCCTGCAGGAGTTGGGAGAAAAACTTGCTTGGTTGCGGGCCTTCAATGCCCTCGCGTAGACCGATAAGGCGTACATTATTCCTCCGGCTTCTCCCCTCTAGCTCAGTTAGCTTAGCCTTTAGTTTCTCGTTGTCAGCCTGCAGCCCCCCGTAACTCCTTTCCATCTTCTCTAAGCGCTGATAAATCGTCTCAGAGTTTTCTTCCAGTGACGCTATGCGCTCGCCATGACTAACGACGGTCTCCTGGAGCCCATCTAGCTTCTCGTTCACCTGTTTGAAGTCCCTTTTCAGTTCAGAGAGCAGGGCGTCTTTATGGTCGGCTAATGCGGCCACGAGATCAGTTTTGCTAATAGCCGCCTCCGACTCAACTTTTTCACTCGCTTTAGGGGGTTTAGGGGGCATTATAACACGAGTTATAGCTAAGCACCAAAACAAGCAGTTACTACAAAACTTTGACGGTAAAAATTTGGCAGGTGGGTTGTAAAAACGAAATATTGCGGGAGCGCGAGAATACTGCGACTCTACCCCATAATAGCTGAAGCGGAAGTCTAGAGTTTTTATTTCTGACGTCTTCACTGGTTTCCCTTTTACAGTCCTTGCATTTTGTTTGTATTTCTTCCAAGTTCAGACACAGCGGACTAAGAACAACTAACATCTATTTTGTGATGCTTTTCTGCCTGTCAGGTCTGTGATAGATCTCTTTTAACTGGAATATCATTTGCACAGTTAAATTTGTAAAGGTAATGCTTTTTCAAATGCAAATCACAAGGTGTTTCTATCAAATTTTCCCATCTGTGTTTTTTACTTGTGCTAAAAATAAACGGCCATTAATAACCAAAATTCTATTCTTTTTAAAAAGAGTTTTACAAAAGCAGAATATTCAGATAAAATGAAGTAGTTATAACTATTGAGTTTTTGTTGTCTAAATAAATGCATGAATAACTAAACTGATAGTTAGTTGTAAGACTAAAATATTTACAAAAAAACAAAAAACATTAACACAATAACCAACATGAAAAAGCATCTGCGTTACCATGGCTACCTCTGAGGGTAACCCTGACACACATCATCCTCTGTGCAGAATGAAAAAAAGCTGAACGGTTTTAGAGTTTCTGCTGCTGTCGACACTGAAGTCGAAGCCTCTACAGCAGCCAGTAGAGCTGAACATCAGCACAGGGAGCACACCATCATTAAGAAGTGACCTTTGACCTTCCTGCTTCCTCAGAGCTAAAGCTGCTGACCTGGACGGGGGTTTAAGCGTGTTAGCTTCTTTCAGCTTGGCCTCAATTATTCCTAAACTCCTTTATCTTTTCATTGACTGTCCATTTCTCCCTCACAGCTCCTCCTCATGAAAAACAAAGCAGACCCCCCCCCCCTTCCGCATTTAATGCTGGTAACACCAAGAGGGTGGAGACTGACTCATGACAGCCAGCCAGAACAATTAACAAGAATTTCAATGACATGACAGGATGTCTGGAGATGATTGATGATTGGTTGCAAAGCTCCTCTTTCTGTTCTTACACTACTGAGATGTGTTAGCGGAGGTATGCTAATGCTGGCGGCACATCAACCATGAAACAGATCCCCGGCTTGCTTGTGTGGTCTCATTAACAGCCTGTAATCCCGTCACAGTTGATGCTAATAGATTATGAAGTTGCCTCTGCATAACAAAAGCTTGAGGTCTAATCCGGCATCCCCTTCTGTATTATGGCTTCATCTCTCAGCCTCTGAACTCAACCTCTGCATCCTCATTTCATCCTTTCATTCAGTCAATCACAAGATCAAACTGAGGTTTCTGGAATAAAAGCAGCTTTTAGTGAAAACCTTTAATCTTTCAGTGTAAGTATCCATGGCTTAATGTCACGCCCATGCAGGAGAGGCCACATTTCCTTTAGCTTATCCGATGTCCCATTCATTCCTGTTTTTGTCATTCCTTCAGTTTGGAGTAATTATATTAAAAAGAAGTGACCAGAGTCAGATATTCTTTGGATAGACACAAACCTTCAGCTGTTAACGTCCAACGGAAGGACAGAAATAATTCTCACTTAATAGGACATGAGGATTCCTGGAAAGTGAATACCACTTTTACAACTTGTGAACATAGTGTAGATTTAATTTTTTCTGTGCTTTAATGAGAATATAAATTGCAAAAATAATCTGTATCAGTATTAACCATCAGTCAAAAAACTGATTCTTAAAGCCACACCACACAACATCATCAGATTTTCATACTGTGGTGGCCCTAACAACAGCTAATCCAGCATCCATCTTCATTCTGTCTTCTCTGAGATCTCGCCAGCCAGTACAAGCCAGATGTTGTCTCGTGTTGATATCCAGTTTCTGATATGTGACAGGGTTCTGTAAAGCTAAACAAGGCCATAACATGATGCTCTGGGCTGGAAAAAAACACTTGTGAAGTGGTTTCTTAGCCTCAGGAGTTTTAAGGTAAGAAAGTTATGTGGTGTTGCTTTAATATTGGTTTAGCCTCAGAAATTTCCAATCCTTATTTAAAACCTCAATGGAAGATTTCCCAAATAGGGACATTTCTAGTAGAATACACATTCAATAGGATTATGGATCTGGCCTAATTTACTGCTATTTTATCTATGAATATATTTTACTGACATGAGAAAGCTTCTAAAAGACACTTGAGAGAAAATGTTTATCCAGCTGTTCTACTGTTTTAAGAAACACCTTTAAAAACCTGAATATTACCACTTGGACAGGATTGTTTCAAATGCTTGAACATAAACAGAAATCAGCTGTGGAAACATGTCATACCTGTTGCAGTAGGCAAGACTTTTGCAAGAATTCTGAGCTGATAAAAGCTGGCTCTGACCACAGACTTATGTTTGTCAAATAAAAAAGTGACTGTCAAAAATGACTCCTAGGTTTTTTATGCAGGTTTTGCTATATTGGTGCCAGGGACCAAGATTAACTTTCTGGGCAATGCCAGCATGGCAGTCTGGAGGCCCAAGCAACAGAACTTCAGTTTTATTCTTTATTTTTAGAAGTAGGGCATTTTTAGCCATCCAGGACTTAACACCTGTGGGGACTCAGCTGAAGTGACTATTGGATAAGCTGCTTCTGTATTCCCCTTTTCAACTTAAACTTAGCTTAACGTTGCTGCCATCTTGCGGTCAGGAGTAATTATAGAGTAACCAAAAATCATATAAACTAACTGCTACTCTAATAACTTGTACTTTGTTTAGATATATAAATCAAACAAATAGATGATTATATGAATCCTTAAAAACATAACATCTTCTAAACAGTTTAAGAAGGTGTTAAGAGGAATCTGGCTTTTTCGCTTCCAAGAGATGTATATCTGTGTATCGTCTGCATAGCAGTGATACGGGATGCCACGTTTTGTAAAAACTGAACCTGAAGAAAGTGGGTAAACAGAGAAAAGATTTGGACCTACAATTGATCCCTCGGAAACCCCCCCAGGAGAAGGGGGCTGAACACGAGGAAAAAATACCAATGTTGACAGAGGAACTTCTGTTAGTGAGGTAAGACGTGAATACTTTTCTATACTCATGAGACCAATCATTTTTTCAGCCCGTGATAATAAGATGCCGTGATCAACCGTATCGAAAGCGGTGCTAGGATCTAAAATAACTAAAATAGTAGAGTTCCTAGAATCTGTAACACGAAAAGATCATTAAAAACTTTTAAAAGTGCAGATTCTGTGCTGTGGAGGGCTTTTTTTTTAAAACCCCACCGACATGATTAAGACCATGATCATTTCAAAGTCTGAAACTGGATAAAAACAATTTTCTCCAACAACAAATAAGAAATTCTATTGTCACCTGCGACCCATTAAATAAATATCCACCTGTACCGGAGAAATTAAAATATGTCATTTTTAACGCTGTTTTGTGGGTACCTAGCCTGTTGCAGGACTCTGCCCATGACTCCATCGTCTGGCTCCACAGTTTACGGTTTACGTATGGTGAAGGACCCAGTGGAAACAGAAACATTTTCCTCTTTTGGCCCTAGCCACTCAAGGAATCCTATTTTCTTCTTCTTCATGCTTTTTCATTATTGATCAATGGTTGTTTTGGGAGGTATCGCCCCCTACCGAAAAGTTGTTTTAATTATGTGACATTGAACAAAAATCAAAGGAACGTGTGAAATATTTTGGAAATCCCCGGCCGGTTAAACCAAGTCCTCCAGACTATCCTGGTGTGAATGCCCCATAGCTTCTTGGTGACAAAATCTTCTCATCTGTCTGAGTGACTTGAACTGAATTGCATATGTGCACCATCTTAAATCAGAACAGAATCAAGGTAATACGGTGAAAAGTCTAAGCCCTGATTTTATGAGATGTTAAATAACCAAGTTACACGCGAAATATAAAGTAAAAAGTTTGTTCAAATCACAATAAAATTTAGAGTGAATAAAGAAGTGTAATGTTAACTTAAAAAGGTCTTTGTCTTCAGAGCAGGTCCTGACAGAAAGTCCCCGTCATCGTCATCCTCAGCCTGAACTCTCATCATCCTGACATCAGTGAGTCGGTGTGGAGAGCAGCTGCAGCTGTCGGATCGGTGAGCTGCTGGATGGCAGAGCTCAGCCAGACTGGAAAAACAAGCCGACAGCAGGCCTGGACTTCTCCCTCAGCGTGGACTGCCAGGAAGAAGCTGGCTGGAAGGAGACGAACTCTGCTCATCTGGAAAATTGTGTCTGTTCTGGTCCACGTGTTTCCAGCTTGCTTTTTCCACAGTAGAAGGAAAAATTAAAAACTGGAAAAGTCCCTTGTTTTTCTTTATTTTCATTTCCAAAACTAAAATGAAAACTCGGATAACGAACCATTATTGGTTTTCAGATTTCTGATGAGAACAAAAATGGATAAAAATCCCAAAAACAGATGACCTGGAACTTATCTCTGCTCCATGAATACAGCATTTCTTTTCTTTGTTTCACGTGTACATCAAAGTCTTAAATGTTCACATCCAGAAAAAAGCAGGAGAAAAATGTGTCCTTCAGTGAAAAGAGGCCTGTACCGAAGCACAGCTGGGAACTACTATAATCCACTGAAAGTACTGCAATATAACTGGTTGATGCGAACATGTACAACTCCAGAAAAACGTAACTGTTATAATAAAGCCAGACCTGGTATCTGTACTGTTGTTGGTAATGCACGGAAATACAAAAATGCAAGAAAAGCAAGGAAAAACAATGTCTCAAAGATAATTTTACAGATTCAAATCCTTGCAGTTCCACAGGTAATTCTATTAATTTATTATCCAAAAACCTGAGGTCCAGGTGGGATGTAAATAAACAAAGATCAGTCTAATGTTTCTGTCTGCAAAATCATCGGGAACAGAATCAGTGAAAGGATGGAGCCGGTTATGAGACCAGCATCCGTTACCATGGTGATCCTCAGGTTCAAACAGTCAACTTTGTTGTTTTCAGCTCAATAAGCCACCGTTCTTACCTTCATTCCTCTGTCGCTGTGGATGCCCGAAAAATCTCATAAATCTCAGTGAAAGGTTACATAAAGTTTAACATCAGATAAATAAATGACTCAACTCTTGTTAAAGAGCAGCGAGCGATCAAAGACGGAGGATCAATCCAGCTGCTCCGTATCTATGGATACAGGTGAAAACAAAAACATCCTCCAACACATCGCATCAGTTTCATCTTCTTAGAGCTCATGTGAAACAAATTCAGGAAACATTTCCTTCTGGAGGAATTAGTCATGATGATCCGATGATTCAACACGGTTTTGGGAGAAGGAAGCAGAGAGAATTTCACGGTCACGTTACTCCTCTCAGACAACAAAAAATCCACTCAAGCTGCTGGTGATCAGTTTTTGTCATTTTTGTCCTCAACACAAATCAGAAATCACTCAACGGTTGTTTGATTTTTTATTTTGGCTCCAGATGTGAAAATGTAAAAAAACAAAAACTGCCTGAAAGTTTACTGACTTGTTTATGTTGTTTTGACTCCATATAATAATAATAATAATAATCTTTATTTGTAGAGCACTTTTCACAACAAGCTGCTTTACAAATCAATGCATTTAAAACCCTGGCTTTCAGGCTGCAGCCCCCAGACTCTGGAACGATGCCCCCGTCCTTCCGTGTGGTCGACTCTTTATGAAATTATTATGTTGTTTTATTGCAGCCATTTTATGAAAGGCACTTTGAGATTTTTATCTGTGAAAAGCGCTTTCTAAATAAACTTAATTTACTTAACAGATCTAAACCAACAAAATAACAATAACAGCAATGATACAAGTAGAAGTAAATCAGAAGAATATCTATAATATTTCATCTGGTTCAGTCTGGCAAAGCAAAGCTTTTCCAGGTCAAACACAACAGATCCTACCCATCAGGCCGTATTAAGAAAAAAATCTACAGAAATACATGCATTCCCACTGCTATCAGAGCCTTAAATAATCACTAACAGTTCCTGTTAATTTCGATGTAATTTTAACAGAAGTGTGTTTGGAGGGGATGCTGTGTGTCAGTTTAACGCTGTGGTTTGTCCCAACCAAGCTAAAGATGATGTTCTGTCAGTTACAGACAATACAGTTTTTCTGATTCGGATTGTAGAATGATTTCAGATTAAAAAAATGTGTTTAGAAGCCTCTTAAAAGACAGCGCTGAGTCATCCGATCTGATTTTCTCAGAAAGGTTGTTCCAAAGTCTTGGACCAAGAAAGTTCTGTCCACCTCTGGTTTTCTGACTAAAGAATGAGATCCTGAGCTGGTTAGATTTGTTTTAACAAAAGGAAACTTGACACAGACTAAAGTGACCCTTTATAAGAAGAAATATCTAATGGTTTAACTAGTGAGGCCAAACATGCACAGAGACCCCAGAAAAAACTTGTTTTAAATGTTTGAAACACTTCTTTAAACTAAACCATTAAAAAACCTGAAGACTACAGTAATATCTCTGCAGCCTGAGGAGATTATCCTGACATTTCACTCCAGCAGATGTCTTCAAATATTTCCTGTTTACTTTTCTTTTTTAAGACGTGTCTCTGACAGCTAATAGAGGTTACACAGCCAATATTGCAACCACTTGAAACCAAAAGTCTGGGTGAAGACAGAAGCAAGACTCAAAGAAAGGGAGGTGGTAACCTCCAGTCTGCTGTGTAAACACTGACACACAGTTGCATCAGCCCAACACACACAAATAAACCCACAGCTTGACTGGAAGTAAGCCAAATGTAGCTGAACGCTGCAGTAAACACACCAGAAGAAAGGCAACAAAGCAGGAAACATTTCCATGTTTCCTTTTAATACTGTCAAATTATTCCCTTAAACCACGCAGACAGCTGTAGTTCAGCCTAGCTGCAAACCAGGAAAACCAGGGTTTGAATTATTTTAATAATGTTTGGTCTGAGCAGCTTTATCCTTCATCACAGTCTGAACCCTCTATCGTTTCCTCTTTAGGAACAGTTTTCCAGGATCCTTGAAGGACTTTACATGTTTCTGCATTTTGTTCCGTTCTTTGTCCAGATGATCCCACACTGCTTCAGTAATGTTGAGGTCCGGGTTCCCGGGGCCGATCCGTCCCTCCATCAGACCTGTTTCCACTGATCTTCAGTCCAGTTCTTGTGTCATGTGACATACTCAGCCTTTTCTCCCTGTTTCTTGACAGCCACGTTTCCATGGAGACCATTTCTGATGAGGCTTATCCAGTTTCCTCATATGGTTTAAGGGCAGACCCGGCTTTCATCTAACTGATCATGTGGAATCAACTTGCAACTACTTTTGCAGGAGATGTTCCTTTTTCTTAAACAGGCACTGATTTCCAACTCTAAGTTGTGGAGCGAGTCGGTTATGAAGTGGTGAGGATGAGAATTAGTAAATCCAAACCTGAGACCATGGTCCTCAACCAAAAAATGATGGACTGAATGAGTTCCTGCCCCAAGTGGAGGAGTTCAAGTATCTCAGGGTCTTCTTCAGGAGTAAGGAAAGGACTCTAGATAGAGCTAGGGTGAAAAGCTCAGCCATCCAGGAGGAGCTCAGAGTGCTGCTGCTCCTCAGTGAGGAATCAGATAAGATGTCTTGGGTATCTGGTGAGGATGCCTCCTTGAGGAGGTTTTTTTCAGGCCCATCTCAGCAGGAGGAGACCCTGGGGAAGACTCAGGACATACTGGAGGGACTATGTCTCTCGAATGGCCTGGGAACACCTCGGGATCCCCCCGATGAGCTTGAAGAAGTGGCTGGTAAAAGAGAAGTCTGGGCTTCTTTGCTTAGGTTGTGATGCAGAAGATGGATGGATGGATGGATGCACGCAAGCATGGATGGATGGATGGATGAAAGGAAATCTTAAACCCATTACTACAAACATGGCATTGAGGTTTGACATGTGGTTTCACGGGTGTAACATCAGGTCTATAATGTAAATATGCATGTGTTTTGTATCCACTGAAAGTCCAGAATCTCAGCTAAAAGCTAATTAAAACCATTTCTATCACCATCAAACACGGTTAAGACAACTAACAATTAAAAGAGCAGGTAAACACCCGACGGCATGCACAACAGACAAACAATATCTCCACTGAAAGCACAAAACATCAAGTTTCACCAGGCTCCAACCAAGATTTACCAACCAAAAGCAAAGGAAGTGAAAATTCTTAAAAACATCATGAATTCTGTTTTAACTTTACTGTCTTGCTTCCAAAACTTCTGTCCATCGAGACAAAACTGCATTTACTGAAAAACTCAATTTCTCAGAGTCCTTCAAGAGCAGTTTTCTGAAGAAAATCAACATTTTCTGCCCGGTTACTTCGACTCGATTGGACGAAGATAAGTGACCATTATACACAGATCCACAAGTTTGCAATGTTCTGTCCAATTTTTATCTGCTTCTGAATAAAACTACATCACAAAAGAAAGAAGAAGAAGCGCTGGAGATGATTTTAAAGTCAGTGGGACAGAACTGTGTGTCTCAAGATTCTTCATTGTATGAGGAGGACCTCACCAAGTCATCCTTTTACCACTTTTTTGAACTTTTCATCTTTTGGCTACTGAAGCAGAATCTCAAAATATACTACAGGGCTCCAGACTAACATTTTTTACGAGGAGCACAGTGGCCCCTAACTTAAATTTTTAGGAACGCAAGCAGAAAATTTAGGGCCGCACACTGAAATCGCCTTTTCATTTTCACTGTATTAGTGATAAATACTTGAACAATAAATTCAGAAATTACAACACTTACAATTCACAGTTTTTTGTGCAGCAGTTGACATAAAAAAACATCTTACTGGTTGCACCACTACAAACAAGTAGATATAGAACTTATTAAATCAAATCAAATCAGATTTGATTTGATTTTCATTTTGTAGTCGAAGCAGAACGGCAACTTGGTCACCATCATCCCCCCATATGGCATGGTATGACTGGTCCATGTAGTTCCTGGCAAACAGCTTCAGGGACTGATGCTCCTCTCCAGCCACTACTGAGCTACCTCCTCAGTAAGAAAAGTAGCTATTGGCTGTCCTAGAAGTCACTAATTAGCATAATCAGCCTGGTACATATAGTTGTAATGGATGCTGCCATAAGTGTCTTTTGTTTTTTAATTAGGAGTCTGCAACATGTCACAACACTTTTAACTTTTTTAATATTTTTGTCCACACTGTTTATTAATAGACATTACTATTAATAAGCCAGCGCGGTATCATCCAGCAGCAGCTTTGTACATTTCATTTTCAGCCTGGTCATGTACCAGAGGTGAACGTTGTCTGCTCTGAATACAGCTGAGAGCTCCCCTGTGTACGGGGAGGGGTCTGCACAGCACCCGCTCCTCATTGGGAAGAGTAAACTACTGCCTCACATTAATTTGTCCACTCCGACAACAATGTGAACCTGTGGGAGGCAGCTGGGTCAATGGAGGCATTGTTCAAAGCTCTGGGGTCCACGGGTGGGGTGGCTGCAGAGCATCACTCACCTTGGGCGGTTTGAAGGGGTAGTCTGGCGTGAAGGCGATGTCTAGGAAAAATACTCCTCCCTCATACACAGAGCCAGGGGGGCCCAGGATGGTGGACCTCCATTCGTAGATGTTGTCTCCTTTAGGACCAGCACTGCATTTACAAAAACACACAAAATAAAGGATGAGAAGAAGCGTTTTAGACGAAGAGGTGCTGTAAAGGTGTAATTTAATTCCCTCTGCAGCAGCCAGTTTTTATAAGCTGCGTAATAAGCTGAAGTTTAAACCTCTGATCCATCCGGAAAAATCTCAGCAGTTTATATAACAAAGAGCGCTGCTGCAGGACGGGAAACTGAGGATTAGGATCAGCGTGGATGACTGATGTGTCTGGTGAGTGCGTGCAAGTGTGAAACACACACATAAACAGGAAGGTGTAGAGCAGCAGCATCTCTGTTTCCTCGCCGTTCATCTGCAGCTGCTGAGTTCCGTTATTGGCTTGATTGTTGCATCATGAACACACATCTGTGAGAAGAGAGGCTCTAATGTAATCTTATTTTCTGCTGGAATTAGGCCAGATGCCCCTGTCGGTTTCTTCTATTACTTTTACTTCCGTTACTTACAGAGCAAGAGAGTCAGTGAGAGGGAGGGCGAGGTGCAGGCCGGGGACGAGACGGCAGATAAATGAGTCCTCTCAGCACGAGCTAACGGCTCGATGTGGCTTATAGCAAGAATCTGTGTTTGTGTGTCAAACTTTTTTTCAGTGTCAGTAGTTACATGAAAGCACAGCTCGGTTTTTATTAAAGGAAAACGCTGCCGCTGGGTGAGAAAATTGGTCCTTCATTGTGGATTACTGCTACACGCTCTGAGGTCAGAGCAGGAATATTCATCCTTCTCATCTTTATGTCCAACCATGTTTATGATCAAATAATGCTGCATTCACTGAACAGCAAATACATATGTTTTTAGTACTGTTTGTTAATCTAATTTCCTTATTTGTCACAATCCATCCATCCATCCATCCATCCATCCATCCATCCATCCATCCATCAATTCATCCATTCATCCATTCATCCATCCATCCATTGTCTGACGCTTATCTCGGATTGGGTTGCGGGGGCAGCTGCCTAAGCAGGGAAACCCAGACTTCCCTCTCTCCGGCCACATTCACCAGCTCATCCGGGGGGATCCCGAGGCATTCCCAGGCCAGCCGAGAGATGTAGTCCCTAGAGCGTGTCCTGGGTCTTCCCCGGGGCCTCCTCCTGGTGGGATGTGCCTGGAACACCTCACCAGGGAGGCGTCCAGGAGGCATCCTGACCAGATACCCGAGCCACCTCATCTGGCTCCTCTGGATGCGAAGGAGCAGCGGGTCTACTCTGAGCCCCTCCCCTGATCACCGAGCTTCTCACCCCATCTCTAAGGGAGAGCCCGGCTCTTTCACAAACACAGAGGTAATAAGGTGTTGTTTATTTTTCTAGAAGACAGTGTTGTGTATATGTGTTAACAGCAGCTACCAGAGCAATGCAGCATCAGTAGGTTGGATTTATCTAGAAAACAAACAAACTTAAAGGGACAGAAAGTTGACTCATTATATCGCGCTCAGAAGAGACTATAAAAAGGTTTAATTAGTTGATCCTGTTAGTTCTCTAAAATCTAGATAAGACTAATTACAATCCAATTTTGACGGCTTTATTTTAATGAGCTTTTTTGACATTACACATTAGCTTTGATAAAAGCTAAAAAAAGAAAAGAAAAAACAACAAAATGAAGCAAAACAAACCCCCTACATCACTGAAACACTGCTTTAAAATAGCTGACTAACAGTTTCCTCCACAATGCCCAACTCACTCTATGTGACACCTAACCACATCATTTTTCTTCATCATTCTGGGTCATTTTATCAAATACAAGCACAAAGGAACCACTGTTTGTCCGTCAGGCTAGAAATTACAAAGCCTGGCCTTGAAAAACCCATTTAACCAACTCTTATAACAAGACAGACATTGCAAACAGTCCTTTTGGCCAGCAGCTCGTTTTTTCCTCAGCTAAGTTCCCACAGTGAAGTCTGGAGCATCTGGAAATATTTAGAGCGCTGCCAACGCTGCCTTCTTTTTCTTCTTCTGCAGCGTTGTTTAACTTGCTCTGACAGGAGGACACATTTGGAGTCTTGTAATGAAAGATCTACCTTTCTATCACCTGCCTCGGCCTGCTGTATTGATGGATCACTGAAAGGTACGGGCCTCTTATTAATCCAGAAAACCTCGGCTGTAGTCTTTAAAATCTTGGACTTGGTTAAAAAAATAGCAGAGTACAAGCCGGTGGCAAAAGAAACGGTGTTCAAAGTGAAAGGTAAGAGACAAGGATGAGCCTGGCTATTTCCCATGGTGTCAGTTTCCACAACAGAAGCCATTTATAATGAGAGTGGAGAAGCATGAGTGCCCCGTGAGTAGAGGAGTGTAATTAAGAGGAGGCTCTTTCTACATCCTTCAGCTCCCACATAACTGTCAATTCTCCACACAGCTGAGGCCCACATTAACAACAAAATGTCCACTGAGTACTTATTTATGTTTGCAGCACAACCTAATTGTGTGAAATTACCCTTTTAAATGATTAACTTGGTATTATCAGACTGTTTCTGATGATTAAAAAGACAGTCAACAGTCCATCAGTATAAAGAACTTTTCATTCTTTGTGCTACTAGTGATTAAACTAACAGGCTAAATAGAAGATAGCCAGTTTGTTTTCATGGGTTTTTAAAACTTGAGTACGTTTGCTAAAATAAACAGGTTGACTCATTTCTCCCTGAACACAAAGCCAGAAGTTAGCAGGTGTTTTTCCAGCAGTGTTAAAAGGGCTTTATAGAGCTGTGTTAGTGCTTGTGTCCTTCCTTAGCTAGGAGTTTAATTACAAGTTTTGACCGTATTTAGTATTATTGGATAATGATTCAGTGTTTGCAGATATCACACATTCTGCCACAATATGATTTTAATTCAGGTGAATTATCATTGGTCTAAAATCTTCACCCTCAGGCCTATATCTGTTCCTCTTGTGAAATAACATACCAAAATGAATGAAAACCACATTACTTCCAGTAAAAACCAGAGGACAGCAGCTCAGTTCATCTAGGAATGAGTACAGTAGTGCTAGGAATGACACCTCTATCAGTGGTCAGAGTCAGGAGGATCCAGGGATAGCCCCCACATTCACCTTAGAAACACCATGAGGACCCAGAGAGAAGTGAAGCCCAGCATAGTCTATGATAGGAAGAGTGAATCCTTCACTATAAACCTCCTTCATCTCCATGGAAACCAGCAGGACCTTCATGCCCTTCATGCCTTCAAACAAAGGCAGTCACAGGAGAACACGTTAGCAGAGTTTTTAGAGCTGGAATCAAACTTTTCACCACAAAACAGCAACAGTAAGACATGATGTCTGATTATGAGGCTTTATAAAGCTTTGTCTGTCCTTAGCTAGGGGTTTAAATTGCAAGTTTGAACACAATATTATGACGTTGTGTTCATGGAGGTAACCGGCTCTGTCACAAGTGTAATTCTTCACATACTTGCTTGTGTACTATGCCTGTTACCAGTAGATTCCACTAGGGGGCGCATTAGAGAACGTAGACCAGAAAGAGTGGCTGAATTAATCTGATGTGGTGACTATAGAGGACTCAACCCTGTGACCTTACATCTGGTTCTGACTCACAATGCAACCTGCAAACGCGTGGCCTTGATTTCTGAAGACGGCGCTTCAAACAAGCACGCGAGGCAGCCATGACAAACGCGTAATTAAAAGCAAGTACATTCTTAGTCTAAGTCTGATCCATCCTGGTAAGGCCTGAAAAACATGACAGACATTATCACCTATAAAAACCCATAAAACAGGACAGTGATGGTTAATTTTAACTGCTGTTCAAAGTTCTAATCTACACGAAAAAGTGAAAGATTATTTTAGCGACAACATTAATGTTTAGGAGTGACTTTGTTGCTGCTGATTTATTGTAATCTACTCAGACATACTAACAGACAACATCTTTTACCCGGGGCATCTTTTCTCTGAGGTCCCTGGATGTCTCAGGACACCGAGAACATGAAGATGAACCTGATCATCGTGGAGACATTCTTCATTCACTTTGGGGATGTTCAGCACGTAAAAGCTCTGTGTTTGGTACCTCTGATCTGGATTGACAGAATTGGATCATTTATCATAGAATCAATATATCAATGTGGATAAATGTATTTTAAAGACTAGCCTAAGTCATTACAAAGCATCTAGCCCATATTAAATGAGGATGTACTTACTGAACTTAGGCTACATTATTTTTAGATTTATAATGATGTTTGGTTTCATCTTGCAGCTGAGCTGGGATAATCCCAGTCCAGATGAAATCCAACTGGTTAAAAAACAACTATATAGCAGTCTAATTAAAGTTTAAACCCACATAACATTTTATTATATTTCAAGCGCACACCCTATTAATTTGAATATTAATTATCTGTAATGCAGCAGGACATCATTTCATACGTCTGCTCAGGGTTAAAAGAAACAGACTTCCTTCTCTCTCTTCAGAAAGGGCAAATCTTGTGGGAAAAAAGCTGCAAATCCCGTGGGAAGAAGCTTGGTGCTTTCCTCCAAATTCAATTTCCTCTCTGTAGTGCTGTGTTACTGAACAAATGGCTGTCTTATTAAAGGTTTAATGAAAAGAATCATGGTTGGATAGAGATTAACTCATTAATTAGGCTTTACTTTAGGGTTTAAAACCACAGTTAAGACGTTATTGTTAATATCAAAAGCAAGCACATTCAAAGTTAATACACTACAGTTTATAGCTCTATACCATCTATATTTAGCCTGTTTTGTTTTTTCTTTATGTAAAACTGCTTATAGGAGCTGAAGCTTTATACAGTACAGGATCAGAATCTGGTAGAAACATCATGAAAACATGGATCCATCCTGTCTTGGATCAGCGCTTCAGGCTGCTGCTGGTGTAATGGTGGGGGGAGATTTTCTTGGCCCACTTTGGACCCCTTAGTACCAACGTGGACTGGTTTAACCCTAAAACTCCAAGCCGTTGTTTTATTTTTTTTAATTTTCTTTGCTTTTTTGGGCCCCCAGTTTGGTTTTTTAAATGTAAACCAATCTGTAGATAATGGAGCTTTTATTTCCAGCCAGCACCAGACATGATGTTTCCAGCCTCAGCTGTCAGATTCTGAGGCTAAAATGATGTAAAATGAATGTATGAATAGATATAGCAGCATAAAGGTCGACCAGAAGAAGAAAGCATAATTTGTTACTAACAGAACTTTGTAGAAATAACACACAGATCAACAGTGGCCAAGCCTTTTCTCATCTCATCGTTCTCTCAAGTCTTGGCTTTCAGGAGAAAAAATCTTGGCATTGAAACAAACACACAACAGAAACTATTTCCATGTTTCCACTTTTTCCTCATTTCCAGTTATTCCTGCTACTATTTACCTGCTATCCTCACTAAACCAACTCCAGCTCAGCTGCTTTGTGGCGCCACCGTGCATCAGAAACGTCTTCTTGGCTTTATTCCAGCCATAGAGGAGCATTATTTTTCTTCTTTTCACACACACATAGAACTTTCTGCTCACTGGTTGATCTTTGGCTGCTCCTGATTGGACGTTACCGTCAATCTAAGCTCTCTGATTGGTGGAAAGTCTGACAGGAAGTGGCTTCATCATCATGTCCAGGTCTAAATAGAGGTCTCTTAGCAACATAGTAGTGATGGTGATGTTTTTATGATGAAATGTGATAAATAATGCTGTTATCATGGATCATTGTGGATTTACCAGATAGTCTCTGAATAAAAACTACATTTAGTGGCTGGATTGTAAACCTCCTGGACGGGATAGAAATGTCTGGAAAACTTAGGTAGTTCACCTAAAGGGTAACTATCTATCACAGTTTACCACACAGAGCTACACACTACCGTTGCTGAGACACTGGGGATGATAGAAGGGATGGTGCTTGGGGTCTAATGGACTTTCATGGGTTAAATTTTTCTTTGGGTTTGTCATGATAATCATTTTTACTCATGCAGCGCATCATTAAAAAGACAGAAAACCCCTTCCCAGGTTGCTGAAGAGAACTGAGACGGTTTTCTTTCAGTCACAGCCCAGCTAACAGTAAAACTCGGCTGACTGTAGCTCAGAAATCCTGAATGTGGCTGAAGTTTGAAGTAAGTCTGTGCTCATAAGTTACACCAGCCACAGCGCCACGTGATGGCTCGTTAGGACATCGGAGATTAAAAGATATGTCAGATTACCTTATTCAAACAATTATTTGGAGAGGAAAGGTCTGGTGGTCTGATTCCTGTAGAATCAGGTTCAGATGAGCTATAAACTGCAGCACAGCCACGGCCTTGTAGCAGCTCATACCTCACTTCTGATCTTAAACTAATCCAGAACAATAAATAATTATGGAACAGTTTTTGGAAAGAGACAGAGGTTGGTGTCATCAGCTGGGCTGCTGACTCAGTGTCTACATAAAATCCTGTCAGGTGAGTCATCATAGTTCTGGATTCTGAGACCATTTCAGCTGTTTGTGTACCGAGCATTGAAGCAAAACCACAAGCTGTGAGCATAAATCTGACCTCTGCTGCTGGAGAAGCAGCTCTGCTCCCGTTCACTGGGAGCTAGTCCTGGAAAATCTCATTTTAAAGGCAGAGAAGGATTAAAATATGATAGCAGGGATCACCAACTCCGGACCTCTTGGCCCAGTGTCCTGCAGGTTTTAGATGTTTCCCTAAAGCAACACACCTGATTTGGCTTGTTAAGTTCTGCACCAGCTCCTTAGAAGACGCATTAAATTGAGTCAGGTGTGTCGCAGCTGGGCAACATCTAAAACCTGCAGGACACTGGCCCATGAGGTCAGTAGGTGGTGATCGTTTTAATATGGTAACAAGATATGTGATTTTCCTCTTTGCTGAAGGAGAAACCTAAACAAGATTTTTTGAAACGTTGACTAATTATCCGTCCATCTATTTGTCTTTTTATCTGAGGTTGGGTCCATGAGGCAACCAGTTTAGGAGGGAGATCCAGCAATGCTCTCTAGCTCCTCCTGGGGGATCCCAAGGTGTTTCTAACCCAGAAGGGATAAATAATCGCCTCCAGAGAGCCCTAGGTCTTCCCCGGGTCTCCTCCTTGTAGGACGTGCCCAGAAAACCTTATCCATGAGTCATCCTGATTAGATGCCTGGACCACCTCTGCTGACTCCTTTGGATAAAGAGGAGGAGCTTCACGCCATTCTACATCTGGATGGTCTGATCCATCAGGCTCAATCTGACCACCTTCCAAAGGAAACGACCCAGTGACCATGGATGAGGATTAGAATGAGGACAGACCAGCAAATGGAAGGTTTTGCCTCTCAGCTCAGCTCCTCCTTAACCACAACGGACTGGAGCACCAAACTAATTCACCTAATATTCGGCGTTTAGACTGAGGTGGAAACATGTAGAACGAGCTGAAGGAGCTTTTTCAGCTTTTAAATATTTTCAGTTATGCGGACATTTGGCTGAAAAGCAGTTTTAGTTTAAACCAGCTCTGTATCACTTTGAATTGCCTCGAACATGAAGCGTGCTATACAAATAAACTTGCCCTGCCTTATTGTTGGGCACTTCAATTCAATTTGTAGGTTTTGGCAACCGTTAATGTTTTCACCAGATTTTGTTCCAGTTCTTCTGCTTGAGCCAGCAGCAGATTTCTCCTCACTGGTGTCAGGTGATATGGTTTCATCGTCAGGAAACCATTAAATTATTTTATATAAATTCCCATGGTAACCCGTCTCCTTTTTATAGAAATATTCTACAGGCTGCAGCTTAATTAATAATTACATAATTATTTTAAGTCCTTGCTTCCAGCTTATAGAGCTAAAAGAAACTGTTTTACTCATTTATATTTACTTTAAATCACTTTAATTTTCATCTCAGTTTAAATTTTTCCCCAACATTTCTAAGACTGACAGGTTAATAAAGTAGCTGCTACATAAAAAAAACTAAATGAGATTAAATGTTGTAAGGAAGCCTGGTCGGCTCTGTAAAGGCCCAATAATAAACCTGACACTGACACAAGCACTAAATGATGTTTACTGTGAGAAGACAGAAGCACAAACAGGACAGTTGAATGAGCTAACAAACGGAACTAAAGGACAAAGTAATGAGAGTGTGCCGAGCTTCATCGTTCCTCATCATCAGACTCTCTCTGCTCTGACATGCAGATTAGCAGCTCTGGAGCAAGACTGGCATGTTCCCATCAGTCAACATCCTCAATCATTTTTCCTTAGGACTCTGCCCAGATAGCAGGTGTGTCTGGGCCTAGTCTGAGATACTTATGGCATTTATACCTCAGTTTCAGCACTAGCAAGTGTTGTGTAGGCCACATGTGGCCAAATATGAAGAGCTGGCTTGGACATAGTTTACAGTAATTTCCTTGTGGGCTTGTGGTGGTCATGTGGTTAAATTCTGGCAGCCACACTCGCATAGAATCCACCCTGTAAATCAAGGCCAAACAATGCTGCAGAAGTGGACCAAGTACGGGCCAAACAATGCTGCAGAAGTGGACCAAGTATGGGCCAAACAATGCTGCAGAAGTGGGCCATGTACGGGCCAAACAATGCTGCAGAAGTGGACCAAGTGCGGGTCAAACAATGCTGCAGAAGTGGGCCACGTACGGGCCAAACAATGCTGCAGAAGTGGACCAAGTGCGGGTCAAACAATGCTGCAGAAGTGGACCAAGTACGGGTCAAACAATGCTGCAGAAGTGGGCCACATACGGGCCAAACAATGCTGCAGAAGTGGACCAAGTACAGGTCAAACAATGCTGCAGAAGTGGGCCACGTACGGGTAAAACAATGCTGCAGAAGTGGACCAAGTACGGGCCAAACAATGCTGCAGAAGTGGACCAAGTATGGGCCAAACAACGCTGCAGAAGTGGGCCACGTACGGGCCAAACAATGCTGCAGAAGTGGACCAAGTACGGGCCAAACAATGCTGCAGAAATGGACCAAGTACGGGCCAAACAATGCTGCAGAAGTGGACCAAGTACGGGTCAAACAATGCTGCAGAAGTGGGCCAAATACGGGCCAAACAATGCTGCAGAAGTGGGCCAAGTATGACGTTGAATCGTTATCAATATTATATCTTATTGTGATCAAACTTGTTATTTACGTCCAGATAAATTATATATAAAAAAAAAAGATAAATGTAAAAATTTGTTCCTTTCTTCGTGATTTTCAAGGTTGGTGACATGATGCAGAAAGCTTTTAAACAACTATGAGGATTTTTTTTCTGTCTAACAGTATGTCTCAGGATAACCTTTATTGTTCTGGGTGTAAAACTAATCAGCAAGTCTCTCAGTGTGTTTACTCACAGTTCAGTTTGAAGCTTTTGACTCCTCAGCGTCATACCCACCAACAGACTCTTATTACTGTAGAAGCTCAGAGGCTCTGCGTAAATGTCAGCGACTCACCGAGGAGTGAACAGAGGCTACGCCACACAATCCACTACAAACAAGTAAATAAAGGAAAGCAGCTCACACACCGACGGTCTGTTGGGAAAAAAAGGCTGACGGACTGAGAGGAAGGAGGGAATGCAGACATTTCCACAGTGTTGACACGAGCAATTTGTTTGAACTACTGTGTTTACAGTTTTCTCTCAGCATGTGTGTGTTTCATCCCAGTTATCAGGCAACTAACACAGTTCTGACCCAGTTTCAAGTGTTTATTAGTAGAAATAATCCATCATAATCTAACTGGAAAAAGTCAAATAAAAACAAATTGAAGCGTCGTTTGAAAAAGCTGCAGAAAAAGCTGCTTTTTATTAGCCTAAAAATTATCATGATCTGTTAGTCCGGGACAAAATTACACAGACATATTACAGACAAGTAAATAAATGAAAGAGGGCCACACACTGAAAGGCAGAATCACTGACAGGAAGGAGCAGACATTGATCTGAAGGAAAAAGAGCCATTAGTTTTAGTTTTTTTCCCCCATTTTACTTAATTTGATCCATTCCTAAAGATCGTTCACACCAATAAGTTGGGGTTTCCTTTAACCAGGAAGTGTCAAATTTAGCACATCATAGTTTATATGATAACAGCTTGATGTTGTCCTAAAAGTTCTGGGTGGAATTAACAAAAAAATATATAAATATATCACAGCATTTGATGTTTTGTTTTTGGGACCTGGGATTTTTGCTGTACAACAACTTTAAAACAAACACTTAAATAATCTATCTCACAAACAATAAGCTACAATTTGGGACTTAGAATAGATATTTGAAAATAAAATTACCCAACAAAATATGTCCTCTGCTGCATATGTCAAAGGAAGAAAGAACCTTAAGAAGTTGAGACTTGTCATGACTGAACCTCAAACTAACAGATTCACGTGTGACAGACAGAATAGTCACTCAGAGCTCTTGAAATTACTCACAAGGAATAACTTTTAGTTAGTATTAACCGGCAACTATGAACTACCAGAGCCATCCTGGAGGATGCTCCTCGCTAGCCAATGGTGATGGTTAGATCAAGGTCTGTGGGAATAATCCACTGTAAAAAGGCCTCAGAAGAAGGTGAAATGTGTAAATCCTTGTGGGATAAAAGCTGTTTGGATTCCTTTGTTGCTGTGGCTGAAAGGAGAAGGTGTTAGCTTGCGGAGGCCTTTGTCCGTCTTCGCTTGGTTCAGTGATGTGCACACGCTCAGTGAGAGCAGAGGTGATGCAGAGGTCTGATTGGAGGAAGGTCAAGCAGGGTGTTTCTCCAACACCCCTAACCTTTGAATCAGCATTGAAGCAACTGCATCTTTCCCATTGTCTTGAACACGTTGCCTAGCAACATCACATCCCTGCAGTGACTGTGTGTGTGTGTGTATCTTCAGTGCTGCGAGATGCATTCCCATGGAAACGACAACAGTGATACAAGCAGACATAACTAAGCTAACAACTGATAAAAGTAAGTAAATTTTATTTATATAGCACTTCTCACAGAGAAAACTCACGAAGTACTTCACAGGATAAAAACATAAAAATACAAAAATACAGCAGACACCATACAAATAATATAAAAATGTCAAATAAAAGCAGCTAAACATTTAATTAAAACGCAGCATCAGGCTATTTGAAATACCTGCCCAAACAGATGCGTTTTTAACTGCTTTTTAAAAATGCAGCAGAAGAGGCTGCTCTTAACTCAAGAGGTGGTGAATTCCACAATTTTGGGGCAACAGACTGAAAGGCTCTATCACCTCTGGCTTTTAACCTGCTTTGTAGGACATAAAGTAGTAGGGATTTAACAGATCGCAGTGACTTCACAGGGTGGTAGAAGGAGAGATCAGCTAAATATGGAAGAGAAGACAGGAGTAATGTGAGAGAATTCATGGGATCTGGACAGAAATCTGGCAGCCGCGTTCTGGATTAACTGAAGGCGGTCTAATGAGCCTTTACTGAGGCAGGTGAAGAGGGAATTACAATAATCAGGGTGTGATGAGATGAAGGCAAGAATGACTCTCAAACGTTGGCCCTAAAAAAAGTTCAAGCAGTCATGCAAAGAACTGATCTGTTCTGTTCCTTCCGGGTTAGAAGATAAATAAAACTGCAGGTCATATGCATACATTTGGTATGACATACCTTCAAATTTAGAGATGATATCACTGGGAGGAAGCATGTACAATGAGAACAGAATGGGCCTAAGACCGAGCCCAGTGGAACACCACAGGAAAGTTGGACGAGTGCTGACTTATGGTGGCCGACTACTAGGGATGTCACGATTACAAATTTTCTTGGTACAATTATTGTCAAAGAAATAATCAGATTTTACAATTAATACGTTCAAATCAATTTCACAGAACTATAATGCGTAAAATCGTCTGAACACTCCTTATGTCTATTAGTTTTATTTATTTCAATCTTTTCAAGACAAAATATTTAATTACTATAACCAGGGTGCGATTTCTGAAAAAAACCAGAGGGTGGATAATTCTGATCATTTTATATATATAAATATATATAGTATAAAAATAAAACTAAAACAACTTATGAAAAATGCAAGGCTTTTCTATCCTATAAATTGGCTGCAAATCTTCCATGATTACTTTCCACCAGGATCCTTCCTCATCGTACAGCATCTGATGTTGGTCGTCTCTTAGCAGGAATTTATGGGCTGAAGCTGTCTTCTGCATCTCGTAGAGAGCAGCATTTCTCATAGAGGTTATATGAGCAACTAAATTCCAGCTGTGACTGAGTCACTTCACTGTATGTCTGTTAGTGCTTTCAGACAAACATAGTTTCTGTTCTGGTCTGTAGTCTGTAGTATGTAGTCTGACCAGTCTGAAGTCTACTCTAAAGTCCCAGAACCTTTCTGGTGACCCGGCCCACGTTTACACCACAGAACTAAACATAAAAATCGGGGCATAAAAGTTGATGGTTAAGTCATCAGGCTCCATTATGACCTTTGGTTTTCCAGAATAAATCCAGATGACTGTGAATTTTGTGTCTGCTCAGCTGACAGCAGTCATTTCTCCCACTCAGCAGCAGGTCTACTTAGGTGATAAAATAAAATCAGTTATTCCATCTTTGGCATAAACAACTTTTATATTAATTCTGCAACGTGTGGTTACTTGTTCAGAGTCTGAGGTGGCAAAACCCAACCAGCTCCTAAAAACTGATAACACAGAATCTGTTCAGGAACAAGCTCCTCCTGCTAGCTGTTGTGTTTATTTTTGCTTTGGGTGTCTCAGTGAACACGGATGGTGGGAGGGCTGAGCCTGCTGGTAACCATGGAAGCCCAAGGAGAGCATTTGCAGTGCAAATTAAAAAAAAAAATCCTGGTTTTTACAAAAATAAATCATTATAAACAGCAAATTCTAATAACTGATAAAATCGACTTTCGCTCGGCCCTACCTTGCAGTCATTGAGTGGACCATGAACTCTTCTGGACATAAAAAGTAGTTTAAAGTCAGATGTGAGTTTAAAGTTTGGAGGAAACTGTCTCATGCAGCAGGAAAATTATCCCAACCACAGCAGTAGATCAGGAAAATTATCCCAACCACAGCAGCAGATCAGGAAAATGATCCCAACCACAGCAGTAGATCAGGAAAATGATCCCAACCACAGCAGTGGATCAGGAAAATTATCCCAACCACAGCAGTAGATCAGGAAAATTATCCCAACCACAGCAGCAGATCAGGAAAATGATCCCAACCACAGCAGTAGATCAGGGAAAATGATCCCAACCACAGCAGTAGATCAGGGAAAATGATCCCAACCACAGCAGTAGATCTACACCAGAACGGCCTGAAAAAGAAAAGAATTGACGTGTCGACGTGATCCAGTCACAGTCCAGACTTCAGCCTAGTTAAAATGCTGTGGTGGGACCTTCAGAGAGCTGGACATTAAACTGTCATGAGTGGGTCAAAATCCTTCCACGGAGATGAGACATTCACAGAAGAAATAATTCATGTTTTTCCTGTTAATGATGGTTTAACAAGCCTATATAAATAATGGGGTGCACTTAGTTTACTTACCTAGATAATATTTTATTATGTCTTCATATGAATGGCCTTAAAATTTCAAGGCTATAATTTCTTTCATGACGACAAATTATCACAGACCAGCATACATCTAGCAATATTTATTCCCCCCAAAAAACTGTTGACATTAATATAATACAACTTACTGGAGCAAATGGAACAAAACTGCATCTCACACATTCAGCTTTAAGGTTCATAAACTCTAAACAGGTCCTTCAGGGACAGATCAACAAACATGAAGCTATTAAATTAGCTAACAAGATCGTATGAAAGGACTCGAGACGCAAATAACTTCCTAAATGTTAATGACAGGCCTAAAATCTAATATACTTTCTGCATGCTCCTTTTAATGAGGCCGGAAATAAAGCATCTGTTGTTTAACGGTGAGCACCAGCAGGGCAGTCATGGGGAAACCAGCAATCATCTTTACTGATATATTTCATTTTAATTACCCAAACAGGAGAAATCATCTTACTGTACATATGTGTGGATGTAGACGTGTGTGCTTCTGGACAATATCCATCCATCCATCCATCCATCCAGAGTGTTATATGAGATGAGTAAAAGTTACTGCGATAATTACTGCCGGATGTTCTTTCATGTTCATAGATGCTATTCTGCATACCTTGGTTGGAACCTGTGTTAATTTGACTTCCTGTTAAAAAACATATCCCTCCACCATTACACCAGCAGCAGCCTGAAGCGTTCATCCAAGGCAGGATGGATCCATGTTTTCATGATGTTTCCACCAGATTCTGAGCATCTGACTGTGGAGCTGAAATGGAGACTCATCAGACCAGCAACGTTTCTCCATCTTCAGACAACTGCTGCTCGCTGGAAATTTTCTCTTCTTCAGAACATTCTCTGGAAAACCTAGAGATGGTTGTGGGTGAAAATCCCAGTAAATACTCAGACCAACAACCATGCCACGTTCAAAGTCTCTTAAATCCTCTTTCTTCCTCATTCTGATGCTCAGTTTGAACGTGATTGGCTGGTTAGATTTTTGTGTTAAATAGGTGGACCTAAATGGGACTGTAGGGGTTCCTTGTATGTTTTTGGTGTAGCAAAGAGGTTAAGATTCATATTTATAGTATCACTTATGCCAGACCAAAGATTAGTTTTCATTTAAAGAGCAAAGGATATTCGGGGTGTTTGTCTTTTGAAATTATGTTTTCTAACTTCACCAAATGGAATTTGGTAAATTCAATATTCCCAGTGGGATCCACACCATTGATCTGTTGTGTCGAAATTGGCAGTAATGGACATGATACAGCTGAGAAAACCTTACGGTATGAGTAACTTCACCTAAAATTATACATCATGGTTTAATATACTCCGCTTTAAATGTTAACTCAGCAGCACACAACTATTTATGTGCAGCTATAAGAGATTAATGGCATTTTAACCACTGTGTGTCTCGTAATCTGAACCAATAAATTCTTTGTTGTGGCAGCCAGTCTGGCTGGATGAGTGTGTGAGTCTCTGCTGTGCAGGGCAAAGCCAGCAAACTTCCACATGTAGCTGGCCAGAATAAAACATGTTTCTAAAAAACAGCTTCCTGCAAAGATACAGAGAAGACCACAACTAATTCCACTCTAGTTTACCAAGATAGAACAAAACAAAACCATTTCTGGAGCCGCTGCTGTCCAGCAGTGTCTGGAGGCTGAGAAACTACTTTACAACTTCTTCTTCCGGGACGCAGCGTAACGTTGCAGCTGAGTTTTCTTCACAAGCCACATCGCCGCTAGAGTGAATATAAACACACCAGCCGTTTTGAACACGCTCTGTGGCTGATTCGGCAAAGAAATGCAAGAAGACTTTATCGGAGGAAGAAAGGAAAACAAAGAAAGGGACAGAACAAGAGATAGATAGAGACAATAGTCAAGATAAGACTATCTTTAGCTGTCTTGGAGCGATCTCAGTGCAGGCAGGATGAAGATGGATGCTGGATTAGCCGTCGGTAGGAGACGGGTCACTGAGAAAACCTCCAGAAGTTCAGCAGTGAACTCTGAGTTTTTATTAGCTGTGCGTAATAATCATCAACATTAAATGAAATAAACACATAAAACACATGTATGATGAATCTATAAGCATAAGTTTCAATGTTTGGATCAATTTAGTGCAAAAATCAACTGTTTGGTGATATTCTAATTTATTGATATGCACCTGTATACGGCTGGTTGATCGGTCATAAACGTGGTATATAACATCAGCAAAGAGGAGCTAATTTTCAGCATCTGGACCGGTGACCTGTCCAGGTGTGCTCTGCATCTCGCCTGCTAATTGCTGGGATAGACTCCAGCTTCCCGTGACCCTGACTTGAAGTAAGCAGAACAATGAATAAATGACTGAATGAATGATCAATCCATATTTTTTATTTGGATGAATGCTATTGGCTCACTGATGGTTAAATCAATGTCTTGTTACACCCTTACTTATGTTAACCTTTTCCAAAGGCAACATCAGATGATATTTACCATGCACGTCCTTCCTCATCATAATGTTTTATAAGCGAAAGTGTAGCTGTTACAATTTGTATAAGGTGGAGTCAAATAACATTTAAATAAAATATCAATGAATCCCACGGGTAGATCTACGAGAGCGGGCTCATGAAGGTCACAGAGACCTGCTGACTCAGCTTGCTTCCATCCTGAACCACTCATCGCCGTGCAGTCGATGGCAGAAATGAACACATTGTCTTTGGGGCTAAATTAAAAACAGCCTGGGTCACCGTAGAGTGCTGCTGCCTTATTAAATCAGCTTAATGTTCAAGGCTTTATACGTAAAGAAAGCGTGCGAGCATCAAAGAAAACACTGGGTGACCTTCAGAGATCACATAAAAAATGGCCATCATGACACCATTGATTAGGTTGCACTGTCAGCATTGATTTTATGTCACTCTTCTATTGAGCATAGACTGCAATCACTCAGAGCCAGAAATGTTGAGTCTCTCTGTGATTCATTGCCTTTGTCCTGTTGATCTGTCTGCACAGATACATTCAGTTTAAGCCAACACGATGATGAGCTCATGCACACTGATCAAAAATCAGACCATAAAGCTCTACGGAGTCATGCAATTTGTCACACTACTAGATTCAGTAGTGGTCCCCAAAGGCTAAAGTCAAGCTTAGTACAGAGGAAGCAAAGGTACTGGCACAGTATTTGCTATGTGGCATGACATCTGGAGCAACAGTCCCCTCAGTTCTTCAACTGGTTGTATCACTGAGTCCTTTTTCAGGTGAATCATGCTAATAGTGAAGAATCTATTTATTCATGAAAGCCACAAAAACCGAGTAAGCAGTGTTACCAGACTGTGTTGATGAAAGCTACTGTTCATAGCTGTAATTCGGTAAAAGAAATAGCAGTCAGGGTTGGTTTTCTTCCGTGATGTCTAGAAACAGTTGTTTCCATGTCAGTAGTGGAGGTAGGAGTCAAGGAATGAATGGAAGACTCCAGGTTATGCTAAGCAACTGACAACAGCACACAGACTCCTTATGGCTTTTAAAAATTGAATGTACAAATTTTTAGTTTAGACATGTAGCAAATCCTGCTTGCTGGATCTTGGATATATCATGCCCAGGATCTCCAGAAGTGGTTTACTGTCAGTAGTCCACCCCACTTGGAGGGGAATAACAGGTTGTGTTCAGCTCCTCCAGAAAACAAACCTTCTCCTTCCTTTTCAGGTATAAACATGTAGGGTCTGTGTGGGAAGTCAATAGTTCTCCATTTATGCCGAGAATATACTTGTTTTAAATTGTGCATGCACATGTTTACTGTGTTTTGCATTTGTTTGAAGCATCATTTGTGCATGTCCTCAGAAATTAACGCTGCATGGTCACAGGCTGCAATGTGTGTAGGGATCAATTTAACCAGATGTAAGGTCACAGAGTCGACAGCGGTAAAAATGAAAGAAAGTTTAGAAGACAAGCTTGTGGACAAAGACAGAAAATACCCACCCCTGGTGGAATCCACTGGCATAAGCGTAGTATACAAGCAATAACTTGAACAACGAGGAGAATTTTACAATCTTAGACAAATTAAGCCAGTTGCACGCAGCAGTGTCTGAAATCAGCTTTTTGACTCACCGGCCAAGTTGGCCAGTAGATGAAAAAAATCCACTGGCCAAACATGTTTTTTACTGGCCAAATTATTAAATCATTTTACACACATACCTCTACGCGCGTGTCATTTTCTAAAATACTATGTTATGTTGTATCTAAACTGAAAGTGGAAGTCACAGCAACATTAAACAAAGGCAACAAGAAATTTTTTTATTTGATAAAGTATTAATGTATGAATTCCTTAACTAAAACCTGATCAGACTCCTCCCTCTCTATTCTTCGTGCTTTTAGACAGTTCTACAAGCTAAGCTAACAGGCTAACATCACGTCCAACAGAGTGCTGCTGTGCTAACAGCGCAGCGCGAAGGTGTGTTACCGCCTACAGTCGGTACGCGCAGGTGTGTTACCGTCTACAGTCGGTACGCGCAGGTGTGTTCCCGCCTACAGTCGGTACGCGCAGGTGTGTTCCCGCCTACAGTCGGTACGCGCAGGTGTGTTCCCGCCTACAGTCGGTACGCGCAGGTGTGTTCCCGCCTACAGTCGGTACGCGCAGGTGTGTTACCGTCTACAGTCGGTACGCGCAGGTGTGTTCCCGCCTACAGTCGGTACGCGCAGGTGTGTTACCGTCTACAGTCGATACGCGCAGGTGTGTTACCGTCTACAGTCGGTACGTGCAGGTGTGTTACTGCCTACAGTCGGCACGCGCAAGTGTGTTACCGTCTACAGTCGGTACGCGCAGGTGTGTTACCGTCTACAGTCGGTACGCGCAGGTGTGTTCCCGCCTACAGTCGGTACGCGCAGGTGTGTTACTGCCTACAGTCGGTACGCGCAGGTGTGTTACCGTCTACAGTCGGTACGCGCAGGTGTGTTCCCGCCTACAGTCGGTACGTGCAGGTGTGTTACTGCCTACAGTCGGCACGTGCAAGTGTGTTACCATCTACAGTGGGTACGCGCAGGTGTTTTACCGTCTACAGTCGATACGCGCAGGTGTGTTACCGCCTACAGTCGGCACGTGCAGGTGTGTTACAACCTACAGTCGGCACGTGCAGGTGTGTTACAGCCTACAGTCGGCACGTGCAGGTGTGTTACCGTCTACAGTCGGTACGCGCAGATTTGTTACCGTCTACAGTCAGCGTGCGCAGGTGTGTTACCGCCTACAGTCGGTACGTGCAGGTGTGTTACTGCCTACAGTCGGCACGTGCAAGTGTGTTACCATCTACAGTGGGTACGCGCAGGTGTGTTACCGTCTACAGTCGATACGCGCAGGTGTGTTACCGCCTACAGTCGGCACGTGCAGGTGTGTTACAACCTACAGTCGGCACGTGCAGGTGTGTTACCGCCTACAGTCGGCACGTGCAGGTGTGTTACAACCTACAGTCGGCACGTGCAGGTGTGTTACAGCCTACAGTCGGCACGTGCAGGTGTGTTACCGTCTACAGTCGGTACGCGCAGATTTGTTACCGTCTACAGTCAGCGTGCGCAGGTGTGTTACCGCCTACAGTCGGCACGTGCAGGTGTGTTACCACCTACAGTCAGCACGTGCAGGTGTGTTACCGCCTACAGTCAGCGTGCGCAGGTGTGTTACCGCCTACAGTCAGTACGCGCAGGTGTGTTACCGCCTACAGTCAGCACGTGCAGGTGTGTTACCGTCTACAGTCGGTGCGTGAGAAGCAAGCAGAACCGGGTTGTGTAGCAGACAGAAGGTGCCGCTATATCCAAACCATCACTTTTCACTGAACTTTCTGGTTGGGGCTGTAAGCTTTGCTGATTTATCCTCCAGTTCATCGTGCTTTCTTTTGGAAAGCTGGCCAGCTCCTGCTAAAAATCTCCACATATTCACCCTACTTAATTAGCCTGAGCTAAACGGTAAACAGAACTGAAACAGTGCAGCACATTCTTGTGTCACGTGCGAGTGTTTGCGTCAGTGTGTGTTTGTGTACGTAAGCGTTGTTCATATATGCAAACAGCAGAACATAAAGAAGAAATCCACCAAAAGGAAGACTGAAAAACATGACTAATTTGGTACAAATATTTACTTGCCATTTGGCGGATAGCCCTCTGAGATTTACTCGCCAAAAATCAGAAGTTAGGACAATGACGAGGAGACTGATTGTTCAGCTTAGCTGTTCAGATAAATAAAACCAGGCTGTTAAGTTTTTATAAGAAAAAGACAAAATAAAAACCTGTTCTACAGGAAATGGGACTTCTGTTACTTCTGTTGTGATCTGGTGCAAAATTAAAATAACCTAAATAATCAAATAAAATAATATTTTAATATAAAATAATTGAATGAAAAAAATAGATATTAATTAAGTAATTATATAAAATAAAATAAATTGATCTTCTAAGGTTGGTGAGAGTTGCTGTACAGAAGTTGGGGTGCCCCTCTAATATAACGGTCTGGGTTTTATTAAATGTCTTAATAAACCAGGCACCTGTACGCCTGGTTCAAAATAGTTTGTTAAAAGAGAAAGATTAGAGTAAAAGATACATTTCTTACTTAAATCCTACTGGTGCCATTTTATGCATGATAATGTTGAATTCAATGTTTACACAGTGTTTTAGAGGAAATTTCAAAGCATGGGGATGTATATCGTGTATCAGGACTAAGCCAAAAAAATATTGTCAGGCTTTGTCAAAATTTTAGGCCATATCGTCCAGCCCTAATTTGAATTTGCTGGTACAAAAATATTCATCCCAGTGGTAAAGGCAGATACAGTATGGACAAGCGGAGCATTTCTTTCCAAATACTCATCATTTTACTAAAAAGAGTGGGGGTTCTTCTGAGGTGGTACATGACGCTAAATGTTTGAGAGCCACTGGTTTAAAGGATTTAGTGCACATGTAGATATTCTGCTACTCTGATAACACTTATTTGAGACTGCATGGCTTTGATGTACATTAATTTAGCAGTGACTTTGAACTAACAATGAAGCTCTGAATTTGTTAGCAGCACATCGGTTAAACTTGTTAGACATACTACTGACGATGGAGTTCAAAGTGTTGAAACCATGTCAAAAATGTGAAACTGTACCGTTGTCACGGTTCCTCTGTGGTTACATTCATCGCTGTGTCAAGCCAACATCACAGAATCAGAGGAGTGACGACAGCAATAGTGGTCTAATTTCTACGATGCAGAGCAGTTTTACCTCTGTTACTGCCTCCCTTCTTGACACAGAACCCCATCAGTGATGGATGAACATTCGAGGAAAGCATGCTTTCCGCCTTCTTCGTCCCAACCTCAATCCTCTCCCCATCAGGTCCAGCTGCAGGGAATCCGTCACCCAAGTGAAATCAGAGTCCTGGCAGGAAGATAATCCTCTGTGTGTGTGGTGGCTGCTAATGCTCTGGTTGGGGATTGAAAACCTTTCTGCCACAACTGTAATGAAGGCACGACAAAACCTTCCTCTGCATCGAGGAACCATTTGTCCATGTGCCAAGATTTCTCAGTTTATTCCCACATGAGCTATAGGGCAGTGAGCTAACCTCTTGCTCTTCCAGGGGGAGGGATTTTATGCCCATCCCAATGACATTGCAGCGACTCGGCCATAATTTACACATATCCATTAGCTCTCCTTTAAACAGCGTTAATGCTTCCGTCCCAGCTGGACTCCCTTGATGATAAAGGTGGAGACATTCACCGCTAAAGGCCGAAGCCTGAAGGTGAGAGCTATTGAAAGCAGACAACATAAGGGTGCAGTGACAATTTAAAAGCCAGCACAGCCACATCAGCTGGAAAATCAACCGAGGCGTGCATAGAGACGATTAACCAGAGCAAGACGAACCTGTGAGCTACAGAGAGTCCATCAGTTCCCATCATTCTTTGATTAATGGTAGCTCTGGGTCGTCTGGTTCAACAACCGTTTTCAGAATGAGGCGACCGGTGAGAATGACTCCCTTTAGGCTCCACGGTACTACATATGGTGTCTGCAACTACCATGACTATCTTTGCACTGAATGGCTAATTAATCTCATGAAGGGCAAACGTGTGCTCGGCGAGGACAGCCGAGGTGGCGGACTGAATGAAAACACTTCTGGGTGGATCTCCTTTTAGATGGGAAGCAGAAAGAGATGAGAGCCTGCAAACTGAAACACGTTATGTTCTGTGATGTGCAGGCTGCATTGCTGTCTGTGGGTGCCGCCTGGATCTCGCTGCACTATTGATTCAGCAGCTTTGGAGAAGCATTAGCTGAGCTTGAGAAATGGAAAATAAACAGAACTGAGTGGGAGCTCAGGGGGAAATGGGGCCTAAATTCTTCAGTCTACACGTCACAGGGTCATTTCTACATCCTAGTTAGAACTAATTTTAAAAAAATTACTGTCATACACAGTTTACTAGTCATGCTGCTGTACTCGGCTTGAGAAAGCTTTGGGTCTGGGGGGAATTTCTATCGAGCATGAGAAAATTCTTCAGACAAATGTCATTACTTGAGCAATCTTCACTTGGGACTGTAAACAACCAAATTTCAACGAGTACACAAAACCAGCAATTTGGCAAGACCAGACAGAAAAGCCCAGTTGGTGGCTTGACATGCTGCTAAACTTGGAGGGGTTTACAACAAGGATGGGATTCTCTCAGTGATGGAATAGCTCAGCTAAATGGTGGGATATAAAGCCTCCTATAAACCAGGAAGTGACGTCCTCACTCTCCCCCAACACCTTAATTAGATCTGCTTATGATGTGAAAAATAAGCAGGAAATAAATCAGGAAGAGAAGTGGAAAAGGTTTTTAAAAAAGGTGAAAAAAATGAGTGTGCAGCAGAATGTTTCAGGTAAACAGATGAAAATCAACATCACAGAGGACGTTTGGTAAAACATTAAAATTGGCTGCACAATCAACTTTAAAGGACGTTGACACCAGCGCATAATGAAGAGGTGGAGGAAACAGCCTGGATGTAGACCAGTTCTACTGAATCCACTGCTGAGGATGAGGAGCACAGACCCTGGCGGTTTGCTCACAGCAACATTAACACACCACATGTCGTAGGAAGCTTTGATTTTTGATAGAAATTAGGTGATTCTGTAAACTGCACTGAATAGATGTGAATAATAATAAATCTATAAGAAATCTTAATTTGTATAGCACTTATAAAAACAAGGTTTACAAAGTGCTGAACAGCACACACCAAAGTGAGGTAATAAAATCAACAAAGAAAAGACACATGCATGAGTACATTTAGACAGACAGAAGTCTGACAATAAATAAGTCAGAAATAAAGTAATTAAGTAAATAAATGGGTTATAAAAAGGCCAGTCGATATATTTGTGTTTTAAGAAGTGACTTAAAAGATGATACTGATGGTGCCAGCCTTATCTCCTCAGGCAGGTCGTTGCAGAGTCGAGGGGCTCGGACCGAAAAAGCTTGGTCACCTCTGGTCTTGAGTTTCGACCCTGGCACAGCTAAAAGGGACCTGCTAAAAGGGACCTGCCTAAAGATCTAAGGTTGCAGGGAGGCTCGTAGGGTGTCAGTAACTAATGTAGCCGTGTGCCAGACCTAAACAAGCTTCAAAAGTAACCAGTAAAACCTTAAAATCGATTCTAAAACGTACAGGGAGCCAGTGCAACGAGGCTAAAACAGGGTAATAATGCTGTTGTCTCTGGAACATCCAGACAGGTCTGATCAATGTTAGGGCGGGATTAAAAAAATCGAATCATTGATTTTAAATCAATTCAAATTAAATAAATCCATATCGATTCATAAAACTTGGAGATTAATTTTTTAAAATGTAACCGGTAACGTGACCCTACCGTGACTTACTGAGGCTTGGTGAGATCTTAGCATATATATACACACACAACTGGTTTCCTGTGTTGCCTCCGTCCAATCAGCTTCTCTTGCCGAGATGATGTCAAGTTCAGATGTTTGATGTTTTCTAATGTTATGCACCAGTGTGGATTACATCTCCCTATAAAGTGTTTTGCAGTGTATTAACACAAAGACCACGGTACTCATATTAGCTGCTGATGCTAACGGGCGATATCACGTTCAACGACAGGAAGTGATGTCGCCACACACGTAGTTTAAAATCCGACATGGTCATTTAAAGTCACATTTCCTCTAGAGATTTTACACTTCGTCCTTGTATCAAACAAGCTGATGCTATTTATCTGGTTTCCATGACAGCATGTCATAGCTGCTCTGTGTGTCCACGGCAGCGAGCACACACACATGCGAGCACACACGGGTTTCAGCGTCGGAAAATAAGACAGAAACATGACAGTTTTCTAGATTCTCTCAGGCAGGTGGAGATGGAAGCATCTTGCTCCAGTGAGGAGCAGATGGAGGATTTCTCCTGCTCCGGCGTTACGCCGATAGCATCATGGTTGTCATGGCAATGCGCACAGCTAATCAAGCTCAATCTACATCCTTTTAGGAATTTCTGAGTCGTATTACAGGTTTAAATGGATCCAATATTCTCTGTAGGCTTTATTACCATAAACATGTTATGTGAGATCTGAACTTAAGGAATATTCAGAGCGACTCCGCTGAATGAAACGCTTCATCAGGACATTTAAAAAGTTTTACTTTTTTCTGTCCTGTGTCCCCCCCCCCCCCATTACAGCGTTTCCGGCTGTGAATCTAGTAAACACTGGATTGTTCTGGTATTAGATGTTTTAGATCATATTATTACAGTAATCTGATTACTCCAAGATAACTGACTTTGATTGTCAAGTAAATGCACTCAGTGTTTTATAAAAAAAAAAAAAAAAAAGAAGTTATCTGAGAGCATCTTCAATATTCCAGAAAAATAGGTGGCGTTACATAATTAGCTGTAAATGAATCTTTAACGAATTGAAATAGGCATTTGTAAATCGAATCAAATTGATTCAGGGAATTAGTAACGATACCCAGCCCTAATCAATGTGAACTTGAAGGTGTCGTCAAAACTGGCCGTTCAGAGCTGCTGCCTCATTGCAAACAGGAAACGCATGAGATAGAAGATTATTTAATCTTTCACAATTAACACAAGAGCTGCTGCTTCAGCTTCAGCTCAGGTGTTGACCTCAGCCACACAGTTACACTTACATGCTCACACGCACAAAAATTATTTCGTTGATGCCCCTTTTTCCATAACACACAATTGAGTTTATTATTTCATTGATGGATCATGGCGGCAGCGTCAACAAAGGGGCTTGGTGGTCAGAAACAAAAAAATGATCTATGGACTTACTTCTGATATAATCTATCAGAAAGAAAACCAGAATGCATTGTAGAGGGAGAAGGCGGTAAATGAGCACCTTAGAGCTCCTTTAGAAGAATAATGGTGGATAAGCTTGAAGCATGGGAGACAACATGGCAAAAGTTAGGTTATGTGAAAGCAAGAATCTTTTTACTGTCATGGCAATCTACACTATTTACTGAGGCTAAAACAGCTAATTAGAAATCACAGCGGCACAGATCAGGTCTCTGGTCCTGCTGCAGCACCAGTGCCCGGCTTTGCCTCCTGCTGCCGTGGGCTTTGTTTCCAGCTTCTCTGTACCTGGCACCGCCTCCTTTCAGAAGTCTGCTGCACTGTTGGATTGTGCTGCAGTCCACGTTGTTCCAGCTGCCTTGCTGGCTGTTTGCCTTCGTAAACGCCGCTAAACATTCCTTTGTAGAAACCAGTATCAGCCGTTTGGGTTGTAGTGCACTTCTTGATGATGATGACATTTATTCCTTCAAGGTCCCATTTAAAAATACAGCATCGATCTATCTCTGCATACCACTCCTTACAGAATATTTCTACATTATCTGATCCTGAAAGTTGGGAAACTAAAAATAGAACAGCACAAAATCTTGTGTGGCTACCAAAAACAGCACTGCCTGCATGCACACTGAGATCCTCCTGCTTTCTGCTGGTTGCTAAGGCCGTTTGTGTGTCTCGACTGTTCTCTCTGCAGGTGCTCTTAATGATTATCCGTGGCGTTCTCTCATGGGGATTGTACAATGCTTTGTTTGCTTTATGTTTAGGTGTAGTAGCTAGATGTTGAGCTGTGTCTGGTTTTATTTTTCATGTATTTACTTATTTCTCTTTATTCATTCCTCTTGTAACATTTTTAGCGTTGTTAAGATTGTGGCAGTCTGTTTCCTCTTCCTCATTTTATTCCTGTTGCGAACAGATTACTTCATAGACAGAATAACCTGCTCATTCAGTATTTTCAGGTAGTCAGCTGATCTTATTCTTTGGACGCATAATGTTGCTAAACCTGAGACTAGACCTGACCAACTGCAGCAACTCCAGATCATAGACTGCCCCCACAGGCTTGTACAGTAGGCCCTAAGGATGATGGCTGCATCGCTTCGTCTGCCTCTCTTCTTACCCTGATGCCATGTTACCTGTTGTTGGTTATATCCCCTCTCTGTACCGTCTCAGTCAAACAAACCAAATCACAGGACTGCTGCTGATTCTATTTTATCTCTGTGATGACAGACTGGCTGCTAACCAAACAACCACACAGGATGAGTCAGCCGCTGCTCTGCATACCAGAGTCGTGGCCATCCCACATCATGTTTCATCACATTCATATCATGATTAAACAATATTATTATGGCATCGTGCTCGTTGAATAGATCTGTATTTTACCAACTGAATAAATATCCACATTTATTCTATTAAAGGATGTTATGCAACATGGTTGACAACAACAGATTACAGGCTCACAAACAACAAATAAGTTTCTCAACTTGTTGGGGTGGAAGGACAATCAGTGTCTAGATTTACAATTATTTCATAGTATGTTAACAATGAGAAATCTGAGGAATTCTCTCAAGTGTCTCATGATAAGATAAATATTTGACACCTATATGTAGGGTTGTCACGATACTAAAATTTCAAACGCAATATCGAAACTAAAGCCTGGTACACACATAACGATTTTTTTTAATCTTGTGAGATTTTTTTATCTGGTTGCGACCTCACACGTGAAGATAAAAAAGATAAGTTTTGATCATACTATGTGTGGTGTGCTCCAAAAATGTAATCACGGAACAACAAACACATGATGATGCTGTCCAGCAACTCATCTACAATCTAGTCCTCCAAGCCGGACAAACGTCGAAAAGAAGAAGAACCATATCAACAACCAGAAAACCCAACACACAGCATGGAAGAGGACATATAGGACGAGGGAATGGTGGTGGTCTTGGGACTATTGTCAACAGAAAAAGCCAGAACTGAAAAAAATAACAGACTGGAGGTGTGACTCCCACCCAGCTCGCTCTCTGATTGGTTACATTCCATGCCACGTCACCACTCACGCAGTCACAATGTATGAGCCGTCTGCGTTCTTCAGAAATCGGCACTGAAATATTAAACATGTTCAATGTTCCCAATTGTCGGCTACAACCTGTTTCAGAGCAGATTATCGGGACAAATCGGCTCGTAACACACCACAGACCAAATGATGACTGGACAGGGAAATCTCACGATGATCGGGTGTTTTGCCGTCTGAGGTTGTGTGTACCAGGCTTAAAGATGGTGCTTGATACTATTTTCTATACCATAGAGGGGATTTTCTTTTTTTTGTTAATCTAAGTCAGAACACCAAAAAAATAAAAACACAATCCAAACAATACAACAATAACATATTAATAAATATAAGAAAAGACTAACAATGTTAAGTGAATGCAATATTTTAAAGCTCTATTAGAGGTACAGTGTTGTCAGACTGCTCACTGTGGGGCAAAAATACAAAATTAAAAACTAGTTAGCAAACTTATTTACAAAAGTCTTTTTCTTCACAATACATGATACAAGATCAAATAAACAATAGAAACAGTAGAAGAAACAAGTTAATATCTACTTTTTTAAACTAGATTTATTCATTAAAAATATTTTAAAAGATTATATTTTTAAATTTTTATGTTTACAGTCTACATTAAAAGGCATTAATGACGATAAGCCTGAGCATGATCAGCCCATTGCAGCTTTGTGCAATTTGTTTTCAGGCTGGTTATGGAGAACATCTGCTCTTCCTGCAGTTCAGAGCTGGGCGGCTGCTGCTACGGCTGCAGTGCCTGTTTAAAATAGGTGTGAAAATTATATTTTATATCACTACTTATAAGAGGCCTTTTTTTTTTAGTGCAGGAAGTGGATGGCTCTGTGGAAATAGCCTTTATATCCATCACTTTGGATTACTGCATCCTGAAACAGGTGCTGCAGAACTGATGCGGTTCAGGTGGTTGATTAACAGATAACAGATCTTTCCACCGGTTTCGAAGTGAAGGTATGAGAAACAGTAAATGTAACAAAGAAGTAAAAATGAGGCCATTCTGTTGTAACTGATGCACTTTGTGTTATAGCATCGCCTTGCTGAAATTTGCAGAGCCTTAGAGCCTTAAAAGACATAATCTGTGTAACCTGGAAGAGAACATGGTTAAAAACCTGTATTTACCCTTCAGCATTAACGGAGCCTTTCCACGTGTACTATAAGTAGTACACCCCAACAACATTTAAGGGGGGTCGTGGCTCAAAAAGGCTGAGCCATGACTGTCTTAGTTTTTCCAGTCTGGTTTTAAATCACGACACAGCACTGAGTCTGCTCTTTTAAAAGTGCATAATGATACTGCTCTCTCTATCAGTGTAGATTTTGTCAACGATGACGAATTTATTTCGTTGACTAGCCTTTTTTTCATGACGATAATGACGGTGACGAGCTAAAAATGGCTCTCTGAAGGCGAAAACATGACGAGACGTTTGTGAGATTTTGCTGACAAGACGAAAATGTTCAAGGGCTGATATATAACTGACATTTCTGCCTGTTGTGAGAGCACTGCTGCTGCACCTTGGCCACGCCCACCACCTGTTGTGCAGTGCACACAGACTAGTTTATTCATTCATAGATGAATCATGAATCCCTCCCCCCCACTCTTTCTCTAATCGTGTTAAATAATCAAGATCTCAGTTTCATTCAAAATAATCGTGAATATCATTTTTCCCATGATCGAGCAGCCCTAACTAAAACCTTTTTGAGTTTTCATTGACTAAAACTGGACTAAAACTATCAAACTTAGAAATGACTAAAATGTGACTAAAACTAATAAGCATTTTCATTATGATGACTAAAACTAAGACTGAAATTGAGATGCCTGCCAAAAACAACACTGCTCTCTATTGATGCCAAGTGCCCTGTCGTTTTGGTACTACTGGACCTCACTGCAGCGTTTGACACAGCTGACCGTACAGTCCTGTTGTTTCGCCTCGAACAACTTGTTGGTATTTGTGGTACTACACTAAAGTGGTTTACCTCATACCTGACAAATAGAAGCTTTTGTGTAATGCTTGATGACATGTCCTTCTTCTCGGCATCTTTGTTGTGTGGCGTACCACAAGGCTCTATACTCAGCCCTCTTTTATTCTCACTTGCCACTATGCTCAATTATTACAAGGCACAACTTAGCATTTCACTGCTCTGCAGATGACGTTCAGCTTTATCTCCCAGTGTCACCAGGATGTGGCGATTTGGTAAGATCATTAGCTGCCTGTATCACTGACATTAACCTAAAGTTGCACCACAATTTCCTCTACATGAAAGAAGACAAAACAGTATATTTTATTTGGTGATCCTATAACTACTGATCTTGGTGCACTGACTTCGAGACTCAGACCTACTGTAAAAAAATCTTGGCATCATCTTTGATAATTTCAAATTTGAAAACCAAACAGGCAGCATAGTAAAATCTAGTTTTTATCAACTTCGATTCTTGGCCCAGTTTAAGCCATTTTTCGCTCGGGTCTGGAGAAGGCTATCAATGCTTTTATCAGCTCCAGATTAGATTTTTGCAATGCAATTTGTATTGGAGACTCCAAGTCCTTCCTCAGACGCCTCCAACTTATGCAGAATGCTGTGGCTTGTTTTTTTAACAAACACACTCAGGCGGGAGCACATCACTTCAATTCTGTAGTCGCTTTTATTGGCCATGGGTAGGCCTGTCGCGATAAGCAATAAGTTAATTAATTGCACGATAAAAAAAAAATGAGCACAATAAGTTTGCCGGCTGAGATCATTTTTTTTTCTTCACCATTGGCTGTGTATGACAACAGGTTTCACTGTGGAGTATCTCGACTGAACGCTCTCGTTTCTTGTGGAGTGATCTCTCTCGTGTCATACTTGACAGCAGCATGTTGCAACAGAAGACCGTGGTGAACCACTTAACCTGTACGAGCCAGTACGCCGCATTTGTTTACAGGGCTGCCAACTCTCACACATCGGCCGTGAGACTCACGCATTTGAGTGGCTTCTTACGCTCTCGCGCTAAACCTCTGATTTCTCACGTTAAAATATGAATCAATCAGCTAATCGAGAGATTCGGCAGGATTCCGAGTGGGCCGCATTACTTTGGTGTCCCAGCGTATGTGAAAAAGGCGCAGCGTCGCAGCAGCGTGGTTCACTCACTGCTCATAGACCAGTCTGGCACACAGTGATGAGATATTTCAGCTTCATAAACAGCAATGATGCAGTTTTTTTTCCAATTTTTTTTAAATACAATGGTACTAACTGTCAGTTTTATCGGTTTTCCCTGTCTGAGCCCTATGTTTAATATATTTTTTTAATATATTTTTTAAGGGCAATTTCATTTACAGAACAGACTTTATTTTCTATCATACCTATTGTTTTTCGTTGTGTTTGGTTTTCATTCATTGTTAATGAGACTGAGAGTCCATTCTATTTATTGTTTTGTTTTCTTATTTAAAATTTCTTCCAGTTCCAGTGTAAAATGTTCCTTAGAAATGAAAGTTTATTTATTTTTGAAAGAGTGTACTTGCATTACTATGGCATTGTCATATTAGTTGAAAATGGTCTCAAGATGACAACATTATCGCTTTGCGCAATAATTTCTGAGGAAATTTATCGCACAGCAAAATTTGTTATCGTGACAGGCCTAGCCACGGGCCATCTTTTTTATCTGACATGCTGTCTCTTCTGAACCAAACAGAACTCTGATGTCTACCAGCCAACTTTTGCTGGACGTCTCGAAAGCCAAGTACAAACACTGCTGAGACCGGGCTTTCTCTGTGGCTGGGCCCAGACTCTGGAATAAACTGGCCCCCTGATATGCGCACTCTAACTGACCTGGGTCTTTTTAATTCTGGACTCAAAACATATTTATTCAGACTGGCTTTTAATACTTAGAAATACTGTAGCACGTTATTTAATTTTATTGGATTTTGTTGATGTACTTCTCGTTTCATGATTTTATTGTGTTTGCATTGCTTTTATTGGAAAGCACTTTGGTCACCTTTGAGTGTTGTAAGCACTATATGAATAAATATTGACTGATTGATGTTTACACAACAAAAAACAGCAAACATCAACCCAATGCTTCGTGCATTTGATTAATAAATAACAGAATAAACAAATGAATGAACAAACAAAATAAAATAATGAAGTGAATAAATTAAGTTGTTTAAAATATAAAATATCACAGAGAAAAATAGATACATGAATAAATTATTTTTAAAAATCAAATGTAATCAACTCAAATAAATATGTACACAGATAAAATAAAATAAAATAACTCTGGGACTCAGACTCCATTTACATTATCATTTAAAAAACAGAATGGCTTCCCCAGCAATAGTCATCTAGGATAATCAGTCTCTCGCTCCACAGTTCATTCTTAGTGATTCACCAGCTGTTATCTTGCGGCTGCTCGAGGACGACACATCACTGTGTCATTAAGTTTTAGACATGTGCAGTGATGTGTGCTGAGTGAGCTGGAGCACTGTCAACAGAAAATCTTTCAGCCAGTCACACAAGACATTTTCATACATGGTTTACTGACTCAACCTTAAAATCCTAATCAGTCACATTTCATCCTTTAACTCGCCCTCGTTTGAAACCTCAAATTAATCATTTTAGTGTTAGAATAAAGTTACACAGTGACTGAATCCTGAGTCCACATGAACCTTTCAGGTCTTATTTGGCAGGTGGAACCATGTGTGTTATATAGCTGGCTTTGAGTCTGTTATGGCTCTAGTGTCCTACGGGGTTCCACATGGCTCAGTTCTTGGGCCCCTCATGTTTTCGCTATATCTGTTTCCTTTAGCATCCATCCTGAGAAAGCATGGCGTATCTTTCCATTTGTACGTCGATGATAGCCAGATACATCTACCCCTAATAAAGAAAGCTACCTTTTCTCTTACTCCTCGAGTCATGTCTCCATGACATCGAGGAGTGGATGGTCCTGAGTTTCTAGAATTTTAATGGGTAAAATCCTGAGGCTAAAGAGTTTGGGCCAAATGGCTCCAGAGGCCCCTGCCCAGTTAATTTGGGTTCCTTGTCTAGCTTTTTAAAACCAACTGTCACTAATTTGGGTATTAAATTGGACAATGATTTTTAAACTAGATCGGCAGATTAAATCATGGTGAAGTCTAGGGCTGGACGATTATAGAAAAAATAATAATCACGATTATTTTGATAGATATTGAAATCACGATTATTATACACAATTATTCACTGATTTTAAAAAAGTGTTTATTGAACCACCAAAAAGAAATCCACCTCAATAACTTTTGGAACAAACATCCGGCTATAAATTAAAACAAGGAGTAAAATAATATTAAAAGAATATTAGCAATAAAAAAATGAATACCCAGTCTATACTCCCTGTGGTTCACTTACTACAAACTGAGGTTTTTGGCTAGGAACACCAGTCTGTTCACTTGGTCTGGCTTCAGTGATGAACGTAGGCAGGTGACAACATTTCCACCTGTGCTAAAAACCCGTTCTGATGCAGCACTTGTGGCAGGGATGCACAGGTATTTCCTAGCCAGTTTGGAGAGCCGTGGGTAGTATGGCTGTGATGATTTCCACCACTCAAGTGGGTCAGCCTCAGCATCAAGGGGCCTTGCCTGGAGGTAGGCCTGAAGCTCCAAAACTATGGCCTGGTCTGGTTGATGAGGAGATGGTCCTGGAACCGTGTCTTCTGTGGTTTTGAAGAAGCTGCCCAAGCCCCTCTTCTTCTTCTGTGCTCCCCCGGTTGCAGCATCAGTGTCAGCAGCTGGTGTCATCATTGGCTCAGTAGGGGTCCTCTCCTTGAAGATGGGGAAATAAATAGAAGACAATATGAATTTATATTTCAACTGAAGTATGGTAGTTACACATAATTGTATTACTCAGCATTTTAAGTTTACATGATGTTATTGAGTTTACTGTAAGATATGTATTTTCAATACATTCATTTCAATTGCTAAAATAGTAAAAACAATTTTTATTATTGTTTTTTAGTTGTAGTATCAGTAGTAGTAGTAGTATTACCATGACAGTCTTCATTTCAGATGTCAGTCTGGCTTCAATTGCTTCACGACTCTCTTCAGCCACATATTTCAGCTTAAACCTTGGGTCCACTGCAGACGCCATGTCGAGGAGCTCTTGTGTTTTCGAGTCATCATATTTCTCTTTGAGGTAACCCATGATCTTCTGCTTAATGCACTTGGAGAGGTCTGTGTCATTCTCTTTGACTGCTAGTATGGATGTGTGGAAGAGGTGGAGAGTTGGCTTTACAAGTGATACACTCACATACTGTTCCCCAGAGAGCGCATCCGTAAACTCAACTAGAGGGCTTAGTGAGTTGTTGACAGCCTCTAGTACCTCAATGTCCTGCCATCTTGGGGTCAGATGTCTGGTTTTGCGGTCACTGGAGAGGACCTGGGCGATTGCCTTCTGCTGCTCAAGGACCCTGTTGATCATGGCTTGTCGGGATCCCCATCTGGTGGGACACTCTGTCTTCAAGGAGTGCTCAGGCAGCTTCAGTTCCCTCTGGGCCTGTATTAGCTCCTTCTTTTTTTTCCAGCTGTAGGAGAAGGTGCTGACCACTTTTTTACAGACCCCCATCGCACGTTCAATCCTGCTGTCCTTCATTGCATTCTCTGGAATGACAAAAAATTTTTTTTATAAAATATATATATATATATATATATATATATATGTGTGTGTGTGTGTGTATGTGTGTGTGTAATATAATATAATATATTTAATATAATATATATATTATATAATATATATAATATCTTTAGTTTTGTTTTGATTTTTGTGAATTTCTAATTAATAAAAAGAGTGGTTAAATAAAGTTTCTTTTAAAACAAATTCTTATATCTCATTGGGATGCTATACAGAAGATGTGTATCATATTAATTTAACAACAAAACTTGATTTAAAAAAATCCAAATATAAAATAATTTCTAAAAAACATTTGTCATGTCAAAGTATTGTTTTATCTTTAAGTATTAAAAGTGTATATAAACACATTTTGAACATGAATTTCTTTTTAAAAAAAACAAATTATACTCATTGAACCTTGAACTGTGAGAGGTAAAGAACATCGATCCACTAAATATTGATTGAATGGGATATTAATAGTTAATAACGACATATGTTTACTGGAATATTTTTGGTTTCTGAACATTTTGGAAAGCTATAAGGCCCTGGATCAAATAGACCCCGTAACATAATTGATCTACCTTAGAAACGAACATAACACAATGGTTAATTTACTACTTGAAGTAAAATATTTAGGTGACTTCCACTATAGTAATATGGGCCTATCCCTACTTTTGTGACAGTAATACCGTATTCTAATGTATCATTTAATAAATAACATCATCGCATATGTCACACAGACAGGAAGAAAGAACATTTCTCACCTATGGCCAAGTGAAGTCTGTGCCCGAAGCACTGCAGCCTTATCCATCCATTGAGTTCAGCTGCCAGCTTGACGTTTGAGGCATTGTCAGTTGTAATGCACACAAGCTTATCCTCCTCCAAATTCCATGCCGCCATAGCTTGCTTCAAACCATCAGCAATATTAATCCCTGTATGGTCATCAGGGAAAAATGCTGTCTGGAGACATTTTGTCTTCATGGCAAAATCTGCATCAATGTAATGCACGGTGAGGGAAATGTACGGCTCCATAGAGCGGCTTGACCACAAATCCGTTGTGGTGGCAAAATACTCGGCAGTGGAGACATCTTTTTCCACTTCAGCGCGACATTTATCGTACAAAGCAGGCAATGCAACTCTGCTGAAGTGTTTACGTGATGGCAACACGTAACGCTTGTCCAAAGTCTTAACCAGTGTCTTAAAGCCTGGGTTGCTAACTGTACTGATGGGGCACATGTCTTTAGCTAGCATAAATGTCACAGCCTCCGTTATCTCTTGATGTCGCCGGGATCCGGTGGGATATGGAGTGGCATTGTAAAGCGTGTTCTCAATGGAAGACTGTGTTCTGGTGGCTGAAGTTGACGCGCTTTGTGGGGTCTTTTGTTCCTTCAGGACTTTTTCGTAGACCACTTTATGGCTGAACTTTAAATGGTTGAATAAGTTTGTCGTGTTGCTTTGGGGTGCAGACACGACGGCGCGACAAATTTTGCAAGTAATCTCCTTCTGCTCCACGTCTGACAATTTGAAGCCAAAATGTCTCCAAATGACAGAAGTTGTCCTACCTTTCTTTTCTGCTAAGGGTTCTGGCTGGCTTTCTGCCATGTTGTCAATCGCTCAATTAATCAACACATCTCGCACGCTTGCTGCAGCTGCACGTGACAGAGGTGTGTTGATGGCGCCTTAACAGCGCAGGAATTTACATGCACAACAGTAATCGTTTTTCTTCGATTACAGTGTTTTAATGATCGTGACAAGGCAAAATCGAAATCACGATCAAATTTCGATTAATCGTCCAGCCCTAGTGAAGTCTAGCTTTTTTAACCTTCGTGAACTCACTAAGCCAAAATAATTTTCAGCTGCTCTGGACTTTGAGACAGTGATTTATGGCTTCTTCACTTCCTGGCTGGATTACTGTAATGCCAGCCATCTGTCTCGCGCCTACAACTCGTCCAAAACGCTGCTGCTCGTCTTCTGGTTCCAGGTGAAGGCTCAGAGGGGATAGAGCCTTTGTGGTTGTTGCTTCTAAACTGTGGAACTCTTTGCCGCTACTGGTTTGAGAAGCTCCATTAAAACCTGCCTGAAGACCCATTTTTATGATCTGGCCATCAATCTAGCATGAGACTCTTGTTTTCTTTTTTTGATTGCTTCATTGTTTCTTAGTGTTTTATTGTTTTATCGCTTTAGTGCTATTGTTTGTTTTTATTTGCATTTTTATTTTACTTTTATTATTACTGCTTCTATGTTGTGTTCAGCACTTTATTTAAACTGACGTGTTAAAAGTGCTCTATAAATAAAGTTGAGCTGAGTCATATTAACCATGACAAATGAAAATGGTCACAGTCTCACATGTCAGGACCATGTTGGTCTGTGGTTTTGGTTTGTAGAACCAGTATGACAACAGGAATTCATTTAGACACTATTATTTTCTTCTAAGTTTTTAGTCTTTCCTTTGATGAATGTTTATTTCTTTGTGGGTTAGTTCTGCTGAATGTTACTGATAACATGCTGTAATTTAATTGGCTTGTCAGAAAAAAAATTCTTGGACTCTGGGCTTTGTTCAGATTTAAAGTCTTAATCTACTTTTCTTTGTTTTTACATTTCCAGACCAAGACATTAAAAGAAGAGAGAAAATAAATTAATTTCTATCAGTCTGATTCAAACCAAATATGAAATGTAGGCTTGAGTTAGTGCAGTTGCATCACAATCCACCGACCACTTAAACTGGGCTGAGTGTGTTTCACATTAATCAGAACAACCCAGGGCAGTTCTATTTTTTCACACTAACACTACAGATGCTGTGTGTACTATGAGGCTAAATTGTACAGATCCATATTGCTGCCCAGGTAACGTTTGTTATGCTAGTTAATGCTAACGGAACGAACTAAGAGACAAGAGGCTGTAGTGTTGTTGGGATTAATGTCCAACAAAAAAGTAGATTTTAAAATTCTGCTTCTGGTTTTTAAAGCTCTATATGGTATAGGGTCAAAGAACATCTCAGACCTCCTGGTATTCTATGAACCTTCCAGGCAGCTTAGCTCATCAGATGCAGGCTTGCTTTCTGTTCCCAGAGTTAGGACTGAACATGGAGGATATGCTTTTGGTTTTTATGCATTTTTTTGTTTTTTATGTTTGCATGCATTTGTTTTTCCTGCTTGGAGAAGCTGATTTTTATGCACCATGTTATGCTTTTATTATTGCTCTTAATTGTGTTTTTGTATGTTTATGTTTGCACCCGATTGTCTAAAAAATGTTATATAAATAAAGTTTAATTTGATATTAATAAAGCATGTTACATACTCCATTAGAAGCAAGAACTTTGTTCTTTGTCCAAATTATGTTATCTGGTTCTTGTGGCCCGGGTTGGGGACATCTTGCAGCTTGTTCTCGAAACATCAGCTGAGCAGAACTTTCCTCTCGTGCTCTGAGAAGTCCTGTGTAACTGTTCGGACATTTGAGGTGGGCGTTAATGCTGAAAAGTGTGAAATGGAAAGTTGTTGCTTCCACATTTCCGCTGATGCAAGGATGAATATATAGTTTCCATGAACAGCTGATAGAAGTGGTGAGAAAGTAGGAAAACTCCGCTGCATGCTCAAGTATGAAATAACCAGGTCAACTATTAACTGCACATAAAAACACCACGCCCCCCGCAGTAATCCCCACCCTGACAAGGGTTCTTGTGGAGGATAAACTGACCGGACCAAAACTAACTTTTTTCTTGTTCTTGCAGCCTTGAAAACAAGGACAAAGTTCTAGCTTCTCATGGAGTACGTAACAAGCTTAATCTGGAAGACATTGTGAAATGTAACGTTATTTTCCTTAATCAGCGTAACGTAAACAGAAAATAAAAATCATTCCTTCAGTAATATGGGCAGATCACGTACACAGTGTTCTGCAGCCTGAAGTCTAGAAAAAAGAAAATTATTTAAAACAGCTGATCAAATAGAAAACTGGCAGCCCTAGCAAAAGTTGGAAAATATTTCCTTACCAATATGTCCTGTTTTCCAGTAACGAGGCTCCACTATCGCGTGACTTACCAAGACTCTGTGTGATCTTAGTATTATTACACAACTGGTTTCCTCCGTCCAAAATCAGCTTCTCTTGCTGAGATAATGTCAAATTCAGATGTTTTTATTCACCAGCGTGGATTACATTCACCTGTAAACTGTTTTGCAGGTTATTACCGCTCACATTAGCAGCTAACACTAAAGGTGGATTTATGCTTGTGCAGCATCTGTGTGCGGTTGTTTAAACATGAACAATAAACAAGCTGAATCTACATCATTGATGGAATTTCTGAGTCGTATTGCAGGTTTAAATGGATCCAATATTCTCTGTAGGTTTTATCACCATAAAGATGTTATGTGAGATCTGAACTTTAGGAATATTCAGAGCGACTCTGCTGAATGAAACGCTTCATCAGGACATTTTAATAGTTTCACTTTTTTCTGTCCTGTTCCCCCCATCACAGCGTTTCCGGCTGTGAATCTGGGAAACACTGGATTGTTCTGGTATTACAGAAATGAATGTAGATGTTTCAGATCAGATTATTACAGTAATCTGATTACTCCCAGATAAAACATAAATGTCTTTCTGTGACAATTATTCAAGAAAAATAAGTATTACACAATTAGAGGTAAAGGAATCGATATTGCATTTATTAGAAATCTAATCAAAATAGGCTGCTGTGAATCAAATTGATTCAGGAAATTAGTGAGCCAGCCCTGTCACTTATTATAACCGGGTTTGTGTTTAATATTCCAGTGTGGGTTGTAAGTAATTGGAATCAGTTTCTGTCATATGAATCATAGTTTACATTATACACTGATATCTAACTAATATAAAAAACAGATTACCTTTGAAGTCTCCAGATACGATCCACTTCTCTATAAATGTAGACCCCTGTCTTATGTTGTCAGTGAAATAAAAGTTCACTGCTTCAGTCTGACCAGGTGTATCGCAGGACGTCAGAGGTTTCTTTCTGTGTTCGACTTGAATGAACTTCCGGCTTGAAATGGCAGGAAGCGGTATACATGCTGTAAGTGTGAGCGTGATTGTGGTTAAACTGTGTGTGTTTGTGCATTACTAATGCTGCTAAGAGGACTCCACCGCATGCCAGTCTAAACAGATCTAGTGATAGAGTCCTCTTAGCTTGAATCACTCAACTTCATGGTGAGGAAGTAAGTGTTGGTCTCATGTTAGATAAGGCCGGGGGTAGATGGAAACGTATCTGTGTGACAGAATATATAAAATACCGGTACAGGCTTCTGTGACAACTGCAGTTTGCTTTGCTATAAAACAAGACAGCATCTCTAATAACAGGCTAATCACTCACCCTACAGAGCTGATATACATACCAACCACTGCATTCACACACACACACACAGAGCGCTGCAGAGACATGCTCTGTCAGCTGTAGAAAACTGCAGACAAGTGAAATGAGTAAAGATGGAGGAGCAGGCGAGGAGGAAGAAGAGTGGAATCAGTTATCACAGCCAGTTAACGCTTTTCCACTGAAATTTCCTGCAGAAGCTTTCCAGCAGGACCGAGCGCTGAAGAAGGGGTTAAAATAAAAATGGAGGTTTGCAGCTACTGGACATGCTAATAATCCGACACAAAAAATCCTCAAAGTTCAAGGTCAGTCGTCTTTATATGTATTATTTATTTAGTGTTACGGAGCCGTTTGGTCAAATATGTGTCCTTTAGAATAGAATAGAATTATTTTGTTTTTGCAACAAGTGTAATGAAATTACAAAGCCCCTAGTAAGTGCAAAACAGAATATAGAATAGAATAATTGCAACAATCACAATAAGACAAAATACAATGTATAATAAATAAGATTTAACAAAGTAAAAAATAACATAAAATAAAACTTCGGCTTCAGCCTCTGCTGCTGAATTCAATGCCAAAAGAACTACTGGATAAAAAACAACTGCAGCTAATGCTATTAAATTCACTTCCATTAAACTAATAGTTTAATTGATCATTAGAGAAAATAAACTGGCAAATATGACATAAACATTCACTGTCCACTTAATTAGGGACTTGGTTCGCTTGGTTGACAATCAACCATTCGCTTGGTAGCAACTCAGTGTGTGCTGTAGTTCTGAGAAACAGAAAATTACATGGATTCATGTGGAGATGGTCAGTGATATAGTCAAAGCTTGACATGTAAGATTTATGTGGTACATAAATACTCATCCTGCTCATGGGCTAACTTGTGTGATATGGAGGAAAACTAGCAACGGCGTCTAAAAGATGAAGCATCATTTCCAACAAGAAAGACCAGTTTAAGGACACATACACTCACTGGCCACTTTATTAAGTACACACATCCACTGTTAGCGCAAATATCTAATCAGCCAATCACATGGCAGCAACTCATCACATGTAGTCATGCAGACGTGGTGAAGACGACTTGCTGTCTTCACCAAACTGAGCATCAGAATGAGGAAGAAAGAGGATTTAAGAGATTTTGAACACAGCATGGTTGTATTTACTGGGATTTTCACCCACAACCATCTCTAGGTTTTCCAGAGAATGTTCTGAAGAAGAGAAAATATCCAGCGAGCAGCAGTTGTGTGAAGGAGGAGAAACATTGCTGGTCTGATGAGTCTCCATTTCAGCTCCACATTCAGATGCTAGACTCAGAATCTGCTGCAAACATCATGAAAACATGGATCCATCCTGCCTTGGATCAATGCTTCAGGCTGCTGCTGGTGTAATGGTGGGGGGAGATTTTCTTGGTCCACTTTGGGCCCCTTAGTACCAACATGATCTGGTTTAACCAGCACAGCCTATCTGAGTATTGTTGCTGACCATGTCCATCCCTTTATGACCACAGTGGAGCATCTTCTGATGCTACTTCCAGCAGGATAATGCACCATGTCACAAAGCTCAGATCATCTCCACCTGCTTTCTAGAACATGACGATAAGTTCACTGGACTCCAACGGCCTCCACAGCCACCAGATCTCAGTCCAATAGAGCAGCTTTGGGATGTGGTGGAACGGGAGATTCTCACCATGGATGCAGGCGACAAACCTGCAGCAACTGTGTGGTGCTGTCATGTCAATATGGAGAAAAACCTCTGAGGAAGGTTTCCACCACCTGCTTCCATCTATCACACCAGGATTAAAGCAGTTCTAGAAGAAAAGGGGGTCCAACCTGGTACTAGATGGTGGATGGGGAGTGTAGGTGTGGATTTGGGAAGCTGTAGCTCAGGAGGAAGAGCAGACGTTTCCAACCGGAAGATTGGTGGGTTGATTCCAGGTTTTCCCTGACTACATGTCGATGTGTCCTTGGGCAAGAACCTTTAACCCCATGTTGCCTCAATCATATCCCTACCGGAGTGTGAGTGTGTGTATGAATGGGTGAAAATGACAGGTAGTGCAAAGCTGACAGGAAAAGCGCTGTACAGTTCATTTACCATATAATCTAATCTGCTCAAAATATTCTGTACACAACTGCTGGACTACAATGAGAATATGGTTTTATTTTGAGTATCTGAGCCATCTCACACATCTTACTTTGACCTCAGAGGTTTAAAAATGGAATGATAACATAAACATATAAGGTGACAGAGAAAGGCTATTATCACCTGATCTCACACGGAGAAAATTTGAAAAGTGCTTCATAGCTGAAGAAGCCGAATCAGGGTTGGTGAATAATTAGCACTTCCATCGTTTCTGCTCCCTGCAGGAGGGCTGCAGAAATATTTAAGATCCTCCTTGAATCCCTCACGCAGCAGATGGGTAAGTCTGTTTCTGCCACTCTCAGCTTAATTTCTCGTTTCAAACCCTTTTTTCCCTCTCTTTCTTTCCTTCTCCTCGAGCAATCTTTCTGCCCAAATCCCGAAAGATTCCACCAATGTAGGAGGCATCGCTGTGCAAATTAAAGTAATGTGGCAGTTTTCTAAAGTATGGCCAAAAGAAGTGGCTGTGTACTTGGGCCCATGTTGTTTTTTCATTAAAACAGCTTTGACATCAGGTCACAACAACTCACTGCATCGCTGCTTTCTGATATTACAGAACTAAAGGAGGACAGAGGGGTTGAAAGTCAGCGGGAAGACAAGTCATTTTATCATTCTGGCAAAATCATGTCATCTTTTCAGGCTGCTCCTACCGTTATCATTATCCACCCCCATCAGCAGTTAACTCACATGGTAACTGCACTTGAGGTATGTCTCAGCAGCAAAGCACAACCTCAGCACTGTTCCCTGCTGACTTCATGTCAGCATGTGTGCGTCAGCATGCTGCAGAAACACACACACAAACACACCCTGGTTGGAAACAATGATTGTATCTCCTTATGATTCCTTGTTGGGAATCCCATTTAGACTTCTCCGTGTCTGCTCTCACATGAGATCTCAACATGAAAAGTGAGTTTCTGGCTGAACAGCTGGTGCACCTACTCGCCGGCTGTTTCTCTGCAGGATGTTTGTTGACAAACTGGCCCTCCTCCCTTTTATCTGACAAAGCTGCAGCTACAGCAGCTTGCTGCGAGGCTGACTACCAGTCTGCAAACCTGAGCTGCAGGCCAGATCACTGCACACAAGCCCCTCACCCTCAGCCTGGCTGTGACTCTGGTGGTCGAGCGGTGGGTCTGTGGCTTAGCAACAAACCCTCAGATTTAACCCACTATAAAAAAAAATTTAAAAAAAGTGGATGAGAGTCTTGTACTATTCTAGGGCTGTGATTCTGAAAAGCCTTAATTAATCAATGCTCTCATACGGCCGTTTTCATACAGTCTTCTTTATATTTCTAAAATCTTCATCATCAAGGTTATACTGTAGTTTTTCTGGTGATAACTAAATACTAGTTACTTTTCATCTAATCCAGACACAACATGGCCATTCAGATACTTCATCCAGACCAATCAGCATACAGCTACCTCATCTGGACCAATGTGTATATCTGAAACACCCTCTCAGTTACTCCAACCACACCAAACAGTCAACAGTCATCAACGACGCAGTGCTTTTCAGTGATTAAGATCCTGTACAGCAAGGATTACATGTCCTGGGGCCAAATTTATAATATATATATATATAAAACTCTTCCCTCACCCACCCTCCCATCTCCTCTGGGTAGGCTGGGTGGCTGTTCATCTTCAGCTCGAGTCCTCTACCAGAGTCCTGGGAGCTTGAGGGTCCTACACAGTGTCTTAGCTGTTCCTGGGACTGCTCTCTTCTGGATGGAGATGTCTGATGGAACCACTTCTCCAGTGTGGGGGACGCTCCAATGACCACTGGTAATACTGTTGCCTTCCAGTCTTTCTCCAGCTCTTCCTTGAGTTCTTGGTATTTCTCCAGGTTCTCGTGTTCCTTTTTCCTGATATTTCCATCGTTGAGGATGGCTACATGCATCACTACGGCTTTCCTTTACTGCTTATCGATGATCACAATGTCCGGCTGGTTGGCCACCACCATTTTGTTGGTCTGTATCTGGAAGTCCCACAGGACTTTAGCCCTCTCATTCTCCACCACTTCAGCTATCTGTCGGTGGTACATTCCGTGCAGGAGCTTGTCCTCCAATGATGGTTCCTCCATTTCAATCTCCTCCAGGTTCCATTGCCTAAGCCATTTACTCAGTGCTTCGTCCATTCCTGATGTATTCATGGAGCTTGGATGTTCCACCTTGGATAGTGGCCTTGATGCTCACTAATCCTTGGCCTCCCTCTTTGTGCTTCACGTATAGCCTCTGGACACTGGATTTGGGGTGGAACCCTTCATGCATGGTGAACAGCTTCCATGTTTCAACATCTGTGATCTGAACTTCCTCCTTTGGCAGCTTATTATCCCAGCAGGGTATCTGATCACTGGCAGGGCATAGCTGTTAATTACCCGGATCTTGTTCTTGCCATTGAACTGACTTCTCAGAACTTGTGTTACTCGTTGCAGATATTTGGCTGTGGCAACCTTTTTGCTCCTGAATTGTAACATTTTTTTGACGGTTTCGTGCTGCTTTGGTCGGTTGCCTTCATTATCGGGGCTCACACAGAAACAGTTCCTAAATCTCTTCTTATACCTCCAAACTGAGCTTGGGAGGCAGAGGTGAGGTGATACCTCCTGGGTGAAGCAGCAGCTAGCTTCAGGGTTAGCTCCCTTCACTTTACCCAGTAGTGGTGAAGCAGACACGGGATTCTGCTGGAACTAGCAGAGCTGTGTGGTGTTAATTGCTAGAGCTGGGAGCAAAGCATTCACCGCTAAGCAGGACATTTACTACAGTGACTTCCTCTGCTCAGACGGCCCCCCTCCCCTCCCGCTCTGACTCCTGCTCCATGCTTCTCGCCTCCTCTCCAGCTCTTAAAGGGGCCACACTGTTTTTTAACACAGCACTGTAAACAGCAGCATGTCTCTGCACAACTGAGACATTACTCTGGCAGACCAGATTTTATTGGCGGCGGGACAGTTTTGGCCTGTTGGCCACCAGTTATCGATCACTGCTGTATAGTCTCCTGTTAGAAGTAATTTCTGCTGTAGTTTTACCCACTTAAAACCTTAATTTCCCTCCTGAAGCCACAAGTGAGTGAGACAGAACCAGACAGGCTAGGCTGCACAGTCCTCCCTGCACTTAGAGCCAGTAACCAGCTCAGTGTTGCTTGACCAGTAGGCGGCGACCTGCCACAAGATGAGCCTTGAAAGGCCGCCCCCTCATTTACATAATGAGGCAGAAATGCATACAGAAATGTAAAAAGGCAGAAAATATATGCTTGGAGAGATTAGAAGAAGAAAAGAAAAAAAATTCAAGACTGGATATAAAAAAGAGGTAAAGGTGACTGAATAAAAAAAAGTGCCAATAAATTAAATAAAATGTTAGATAAAAATAAAATAGAGAAATAATTAACTGGTTAAGAAAATGTAAAAGGAAAATAATATAGAAATAAATATGGGCATAAAAATAAAGGAAGAAAGAAATTTAAAAAAACATCAAATAAATTAATTCTATAACATGAAACATGACATGGAAAAGTAAAAAAAGAGTATGAATACACCATTAAATTAAAACGGTGGAAAATGACACTAGAAATGTAAATTCATGACACATTTTATTGGTTTTTTTTTTATTTTTTGTATAATTTATTGCCAAATCAATGTTTTGCTGAGTCATTATTATATTTCTGTGTTTCTTTTTGATTTTGGCAGGTTCAGTCCTCCGTATTATTGGTCCTGGAGGTTTGCTGACTGTGTTTACAGATGTATTCATCTGACTGTTAAATATTAACTCAATACATGAAGAAATATAAAGAAACAGTTAAAACAATTTTAATAGGCTAATTCAGTCTTTGCTCTACTGGCTTCATATGCCACCTAAAACATGAAGTTAACAAACAGCCCTGGATGCTGCTTGGTTCAGTATTTCTGTGAAGGCTTTGAGATAAGACTTTTTTCTTTCCCCTTTGGCAGCACACTTAGTTGGCTTTTGGATTTATCATCTCTGTAGTAGAAGCTCAATTTATATTGGTTTACACCAGCTGGGATAGTGCTGGCAAGCAGCTGAGCTCAGACGTCAATAACATCCAGCGCTCATTTTTACTGTCAATCACCAGGAAACTGCAGCGGATTAAGTGAGGACAATGTAATTCACACTGTTCATTTTACCGACATCTTCAAACCTCGTCTCACGGCGGCTCGCAGCAGTTGAGCAGAATAGAAAGCCTTGATGATACCGATAAAGGAATATTCTTTGAAGTGAAAGAGCTTCTGAGAGACCTGTAATTCTCACAAAGCACAGACTTGTGGGAGATATGTCCTGGGGGGAGTCGCTGCCAGGAATACAAACACAGTCGGCTTCGGTCTTCATCTTTAAAAAGAAACAGGGCCTCAAACTACATCGTGATATGTGCTTGTTTTCCTGCAGGGTTATGAAATGTGATAAAAAGTGCTTTGAGCCAGGCTCAGTCCAAACAGGCACAAGTGTTTTTGCTTTTTAGAGACAGCAGCGATGATGAAGGTCGATGAACCTGATGGCAGCCCAGTGAAGAAAAATAATATAAAATACTCTGCACAACATAACTTAGGTTAAATACCGAGGTATTGGTATTTACCATTTACGCACCATGATTGGACATTGGGTGGTAAATATCTGTAAATATCCCATAGTGGATTTAGCTCAGAAAACTGGTCTTAACCCCTAAAAATCCTGCCATTTTTTTCTAAAGCGGTATTTTATGAATAAAAGATTTTGGTGGACCAACTATTTTATGGCTCTACTTTTACTTGACCCTTGCTGATGTAACAAGGGTGTTTCTGTTGCAGTATCATCTGCTACTGAACAAAGGTATGGCTTTAAACTGCATTTGCAACTGGTCTGACATGAGTTTTTACTGAATCTACAGGTATGGTTGTAGCCTGGAATGATATACATCAAGTGTCAAACTCAAAAAATTATCTTAGGCCAACATGATCATATCTAGTCACTATTAGAGCTGGCCTGCTGACAGAGTGCATGGACCACCATGATAGTACAAGTCCCAGAATGCACAGCCAGTGCATTTCCACGTCAGTCAAATACCACGGCCTGCGAGCGTGTACCGCGAGCGCGTACCTCACTTGTTCTCTAGTAGTCAACTCTTAACAACCTTTTCCCTCAAAAAATGGCTAAAGGAAAAGTGGACTTTGAAAACAGCATATGTTTGCAGATGTAAACGGTAAAGCTGTGACTTCTGTGTGGAGACAGTGTGGCTGTAATGAAAGAATACAACGTAAGAAGAGTTTGAAACGAAGCACCATGACGATACAAGCACCTAGACAGGAAACAAAAGCTCCAAAAAGTGGAAGACTTCAGGTGCTGCTTTTTTGCCAGGCGAACGAAACAGCGCACCTACAGCAACAACAAAAGTTATTTTCCTCGTCTTTCCATCTGGTCCTTTTGCTCCTGAAGTGCAACATTTCTTTGACAGTTCAGTAACCATAATGCTCTGGTCTGTTACCTCCGGGGACAGAAACAGAAACCTCCAAAACAGTTTTGGCCCGTGGGTCACCAGTCGCTGACCACTGATTTAGGTGCTCCTGATGATTGTCTGCTTTACAGAAGTGTAGGATGTTTTCTGACACATTTCTTTGCAGGTGTAGCAGCTGGTTTCTCTGATTTGGTTGCTCACTTGTTGCTGTTTCTTTCTATACGTTCTTTGTCTCCTTTTCCTCACTCTCCGCCTTCTGTTGTTTCCCCTTGTCAGGTCCTGGATAAACAAGTATCGTAGCAGCATTGATGTGCATCCGAAGATACTGATAGTTTGACTGATAGTTTTTGGTTGCTCTTCAACATGAGTTGAGTCGACTATTTAACGCTGATATATTTCATTGTGTAACCTTTCAGTGTCAGACATTAATCATCATTGTAAGTTTCAGCTTAAATTTGGGTCTATCGGGAGGAGGTTTAAAGCATTAAGTGAATATGTGATGAACATATTGATGGTATAACATCGAGTCTGAACAGACTAACCTATTTTCATTTACATGAATGAATGACTTACATATTTCTTTCAACCTTCTTTGTTGCAATAACATTTTACCACTTTGTATTACGTAAAAGAAAAATAGACTGTTTATTCATTTAGTCTTTTATGACAGAACAAAAACATTGAGGAAATAAAAATAGCAATAATCAATTTTCATTTTATGTTTCAAAGGAAAACAAAACTGCCTGAAAGTCCTAATATAGTACAACCAGTCACAGATATACTAGTATCATCTGTTGCTCGATATCTTTTTGTTTCTACAGATTATATTGGAAATTACCAGAACCCTGTCTTCACACCAAGTTTCTGCTTTCTAAACAATGCTGCTAGAAAATTAGGAAACCCATGAATATTAGACAAAATATCTGCTTTTTTTTTAAATAAAAATTGGTAACACCCCAAATTAAATTAATTGGAAACCAAACTACAGCCAGATCAGGTTTATCCTCTGGTGCACATTTTCAAGTTTAAACTCTAAACAATCAGAAAGAAAATAATATTAAAAACTGTCAGTAGTGGTAACAAAGGATTTTGTGTGCAAAATACTTTTCATTTTACACACTTGTCTGGGTAACATGCCCTCTTGTTTTATGGCTCTGAGTCACTTCTTTGTGAACATGTTTGCTGCTGCTGCTGTGGAGCAGATCAGAGGAAGCTACACACACTTAAACAAAGAAGTATGCTTCAGCCACGCTGTTTCTGCAGGGTAAAACAATCAGATATTAAGTTGTTTTGTTCTGATTTGACAGATTTAGCCGAGTTTTTGTTTTCTAATAGAAGCAAATATTAACATCTGCTGTTAGGCCAAATGTAAACGTTGTGTGTGTAAGTTGCTCTGATCCGCAGTCATAGTTCAGACATGATCTTTTATGTAAAGTGACAACACTGAGGAATCTTTACATTTCGTTAATGGAGGCGTTTAATACCGCCATTAATTGTGAAAGTAAGTAATTCTGACATCCCTATTTATGCATTATATGTTATGCAATTTATAACACTACTGAGTCTATTTTGTCTCCATAAGTTTCAGTTTCTCCAGTCCAGGAGGTGAGCCTCTTATTGCTTTCATTTACTAACAACCTCACTGCAAAGTTGTTCCAGTCAAACTGGGATTAACACAGAAAGGGAGACCAGCATCGGCTCCCTGCAGGGATCCACACATCTCTTCCCCTCAGTCGATGGGGGATTCTTATCAAAACGCTGCCAGGACCATTATGAAAAGAAATGGTAATTACCACACACACACGCACGCACACACACAAATAGAGGAAGGAGAGCCAAACGAACACAGTGCTAATACAATGTGTCTGGTGTGGGGGGCTATTTACATACCCTTCCAGCACGCCTGTCACATTCAGTTAATTACTCTCTGGACAGGTGACAAAAATGATTAAAAAGAATGATTAGAAATATTTTCTCATCCGCCTCCAAAAAAAATCTGTTAAGTCTTTTTAAGAAGAAGCTAAATGATGTGTAAAAAGAGACATGCTGTTTTTTTCCCTTTAATCCCAAAGGGGATTACAATATCTTTCCTGCCACCAAAGAAAGGAATGTGGAGAAAGAGCCGGAGAGGATGGAGGATGTCTGCAGGAGGAGAAACCTGGAGGGTAATGAGCTGCATCACAGCATCCGTTCATTACCCCTCACATCTGATGGCTTCCAGCCGGTGAAGCCTATTTAACACCGTCAGATCAATTAGCAGGTGAAGACGGGTGGAGACGTGCAGCCTTTTGTTCAATCAGACGCCGTGTGAAGATGTGTGGTATGAATTCATTTTAATGTTCTTGGTGTGCAACAAAGGGAGGGTCTGAATGGGCTGAAACATGCAAGCTAAATCAAGCACCCGGGATTGGACAGCCTTGCAGGGGAAGCTGTTAGAGTGAGGCAAATACCCTGAGAGGCTTATGACTGCAGAAATCTATGTTTCAAGCAGCGCTGCCACTGCTTATATATCTGTCGCTGAAATACACCCCAGCAGCCTGAGCCTGATTTTTCACTTCTGACTAAAGACTCCTGACTGCAGCCGAGCTCAATCCATTCGTCACAAGGGCTCGCTCAGCATGGATGTTATTCAAGAAGTCTGTTTCACCACAAATCTGTCAGTATTTCATACAAACGTCTGCCTGTGAAATTTACTTTTTCCATCCTTTGCTGTTTGGTCCCTCTGACAGGAAACAAAATGGCTTGTTTTAACCAGATAAGACTGTTAGTTGAGCTCAGGAAGCCGACAAAGCAGCCGTGACCGTGAAGGATAGCGCCATCGCACTTCTATTTCTTCCTCACCTGCTTAAAGACACTTCAGCTGGTTGTTTACTCCACAATCACCTGCTCTCCTCTGACTCCTTTCCCTCTGTTTATCTGCCTGTGTGAACATGTAAACTCTTCAACTCTTTTGTGCTAACACAGAGGCTGGTTTGTTCCTCTGTTAAGATAAGGGACTAAAGTTTGCCCAAATTTTGCCTCAGAACTAATCTGATTTTCTCTAGTGTTTGAAGGAGGATTCCTCTTTCTTGTTCCAAAAAACCTCTTTGCTATAAAACACTTTTGTACATTTAGTTTTGAAGGCTCTTTATATATTCCTGATCTTATCAAAATAGGATCTGGTTCAATTTGGATTTCCAAGATCCTGGAGAAAAAAATGAATATGCATCATCAGTACATCAGTAATCTGAAATTAGAAGAACCGATCCTTTGGAAAGTAGCGTTGCTTGAACAATACCAGGAAAACTTGCAAGAACACCTCACTGCCCCACTGGTGGAGGTCTCTTCACTGTCTTTATGTTATTTCTTTACAGGGGAAAAAATGTCGACATCCCTGATTGTCATGTAGCCAAATATCAAGGTATGACTTGATCCATGTAGCCCAGGCATAGATATTGGTGAAAAACAAACTCTTGGTTTGGTACATCCCAACATGTGGGTCAGGTGCAAATATTTGCTGCTGAACCCAAAATCCAGAGTATGTTTGCATCACTGAGGGCACCTTCACACAAGCTTTGTGATTCCAATCCTAGTCCATTTGCTGGGAAAGTCAGCTTCATTTGGGGTTTTGTGAATGTGCAAACCAACTGTGATTTGCATCAAGAAGCAGACTCAGCCCACCTACAACCATGATTCTCGGTCTGCTTCATGTGGACCTAATACAGGAAGCGGACTGCAAAACAAAGTGCATTGTAGGTTCCGTGAACAGCATTGTGGGTAAACACGACCAAAACATGAGAGTGTGTGGGACGATAGATGGCTTCAGAAAAAATGTGTCATGGTCAGACGTGGAAGAAGTTGGTAAAAGTTCTGATGGAAGTCTGATCAACCCCAGACCGCTAACATCTGATGTAGCTCCATGTTTTACTCTGTTCTTCTGCTTTAACCAACAGATGAAGCAGTTTTCTTCTTCGTTGGTTGTCTCATCTTCTCTTTCAGTAACTCTTGGTGCAGCGCCTCCTCTGGCGGAGAGTGGAATATGTTATTTAAAAGGTTGATTAGTTTGAGCAGTGAAGCGTGAACACAAACTCGTTCAGGAAGAATGTTGCACCCCCCAACTGAACAGAGTGCCCAAACATACAGTCTAGCGGACCATCTTGGAGGGGATGCATCCCGAGATTCACCACTTTCTCAAAGGAATGTCTGAACCTGAATAAGCCGAATGTGACACCTCAAGGTCGCAGGTCCACCTTTCTCTGACTCTCTAACCCTTCCATCAATAAGCTAAAAACACAAAAAAATAAACAAAGGTGCACGGCACTTCAGCTTTTTCACCAACCTCTACCAGAAGAAGAAGAGCAACCATGAAGACCAGTGGACCTGCAGCAGCATCTCTTCAGCACTAAGAGAGCAGAAGCAAACAGCACCAGGGTTTCCCAGACATAGACTAATGTGTGGCGCAGCGCCACAGACTCCGCCCCCCCCCAGAACAAGATTTTGAAATAAAAAACTTAAGGCTGCCAAAAATAACGCGTTAACGGCGCTAACTGATTTAATTGCGTTTTTGCGTGAATGCATTTAACGCATGCGTGGCATGACAAGCCCAATACGTCCATCATTTCTCTTCTGATGGCAGGATGTGGAGATTGAATAAGATCAGCTGACTGGTAATGAAAGGATTGGAGTATAAAAAGAAGACCGATGGAACAACCCATAGAACAACACACACCCGTGGAGGATGATTTTAACACACACACTTTTCCCAGTAAGAGTGTTCAATAAACTGCACTTTTCCTGCGTGTTTTAAAAAACTTTGCTGGGAGTTCTGCATAAACTGTGCAGCGCTCTGCCTCCAGCTCTCCCCTCCCTGTCCTGTTGTTCCGTGACCGGCTCTCCCTGATCAGCTGATCAGAGTTTTTTTTACTAGTACCGTCTCTGTTGTTTCGTTTATTGTTTATTATCTGTTCATAGTTCATACCAACACATATTTTTTTGTCAGAAACCTTCTCTAACAAAGTAGCTGACTGGTGGTAGAAAGGATTCATACTTCAGATATGCAGGGGCGGGTCTAGAAAGGTTTTAATGGGGGGCCAGGTAGCGGTACTGACCAAGAAAAGGGGGCCACAAATGACACATTTTTTATGAGCTAGATTTTATAAAATACTGAACTGATCATTACAATTAAAGTGATCATCTAACGTAAAAATAAATAAAGTGAAGAAAAACTTGTAATAAAGTAAAACAGCCAGTGATGTTTTTTATCAACAGTTGTTAACGTTGGGTGACGCTGCTGTAGGATTTTTATCACTGCTGCACAAACACACTTAATAATATAAAGAAAAATGTGTTTTTATCCAGATCATCAGTTTAATCAAAGTTACTTCATCAATATTTACTGTTTTAACTTCAGTCGTCACATCTGGTGGTTTTATCACAGACATTATCACCATGGAGACGGTTGGTGTGGTGGAAACAGATCAGTTCTCTTAGTTCTCTCTTCTCTTAAAGAACTTACTTTAAAGCATTAGGACTGAGTTGAATAATTTCAAACGCTTTACAACTGACTAAGCAGGTGACTCTGAAGACCAATAGATAAGCACACAGGTGTACAGTATATAAATATGGCAGCTCAGAAAGTGTATGTTTAAATGCCGCCCGCGCACACACTTTTCTTACACCCCAATGACCAGCTCCACCGAGCACCACAACACCGCACACTCTATTCCCTCACCGGCGCCAGGGGAGCACCACACACTGCTACCTGGTCTGGGAAATACTGAACACAGTTGCTACGGCGGTAGTAAACAAAAGACAATCGGTCAATCCTACCTCAGTTTATTTATTTCACTCTTTACTAGGACGGTGGAATGATTACAATTTTTAAATCAGATTAATCACAGCTTATAAATGAATCAGAATTAATCACCGTTCGCAACTATGCCTGAAATCTGCCCGTTTCATACTGTGTTGTATCAACAGAACGAGCCGGTGCTACAAATATTTGCTTTTAACTGACCTTCTCTTCGGTAAATATCAGATGTCCAATGGTCAGTAAATGCAGCATGTAATGTACTTCTATATGTTGTCTAAATCATCTTTACCATGTTCTAGATCATAAAGCATTATGTATATATGTCTCCATGTTGATAACATCATCATAAAACCAACAGATGTGACGACTGAAGTTAAACAGCCGACATTGATGAAGAAACTCTGATAAAACTGATGATCTGGATAAAAACAGCTTTTTCCTTTTATCATTGAAGTGTGAGTGTTTGTGCAGCAGTGATAAAAGTCCTACAGCAGCATCACCCAAAGTAAACACCTGCTGATAAAACACATCATTGGCTGACAACCCTTCCTGGTGCTCCTGCCGGACCCCCCATCAGAACTTTTCTAGACCCGCCCCTGCATAGCTGAAGTATAAACCCTGTCGACCACCAGCCAGCTACTGTGTTAGAGAAGGTCCTGCCAACAACAACACTTTGGGGTAAATATGTGTTGGTGTGAACCTGGAACTGCTAGTTTCCTCCTTCTCAGCTGAACCAGAAACAAACACAAGAGAGAAAAGCTGATCACCGACAGCCGTCATGATTCATGGAACAACATGAGAGGAGGAGGAGGAAGCAGCTGCTGCACAAACAGACGACCAGAGATCCTGTAGAGCAGACATGTTGGTGCAGAAGAAAAAAAAAAAGAAAAAGGAAAAAGTGCAGGTGTGGAACCCTCTCACCGGGTAAACAGTGTGTGTTAAAACAGCCTCATTCTCCACAGAGGTGACGTCCATGGGTTGTCCAGTAATGCTGTTTATTCTCAAATCCATCCATAGAGCCACCCAGCTGATCTTTTCCATCTCGCCTCTGTCGGATGGAGCTTGTCATGCCATGCATGCATTAATCGCGTCAAAAATATTAACACAATTAATTACATAAATTGGTTAAAGCATTATTTTTGACAGCCTTACTCTTTACACAGAGTCCAGTTCATTCCTCAGACTGCTTACAAAGATCATCCATACAGCTTCATCCAGAGTAAACAGTGGATAAATGCCTCCTGAGCTGGAACAGCTCACATATGAAAGCGCCTCAGGCGTCAAAACACGCTAAATCGACAGGCTCCTACCTGCAATTTGGCGGCGGGTCCAAGGTTATCTCTGCTAGCTCCTTCTGGATCCTGAAAGGAGAGGAGGATCAGAGTTGTGATCACAGACAGTTATAAAAATCCTGCAAGGAAAATCAATCGGGAAGTGTACACAATGAACATCTCATTGATTTTCTAATGAGATCCTGAGCTCTGTGATTGAACAAGGGAATAAGTCCTGTTATGCAAGGCCTGCACGGCTGAATGTCTTTTAATGCATGTAAAATGTGAGATGATAAATGAAATTCATCTGTTACAGTAGGATAAAAAAACATAGATTCTGATCAGGATACTGTCTCAACCCACACTTTCAGGAAGCTGCTTCAGAGGATTCACACACAGCCAACATAAAAATCTTTTAATAAATGGACTACTGAAAGGTCAAATTTCTCCGATTAAGTATTCATCACATGCTGGCAATTTTCCTACATGGATGCAGGAGCCACGTCTACTTTACAATCGTTCAGCTGGGCATGAAGGCTGCGGCTACCCGCTGCAGAGGACCTCCTCTTCCTCATTACATGATGGAGCAACTTACATATTTTCCTCGCAAGTATCTACAAACCACATTTCTACAATATTTTGGTGAATTTTTCAAATGTAATGAAAACTTAAATCTGTCATTTTCATTTAGCTACTACAAAAACAAATATTTTCAGTGTGTTCATGAAACTTTTGCTGGTGGTGATGATCAGCGAGCCAATACTATTGATCCAAGCTGTGTTTTGATGTATGAGTGGAAGCGATCATGTTAAAGCAACGTGATATCATCTTGTATCAATCTCTGGATCAAATTAAATCAAAATCCTTTCATGGCAGAATCTGTAATATTTGTTTGATAGTATCATACCGAGGAGGAAGATACTATCCAGTGGCAGATGAGCAACAAAGGTTGGAATCCAAAGCCTTGTTTCCACCTCGTGGGTCCAGCTCAGAAAGGGTTGGCTTGGTTCGGGAAATCCTGATGTGTTTCCAGAGCCAACCGCCCCCTTACCTGGTTTAACCCGGATAGCGATAGATGCATCAGTTACGCCACTGGTTCCTAACCTAGGGTCCCTGACTTCCCAAGGGGGTCCCAAAAGAGCACAGGGGGTCTAGGAGCCTGTACAGAGTCTGTCTGATTGCTAACATGAAGGCCATATCCATGCAGGTGGTTACACATGAAGTTTTTTTTTTAGCATTTGGACATTTCCTTCACATGGAACCAGCAGTTTGGAAACGTGAAAACACAAACTTTTAAAACCAGGTTCCAAAGTGAATAAAGGAAGGGTCATCAAAACCTGCTATAAAGCAATATTTTAAAACGTATATCCTTGGTATTAAGCCAGAGCTTGCATCCCATCCGTTCTCGTCCATGTACTGTGGTTTAGTGAGGTCAGTGAGCTGGTGGAGCTACAGTAGAGAGGTAGTTCAGGTCGATCCTGGTAACCTGGATTTTTTTCCAGGAGAATGTTGGACATCTAGAAGTTTGTGTTCTCTCACCTTGGCATGCACTTAAACAACAAAAAGTCCACAGTTCCCCCTGTTCTCCCTTTGTTCTCATTGCTGAGCCACACAGGAAGTGACGACTCTTTCAATCAGTTGGTTGCAGCGTTTCAAGCTTCACCCTTTAGGGTTAGATCCGTAAGACTGAGACCACAAAGGAACAGTCCCAACAACGTTCTGATCAGATTCTGCCACCCGTCCCAGGTTTTGCTTGTGGAGATGCAAAAACAAAAAACAGTGTACCAACCCGTCCCGAACCGAGCTGGACCCCTTGGTGAAAATGAGGCTGAATGTTATAGGACAAAGTGCAATCATAGTACCGTCTCGTCAGTTGTCATCAGCACCAGTCCCCAACAAATTTTATTTTTTCCTCAAATTCCATGTATTCATTGTTTTTTCATTGAAATCTGTGTTTTGTTGGGGCCTCTTGTTTTTCATACAAAAATATCACAAATATCTTTTTTTGTTCATTTGAAGAGCTTTTTTTGGAGAGGGGTGGCTCTAGAGGCCGTTATTGAACAGCTGCTTGACGGGAAAGGGAGGCAGAGACAGTAGGTATGACACGCCCTTGGCCGGGATCCGAACCGGGGCGTCTGCATTGGGGAGCTGTAATATATGAGCTGGCAGCTTAACTAGCCAGAAACCTCCCAGCCTGTTCGCAGAGGTCAAACTTTATTTAACTCTTATCCAGCTTTTGTTCATTTGTTCATTTTTTGTTTTGTTCATTTTGTTCATTTGGCTCAGGCACCGTGAAAAACAGATCACACCTACATATGAGATATATCATTAAATTCCATGTGTTACATCTGAACCCAGTCTGATTGTTAAATTCTGTGATTCCATCTGTGTTTTCCACATCGTGGAAATCATCGGCCCCGCTGTACTGATTTCAGCAACATCTTTGTCCAGCTGTCGTCATCAGTATGGCTGATCAGGTCTGGACCACTAACAACGTGAACTCTCATCACACTAAGGCCTCGTTTACATGACACTTAGACAATAAAATGCAAAGGTTTGGTTAAGTGTTTGCCTCTGGTTTCTAAGGTAATAGAGTATCTGGTGGACGAAACTGCAAAGGTCTGAGAATGGACTCCAGAGTGTTATTTGCTGATGACAAAAGGTGAATCCGGTCTGTGGAAACATGTACTGGAAACTTTCACTTTGTGCTGCTGAATCTTTTTAAGTTATTTAGTCTTGTAAAAAAACAAAACCTACTTCTTGTGTAATATTTATGCCAGCATGCATGCATGAGGATGTAGTGCACAAATGGGGCGTGTCACTGCAAAGCTTTACCGCCCACTACAGGCCTAACATGCACACTACACACACTACATTGTTTCCAGTTCTATTTGTCTCGTCCAACTAACAGAGTTAGTTTTCATCCTGTTGTTGTATAAATGCTTTTGTTTTAAATACTCAAAGGGTAAAGTTTTGAGTTTGGAATATTGTGGTACAAACAGGATGTACAACGGAGCCATACTACATTTTCTTCAGGGGAAAACTGTAACTCTTTTTTTTGTTGTTGCTGTTGTTTTGTTTGTTTGTTTTGTTTTTAACAACTGATGATATCATTTCTCTGTTATGGCTGTCTTCTAACAGAGTAAATATTAGCTGTCTAACCATGACTGATTGCTATCCTCACCCCCAACCAGCAACACATATTTAACCACAACTACAGTCACACTTGAAGGAGGAAACAGCATCGATCAGCTGCTGCTCCACTCGCACTGTTCAATTTCTTGTTAATTAGCAAATAACATGGCAGGAACTCAGCACATTTACTCATGCAGACGTGAAGACGACTTGCTGAAGTCCAAACTGAGCGTCAGAAGGAAGAAAGGGGATTTAAGGGTCTTTGAACGGAGCATGGTTGCTGATCTGAGTATTTACTGGGATTTTCACCCACAACCATCTCTAGGGTTTCCAGACACAACCACAGATTGTTGCTGACCATGTCCATCCCTTTATGACCACAGTGGAGCATCTTCTGATGCTACTTCCAGCAGGATAATGCACCATGTCACAAAGCTCAGATCATCTCCACCTGCTTTCTAGAACATGACGATGAGTTCACTGGACTCCAACGGCCTCCACAGCCACCAGATCTCAGTCCAGTAGAGCAGCTTTGGGATGTGGTGGAACGGGAGATTCTCATCATGGATGCAGCCGACAAACCTGCAGCAACTGTGTGATACTGTCATGTCAATATGGAGAAAACCTCTGAGGAAGGTTTCCACCACCTGCTTCCATCTATCACACCAGGAATTAGAAAGGTCCCACCCGGTTCTAGAAGATGGACCTGATGAAAGACTCGCAGCCAGCAGGAAAACATGTTTATTATGGGATGGATTCCATCACTGCTTCGTAGATGATTTCTGCTCATTTTGTTTACCTCTGCTTTCTATGAAAGGCTAAATAGAAAAATAAAAAAGGTAAAGATAAGCCGGTGGGTGGAAGGAAGGGGAAGTAATGATAAAAATCTGCTCTAGGAGGATGTTACAGCAGCTTAAAATAACCTGAAACAGTGTGTGTGACACACGTGGATGATATATAGGAAAGGGTATGAGTATCCAGGAAGGGATTTTCCTTTTAAACTCTCCTCGGAGGAAATGCTTGCACACGGCTGAGTTGGGGAAGGACGGGGGGACGGACATATCTGCAGAGCAGCCTGTAATACAATCTCCACGGTTACGGACTCATTCTCAGCTTGAATGCGTACTGTGTAATTTTATCTGGAGTATTTCCTGAGGTGGCACATTTACACCATGAAGCTGGGGACTCGTTAGTGAGAGTGGTGTAGAAAGCGAGGCCGTGCGAGCGCCTCTGATTACACAGTCAGATCCTGGATGACCTCTTTAACAAAACACTTTCTTTCTTCAATGGTCCACAGCTCGTTCTGTTTGCTAATCCTTCAGACGGCGTTAACAGCAGACTGAAACGTTCTGCGTGTCTCGGCACGCACTGATTTTATGATGTGAAACACTAGCTTTGTTGGAGGACGTAGCAGCTGATGGGTAATGAAACTGAGCCTGTCAAACTTCCTATGAAGCCCTGACCCTGCAGGTCCACATTTCTATATGAACATATTGCTGTGATAAGCTGTTATATCTGGATTTCTTTGTCGGGGATGCTCTCTGGGAAGTGAGAGTCAGTCCAATATGGTCTCCAGTGATTCGGACCAGTAAAATAACAGCATGATAACCTTTACATAAAAAAAAAAAAAAAAAAAAAGAACAAATAAGTACAAGAAGGTGTTCATGAACTAACCTCTTAAAAAAATATTTTAAACAACCTGAAATTTCTGGAGAAATTAAGTGCAGTTTTAACCAAATATGTAAATTTTGACACAGTTACACCGTTACATAATATTTTTAATATTTGCTATTTTATATATATTTTATACATGTGTGTAGTAATCCTGACCATCTCAACTGACTCATCATACTAACTGAAGTCACATCTATTAAGTCAGAAAGAAAGAAAAGATGGAACAAGTTCTCCCTCTTTTTCCATTTTCACATGCAACTCCATCGTCCATGTGAGAAACTTCGCCTCAACTCATCTCCTGCACGAACATTTCCGTCTGTATCGCCACAGAGTTAAAATCAGAAAGGACAAAATGTGAGAAACAATGAAGACAGCAGCTGCACTGCACGTCTAAATTATGCTCAACAGAGCAGCAAATCAACAGAAACAACCTGCTTTACCAAATATTTTCATTTCACTTTCACCTCTGATTGTTCCCGAAAGCCGTAAAATATTCTACACATTTTCTGGGCTGCAGGTGGAAACACTTCCACATTCGAGGGATCAGACTTTTTATGGAATTTATTCGGTTTTGTCCTAAAAAATACACAAAATTTCGACATGAGCTGATGTGTGAAAACAGAAATTAATTTTCCGGAGAATTCACCTACTGTCATATGTTTTAATCCAAAGCCCTGTATCTCACTTAGGCACAGAAGCCATCATTACGGATACTGAACATGTGTAATCCTCATCCAGCATGCCTCCTGCAACATGTCCGGCCTTCGGAGTGCTCTACGGAGCCCCGCTGAGTGTTTCCAGATGCAAGAATGCAGCAGACAAGGAGGATCTCCAGCTGTGTGAAAACGGCTCAAGATTAAAGTCATCCTCTGATCCAGTTTCCAATTGTTAACGTGTAACTTTGTGAATGTGCACAACCACCTCTGCACATTCACAAATGAGCCAAATAAGCCAGCGTCATCCAACGTGTGTCCACATGATTAAAATATTTAAATCAGTGGAGTTGTAGTGTGTCTGATTCAGATTGTTTCTGCTTGTAAATCCCACAGCGTGCTTAGTTGCACACGTCATCCTAACGTTGTACGCCGCGATGCCGGCTCCATGCATGAAAGGAAATTGACTACATATTGTCATGCATAACTTGTAAACCATGAAAACCGGTTAACGTATGACTTTGGGAACTTGTAAATGTGTTAAAATGCACATGCAAATATCAGCACACACAAACTGAATTTACACACACACACAAACAGACTTCTACACATTTTTTTTTTCTTCAAGATCACAAATGTGGTCATTTTGTGATAAAAAAAAAAGCCTCAGTGCAAACAAATCGTAACAAAAAGCGTTAAACACGTGTGCATGAACCGCCTGATGCGCACAGACAAAGCTGAGTTTACACACAGACCAGTTTACAGGAGCATTTTAGGAGTCTTTTCACACTTCTGGGAGCCTCATAGCTTCACTATACATGGTGCATTCAAGTGCTGGTGGAAAGCTGGGACTTCTGGATTTTAGTCTGATTTTTCTCCATAATTACTTCAAAGTAGAAATTATCATATTTGTGATGAAGGAAAAAAATTGTGTGTAAATTATTATTGTTTATGCATGCTGTTTGTGTGTGTGTGTGTGTGTGTGTGTGTGTGTAAATATAATTCTCTGGCGGCTGTAGCTCAGGAGGAAGAGCAGTCCCTATTCAACATGTGGTAAGTTGTTTATGTTCTACTGGGAATGAAATATGGGTTCATGAGCTTTGTAAACTATTGTATTCTGTTTTTATTTACATTTTACAGTGTCCCAACTTTTCTAGAATTGAGGTTGTGGAAAAGTTGACATTCTCATCCATCACCAAACTCCATCAGGGGCTGTTGTTCCCAAAGTCCGTCTCCAGCTGGACAACAAGCCCAAACAGCCAGAAAACAAGCAGTCCTGTAACAGACTGCATGGCCAGAAGCAGTGACAAACTTCACCCTAAACAAACACCCCTGGAGCATTTCATTCACAGCACTTATCCAGGAACTTTCCGATCATGTTGCAGCTGAGGGAATATTTCCATCATCAGTGAACTTTTTTTTCTTTTCATTTCATCTTTTATCTAAATTACCTCGAACTTCTTTATTTCTAAGACCAGGAGAGTCAAAGATGCTGCTATCCTGAGCAAAATATTCTCAATGACTGTTTGATCCACTGTTTTAGCACCTGTTCGGAGGAAGAGCCAAAGCCAGAAACAAGTAAGTGTCAGATGACCTGCTGAGTGGCTGGAGGAGCCATCGGCTCAGAACAGCCTCACACCTGGCAGAGACACAAAGAAAGCGAGAAGGCAGCAGATCTACCTCTTGGCGCTGGTGGAGAGCTTGGCGGCGGTCTTGCTGGAGATTTTGGCCTCCTTCTTCTTGGGCTGGGACGGGTCCCGCTGCTCAGGGCCAGGCTGCTCCGGAGGAGCTGCCTCCCTCTGCTCGGCATCCGAGCTTCCCCCACTGGTGTTGGGGCTGTCGTCCGGCCTCGGCTGCATCTCACTGGACATGCTGACACTGTGGAACAGCAGAGGCAGGATTAATCATAAAGACACGGTTTCATCTTGATTTCTGCAACCACACATGTCAAATCTAAACATGTTCTAAGGGGAAAACTTACTTTTGCCTAATAAATGACTGAAACAATAGATTAAGTGACCATGAACTTTACAGTCCCACTGTAGACTTTTATGGTTTTTCCCATGTCTCCCTCTCTCTCCTTATTTCCTGTTATTTCTTCACAGTCAACTATCAGGAAAAACAACACAATGCTCTCCTCTAACCGTTCATCCGCTGGTTCTGGTAACATCAGTCTGATATGTTCAAGGCAAATTCAGCTTCATCTTCAAGATGTTCCTTTTAAGTAAAGGTAAATAACTTTAAGCTCCATTTCTGATTTTTTAAAATATACTCATAAACACACATATGCTGGCTTGTTACAATAACTTAATCATAAAGATCCCTCTAAATGGTCATTTTCCATAAAGGATTATGTCTGAACCACTGCAACTCGCCTAGGATTGACTCAGCATCCGTGTGTTGTTGCTTGTGTAGCCATGTTTTTGTTTCACATGAGTTGCAGAAGCACTGTGCCTCTATAGGAAAATACAGCAGCAGAAGAGTTATTCCCTCCAAATAATCCGTCATCCTTGTCTGATGGTTATAGAAAAAAAGTAAAGACCAAGGTGTGATTGTGGAGGGAGGTTCACCAGCCTGTGGAGCCGGAAGTAAAAAGTGAAATCCAGCCAAAACATCATCACCTGCAGCTCCGGCAGCTCCATAGTTTGTCTAACGTATAACATAGTTTCTCTGTTCAAAAATAACTGACACAGCGTGAGGTTGATGTCTTTGACTGGTCAGTGTTCGATGATCTGCAGAAGAAACCGGATCTAATTTCAGATATGAGGTCTTGTTTCTTTATTTGCACTGTTCCAGTTTTATTTATGTGTCAAACAGCAGCTGCAAGTCGAAGCCAGCCAGATGTTTTTCCTGCTTTCTAAAGAAATGTTCAAAAGTATTGTTATTATGTAGTTTCTGGAGGCTTTCTGGAGACTCTGGATTTGTTCTGGAGATGTTTTGACGTTGTGGCATACATCCACAACATTCATGTGACTGACAAACGTCATATTTCGACCTTTGGACAGAGCTGACACCGTGTCATCTCATTGCATCGTGTCCAGTAAAGTGGACATTTCATATCTGCCATGTAGGGCTGGGCGATCATTTGATCCTGATTACTGACTGTGAGGATCGGCTTTGAACACATTTACTTCATATAATAACTGCTAATCAGAGTCTGCCTCCCCCTTTGTGACTTTCCAGGGAAGATAAAGCTGGAAAAGAGCAGAAAGAGGAGCTGAGGTAAAAGACATGTAGGACTAAACTCAGACATGGTGCTATTCTCAAAATTCCATATTAACAAAAGAAAGGATGCACATCCAATTAAGTCAGTGTGCAAGATATGTCGGCTGTCGGTGCCTTCAAAGAAAGGAAATATGATAAACATCTTTTTTATATATAAATTTATTTTCATTTTAAATCCCATTGGGCTCTAGTGGCCTTTAATTGGTGGTAGTTGGACAGGAGAGGGGCCCAGAAGAGCAGCAAAGATCTGGCTGGAATTTGAACAGGGGCCAGCTGGACTGACGTGCTATGAGCTCTGTTTATGAACCTTTTTAATCACTTGAAAAAATGCAGTCGAAGTGACAACACAGAAAACATGCAAATGTGAGCCGCTGCCAAACGATGTCTGAAAGTGATGTCAGATCGCGGGAATGAATGCTGAACTCAGCACTGCCCCCTAGTGGAGGAACTGACTTAACAACCATGGCAATGCAAAAGATGCATAGAAGTATGAGGACTGACATATGACATGTTTGAAACGGACGTCCCTAATTACGTGTGTAAGGGAGCATGAATGGGCCTTTAAAGGTAACCCTGTTGTAACACACCTGAATTAAATGTGCACATCATGAATTTAACGTGAACATCAGGCGACAGCTACACTCAGCTTTGAAGTCATGCCACATTTTTAAACCTCACTGTGAACAAATGTTTTGTAAACGACTAAAAATGCTGTTAAAAAAAAAAAACACTCAGCGCAGACATAAGTTCAACTTTTAAAGATGTCCTGATAAAGACAGTTTTACCCTGTGGTGTTGCTTTAAGTATTTTTTAATGACAGATCTCAGATAATATGTTGACTAAGGCCCGACCGATTAATTGGCAGGCCAATTAAATTGGCCGATATTAGCCCTTTCCAATATCGGCCGTTGTTTTGCCAATTAAACGCCGATTTATTCTTACTTTCTCATAAAACAGTAAATGGTGTTAAGTGCCAGAGTCTGCAGAAGGATGTCCTTGTGGCGTTTGTCCACTAGATGGCACTCTGACTCGATTCAATCCCACAGTCATCCCCCTGTCTTTTCAACAGGGGTAGCTAGTAGCTATGGCCAGGTTGCATTAACGCAGTGGGCTGAGTGGAGCTTGATGACAAGTAATAATGTACAATTAATGACTCAGCATGTCTCCAGTTTCCGTTCAATGCCATGTGTAATGACGAGGGACACGTGCTTCATTGTGTCGGTCAGCTTTTTATTTACTCTGCATTGCTAAAGTTGTGCTAAATTAGCTTAAGGCGCTCCTGTCAAGTTAGGAATAGCATTGCTGTTGCTATGTTAACCTAGCATAACATTAGCTAAGTAGCCAGTAACTGCAGAAATAACATAAGAGTATAAAATATCTGAGACCGTTCATCACTCTGTCAGCTGCAGGTTGAGGAGAGATGTGAATGCAGAGGGGAGGAGGTTTATTCACTGCAGCACCGAAAACTTAACATTATTGGTAACATTTACGAGAAAAGGCGCAGCTCCCTCAAAGGAGGGAATGTGGAGAAACTGTGCTTCCTGCACTACAACCTACCTCTGTTGAAGTGGCAGTATTAAGAATAATAAAACAGGGCTTGTCTAAAGATTTTTACTTTAGTATTGTTTATATGATGCTTCCCCCATACAAGTTATTTCATGTTTACATACAAGACGGAAAGGAAAATGTTTAAAGATATATTTCATAACTTTTATAGATTTACACTTTTTTAGGAGAAATTCTTTTTAGAGATTTAATGCCACTTTGCATGTAAACATTTTGTACTTAACAGTTTTTTGTTCTTGGAAATTGCACATACTACAGGGGGCTTGTGAAAACAATGTTATCGTAATGTTTTGGTTGATTTCCTTTAAGTTACCTATTTACAACTTTTTAAAAGGTTTTTCTACCTGTACTTTAAGCTACTTCTACTTTGCATCAGCAAGACGTACAAAACAAGATGTATTTAATTACTTCATTCGTTTATATAATTCATTTATAAATTGACTTTTTTTAAGGTTATATATTTTAATTTACCAGTTATTTAATGCTTTGTTGTTAAATTAAACATATAAGGACAAAATATTGTGATACAGTAAAATATTCTGCCTGTAGTTCATATTTTTGTTGGTGTAAGCGTTAATTAACCAAAAATAAAAATAACCAAATATTGATTATATATATTTTTTTAAAAAGTCGTCGGATTAATCGGTAATCAGATTTTTTTCTGCCAAATATCAGAATCGCTATCGGCCAAAAAAAAAAAAAAAATCCATATCGGTCGGGCACAGGGCTGCACAGTTATGACCAAAAAAATAATCACGATTATTTTGAGCAATATTGTAATCACGATTATTAATCACGATTATTCACCGTGTTTGGAAAAACATGCACTTTTATTGCACCAATTATAAACAAACTATGTGGCGACAATTAAACTTTAAATTAGAATAGATGATAAATAATGCAACGAATACATTTACCATTCATTTTTGAGAAGTTAATGTAAATTATGGGGCTACAAAAGATGCTAAATTAAGAGCCGTTCGGGAGTCAAAAGAGACGAACATCACTAGTATATATAGCTGTAATGGATGCTACCGTGGAGAGGGATGTCGTGAAAAAGGTAAAAATTGATGAAAAGACAACCTAAAAATGTTTAGAACAGAAAAAAAATGAATAAAATTTAATTCTTCAGTCAATATTTTCTTTGTTTTTTTAATTTAATTTTAAAAAGTGTAATTTTTTTAATTAGGAGTCTGCAACATATCAACTTTTTAAATTTTTATGTCCACACTCTTCATTAATAAACACTAATATCTGACAGTAAGCCAGTGCAGGATCCTCCAGCAGCAGCTTTGTACTCAGCCTGGTCATGAAACAGAGGCGATCATCTCCTGCTCTGAATGCACCTCTGCAGCGTGATGAACAAGCCTCTTCTGACTGCTTTTGGACGTGGGAGGGGTCCTCATTGAAGAGTAAAGTATACCTCTTTCACGTCAGTCTCAAAGTCTCCAATATCACTAGAAAAAGTCGCTAGATTTGTCGCTAGTCATTTTTTGAAGAAAAAAAAAAAAAAACACACGCTAGAGGTGAGTGAAAACTCGCTAAATACAGCGACAAAGTCGTAGCGAGAACAACGCTGAGAACAACTAGCTGCCGACTGTAAAAGGGGTGTGCCACTGCGCCCTTGTTCTTTAGGCAGCTTAATGAAGCCTTGGCCTTGCGTTCGCCCCATGGTGGTTGAGACTACTGGTTGAGTGTGTCTGATCAGAGATGCAGCAGAGACACATTTCAAATGCAAATATCATTGACGATCAGGTTCATTTAATTGTGGCCACCAAAATCGTGATCACGGTCAAAATCTGATTAATTGTGCAGCCCTAGTCGGGCCCTAGTGTTGACATTAATAAAAAACAATAATATTGGATCCACGGATGTGATAAGCATCAGAATTGCTACAGTGCTGGTAGATACTTGTTGAGCTGTGCGTTCCCACGATGGACATGACGCTTTCTGCGTAACACCGGAACAGGAGAAATACTCCGGGTGCTCCTTACTGGAGCGCAGCTGTTTACATCTTCACCTTCCTGGGCGATTTTTTAAAGAACGCTGATAATTTTGTCTGCTTTTCAAGTGGTTGATGTGTTTTCCAACACTCAGCTAAGACATGCCATCATGTCCCCCAAACACAGCAAAGGGATGGACATGGTCAGCAACAATACTCCGGTAGGCTGTGCTGCTTAAACCAGGCCACGTTGGTACAAAGGGACCCAAAGTGGGCCAAGAAAATCTCCCCCACCATTACACCAGCAGCAGCCTGAAGCGTTGATCCAAGGCAGGATGGATCCATGTTTTCATGATGTTTCCAGCAGATTCTGAGTCTAGCATCTGAATGTGGAGCTGAAATAGAGACTCATCAGACCAGCAACGTTTCTCCATCTTCTATTGTCCAGTGTTGGTGAGTGTGTGTGAATTGTAGCCTCAGTTTCCTGTTCTTAGCTGGCAGGAGGAACCCCGTGTGTCTTCTACTGCTGTAGCCCATCTGCTTCCAGCCTGGACGTGTTGTGTGTTCAGAGATGCTGTTCTGCAGACCTTGGTTAAAACCAGTACTTTCTGTTGCCTGTCATCTCCAACACAAATATCTAACCAACCAATCACATGGCAACAAATCAATACAGTTGTCTAAGCCAAAATGCTTTGCTGATGTCAGAGTTCAGAGGTGAATGGGCAGACTGGAGCACCAACTTTAGCCCCAGAATTCATTCTGGCCACAATGTTTATGTCTCAGTTATAAAAAAAACAATGGCATGCTCTGGTTCAAAATATGCAATCTTACCGTCTTTGTGTAAGTGTCAAACATTGTCCAGGATGACAAATGTACAACACAATTGTCCGGGTGTGAAGGCATCTTTGTTGTTGCTTAGAAATAAACATCTTGGGCACAAGTGTGGACCGATTCCTCAATAAACAACAGCTTCAATGACACAGCTGGTCTGACACAATTAACTGCACTTACTGGTGAGCTGACAGGAGAGATAAATGGGGGATTATAAAGGTTGAAGGGGGGGTCATTTTACATGTTTATGCATGCATAAGATTATCAGGGCAGGCTGTTGATTTCATGTGGAAGATGTCACAGCATCTTTTGGACTCTTGTCATAAATGACTGGCTGATACTTGACTCACCTTTAGATGTGAAACGGACCCAAAAAAAGCTAAACAATGGAGCTTGATAAAGCTTTAAAGGAGCGCCAGCTGACAAATCACACCCAAAATAGAAGCCACATCCCACATACATAACCTTGTCTTGTCTGAGGTTACCAACATGTCAACATGCTAGCTAGACTGAAGCCAACACGTAGTAGCATTTTGCACATTTTATTTTCATTATTGAATTTGAACCCTTACTAAGATTCTATCTATCTATCTATCTATCTATCTATCTATGTGTGTTGTATATATTTTGCTTTCAAGAATGCCAGCGTTTAAAACATGTAAATTTCACTTTTATATTTAGTTACCATTGCTTTAAAGCTAATAAGTTAACCCCCGTTTTAATGAAAAGTATAGTTATAGAGACGTTGCTGAAGTTTAAACTGTATTAAAATCGCTTAAAAATCTAATTAATGTTTGAGTAACCATAAATTTCAATTTGTTTCAAGGCATTCCTGTGCACTTTTAGAACAGGGGTTGTTTAAATTAGCTCATACTTTGGACGGAGTTTGGGGTTTTAATGTAGTTTAATCCTAAACGGCTCGTATGGGGCAAATGTTGAGGAGCCCGCGAGCTCTCTGCACCCCGGTCCGCTGCTTTGTTGGCTCCAAACGGAGAGTTAACCAGCCTCGAAATAGCTATCAGAAGAAAATTAAGATGAACACCTGTACTGTAAACTGTCTGCCCGGTAGCAGAGATCAGACTGACCAGTACCAGATCTGAACCAGCACAAAAGACAGAATGGATGCCCCCCTCTTCTCCACAACGACGACAACCGCCGCCGCCCCCACTTCCACAGGATAACGTAATTCACCTCCAGTCTATTTCAAGACTTTCTTTTAAAGGACACGGCCTGTTACTCACCTTTCCACGCAGGCTGGACGCACAGCGGCAGGAAATTTGATTTATAATGCCCACGGTTTATTCCGTAAATCCAAAACCCCCGTTGTCCGCTGCTGGCTGTCCCCTGCTTTGACTGACTGCTGCTAGAGAATGTGGCACAGCGCGAGCGACTGTCATGGCGGCAACCGTTACAAACACAACTTCCGGTTTTATCTGCCATAAATAAAAGCTTTTTGAATTGCTTGAAATATATATATATAACCTGTCATCGGTTATGGCAAAATGTTCTACAATTCTTAAAATAAATTATTATATAAATGCTGGGTTAACTAAATTAAAAATTAAAAATGCAATGATTCTCTCATAAACTCATATTTTATTCCCAGAGAACATAAAGAACATATCGTATTGCCATTTCATTAAAAATATTTGCACATTTTGAATTTAATGGTAGCAATATGTCATTGTTGGAACAGGAGCAACAAAAGGCTTGAAAAGTAATTGATACAAATAAAAAAAAACTGGAGGAGCATTTAACAACTAATTATATTAACTGGCAACAAGTCATGATAACATGACTGGGTATAAAATGAGCATTTCCGGGAGGCAGATTTGGAAAATGTGAACTAGTTTGTGGAAAGCATGGACGGCGTGTCCTGCAGACTAAAGAGGAGAGGGAGCATCCAGCTTGTTATCAGTGGACAGGTGAAAAGCTGCATCTCTGATGGGATGGGGCTGCATTAGTGCCTATGGCGTGGGCAGCTTCCACATCTGTGAAGCTCCATCAATGCTGAAAAGTACATGGAGGTTTTAGAGCAACATCTGCTCCCATCCAGACAACGTCTCTTTCAGGGAAGGCCTTGCAGATTTCAGCAAGACGATGCTGAACCACATCCTGCATCCATCACAGCAGCATGGCTTCACAGGAGAAGAGTCCGGCTGCTGAACTGGCCTGCCTGCAGTCCAGACCTTTCACCAATACACAACATCTGGAGCATCATGGCAGCAGAAACCCAGCAACCAAGGTCCAGGACTGTAGAGCAGCTAGAATCCTGCATCAGACGTATGCTTCGATTCTGGGGTGGCTGCTGGGCCAGCCGGCCACGTCCAGCTCTGTCCCTGACAGCAGCTCCTCAGGTGGAAGGCTGAACAGTTTACAGTGGGGGAGAGTTAGAGGTGACAGTCCAAAAACAATATAATCTACTGGGCTTCAGTACACCTCACCACTACCTGGGGGACCAACAGCCATGTACAAGCGGTACATGTTTTTGGAGGAGCTGGGGAGAACCATGGCGATAGTTCTAATGCAACAGCAGCTACCCCAGAATCCAAGCACTGTTGAAATAGTTACTGCAGCACATGGAGGCCGGGTGGGGGAGCAGCAGGGTGGAGGATGACGTGGTGGTTTGCTGAGAGAGAGTCCAAAGCACCTGCGGCTGGAGTCTCTGACTGAATAATGTCGGTTTATGTTTGAGTACGTCTGTCACTAATAGACAAAAATCTTTGCTTGTTTGTGTTGTTTGAGTGTCCCAGTCAGAGTTAAATAAAAAGAATGAGTTCGGAGCAACATTTCTCCTGTGTGTGTTCTTTAAGTTACTTTGTAAGGTTATCTCCATGTGTGTGAGGGATGTCGGGAGGGAGCTCCTGAACTGCTAGAGAGCCAAAAGTTTATCACATTTACTCTGCAGCTCCATACTTGGACTAAATCATATCATTTTGTCTGATAATGCTACAAACTTCATCACATTCACTTTGTCACACAAAATTAGCAACCACAACTTTAGTCTCATGCAGTTTTGTGCTTCGCATTTCTGGACAGGATGTTTGCAAAATAACTTCCATTACTTGAGCAGATTTTTTTTTTCTAGAATGACAAACTTGAAAAACTTGATGACAAACTTGAAATACAAACTGAAATCATTTGCAAATATTCATTTACAGCTGCAAAATCTTTATGACTTTATGCTGAGCCCATACATTACTCTACTTAAACGCCAGCGACTGGTCTTCTCACTTCCTAGACGTTTACAGGCAGATGTTAAATGAAGAGGAGATTCTACAAGATGCTGAACATCACCCTGGAGCTACTTTTTACAAACATGTTACTGCCATCAGATTCAAAATTAGCTTGATTTCCATGAAATGGTAAAATGTCTCAGTTTCAACATTTGATAGGTTGCTTATCTTCTACTAAGAATAAAACATTTATACATATACATATATGAGTGTGAGTGTGTGTGTGTGTGTGTGTGTGTGTGTGTGTGTGTGTGTGTGTGTGTGTGTGTGTGTGTGTGTGTGTGTGTGTGTGTGTTTTATTAGCAGATTAGAATTCTCCTTTCTGACCTTTTCATTAAAAAAAAAAAAAAAAAGACCACCTCCGTGGACCACCTCTGAAACGTTGCAGCATTTGTTTTTAATTTTTATTTTATGTTATTTAAGTTTCAGGAGCAATAATTTAAACTGTACCATTTTAAGTACCATTGTTTGGATCTACTAAATGTTAATGTAGCAGTTTAATTATCCGTGAAGTCTCATCATCAGGTTACTTCTGGCTAAATTTAAAAGTACAAAAAAAAACAAAAAAAAAACAACTCCATTATGACTAAATATAAAAAAACTATATGAATATAAAGTCAGAAATAATTTTGTTTAATTAATTTTTTAATAACACATACAGTATAATGAAAAACCTGTTTTATCTCGATCGGATTTCCAGAGCGGAACCTTTTATTGGTAGATGTTTCTTTACAACTGATTTCAGTCACGGACGCCAACTCCTGTACATGCGCCATTGAAAACAAACGTAAAAGCGACGGCGGGGGATTGCGCTCGCTTTGGTTGTATTCAGATTTAAACCCCAGTCCAGATTTCAACAAACGTTTGTCACATTTATAAACAATGGAGACTATTCTAGAACAACAGCGTCGTTACCACGAAGAGAAAGAGAGGCTAATGGACGCGAAAACTAAAGAAATGTTACACAAAAAGTCCACGGTAAGCTGTGTCGCTATAGCTTAGCATTAGCATCAACTTACAGCGTTAGAAACATTTCACTAAAAATTATTTTGTTAATTAATTTGCTTATTTTTACACTTTTGTTTCAGCTTCGGGAACAAATTAATTCTGACCATCGAATAAGAGCCATGTTGGATGTAAGTATGAAGTTGGATGTATCCTGAAAGGCTAATGCCGATTAGCTAATGCCATTATTTCCTTCAATAAAATACTAGATATCCAACCTCTCTAGGAGCACGAGTGGTCATCTACTTTATTAAATGTTGGAGATTGGAGACAGGTCTTCACAGCTGCTTAAGAAACATGTTTGCTTTTGTGGGAAGCTCACACCGCTGTCCATGAATGACCCTGTCATGTCAAAGGCTAAATATTTGCTCTCATTACACATCTTGAGGGTCGTAACAGACCAAAGGAAAAGCAAAAAGAAACAACTTTCATAATTTTATCCTTTAAATTACATTTGATGCTGAGATTCATTTATGTCCCGTAATTCTCTAAACTGCTCTGTTTCACCACTTTATCTTTGGTTACAGGTCATAAAACAGATTATATTGTATTAGTGTCGTCATCTTAGTAGTAACACTCATTTTATTAGCAGTAACAAAAGAGACGACCAAAACAAATTCATTGTGGTAAAAAGCCACAAACTTATAGGCTAATAAAATAAAGAACAAATATTTTTTTTCTATTAAGTCTGAATAGTTTTGCAGCAGGACTAGACAGTTTCATTACCGTGAAGACATTTGAACTTGAAACAGAATCGTAAACATCCTTTAATTTCAGCTCTGCATCACAAGTCAAACAGAAAGAAAGTTTCATCTTTGTTTCTTCTGACAGAGGTATATGGATGTGAGCGCAAACCTCAGAGACTCCTATGAAGACAAAGACGGGTATGTTTTTTTTTCACTATCAGTTTCACAGATGTAGAAAAACTGTTTATTGCTTAATCATTTTTTCACCTTTTTTATTTCCCTAAAAATTGCTCTTACAACTTCAATTTGTTTTGACTGTGTCTTCTCGGACCAGCATGAGGAGAGACGAACTTGCTGCCATTTCAGGGCCAAATGAGTTTGCTGAGTTCTACAACAGACTGAAACAGATAAAGGAGTTTCACAGAAAGCATCCGAATGAGGTATGGAACTTTCCAGACAACGGTCCCTTCAGACTGAGTTGGAAACAGATTCCCAGTGAAAACTTTGTCTTGTTTCCTGTAGATTTCCATTCCAATGTCTGCAGAGTTTGAAGAGTTGATGAAAGCCAGAGACAACCCCAGTGAAGAGGCTCAGAGTAAGTCTTAATCTTTCTTAACACCTTGTTTCAGAATAGAAACTCAGCAGTCACTTTATTAGCGCCACATGTTCAACAGTTAACACGAAAATCTAACTAGCCAATCACATGGCAGCAACTCAACACATCTAGTCATGTAGACGTGATGAAGATGACGTGCCGAAGTTCAAACTGAGCATCAGAACAAGGAGGAAAGAGAATTTAAGTAACTTTGAACATGATATGGTTGATTTTCACACACAACTGGGGCTGCAACTAATGACTATTCTGATGGTCGATTAGTCACCGACTATTAAAATGACTAGTCGACCAAGCAGATTTTGTATCTCATGATTATTATATATGGATCTTATTTCACTTTCAGCTTTGAAATCTTGCATGAGGTTGTTATGTAAGTCCGACGTTCCTCCTCTTTAAATGTTCGAGCATTGCAGACGTACGTCCGTGGTACACAAGGTCCGCTTTACAAATCTCACATGTATTTAATTAATTTTATAAGTTTAACTTGAAGTTATCCCAGACTTTTGACGCTCTCTGCCGCCGTTTTACTCCCTGGTCTGCCGCCATATTTTTCCCCTGACAGACTTTATTGCGCATGTGCAACTCTCAGCAGAGATAAAGGAAGAAGACGATGTCTCACTCTGTTTTTTTTATTTATTTATTTTTTTGTCGACAGTAGTCGACGGCGAAATTCATTGTTGACTATATTTATTGTCGACTATTGTTGACAACGTTGACGAATCGTTGCAGCCCTACACACAACCATCTCCAGGGTTTCCAGAAAATGGTCTGAAGAAGAGAAAATATCCAGCGAGCAGCAGTTGTCTGGACCAGGATGTCTTGTTGATGTCAGAGGAGAATAAGCAGAGTGGTTGGAGAGGATAGAATTTACCACAAGTGACTCTATAAAGCATTTTGGTTGAAATTACGTGAAAGAGCACGAGGAGTTTGTTGCCTTAAAGGAAAGGCTAAACTAACCACAGCAATAAGAAACGCTGAAAAATGCTTTTAAAGAACGTGAGGAATTTCCAGGTGAAGGCCAGAAAGCCACTGAAAAAAGGGACAATGTTTTAGAATTTATTGTCCTGGATAAACAGCCCCCGTCCTTTGTCGAAAGCATTTGCTGCAAGTCCAACTTCAAGATTGTGTTTATTAGAAATGAACTGATCTGAGTTTATTTACTCAACAATTAAAAATGTTCTGTGCCAATTTTCATGTGTTAATAAAACATGAATTATATAAATAAATATCAAGGCTGTCAAAAATAACACGTTAACAGCAGTAACTAATTTAATTGTGTTAATTTTTTAAATGGAGTTAACGCTCTCTCATCCCCCACCATTTTCCTGGTGAGAGGGTTCACCACCCACACCCCTTCATTAAAAGAACAACAAAAAAAAACTTTTTCTGGAGTTCTGTATGAATATGGCTTCTCCTCCTCTTCCTCCTCCCTCTCCTGCTGTTCTGTGATTGGCTGTCGGTGATCAGCTGATCGGCTTTTCTGTTGCTAGCGCCGTCGTTCATATGAGGAGGAAACCAGCGGTTTCTGGTTCATCTCATATTTACCCCAAAGTATTGTCACTGGACGCTCCAGCAACACAAACATTTATCAGTCTCTCATCAGTCAGACTCATTTCGCTGTCACGGGAAGCTAAAGAATGAAAGATGTAAATAACAACCTATTTCAATTACATATTGTTTTCCTTTGTTTTATATAACTTCTCAGTATTGAGGTTTGCCAGGTTCACGGCTGTAACATCTACTAGTCATCATACACTCATGCACACATCTACGAAGAGATCAGGTTCAGATATCTGTCGAGAGTGAAACGGCCAAACACCAAGCAAGGTGACGTCTCTGGTTTAAATCGCTGCTGCTGTGCAGATGTTGGAGACACAGGTCTGATCATTTTGGGGTCATGAATGTGGTGAGAGGAATTATGAGCAGGTTCTGGTAGGGCTGGGCGATATGGCCTAAAATAAAATCTCAGATTTTTTATAATCAAATCCGATTTCCGATTTTAATAGTTTTTTTTTCTTTCTTTTCTTTTACAAAACACAGAAATATGCGACACAATGCATCCGTCATCTCTTTCCATCTGGATCCTTATCATACAGGATCCACTGCAGGAATAATTCCCCTGATGAAGGTTGTCTCTTAACGAGGGTTTGTGGGTTAAGTTGACTTCTGCATCTCGTAGAGAGCAGCATTTCTCACTGCTGTTATACACACAGCTAAATCCCAGGCGTGAGTGAAGGGTCACTTCTCTGAAAATCTGTCAGACACCGTTCTGGTGTGGAGGGAGGGCGAAGTCTGCTGCTAAGTAACTATGACAGAGTCAGGAGGATCCAGATATAGCCCCACATTCACTTTAGATCCATCATGAGGGTCCAGAAAGAAGTGAAGCCCAACATAGTCTATGATCGGAAGAGTGAATCCTTCACTATAAAACCTCTTCATCTCCATGGAAACCAGCAGGACCTTCATGGTTCATCTAAAACAAAGACAGTCATAGGAGAACACGTTGGCAGTGTTTTTAGAGCTAGAATCAAACTTTTCACCACAAATAGCTAAATAGCTCCAGAGTTTCTGTCCCACCGTGGTGAGACGGACGTCTCTGGAACCAGCAGAGTCTCTGCTTTCATGTGACTCTTTGTTTGTGTGGAGAAATTAGCAGCTGTTCTTATGTCATCATTCTCTCAAATTATGTCTCTGTCCCAGAGAAAGTCCACACACATCTGAGCCATGAGATAAATCCCAGTTAAACCTTAGTCAGTACAAACAGAAATTTCAGCAGCACAATTTGTTGACGCCATTTTTGTTTGTTTGATTTGGTTGGTTGACATCTGATATATGAAATGAATTGGGGCACAAATAAAAAGTAGCACAGTTGATTTATACCACCATCACGGTAATATTACCCACACGCCTACAGTGTTTTTAAATCCAAAAATACCCCTGCTGCGTGTTCTTTCCTTTCTCTAGCTGAGGCTGTCTTCTCTGTAGAGTCCATGTGTAGTTGTGCGTTTGGTTCTAAATCCATATTGCCGATCGCACAGTATGTTGTGTTTTGTAATAAAATCATTTGAGAGTATCTGTTTGTCTCCTGTTTTATAAATGGGTATAACTAGCTAATTTCATTTTCTGGGGAAATTCACGTTATCAGGGACTGATTACAGATGTGTGTGAAAGGTTTGGCAGTGTATTTAATTATGTCTTTAACCAAGAACATTTGAAATCCATCACAGCCAACGGATTTTTTACTTTTATCTTTCCTGACGGTGTCAGTAATCTCTCTTCATCCCTTCCTTTATGAATTTGGTTTCTTTAAAACTGGTATTTTTACTCTCTAGAGTCTATCGCTGGTGATTGCAGTATCCCGAGCCAAATTAGGACCAGCACTTACAAGAATGATTAAATTTGCTAGCAGCCTTATTTAACTCATTACTTGCTGTATTGTTTTTATCCAGGAAATTGTTGGAATAGTTTATTTTTCCACTTTTCTTTTTCATAATATTATTGAGTAGGGTCCGTGTATTTTTAGTGTTGTTTCTGTTGTCCTCTAACAGTTTCCTGTAATGATCCTTTTCACAATTTTTCATTATTTTTGTATTTCTTGTGTTTTTGTTCATCCTCCGCAGTACTTTTCCGTAGAAATTCTTCGTGGTATATTTTCCCGAGATCTGATGTTATTTCACCGTTCAGACGGCACGTTTTCAGATAAATGACTAAAATCTTCCGTCTTCCTCAGACATGGTGGATTTCACCGATGAGGAAGGATACGGCCGCTACCTGGATCTCCACGACTGCTACCTGAAGTACATCAACTTGAAGGGAGTGGAGGTTGCGATCCTTTAAGACCTGCTTAATTCTCTCTCATGCAGGAGATGAAGCCATGTTTATTTTTCTACCCCCTTTCTCTCTGTCGCTATAGAAACTGGAGTACATCACTTACCTGTCTTCATTCGACCTGCTCTTTGACATCCCCAAGGACCGGAAGAACGCTGAATACAGGAAGTACGTCCGTCTGAGTAACGCTCCGTCTGCGCTGATGTAAAACCTCAGAATAACGTTTGCGTGTTGCCGGTTGTGCAGGTACTTGGAGATGCTGCTGGAGTACCTGCAGGACTACACAGACCGGGTCAAGCCTCTGCTGGACCAGAACGACCTCTATGGCAAAGTCCTGGTAGACTTTGAGAAGAAGTGGGATAACGGGACCTTTCAAGGCTGGCCAGTAAGTTCCCTGCTGGGACCAGCGTGTGGGATGAGGTTTGGTGATGTTCTCACCTTGTTTTGCTTTTTGCAGAAAGAGACGAGTAGTGCTTTGACACATGCTGGAGCTCATCTGGACCTTTCAGCTTTTTCCTCTTGGGAGGTAAATCAGAAATCTTATATTTAAATGCTTTAATACTGACATGAATGTGTTTTTAAATGGGTCTTCATCTGTGTGTTGTACAGGAGTTGGCGTCTTTGGGGTTGGACAGACTGAAGTCGGCTCTCATGGCGTTAGGACTGAAATGTGGAGGGTGAGGATGCAGAACTTCTCCGTTTTAAAGCACATATCTAAAACTACAAAGAGTTCTCAGAAGGCGACGCTCGATGCAGGTTCAAGTCTTTCTGTGCTGTGTGTTGGATGTAGGCCAACATGTGAGCCCAACTGAGCTGAGTTCAGTGTTGGTGGAAGCCAAAATAATTCTTTTAGTAAATGTCAGCACACCCACCTTATCTATTGATTTCCACGTGGGTTATCGCACTCTGTAAACATCTGGCTCTCACTGCAGGCTGTAGAGGCTTCAGCAGCCTCAGAGTGTATCTAAGCCTCAGTCTGAGCTCCTCCTCCTTTTCTGTGATTTGAAGAGCCGACACAGGTGTCTGTGTTTAATAGATACGAGCATCAAACACGTCATTAAACATGAAACATGCCACTGTCATGTACACATGCTGCCGCTTTTCATTTAGTCCAATGTTCAGTAGCTGTTAAAAGAACATTCACAATGTTTTTATCAGCTTGTATGTCATGACTTCGGTCTCCAGGCCAGCTCTGTGGATTTCCCAGCCAAGTATGAGATGACATACAACTCTGTTATAAACTCAGTCCATGAATCTGGGAGAGAGTAGGCCTGTCACGATAACAAATTTAGCTGTACGATAAATTTTCTCAGAAATTATCGGGATAAACGATAATATTGCGCAAAGCGCTAATGTGTCATTTTGAGACCATTCTCAACTAATATAATGACATATGCCATAATAATGCAAGTACACATTTTCAAAGATCAATAAACTAAATAAATAAAAGCGCCTTTTCACATACGCCGGGACGCCGGCCCAAAAGTAATGCGGCCCACTGGGAATCCTCCCAAACCTCTCGATTAGCCGGCATTGCTCTTAATGTGTATTTTGTCAAATACGCTAGTATATAGGCTGACTCTATTTGCGTAATGTGCCTGCGGATTACAGGGGTTATTACGGTAGACCAGGAAGTGGGGGCTTTGTACTGACGTCGTAAGCTAGAATGTGTGTGTTCTGCTTACATGTGGGGAGCAGCGAAATGATAAAAGAGGAGGTGCTTGCATCTATTATTTCTCCATTCGACTTATTTACATATTTCAGCATGAGAATCGGAGGTTTAGCGCAAGAGCGTGAGAAGCCACTTAAATACGCAAGTCTCACGGCCATTGCGTGTTGGCAGCCCTGCAAAACAAATGCGGCTTACCGGCTCGTGCTGCAACATGCTGCTGTCAAGTATGACACCAGAGAGATCACTCTGCAACAAACCAGAGCGTTGAGTCAAAATACTCCATAGTGAAACCTATTGTCATACACAGTTTATGGTAAAGGGGGGACTAATAAAAATTATCGCGGCCGGCAAACTTATCGTGCGCTTATTTTCTTATCGTTCAATTAATTGACTTATTGCTTATCGCGACAGGCCTAGGAGAGAGACAATCATTCAACACCCTGCTGGTGGTTTTTCTCGATGGGACTGTAAACTTCGACTCATCTAATTTCTTTAAACTTCCAATACCTTCCACCATCCTGATGGAAGTATGTGCTTTAGTTATCATCTGAAACATGAGCTCCAGTATTTTGTCTTCAATAATCAGTCACTGTCGATGAAACTGCTGATGAGAGAGACCGCTGTGCATTTAAAAAAACAATCAAACTGGATGTTCATGGCTGGTTTATCAGCCGAGTTTTATTGTGTTAAAAGTCTGAATCTATGTGTGTGTGGATAGGACTCTGGAGGAGAGAGCTCAGAGACTCTTCAGCACTAAAGGCAAATCCCTGGAATCACTGGATCCGTCTCTGTTTGCCAAGAATCCCAAAGCCAAAGGCCCGAAAAAGTAAGTGGCAAAAAAGGTTTTACTGTAATGATCGTAGCTCTCTGTGATGGCGCTCATTTCATAATTCATAACGTTTCCATCCATCACTCCTCCAGAGACACGGAGCGGAACAAGGAAATTGCCTTCCTGGAAGCTCAAGTCTATGAGTATGTGGAGATCCTGGGGGTGAGTTAGTCCTCGGCGCTGCTGTTGGAGGTTGGCGTGTTGCGGTTGGAGCAGACTCCGATGTGATGGATTACATGATGGTTTTTAATGTGAGTTTTGTGGGATGTTGCAGGAACAGAGGCAGCTGACTCATGAGAATGTGCAGAGGAAGCAGGCTAGGACGGGAGAGGAGCGCGAGGAGGAGGAGGAAGAGCAGCTGAGTGAGAGCGAGAGCGAAGATGAAGACAACGAGATCATCTACAACCCTAAAAACCTGCCGCTGGGCTGGGATGGAAAGGTCAGAATAAATGTAGTGCAGTTGGATTTTTAATTCATCTGTTGCTCTAATTCCCTACCTGGAAATATTTCCCCTAAATTTAACTACAGCAGTTTAGCTTGAAACTACAGACGTGCACACTCACCGCCTGTTATCAGGACCACCTTCTAGAACCGGGTCGGACCTCCTTTTTAATTCTTGTTGTGATAGATCGGACGAGGTGTTGGAAACATTCCTCAGAGATGTTTCTCTATTGAGCATCACACAGTTGCTAGAAAGCACAATTGTGCTTTTTTGCCTCCACTTTAAAGTCCGGCCCTCTGATGGCCCTCTGATGGCATGCCGTAGACAGCGACCACCACCTGCTGCCACACCTCTGCCTTTCAGCCGCGATGCCCATACTGTCTCCACCACATCAAACCTTTTTACGTTTTCCACTTTGTCTCTGAGGAGCTCAGCCTCACTATCTGTAAAATTCTGCTTCTTTACTCTTTTCCCCCATCAAGCCACCTCTTAACCTCTTTTTTATGAATCAGGAAGATTTTGTGCGCAACTGTTCCTGCGTTTGCTCTGCACGCGACTTATTAGGGCTGCAACTAATGACTATTCTGGTAGTCAATTAGTCACCGACTATTAAAACGACTAGTCAACCAATCGGATTTTGTATCTCATAATTATTAAATGGATCTTATTTCACTTCCAGCTTTGAAATCTTGCTTGAGGTTGTTAAGTAAGTCCGACGTTCCTCCTCTTTAAATGTTCGAGCATTGCAGCAAACTTCCGTGGTGCACAAGGTCGTCTTTACAAATCTCACATGTATTTAATTTATTTTGTAAGTTTAACGCGAAGTTATTTCAGGCTTTAGACGTCCTCTGCCGCCGTTTTGCTCCCTGGTCTGTCACCATATTTTTCCCTCTTAGCAGCGATAGGAAAAGAAGACGATGTCTCACTCTATGTTTTTTTTTTTTGGCCGACAATAGTCAACAGGTAAATTAGTCGACTATTTTTATTGTTGACTATTGTCGATAGAAATAATTGTTGCAGGCCTACCACTTATACTGAGCTTTCCTAAGTACAGTTTTATAAATGAGGGCCCTGGTGGCTGTGGAGGCCGTTGGAGTCCAGTGAACTCATCGTCATGTTCTAGAAAGCAGGTGGAGATGATCTGAGTTTTGTGACATGGTGCATTATCCTGCTGGAAGTAGCATCAGAAGATGCTCTCCCCGCTATTTACTATGAGGCCAAAGCACCTACTGATCCATCCTCAGGCGCATCACGCCTCTGCTCCTGCTGCAGCACCCGCACACGGCCTTGCTACATCTGCTGCTGGTGTCGGAGGTTTTCCCCAGCTTCTTCGTAGCTGCTTCCGCCTCCGTCCTGCAGGCCACGTTGTTCTTCCAGCCTTGCTGGCTGTTGCCCTTCATAAACTCTGCTAGACGCTCCTGTGCAGCTGCTGCAGAAACACCTTTGAACTGTTTGGGTTTCAGTGAAGACAATGTAGACATTTATTCCTAAAAGGTCCAGTATGATGTAAAATCCAGCATGGACCCATCTGTGCATACCACCTTTTACAGAATACTTCCACATTAACTGATCTAGAACGTGGGGAAACTAAAAATAAAACATCACAAAATCTTCTGTGGTCAAAATGACTTGTGGCTGAAATGGGTAGAAATGAGCATATTTCCTGTTCTCTACGTGCGAAATATTAAAACTAGTTTTAATGAAAATTCACCTACTTTTAGGGAAAAATGGTCAAAAGGACTGTCTTGACCGTTCTAGTGTTAAACCATACCATGCTGGTACTAAGGAGCCCAAAGTGGACCAATAAAATATCCCCCACACCATTACCCCAGCAGCAGCCTGAAGCGTTGATCTACGGCAGGGTGGATCCATGTTTTCACGATGTTTCCACCAGATTCTGACCCTGTCGTCCACTTTCTCTCCCAACACTTCTTTTATTCTAATCATACAAACTTTCTGTGCATTTAGTTTCCTGTTTGAACTTTGCTAACTTTGTTTTTTTTTCCCCTTCCAGCCGATCCCATACTGGCTCTATAAACTCCACGGTCTGAACATCAACTACAACTGTGAGATCTGTGGAAACTACACCTACAGAGGACCCAAAGCCTTCCAGAGACACTTTGCAGTACGTGTTTGTTGTCATGGTGGACTCGCTGTCTCATTAGAAGTATTAAATCTGAAAATGAAGTGTATTGTGTCTTGTTTTTTGCAGGAGTGGAGGCACGCTCACGGTATGCGATGTCTAGGAATCCCCAACACGGCTCATTTTGCTAACGTCACACAGATCGAGGACGCTGTCTCCTGTAAGTTCTGTCTTCGGGTTTTTAATTAAAGTTCCTGTTGACGTATTTTGGAGAGTTTGAAGAGTGTGTTTGTGTTTAACTCCAGTGTGGGCAAAGCTGAAGTCCCAGAAGGCGTTGGAGCGGTGGATGCCTGATACGGAGGTGAAGAAACGTCTAGAATGACTGGTTTATGACATAATGTTCTCTAAATACCATGCAGCTGCTCATTCTTTGACTCGTGCTTTTCAGGAGGAGTATGAGGACTCGAGTGGGAATGTGGTCAACAAGAAGACCTACGAGGATCTGAAGCGACAGGGATTGTTGTAGATGGAAAACATGACGGATAATATGAAATGATGTAACTTCTGCGGCGGTTCCTTTAAATTTGATTTGGCTCATCACAGATTTGCTTGTGTTTTTATTTGTTAGTAGTAATGTTGCTTTGCAGATGGTGTCCCCCTTTCACAACTTTGTAATGTAAGATCATTTAAATCATTTAAATAAACCAGTACTTTGTCACCGTGGTCTTTAAATCTTCTGTTCTCATAATGTGATGATTGAAACTTCTGGGAGTCTCTGTAGAAAATAAGAACAAACACTGATTTACAGTCCAGCTCTGTACACTGGTTTGAGTTTTGGTGTTTTAGCCCAAACAGCTCCAAGCCTGATGGGATGATTGATGTCCCCAGCAGCCTCGGCCTATAGCAGCAGGACTAAAGGATGGATCAGGGTCACCAAGCCAGACCTGCTAGAAGATTTATCAGGAAGAAAAGTTTGTAGATGATCTGAAGGTGGAGAGGAGGTCTACTTGAAGCCAGACTGGGAGGTGGTTCCACAGAGAGGGTCAGAAACCTGAATGTTCTGCTTTTGGAAGCTCTAGAAACCACCAGTAAACCTGCAGTCTGAGAGTGAAGCTCTGATGGGAAAATCTGAAACTCAGATCTTTTAGAACTTATGGATCTTGGTCACTAAGCTTTATTTGTGAGAAGAATTTTAAATTCTATCCTAGATTTAACAGGGAGCCGATAAAGAAGATAAAACTAGAAATATGATCTCTGATGATCATTCTCATCAGAACCATCGCTGCAGCATCTTGGATCAGATGAAGACTTCAGAACATTTCTGGGACACAAGAATAATCAGGGATTACAGTCGTGCAACAAACCCATGAACTAGTTTTTCTTCAACACTCTGAGACAGGATGTTACTCATTTTATTTCGTAGGTTTACCCAAATGATTTGTGAAGGGAAGATGTGAGATGTCGGAGCATTTTCACAGTATACACGTGAGTTCTAATGACGATGAAGTATGTATGGAAAATGGATTTATGTATGGATATTTAATGGTAGATGTTGCCACGTGGCTGGTAAACACCAGATGGAGCTCGTGCATTAGTCGTTGTTATTGCAACGTTATTATTGTAGAAACTCTTCGGTATAAACTTTGGCAATAAAACTGCAAAATGCCCCCTAAAAAACAACACAAAAAAATCCTCAGTAAGCTAACCTAATGACCAAATACGTCACACTTAGCAAGTTTATTAATGTTCTGTTACACGTCACCAAGCTAATTTTCCAGCTAACTAGCTAAAGGCAGCTAATAGCTGAGGTATTAGCCAAAATAGAGGAGCGGACAGCCGAACAAACACTGGTCCGCATTTCTGAACATACCTGCTAGCACAACGAAAAATGATGTATGTTTGTTTATCTGTCGAACGGGCTACTTAGATGGTATCCTGAGTTTCCGTAGTGTAGTGGTTATCACGTTCGCCTCACACGCGAAAGGTCCCCGGTTCGAAACCGGGCGGAAACAACTTTTTTTTTTATTTTTTTTTATTATTATTATTATTATTATTATTATTATTTTATTGCGTTTTTTCAGGTTTCTCCGGCTTAGACTTACCACAGACATATATGGTATCACCTCACGAGCATATACAATGTTTAAATGAAGCTAAATACCCTTAACTGAGTCAGTAAAACATGTTAAAAAGTTGTAGAATATGGACCAAAGGTAATTCTGGGGTCTCTGTAGTGACAATAATATGTTAATAATATAAACAAACTTTGTTGTTATAACATTAAATTAACCAAATGCATATTGTACTTGTTCTTTGACACAGTTTGCTTTTCTCTTACTGACTTATACTTCATTATTTACACCTTTTGTTTCATTAAACAGGGACAATATGATTTAACATGGTTCCGTACAGAAGATTCAACTATGTGCAGCTGAAGTATGAATCTTTAGAATAACATTTAGAGCGCGCTAAAACAAATACAAAAATGCAGCTTTCAGAAGCTTAAAGCGTCCTTGAAACATATGGAAAATAAAATAGAAACACCACTTGCACACAACACAATAACTTCCATCCATCCACCAGGGGTCGCCCTGGTGGATGGATCCCCAAGATATTGTTACCTCACCTCAATTTTAAGCCAGATGTTTATTTCCAGTTATGTTTTTATTTATGTTTGATGTGGGTGATGATGTTAGTGTAAAAAGGAGAGTATAACCTGGTATGTTATTGAGCATTGATGTTTAAACACATAAATCCTATAATTAGTATGAAAGTGGCCTGGGTCAGATTTAAAAATTGGATTTGCACCACTCAGACATTCAGTCATTAAAAATTCCGATATGAATCACATATGGGCAAATAAATCGGAAATGAGCTGCAGTCTGCAGTGTGAACAGAGCCTAACTCACTAACTCACAGTATGTGGCATTGCTGACATGGCACCCCTCTGAACCCCCGTCCTGTGAGCTACGTAGCTCGCAGAATACCGGTGCTGACTCGCAGTAACCCAGCCCCATTTACAGTACACAGCAGGAGTTTCTAATGAGTAATGACGCAAAATTACTACCATACCGCTGATGCTACATGTTAGGACAACAGTCAGCTGCTTCTCCGCCTACCAACTCAGAACAACGGTCACGCAAGATTGCGTAACTTCCTGTCTGTGGGTAGTTGTGTTGGGCAGGAAACAAAAATTTTTTGATTTTGTTTCCATGGTATTGGATGGTGTTTAGACAGAAACACTTGTTGATACCGAACCCCTTTCTTTTGGCAGGATTTGTGAGCATTTCCGATGCTAGTATCAGTATCGGCCCAACTCTAGCAACCATTGTTTCATCCATGCAAACGCCTCACCGGACAGTAGCTGCCTCCAGCAAATTTGCTAATTAACGGTAACACCTGGCTCATAATGCAGGTGAACGTAACATGGAGTCTGCAGTCAGTGCAAATTTTGTGGTGGTCCTGATGGTTGTGAATGTGGATCATTCTTTAGCCGACATCTGTCTCACTCCAACACCCACATCTTGACCCCCTTCTTGTCCAAACAAATGACAAGGAAGTTTCCAAATATACCCTCAGGCCAAATAAGTGATGCTGCCACGAGCTTTAGGAAATTTGTTTTAAGATAGTTGCCTGTGGCTCACTAAAAAATTAATTGTTATCTGGATCTATACTTACCGCTAAACAAGCAAGGTTCTGGCAGACTGTAAAAGTACTAAAACGTCATTTCACCTCTTTTTATTCGTCCAGAAATTCCACGCTGAGTGGAGCTGTACCATTTCATGCTGCATTTAATCTTTTTATAATGGCTCCTTGTGATGTGAACTCTGTTTCTAAGCTTCTGTAAGGGGGAATGCAGTTGCAGTTGCCTTTCAAATCTCAAACTGGAGCTGAGTAACGAGCTCTGCTCCAAGGCTTGACATTTAAAAGTGGGCTGCCAGCAGCCTGGCACAAACATGTAATTTTGATGTGCACAAGCTTTATGGAGACTCAGCCATCGAGGCATGGTATTACTCTCCTGAGAGAAGTTTCACTCCAGTTATTTCTTATAAAACATGAAGTCTGAAGCTGTTCATCCATTGAAGCTGGCCAATGGTTGCTTCCTAACACATGAAATGTTACCCTTTCAACTAATAAAAATCTTTTAAACTACAAGATTCACTCTGAATTTTCAATGGGACCTCCTCAAACCAACCACTAAACAGACCATTTTAGTGCTTGTGCTCGTAGGACCCCTTCTCTTTAATATATATATATATATATATATATATATATATATATTGGTTGAGAATACACAAGACCACCAAAACAGTCCTGCTGCAGTCGTGCACTGAGACATGAAGTACAACTTACATGACCCTGAGAATCTGTAATTGATGACCTGCAGGTCTCAGTCACCAAAAGACCCCCCAAACGTTCACCGTTTCACTGTGTATGAGCTGTCAGGCAGAATGAGGAAGACTTACCCAGTAATAAATGTTTTACCAGTCAAGCCATTTCACCTTTAAGACAAAGGGTGGCGGTGCAGACACCTGGGTATGACGCGGGGCCTCACAGGAAATTGGTGTCTTAACTCAATTGGTCAATATCTTCTTAAATTTATTCTTTAGATGAACTTCAGAAGTTTGTTTTTTTTTCAAAAACCTTTCATCAGATTCATGAACATGTTCGTAGACCGCAAAATTGTTAGTATTTTTCCACTTAGTGAATACCAATCTCCAATGAACTGAAAGGATAGACCGGCTGACCCTAGTTTGCAGCTAAATACCCATAAATGCCCATAAAAGGTCATGACTGATGGCGATGAGCAGACAGACAGACAGCGGTGAGACGGACCAGGAAAAATAAACAATGCCACGAGGATGAATGAAAACACAAAATGATAATAAATATGATAAAATGAAACCTGATTGTCCTGATTTCTAAAGTGATAACTTCTAAATAATCACACAGCGAGATTCAGATCACATAGAAGCAGTTTTATGTACAACCAGGTCATGAATTCATCCTGAACTTGGACAGCAGTCTGGTCTTAGGAGCACGTCAGGACGAACATCCTTGTACTGAAGCTGTCACTGGTGGCGACGGAGGTGAGGACCCCATTGCAGGCAGACAAGGCAGGAGGCAGAATCAGTGCAGGTAAAGCGTTTATTTACCAAAACTCAAGACAGGGAACCACACACGACAGGGAGTAAACCATAATAAGGATCTGAAAAAGCAAACTGAAAACCATGGGGTATTTGTAGACAGGGGAAGTAATTAGGAGCAGGTGAAGAGAATGAGAAATCAAACTAGGTGAAATAACAAGCCAGGAACAGAAAACTGAGCATATGAGGAAAACAGAAAGACTGAACTAAACGTGACAAAACCAGAAACCAAACCATGATCTACATCTAACACACACACACCAAAACCCAGGAACCATGACAGTAGTGGCTAAAGAGGAGAATCGAACACAAATTTTAATTACATAGCCTTCTGTACCTTCTACGTTTTCCTCATTTCCAGTTATTCCTGCTACTATTTACCTGCTATCCTCACTAAACCAACTCCAGCTCAGCTGCTTTGTGGCACCACCGTGCATCAGAAATGTCTTCTTGGCTTTATTCCAGCCATAGAGGAGCATTATTTTTCTTCTTTTCACACACACATAGAACTTTCTGCTCACTGGTTGATCTTTGGCTGCTCCTGATTGGACGTTACCGTCAATCTAAGCTCTCTGATTGGTGGAAAGTCTGACAGGAAGTGGCTTCATCATCATGTCCAGGTCTAAATAGAGGTCTCTTAGCAACATAGTAGTGATAGTAAAATTTGATAAATAATGCTGTTATAATGGATCATTGTGGATATACCAGATAGTCTCTGAATAAACACGACATTTAGAGGCTGGAAGGGATAGAAATGCCTGGAAAACTTCCGTAGATCACCTAAAGGGTAACTATCCATCACAGTTTACTCCACAGAGCCACACACTACCGTTGCCGAGAAACTGGGAATGATATGAGGGATATATTTAATTGAGTTTTATGGCTTAAACTGTTTTACTTGACATCAAATGCTGAGTCTCAAATGGTAAACAGACACATTTTATTGTTCATTGAGGAAATACAGGAAAAAACAGTCTTCATCATATGAAAATAAGAAAAATCAAAAACCCTACAGAGTGGTTCATTTTAACCATACTTATTAATATTACCAAGAAATACTGATTAGGAAACAACGATCAGCTGTTCATCACTGTCATCCGGTAGTTTCAGCTCATCCGCAACATTATTAACCAGTTCAAAAGCACGTCAGTGAGATAAAACACCGGGGCCATACTGAGGATGACGGGAAATTGTCATGAGGCGCGTCAGAGTAACCAGGATAAACACTAAGGTGCTCTGTTCACATCAGCCACTTGTCTTTTTCCTTGTTGAAGTTCTCAGCCCACTGGCGCGTAAGCAGCAGATAGTGGTCTGCTTGGTTAGGCTGATAGTCCAGATACAAGCGTGTGACTGTTTTCTTGGGTACAGCCCTTTCTATCTGTGTGCCTTCATGCCAGTGGTTGAAGGATGTAATGGTGACTATTTCTGGCCTGACAGACAGAGCTGCCTGCAGGGAGGTCTCGTAGTAACGTCCGTTGACCCTGTTTCTGGTGTTATGGTTGTTCCATGGTCGCACAGCAGTGTCTACGTACCCTGGACCAACACTGGGGATAAACAGGAGATTGTTTGCATCACAGAAAGCCTTGATGGCTTTCCAGTTCTGGTGGGATGAGCCAAAGGAAAAGCCATTGGAGGCAAAGTAGGTGTACATGCCATCAAAGCCGCTAGCAAGGACGTCGTGTTTGTGGCGCTCCTCCACGATAAGGGCAACAAAAACCCCGTCATAAGGTGTGCCTCGGATACTCTGGGAGCCTTTAGCTGTCAGGAGCTCCGCCCAGGACTCGGGAGGTGTCAGGTAGGAGTCGTAGACATAAAAGAGAGGCAGGACCTGCCCCGTGCTGGTCCTGAATCTGTAGAAGGCGGCATGTTTTCCATACCTGAGGGAAAATTAGGAAAAATGGTGAGGTTAGTGTAAATAATGAGGTGCAGTTGCATGCATTGCAGTCTGCTGTCATCATACTGGATAACAGAACTAGAAGTTAGCAAATCTTGCATAAAGACAAATCAAATTTCTTTTAATCTTTTTCACAGTTACTCCAAAAATACAATCCCAAATCAGGAAAATATTGGAATTTGGAAAATAAAAAAGATAAAGGCAGTGATTCCTACATTTACTTGGACTTGTATATCCTTGCAGACAGTATGCACCAAAGATTTTTCAGGTCCCATCAACACAATTTCATTTATTACTTTCTAAAAACCTGACAACAGATGTTGCCAAAGTGTCCATATTTGAAACCTCGCCTCAACTGTCTGAACTAAAACTTCTAATTAACGTCTGCTTCTCTTTAACGGGGTCATGTTCACATATTGTTTTTTGAGTCGATAGAGGCTTAAGGCCCATTCATGCTCCCTTATGTACGTATATAGCGACGTCTATTTTAATCGTTGTCATACGTCCTCATACTTCCAAGCCTGTTTTGTGTTGCCATAGTTTTTAAGTCAATTCCTCCACTAGGGGGCAATGCCGAGTTCAGAGTTCACTCCCGTGAGCCGACGTCAGTTTCAGACACGGTTTGGTGGCGGTAATGTGTCGCTATAAAGTTGTTTCCAACCGCCTAACACGCCCTAAACATTCACATATAGTCTTTCTTCAAAAGCTTGCACAATTTCTATAATTGTTACTCTCATCTTCATTCTTCTGCTTTTTTATTCCCTTCCTGATCCTCTTCTTCTTCTCTGGTTTGTTTCTTTCCCTGGCTGCATTTCAGCTATTCTGCTAAGCACTGCCCCCTGTGATTTCCGGTGGTATTGCTATCCATCTTCGACGTTATCCTACGAAACTTTCCGTCCGTCTTCTGCGTCAAAAGATGGATAGCTAAGCTAACTGACGCAGAATATGGACAAAACTTTCCGTCTTCTGTGTATCCGTCTTCTGCATTGACCATGAATGAGCCTTTAGACCCACAGCTGCATCATTCCTACGAGATATTTCACCCTGGAAGCGTTTGTTTGTAGAAAAAAACATGTGCTATGTCTTATCTTCATTTAATCTTCATCATTTTAGCAAACCTCCCTAACTAGGACCCTGAAAGTATTCAAACAGACCTTGCTCATTTCATTATGGGGATCTAAATTCAAGCAGAGGCCTACAAAATAGGCACAGGGCTCTAAATATCCATTTTTGTATTTTAGGTCTTGACACAATAAAAAATGTTGGGATGGGAATCATTTACAGCTAGTTGTGATGTTATTTAAAAACAGTGGATGTAAAAAGGTGACTGTAATCAACAGCAACCTTTAAAGGGCGAAACATAGTCAAAGGATCTTCAGTTTGTCTTCCAACGTTTCAGAAATTCTTGAACTGCTCAAAAATAATGTTCTACACAGAAAGATTCATATATTTCTTTTAGTTCAGGGGCCACTGATCTCCAGTGGGCCAGACCAGTAAGATCACAGCATAATAACCTAAAAACATCAAGAACAACTATGTTCCCCTTTTGTTTTAGTACATATATGTAGATGATCAAGATGTTTACATTAATTAACTATCTATGAACAAGCTGACATTTCTGGAGAAAATTAAGTGCAGTTTCAACAATATTTTGCCTCAATTTATCATTTACACGTCTAATACTACTTAAAAATCACAATGGATTAATCACACAGTGTTTTTCCCAGATATCTGGAACTGAGACATACAGGATTTCATGATCCTGTATCGTGATTACAGCAGCTTTTCAAGAGCTAAGCTTTAACATTTGATGAAAAACCAGGGAATTTTCCTCCTTAAATCGTTAAGTTTATTAACCATTAAGAATTAACATATAAGGATCTTTGCCATTGCATAGGTCGACTTTTTAACGGAAAACACTCATCCTGCATCTTCCTGCTCAGCATCAGCTACTTCAGTTTGACTGACCACCACTTGGTTTGCTGGAAGGATGTGAGTGAATACCAGCATTTTCCTCATCAACATTATTTTTTCCGTTGTAAATGAAGACGCGTTTCAAATACCAAGATTAAAAACATCATATGCATCCTATTAAATGTAGATCTCCTTTCCTAACAAACCGATCCCAATCCTCAGCACAGCAGGTGAGTCCAAACACTGGCAGGACCCATAAAGTCCAGATACTGGACTCGGCAGTCAAAGCCGGCTTTGATTTAAGCTGTTTATGCATCATTAGAAACATGACAGAGCAAGAATCACTGACACTCTTTATTCTTCCTTTTAACCACAGCATGAGATCGTGGGCTTCTGCTTTTATCAGATCACTGCTGAATATCTTATTAAATAAGTGAAAAAACTTGATTCAATTAGCCTCTTAGCCTTTTTCTGTCACTGTTAAAGCTAACATGTTTTATACAATCCCAAAGCCAGGGGGTCTGTCGTAAAACTGAAGATGAGCTCAAGGTGATCCATTGCAACAGGATCACCGGGGAAACATCTATATTTAACTAGAAGTTACTCATCTTCCCTTTTCAGGCCTCATGTTTCAGCAGATCTTTATCTCTGTAACTTCAGTCGGTAACGATAAAGACGGCCGAGCTCGACCGGCTCAGGCAGTGAAAGGGAACTAATCTCCCTCTAAACAGAGGAGGACACACAGCAAATCAGCTTACTTGTCAATAATATATTTGACGTTGTCATGCATGCTCTGGTCCGTCCGTCCCTTGTATGGCTGTATGTGAAAGGCCACCTGTGCAGAGACACGTGAATAAACATGTTATTTAAAAACACAAACTGAATATGTAAAATCCTGGAAAATAAGAGGTTATTCTGTAAATTCAGCTCATTATTTCTGTCTGTAGATATATCTGATTTAGTAAGCAATCTGTGGCCATTTTGTTTCTGGGTCAGTGCTGATTTGTGGTGTCCTTTCTGTGTTTTATTGGAGATAAAATGCTTGTTTTTGAGTAAATCTTAAATCAAGCAGAGCAGTTTTGTGGCGGCATCACAGTCCTAGTCCTACCAGAAATTATTATTATTTATTAATATTATGTAAATAGATTAAATACGATTTTCTTCTTTCTGCTCCTTTTTTGTTGTTTTGATTTTGTTGTGAGTAAAATTAACATTTTAAATAAAAAACATGTAAATGAATAGATTTTATATATATATAAGTATATTTTATATTCATATAAATATAGTAAAGATCTAAAATAAAATATGTACATAAGTAAAATAACTGCACATATTTTTCTCCAGAAATTTCAGGTTGTTTAAAATGTTTTATAAAAGGATAGCTCATTATTGGTTTTGCAGTTTCCCCCTGGGATTAATGAAGTATTTTTCATTTCATTCATTACATGTAAACATCATGATGATGTACTTCTTTGTACTAAAACAAAAAGAGAAATTGTTTTCATTACTTATTGGTTATTATGCTGTTATTTTATTGGCCTGAAAAAAAACAAGAGGCCACTTCTGGTTTAAAACATCTTTAGAATGAGCATGAGGAGGAATGTAAACAGCTACAACAAACAAACAGCGTGGCTGATGTTTGGTGGTATAAAAGCTGTCACACATGGCTAAAACACGTGCAGCCATCTTGGCAGACAAGCACACTCTGTGCTCTGCTCTTTGCTGGTTCTCTCTGAAGTACAAATAAATGAACGAAAAATACTTTATTAATCCGTGAGGGAAAATATAATAGCATCATCCCACCTACTCCATTCTAATATAACAGAATGCCTTCTAGAAGCGAACAATAGCCCTGGTTAAACACCGGTCCAATCTTTTTCCTGACTTTCTTGTTTCTTTCTTGTTTTAGATCTGCTGCCTGCAATTCAGTCAATGCAAAATAAGAACCGTGACTAATGATTTTAATGTCCTATAATACTCCATCCAGCAGGAATGTCGATCATAATTTACTTTATTCCTGAGCTCAATCAGATATTTAACATCTTCTTCAACATGTAGCGTAGCAACATGTAGCGTAGCATAGCAACATGTAGCATAGCAACATGTAGCGTAGCAACATGATGGGAGGAACTCAGCTAAAAGACTTTATCAAGCCTCAGCATCCAAAGCACACATAGTTCAAACCCCAAGCAGTTATATGGGAACGTAAGAAAACTATGAGAACAGCTGTTCTCTTTAGAGCTTCTGCTAATTTCTCCACACAAACAAGGAGTCACATGACGGCAGAGACTCTGCTGGTTCCAGAGACGTCTGTCTCATCACTGTGGGACAGAAACTCTGGAGCTAGCAGCCAGAATCAGAAACCAGGTCTTACTGTTGATGTTTGTGGTGAAAAGTTTGATTCCAGCTCTAAAAAGTCTGCTAACGTGTTCTCCTATGACTCTGCCTTTGTTTGAAATGAATCATGAAGGTCCTGCTGGTTTTCATGGAGATGAAGGAGGTTTATAGTGAAGGATGTACTCTTCCTATCATAGACTATCTTGGGCTTGACTTCTTTCTGGGTCCTCATGGTGTTTCTAATGTGAATGTGTGGCTAAAATTCTGACCATTAGCACTCACACGCCAACCAGCACCCAGAGAACATGTTGGACCACAAGTGTCTTCACCCAGCTGGAAATCAGACAGAAATCCTGGTTTTCTAAACTCTCCCAGCGAGGTGAAGATGCAGAGAACTTCATGTCCATCAGGGAGACGCAGCTGAACGAGCTGAACGTCATTCTAGGAATTTCTGAGCCGTATTTCAGCTTTAAATGGATCCAAAATTCTTTGTAGCACTGAACTTTAGGAATATTTTAGAGAGACTCTTTTTCACATTTTCAGGACATTTCACAAGTTGGACAGTTTTCTGTCCTCTGTGGTTTTTGTCTCAATTTCAGTCATTTCTGGAAAATTAGTCTGATTAAGTTTGAAGACGTGACTTTACAGCTGAGTGTAGCTGTCACCGGATTTTTACACGACTGTCTCACAGTAAAGAAGACTGAAGCTCGTGGCCGCTGCAGGTTGGAAACCTGGACCAGACGTTGTATAACATCAACATTTCCATTTAAAAATGACAAGTCAGTCAGCCCTGCTATTTATGTACATAAAGGGAGCAGAAACGAGGTTTAAGAGTGAATGTGAGCATGCGTGTCGTCCCCATGATGGACTTCCTGTCCAGAGTGTACCCTGCAGCTGAGACAGGCTCCAGTCCCCCCAGTGACCCTTAATTAACTGGAGTATATAATAATAGAATGGATGGAAAGATATAAAAATAAAAACAAATTTCATTTAAAGTACAGATAAACCAGATATAGAGCAATAAAAGAAGAATTCCTTCCTCCAGTGAAATTTTTTTTTTATTTATTTTTTTATTTTTTATTTTCAAGGGCAGCCATGCATATAACGTCTTGCCCACCGTTCTGTATGTTAGGATGCTGGACAGGACAGGGTAAAAAAATTAAAATAAAATAAAATAAATAAAATAAAATAAAAAATAAATAAATAAATAAAGGTGAATTTAAATAAATCATAATAAAACATTCAATAAAATGCATTTTTACTAAAACTAAAACTTAAACAAAAAAAACCAAAAAAAAAGCCTTGATTATCTAAAGTTATTTTCCGCACTTTAAATGTAAAAATTCTCCAAACTTGTATAATTAATTCAAAAAGAAAATATAAGAAATTAGTCAGAAGTGACGTGAACATGCCTGCAGACATGAATGAGGAAAAGAAGCTAACTACAGCCGTTTCTGAGATCAGTGGTTCAGCCACACATTCACAACTTTCTGGCTCCAGCTCTGGTTTGCTGCCAGCAGTGGTAAAATCACATCATTGCAACAATAATCAACAGTTTACTGTCCCACATAAACAGAACACGTCTTCTTCCAGAGCTCCGTTAGGTCCCGACGCTGAAGCTGAAGCGTTTTTATTTCATTAAACTGTGGCAGTACAGCTTAATGTGAGAGTGTAGCTTCTTCATGTAGCAGCTATTTATTTCTTTACCTCTGAATAAAAACTATCTGTTTCTGATCACATCTGGTTATCTGGGGCTCATCCCTGCTGCACAGACTGTAGGATGCAAATATAGAGGCATCTTCTCAGGTTGGTCATCACAGGTGAGATCTGTTCTGATTGGACGTTGCAGCAGCATCTCTACACCTGTGGTTTGGAGTGTGAATATGTGATTTGGGGTTGGAGATCTGAGCAAACAAAGTGCTCCTCATAGGAACAGATTGAAATGCATTTTACCTTGCTGGCCTTTCCAGTCGAGACGGCTGACAAGCCTGAGCTCGGGTGGCAAACGCCACGACGTTGCCGTGGAAACTGTTGATGAAGACCTTGCAGGCTCTCTTGGAAGATGGGAGTGGGCGTTGAGTGTTCGCTGTTACAGCTCAACAGCTCTGTCAGTGTTTTACTGTTTGCCTCTGAGCTGAGGCGGACCTTTTCGGCCTTTTATAACAGAAGCAAAGAAGCTCCAGTGTAGTTATTTCAGGATGACAGAAGACATCCATCACTCAGCCCTCAGCTCCTGTCGGAGAATGCAACACACTGCTCCCCATGAAAAAGTGTTTACACAGCCAGGCTGTGCCGGTACTGAGCGCATTACAGTTTAAAATCCTGGAGAACCTTGGGATGAATTATTATTATTATTATTATGCTTGTTCTTGTTGTTGTTATTAGAAGTATTTTTAATAGTGGTTATAGTTGTGATAAATTATTAACATACTCTTTTTATTATGTAATGATGATCACTGTGATAGTTGTGGTAGTAGCTGCAGTGAAAGTGGTAATAGTAGTGGTTGTTTTTAACATTATGGTTGTTATAATAATCCAGAGACGGAATCATCTCCTTCCTGCTCCTCTTAAATGTGAAACATACATTCCTGCAGCTTTGAGTCGTACATGTCATTTTGTGTAGGGTTTATATGTGTGTTTTGGTAAATCTTATGAGAGCATTCACCATCCCTGCAGCTGCAATTTCAGTGTTTTGACTGTAATTTCTGTTGGACTGAGGGAGACACAGTGGATTGTACAGGGTGGCTGAATTTAAGCAGGTAGGGGCCACCCCTTTGCTCCGCCCCTGCAGCAGAGCAGCAATAATCCAAGTTTCAGATCACACACCTGTCTTTCACAGAGGCTCGTTTCCAAAGATGAAATCAGATTTTTACACGTCTGGAAAAGGAAGTTTTGCTCATCGCGTGAAATGCTCTGATGTTCTCGTATGGACATTCAGCGGTTAACCAGAGCTCGCAGGGAGCTGAGAGGCATTAAGAACACAATGTGGTCACAAAAAGGTAGAAACCTATTTGTGAAATTATTTTAAAATCATATGCTGCATTCAAGGATTTTGTGCCTGTTCCCTGCTTTGCTATGAGACCTCCGTCATCGCTGCCACAGTGCTGGTTGGTGGAGATCTGCCAAAGCACCAGCACACAGGAAATAGATGGAAGCTGTAAAAGCACATCGTGAGCTTAATTAAACCTCTTCGCTTTTTGGTTTTGTTGAATTTTGCAGAGCTGCCGTGTTGACTGATGCATGCTATCGGTCAAAGATGCAGCATCAGATACACTCCTTATTTCACATAACAGAGAATCCAAATGCCTTTGTGTTTTTGACATTTTGCTGAGGCAACGCACACACACACACACACACACACGCACACGCACACGCACACACGCACACGCACACACACACACACACACACACACACACACACACACACACACACACACACACACACACAGACTTCAGCTTGTATTTAGTCAGCAGCAGCTCTGGTGCACTGAAACACTGGAGCTTTGGCCCTCAGGTCAGCTGTGAAATACACCGTTGTGTAAGTCAAACTGAGACACACAGAGAGACCCAGTTCTCAGTCCAAGACTTCCATATAAGGAGCATGAAAGTAGACTCCTCTGTCCCATTAACCAGAGTCTGGGCTCCGTTTGAGCGCGATTTTCATCCCTGTGAAACATTCATGTTGCTGTAAATGTCAGGTTTTCAGGTCAGAGTTAAAACCGGAGACACCACTGGGACTCGAAGTGAAAGTTCCAGTTTCCTCAATGTCCTCAGTGTCCTCAGTGGACCAGAAAAGATGCAGCTGCAAGATGAGATGCATGTAGAACGGAGGGCATGGAGTATGTGAGACAACAAACAGAAAAAAGTCCAAATACAACATAAATATTTGGGAATTCTTGACAATTCTGTCAAACTTCACATTTCCAAAACAAACTGTGACAAAATTCTTTAATTCCTTCTGCTAGTAGCTTAACTTAACTCATTTTAGACTAAACTGACTTCTTCTTCTTTCACATAATTCTTTTCAAGATTTATGTGTTTATTTGACTTCAGTGTGAGATTTCATTTACAGGATTTTTTTATTGGATTTTTAAAAACTTATACATTTTTATATCCATAAATTATATAGTTTTTATTTGATAAATAACCATTTTAGGATTTTATTGACGTACTCGAGTGGTTTTTAATGTTTCCTTTAAATAATGATCACTGATTCTTTTGAAGATGTTTGAACGTGGTTGTGGAAAAGCTGTAAATAAATTGCCCATCTGGGGTGAATAAATTGTGGGATCTGCTCTGATCTAACATTAGTAAGTAGTACATATACTATAACTCAAACTGAGGCTTGTTGCTGCCACTTTCATGTCTGTGATGCATTACAGTGATGTCATTTACATGCTTGTTGCAATGCTCACATGCAGAATCTGGACCAAGAGGAACTCTGAAACTGACCTTGTCAAATTCTTAAAAAAACTGGTTTTGGTTTGGTTGAATCTCACACCGCTTTCGACCAAAACAACCTTTTAGACTTGCTTGAATAATTGGCATGAATCTTTAGTCTGTTTCTGAATTAATTCCAATCCTGCCTGAAAGACAGGAACTACACTGTGTCAGTTCTCAGAGATGACATGGAGTTCCCCACGGCGCCATGTTGGGCCCCCCACTGTTTACATGCTCCCACTAGCTCAGATAATGGAAACAAACCAAATATCTGATCCTAATTATGCTGAAATTACTTAACTCTATATTACTGTTTCACCAGGGGACTCTGGTCCCAGACAAACTTTAAACCAAAAATTTAGTTGTTTTGCTCCTGAAATCTGGAACAAACCTGAAAACCTGAAGTCTGATCCAAACCGGAGTTCTGAAAAATCAGGTCTGAAAACTTTTTTTTATTTCCAACAACTTTTGATTAAGAGAAAGTTTTTATTTTTGCTCTTCTCATCATCTGTTTGTATATTGTAACGAGCTGGTTTCACTGAGTAAATTTAAGCAAATTTGAGACATTTTCTGATATTTACATGTATTTAATATCAGTCTGTCTGTGGTTTGTTGGATGTATTATTGCTCATTTCCAGCTTGGATCCAGCTTAGAAAAGAAAATTTTAATCTCTGGATTTTTTATTTCCTGGTTAAATGAAGGTTTAATAAGTGACCCAACATTCTGAGGACAAATGTTGATATTGTACATTCTGGAGTTGGACTGGGCCGCAGATTTTAGTCCATTATATAAAGCTTGGAGGCCGTTTCCCAAAGACTAGTCTTAAATTTAAATGGTCTTTCAACACAGACTAATAGATTTTTTTTTCTCAGCCAGGGTGTAAAACAGGTCTGTAATAAACTGGACTGATCTTCTGAAGGAAGATCTAAGACTAAATTCAGGTTTAACTTATATAATCCAAACCATTTTATTCATATAGCATATAATACAACTCTTTAAACAAACAGACATTCCATATGAGAAACAAAATACTTATATTTCTGAAATATACCAAAGAAATCAAAAACTATACAAAATACACTGAAAGGGTCATCGTGTTTTTTATCTTTATCTTCTCTGATCTGGTTCTTGACATTTTAGTTTTTTTAGTCTTTTAAAAAGTTTTCCTAAGCTGCATAAAGTTTGATGATGACAGACTATTTGACAGCCATTGTTTTTCTTCTCCAGTTTCATTCGATGCTTCTTCAGTCCCACTAATTCAGACCAACACAGGTGGCTTTAAATGCATCTGGTTTGCAAGCATTAGTCCAGGTGTTAGTGATCTCTACTTAGTTCGGAAATCTTTTCTTAAGCCCTGTCTGGGAAACCGACCCTTGAAGTAAGAGGTAAGGTATTTAAATAAAAGTGATTATACACCGGTATGGGTAAAATAATTAGAAAAATTATGTTTTCAGACACAAAGTGAGCATATCACAGATGATTCAGTTCAGATCACTGGTGACTCATTCATTCATTCATTAGATCATCAGAAAGAGAAAAACATACCAGTTGTCTCACCAGTTACCTTGATGCTGTGCCTTTGGGCAGCGTCCATGACAGCAGGAACCAGGTCTTCGGTGGGCTCCCCGTGGTCATCTGCCACCCCAGGAGGATACCATGACAACACCAGCACCCCTACAAACCGACAGTGTGGAGAAGAAGACTGCCATGAGGACAAGTTAACCTGAAGCTGTGGGACTTTGTGAAGCCATCACTGGGAGCTTGCTCCTGTTTCTTGCATACTGTCTTTACATTGGCACATTATCTGATGTCCACTGTTTGCTTTTATTTCAATACTACAGCTTGAATGTATCTGAAATGGCTCTCTCTTGATAATGAAACATTGGCTCTGAATGGAATAATCTGTATAAATAAAGGTTAAATATAGAAATATATTTTTTACATACAGTTTCTGAGACCTATTGCACCACTTTATGGTCAAAACTATGCTCAAAAGCCTGTTGTATATGATCTAATTCTTCTTCTGCCCCTTGGTGGACACTTTTTCTACTACAATAATTCTGACATATTACATATATGCAAATCATTTGTATTCATTATATTTGGTTAAAGGTCCTAATAAAGACTTGCAAAAAAAAAAATTAAGAAAGAAAGAAATTTAGTGGTTAAAGTTTTCTTATTATCACTCTTTAACAGTAGTTTGCAAGATATTTCCTATCAGTGACGATCTTCTGCCTTTTTTGAAAACTAAGAGCATCAGCTAAAAAGCTTTTGCAAAGGGTTTCTATGACCATTAAAAACACAGAGTGTAAAAGTTACTGACATCTAGTGGTGAAGATGGTTATAGCATAGTCATGAATGTACGGTGGCCGCCAGGGGCCAAAATTCGTCCAGACATAAAGATGTTTTCATCTGTGAGTGGATCCGTAGTAAAAATGGTGGCAGCTACCATGCATGTGGACCTACGGCAAGTAGAAATAAATAGCCCCTTCTAAGAGAATAAAAACATTATAGTTATTAGACACCAATAGAAACACAGTTTTTAATGATATATTGAATTTTCTTTCTGTCTGAGATTTAATTTAATAACCTTTAATCTGTTTTCTGTTTCACTTGGTGCTATTTAGTTTCATGTCTAATCCAGGAGTTGGGAAGTAATTAACTAAATACCCAGACTTGTAGTATTTGTATTTTCTGTAACTGCAGCAGGTATGTGAAGATGTATTGATTCAATTCAGCTTTTTTGTATAACACCAGTTCATGAGAAGGTGGTCCAGACCCTCACTGCAGCATCTTGGATCAGTTTTGTCTTTTAAAGCCTGATTAGAACAGAAAGTTATGAACTTGGTAATATTTGGAAACATCGTATTCTTATCAACCCAGTTAGACACGCAGTGCAGTTCCACTCTGCAATGCATCTTTTAACTGAATCAAGCTGTCAGCAGACTTATATATTGTTGAATCATCAGCGTACATTAATACTGATGATTTATTTAACAGCAGAGGTAAATAATTAATAAAGATTGAGAAGAGGAGAGGGCTGAAGCAGCTGCCTCAAGGAACTCCACATTGTAGTTTCTGACCCTGAAAAACAGCCATCAAACTATACTAACTGCTCTCAGTTAACTTTCTATCCACCTGACGGCCTCTGACTAAGCTGAGAGTTTTTCCAATCAAAGTTTGTAATCTATCACATCAAAAGCTGCACTAAAACCTATAAAACAGCACCAACAATTTTCCTTCGATCAATTTGACACAACCAACCAACAGTTAGAGCTGTACAGGTTGAGAGGCCCACTCTGTAGCCAGATTGGATTTTTTACAGAAAAATCTGTTGATATTGCAGAAATGACAAGTTTTTCCATGACTTCACTAGGAGGTGGATGCATGCTTATGGGCCTGCAGTTAGGAGAACTGTGAAAGCTTTCTGATCATTTTTAGGTAACGGTAAAACGTTAGCAACTTTCCATCTCTGGGGACAAGTACTTTCTTTCAAGCTGAAGTTAAAAATATGACACGGGTTCAGAAACATAACCATCGGAAAATCTAATTAATTTACCATCCAGATTATTAAGTCCAAACTTGATCCTTTTTAAGTGAATATGAGAGTTTCGCCGCTTCTTTCAGTTCTATTGGCCTAAATTTAAAATTACTGTTATATTTTTATAAGTTCTGTGGGTTTTTTGTAATTAGAGCAATTCACATTGGATCTAATACTCTTTACTTCAACAATAAAAAAGCTCCTAAAAAAATTAACATTATCAGATGCTTTAGGTATTAACTTTCCTTCTAATTCGATGAATGATGGAATGTTGGGCCTCTATAAAATATTATTTGAGGTCTGCTAAAAGTTCCTTCTATCATTCTTCATGAAGTTTATTCTGGAAATATTTTTTTTCTTATGGATATTCATTTTTGTAACCTTGTTCTGAGTGCCTGGTGCTTTTCAACAAGGTTTAATCACCTGATTTTACAGCAGCCCAGTGGGTCATACAAGTTTTAAATTCGTCATCAAGCCACCGGGCAAATTTTTTTTAACTGTCAGTTTCTTTAAATGCTTATCAGCTACCCTTTATACCATATCTGTAAACTCTTTTATTTTAACATTGGTGTCTTTTTTAGCATAAATTCGATCCCACTTTACATTTTTTACGTCATCACTTAATTTATCTTGACTGACATATTTATAGGATCTATGCATTATAATCCAAGGCCCAGTTTTAGGTGCCATAGTTTTCCTTACTGTACATATATAAAGCTCTTAGTGACCAAGATATATTGGGTTTTAAAGATCTCAGAGTTCCAGACTTTCCCATCAGAGCACTTCACTCAGACTGCAGGTTTACTGGTGGGTCTAAAAGTAGAACAGGAAGCAGAACCTTCAGGTATCGAACCCTCTCTGTGGAACCAGCTCCTAGTCTGGCTTCAGGTATCAGACCCCTCTCTACCTTCAGATCATATTCAAACTTTCCTTCCTGATAATTTTTCTAGTAGGTCTGGCTTGGTGACCCTGATCCATCCTTAAGTGCTGCTGCTAGAGGATGCTGGGAAACGTCCCATGATGCACTGGGCTCCGCTCTACTCTTTTTACTCTCCGTGTAGAAATATCTGACATTGTCTGGATTTGTGTTTCTCTTCTTTCTCAGCAGGAATCCCTGGATTAGAGTTCTGCTGCTGGTTGACCCTCTTTCCTGTCCTCTCCACCCCTAACTGGTCCAGGAAAATGGCCGTCCTTCCTGGTTCTGGACATTTGATCCAATCCGTTGGTTTTCTTAGCTAGGTAATTATTTTATGAGCTGGTTTGTTTGAACACAGTTATAAATAGTTACAGCTATAAATTGGACTGAGGTGGATTATATAATAGATTTGTTTGAACTGGATTATAATTATATATATATATATATATATATATCATTAAAAAACTGTTAACTGATAACTGCACCAGAGCCATGTAGGGACGGTGTCTCAGCGTGTTTACCTGCTGCAGCTGCCTCTATCTGGGCCATGTGTGAGTCCAGCACCTTCGGGTCCCTGGAGCTGTAGGCTCCCAGCTCAGGGTAGAAACTCGAGGCTATGTCCTCTGGAGGTGTGTGCCTCCCTTGCGCGTGACTGGCCGCGATCTTTGGGTCCCAGTGCGGCACCAGGACGTGATCCCAGTGGATGTACTTGTTGTCCACGCTGGGAGAGCCGTACCACAGGTAGTAGAAGATGTGGACATCGTAAAAAATGCTGTAATCCCGGTCGGATTTGGTGAACACCACCTTGGTGTCGCTGCTGCCCGTATGGAACTGGCCCGGCGACACCACCACGTCCCTCGTGTCCAGCCGCCTCCTCTCGGATCTCTCCGCCATGAAGTCCATTCCTGGCGCGAGGTCGGAGAAGCCGTCGCTGGGTTTGAGCGTCCTGAGCCCCATCATGGTCCCGAAGATGAAGAGGGTGAAGAGGAAAAGCGCAACGAGCGCTTTCCTGCGCAGACGAGTCATCGTCGCTGTCCGTGGTGCTGCCGCAGGGAGACCCGGTCCAGAGACCAGCAGGGGAGGGACTCCGGTTCCACTTACTGCCAACTACAGCCCCGCGAGCGCGGTCATCCTCGTATAGCACGAACTAGCGGATGAACGGACGTTTGAACTGTTGCATAACGGAGCCTGTAAGACGGAAAACAGCGTTTCACTTCCATGATCAGGAACTGGAGACAGCTCGCGCTTCAGCAGATTTCCTCCTGCTCACCATCTGAACAGCCATGACGATTTTCATTTATTTCTGACTCACCGAGGGCTTCTGTCCGGCGGTAACGAACCGCGTCCTGTTACCTTCGTGCTCCATCACTCTGCAGCGCGCGGTCTCCCGGCCTCTCTCTGCTCCATGCAGCTGCTGCTCCTTCCGAGCAGAACCGCATCCGTTTCTAGGGGAGCGGATCAGATCTGTGTTGAATAAAAACACGCTGAAACTAGAGCACAGAATGGTAGATTTGTTTCTGCGTTGCAAGCGGGAGGGAGGATTAACCTTAACCGGAAAAAGATGCGTGTATGGGGGTCGATTCATGCCACAAAGAAGCAGGGGGCGGAGCTTAATGTCTCAGCCTTTTATTGCATTCATTTGGAAAAAACAAAACACAAACAAAAGAAGCTCTGTTTTTCTAACATAGAGTTTACAGAAGATGCTTTTCTTTATTATCAACATAATTTTACATCTAAAAACATATTTTCTGTTTTTCCCCAAGGGCCAGTGATTCATTGGTAGGGACATAAAAGTGTCCCAATATCATGTAACTAAGATGATTGAAATGACGATAAGTTTCCATTCAGTGCTTTACAATTAGATTCTTATTATTTTGATTCATTGTAGTTGCATAGAATTTATGTTGGAGATTTTAACATCATTATTACAATAATTTTAATTTAAAAACATGTTAAAACTATTATGGTATTTTTTATTTATTTTTTTTTTTACAGGGATCTGTAACAAACAAGAATGTCTTTACAAATCTGTGTATTATTATGGGAAGTCAAATAAACACTTCACTATGACATATTATGACTAAATTTCAGTTAATTATAGAGCTCAAGTCACAACTCTGAGTATTAAAACTCACCTTCCTCTCCACCTGCCTCGGCATCTCCTCCTCTCCCTGAACTACCTGGCAGCCTTGATTCTGCCACCTGATAAAATAACATACTGATCAGTGTTTCCCCTACAAAATTTTGTAGCCAAATCTATCTACAAAGTGCCAAGTTATGGCACTTTACTTTATAGCAGCTGGTCTAATGTGGTCTTGGTTCCTAATAATTCAATGGAATATGCTCAGTGTTGTTTATTTATGTGTTGACAAAACTTTAGAAAAGTTTTTTCTGACATAGCTCTGTTGTCGGCTGGAAATCGACCAGTCAGAGGACAGGACACGTCAACCACAGTCTCCACTACGGAGCGAGCGAGGACCGTTTAGCCGAGCGTACAGTGACAGAATAGAGAGCGTGCTGGTCACTGCTGCGAGGACTTCGGTCCACATATGGACACAGTGGATTGATGGGCTCTGACGAGGATGATTCTCTGCTTGCAGACATCATGTTATTCTCTCGCAGTGCAGAAATGCCTCCTCACGGTGTGTGTTTTCATGCATGGGTACTAGTTTACTCCTGTGTGTCATGTACATGTTCCAGATGTTTACCATGTGTTCACGTGCAGAGCAGAGGTCCAACAGCAGAGTAGCTGCTGCGCTTCGGGAGGTGGAAATCCCGGTTCAATTAGGAAATTTTGACATCCAAATGTAACGGTTTAATTCTTGGCATTTTGAAGGCGGCGCAGAGTCAACATAAGGACAACACTGTTAATTCATGGTGAATATTATCATAACCATTATTGATGACTAAATATCATGTGGAAAATAATTACTTTGAACCTTAAACTTTTACATCAACTCACTCTAAAATGACTCCTGATGTTACTCCTGAAGTTCTGACTGAAGAAACAACCATCATTAATACAGCCTGCCACCACTAGCAAGCGCCACAGGGATCAAAATGGGAGCCAATCAATATTTCCCGGAAGTTAGCCGCAAATGTTAGCAATGCCATAGGGTGAGCTGCTAATTATGCTGTTTAAAAAAGTGATATGTTTAAGAAAAAAGTTTGCCCATGTTCTGCAATTCTAAATTCTAAATTAGTAAGAGGATAGTTATATGTGTTAATTCCTTAACTGTCACACCCAATATGCCAAAAATGCCTGAAAAAATGCATACCCAAATTAGATTAGATGCTGCTCTTGAACTCTGTGGAGTAAATTCAAAAGCACAGTCTTCTCTGTAAAGATAACACTGAACTTTTACAATCAGCTATCAAATTTCTATAACAGTACATGTATGTAGTTACTGAAGTTGGAACACACTGTAATCAAATGTTTCTTCCCTCTCCTGGATTTTTCTTTCATTTTTTCTTTTAGCTGCACATGGAAAGATGGAGATATGGACTGGAAAATCAATTAAGGCTCAGCTGTTGCTGGTTCAAATTTGGTGACCAGAGCATCAAAAATGTCTATTCTAAGTGTATTTTTCTGTCCGGGTGTTATCCAGAATGTCTCCATATATACTGTATATATATCCAAAAAGCCTCCACCTTAGCGTGGTGGAGGAGTTTGTGCATCCTGATGATCCTAGTGGCTATGTTGTCGGGGGCTCATGCCCCTGGTAGGGTCACCCATGGTAAACAGGTGTCTAGGGGAGGGACCAGACGAAGTGCGGCTCAAATCACCCCTTTGATGAGGAGAAAACAAGGACCAAGGTTTCCCTTGCCCGGATGTGGGTCACCGGAGCCCCCCTCTGGAGCCAGGCCTGGAGGTGGGTTATGGAGGCGAGCGCTCGGTGGCTGGGCTTTTGCCTATGGGGCCCGGTCGGGCTCAGCCCGAAAGTGTGATGTGGGCCTCCCCTCCCGTGGGCTCACCACCTGCAGGAGAGGCCATAGGGGTCAGGTGCAGTGTGAACTGGGCGACTGCCAGAGGCGGGGACCCTGGCGGGCTGATCCTCGGCAGCAGAAGCTAGCTCTAGGGTCATGGAATGTCACCTCACTGGTGGGGAAGGAGCCTGAGCTGGTGCGCGAGGTTGAACGGTTCCGGCTAGATATAGTTGAACTCACCTCAACGCACAGTTTGGGCTCTGGAACCACTGTCCTTGGAGGGGCTGGACTCTCTTCCATTCTGGAGTTGCTCCCGGTGAGAGGCGCCGTGCAGGTGTGGGCATGCTCATTGCCCCCCGACTTGGCGCTTGTAAGTTGGGGTTTACCCCAGTGGACGAAAGGGTAGCCTCCCTCTGCCTTTGGGTAGGGGGACGGGTCCTGAATGTTATTTGTGCTTATGCACCAAATAGCAGTTCAGAGTACCCACCCTTTTTGGAGTCCTTGGAGGGGGTGTTGGAAAGGACTCCTTCCGGGGACTCCCTCATTCTGCTGGGGGACTTCAATGCTCATGTGGGCGAGAACTTGAGGGGCGTGATTGGGAGGAACGGCCCCCTTAATCTGAATCCGAGTGGTGTTTTGTTGTTGGACTTCTGTGCTCATCATGGACTGTCCATAACGAACACCTTGTTCAGACATAAGAGTGCCCACATGTGCACTTGGCACCAGGACACTCTAGGCTGCAGGTCGTAGACAATGTAGTTGTGTCGTTGGACTTGCAGCCGCATGTTCTGGACACTCGGGTGAAGAGAGGGGCGGAGCTGTCAACTGATCACCACCTGGTGGTGAGTTGGCTCAGATGGTGAGGGAGGATGCCAGTCAGGCCTGGCAGGCCCAAGAACCTCGGATTGAGGAAGAGTGGTGTGGTTTTCATTCCAGTCGTGGAACAGTGGACCAGCTCTACACCCTCTTCAGGGTCTTTGAGGGGGCATAGGAGTTTGCCCAACCAATTTACTTGTGCTTTGTGGACTTGGAGAAGGCATTCGACCGTGCCCCCTGGGGACTCTTGTGGGGGATACTCCGGGAGTATGGAGTGCCGGACCCCCTTGTACGAGCTGTCAGGTCCCCGTATGATTGGTGTCGGAGTTTGGTCTGCATTGCCAGCAGTAAATCAGAATCGTTTCCAGTGCGGGTTGGACTCCACCAAGGCTGCTCTTTGTCACTGATTCTGTTCATAACTTTTATGGACAGAATTTCTAGGCACAGCCAAGGGGTTGAGGGGATCCGGTTCGGTGGCCTCAGGATTAGGTCTGTGCTCTTTGCAGATGATGTGGTTCTGTTGGCTTCGTCGGGCCATGATTTTCAGCTGTCACTGGAGCGAGGGGGGGGACTCATGGTCCAGCAGGGGGGTCACCTACCTCCATGCACTGAGTCCAGAGACCAGCCCAGGGCAGGGCTGGCCCAGCTTCTTCCTCTCCATCTCTTTGAGACCACACTGTACAGGATGGCTGATGCCACCACAGAGTCAGAGACATTCCTCTTCTGTTCTCTTCTTAGTTTCTTTTAGAAAATATGAATGTAGGCATTTTAGGCCTATCACAGCTCAACAAAAACGTTAACATCATAAACAATGAATAATTCTTATTTTTAATATAATATTTCTTGAAGCACCACGTTCTTGTTGGCTTGGAGTTGTCTTGTTTTCATAGAGAACCTGTGTTTAAGGCGACATCTAGTGGATGAGGTGAAATAATGCACTGATCGTCTTCATGTTTATGGATGCAGCTCTGTAGTTTTTCGTCTCTGGCTGTGAAGCAGGTGGTTACTGCCCGTCCACCAGCGTGTTTGCTTTATAGACTCATAAATCACACGTGTGATAAAAAGCCTTGCTGAAGCTGTCCTTCATGCTGAAACTGTTTTCTGTCACATACAAAGAGCTGTTTGTTACTCATCCTTTTAATAACCGTACAGGACTGTAATATAGGCAGAATAAATATGTCCACCACAGAAAAACAAGCAAACTAACCAACTAATAAAATAAAATAAAATAAAATAAAATAAAATAAAATAAATTAAAACAAAAGCAATTTTATATTTAATATAATAAAATAAAATGTTAAGCATACACACACACACACAGATATATATATATATATCTGTGTGTGTGTGTGTGTGTTTGACTGTCTGTCTGTCTGTCTAGTGTGACAGATCAGGTAGACACACACACGTATATATATATAATAAATTAAAAATGGGATATATAACACAACTCACAACATAATGAAGTAATTCACACAGCTTCTTTTTTTTAACCTTTGGTGCCATCTGGTGGTGTGAGGAATTATCCTGCAGTTATTGGAAATATTGGCACCAGATATACTGGATTTTTTCTTTGGGATCATAACATCCAAGTAAAGCATCACAGTCATGCAGTTCAAGAAAGAAAGTTTCGACTGACATCTGGTGAAACATAAAACAGCCTCCAGGTTGCTTCATCCTGTCATTGTTGCCTGTTTGGCCTGGAGCTTGGCCCAGCAGCCTCTCTTACCGGCTCATGGTGGGAGGGACACCTCTCCCAGGAGGTCATAGATTAGTTATTGATCAGGTGTATTGATTTATTTCCCTCTGGAAAAGGGGTGAAAGGTGAACTGACCAGCTTCAAAGTGGGACTGCTGATTATTCTTATCCCACATCACTAATTGACAAGAGCTCATGAAGCATGAAGTGTTCCCAAAGTGTTCCTTAAACCATCTATCCCACAACATGGATGCTGAAGATTCTACCTGGAATCGCTATGTTTAGTCACAAATTTAGGTGTGTTAGGTGCGTCTTTGCAGTCTGTATGTGTGATTATGGGGGGGGGGGGGGGAGATATGTATGTCCATATTGATTTATTGATTGAGCACGTGTCAAGGTTTTGTTCCCACAAGCCCCTCTCTGAGTGACCCCGGTCACCTTAGCGTGGCCTGTTTTGTTGTGCAGCGGCCTGTGGCCTTTATTAATTCCACGGCAGCTCTTGGGGTCCCTGACAGGACTTTCTTTCCTTTTGTTTTTTTATCTGAAACAAACCAGAACTGCAAAACATCCCCAGCTGTTGACCTGACTCCATGTCAGAGCTGCTGTCCAGGCTGTCGCATGTGAACACATTGACGCAGGACGTGAAGCACAACATTTCAAAGTGAAATAAAATGTAGGATTTCCACAAAACAATGATTTCCAGAAAAGTTTAGGAAATTTTCTAAAATGCAACTAAACTTTAAATCTACTCATTTATTTTCATTGGTTTGAACTTATATTTTCAGACAAAGTGATTTTCAGTGTTTCCATCAAGCTTCTTCATTGTACTTGGATAACAAACAAATCTAAAACCACTCAAATCAGAAAAAGTTGGGAGCGATACAAAGGAAGACAACAAAGCTAAAGGAAATACATAAATATATAAATATTTATATATTATATATATTTATATAATTATATAAATATGTAAATACAGATGCGCATATTATATTGTTACAGTTAAGGGTGCCAAGATTGGGTATAAAAGACTTGACCTTTTAAAGTCCTGGATTTGTCATTGGGATTGGAAGTCAGCCTTGGTGTATGTTGAGGTAACACCAGTTTCCCTTCTACATCCATTTCAGGTGTTTACAATGCATTAGTAACACTTTCTAATTACTTAATCCTTAAAACTCTGCTAGATCAACGGCACCCCTGACCGCTGTCACTCATATCATCATTAGTGTCTCAGGAACGGTATTGTGTAACTCTGTGTGGTAAACTGTGATGGATAGTTACCCTTTAGGTGAACTACGGAAGTTTTCCAGCATTTCTATCCCATCCAGCAGGTTTACAATCCAGCCACTAAATGTAGTTTTATTCAGTGACTATCTGGTAAATACACAATGATCCATGATAACAACATTATTTATCACATTTCATCATAAAAACATCACCATCAGTACTATGTTGCTAAGAGACCTCTATTTAGACCTGGACATGATGATGAAGCCACTTCCTGTCAGACTTTCCACCAATCAGAGAGCTTAGATTGACGGTAACGTCCAATCAGGAGCAGCCAAAGATCAACCAGTGAACAGAAAGTTGTATGTGTGTGTGAAAAGAAGAAAAATAATGCTCCTCTATGGCTGGAATAAAGCCAAGAAGACGTTTCTGATGCACGGTGGCGCCACAAAGCAGCTGAGCTGGAGTTGGTTTAGTGAGGATAGCAGGTAAATAGTAGCAGGAATAACTGGAAATGAGGAAAAAGTGGAAACATGGAAATAGTTTCTGTTGTTTGTTTGTTCAGTGCCAAGATTTTTTCTCCTGAAAGCCAAGACTTAAGAGAACGATGAGATGAGAAAAGGCTTGGTCACTTTTGATCTGTGTGTTATTTCTACAAAGTTCTGTTAGTAATAAATTTTGCTTTCTTCCTCTGGTCGGCCTTTATGCTGCTATATCTATTCAAACATTCATTTTACATTATTTTAGCCTCATAATCTGACAGCTCAGGTTGGAAACATCATGTCTGGTGCTGACTGGGATTAAAAGGGCTGAGATTCTACAGGCAGTTTTACATAAAAACAAATAAATAAATAAAATAAAAAAAACTGGGGGACCAATAACAGGCAAAAATGGATTTTGGACTGACGTTTTAAAGGTCAGTTATCTTGTTTCCACGTGTTGATAATCCGCCACACAGTAAACCATGTTTTCTTCCAGCAGACAAATGCTGTGAGTTCATGTTTTTGGTAGGTCTGCGTTGCTTTGTGGATGTTCTGACTGGGATTTTATGTCTGCTGTGAGTCACCTTTTGATTGGGGGTTGCTTTTTGTTTCTTCTTGGCTTGTTACATGCTGTTTTTTTCTTTTCTTTATATTTCTTTTTCTTTGTTTTACAGAGAAGTTGTGAAAAAAGAATCTCAACTGCAAGATATAATTAATCTGATGAAGCTGGACCATTGGAGGAAATAAGTCTCTGCACCTGATCTGTTTATTTCACACAAACCCAGATGGAAGAAGAGCTGCAGTCTAGGTGACGGCACATGAGCTGCTTTTGTTCTCAGGACCTCAGAAACATTGTGTCTCAGTCTGAGCTCTGTTCATCAGGGAGCTTACCCTGAATGATGCTGGTTAAATTAGAGCTCCCCCCTTTAGCGTGTTACCTCCCTTCTGTTGGCCTGTTGTTGGTGCATGTGTCCTGAGGAGAAAAAAACTGGTTTCCCAGACCTGATCTCCATGAGTTCCAGGCGTGCATCTGCCTGGTCATAAGTTACAACACATTGTGTGTAAAAGTGGATCAACGTTGTCTCTACTGGAAGCTCCGTGACTCAGCTGCGGTGGCAGGAGGTTTGTGTTCCTCCCCACCGGCTTGAAAACGACTGATTACCTGGTAATGAGCAGCAGTGAATGAGGCGAGTCCTGCAGGCCATGGCGTGGCTGTAACGGATGGAGGTGAATCAGCGGAGACAAAGCCGGCAGACTATGAGTCACTGGAGGAAAAGCTGCCTGACATCTGGTACCTGCTTTTTACCTGAAGGTCCGCAGCAGAAACCACATCAGTCACATTTTCCAGAAATTTGTTAGAAAATTAAAGGATGTCAGACCACCTAAATGAGTAAATAAAATTTGATGTTTTCTTTTCATTTCTTCAAAGTAACTTTTCTTTTAGTTATTTTGAATCTCAGAGGCTTTCTTCTGAATTTGAGTCACTTTTTGGACTTTTTTTTTTTTTTTTTTACTGTTTGGGGATTATTTATTTGTATTTGTAGTGTTTTTATTTATTTATTTTTTACAACTTTGGGATATTTTGAGTCCATTAAGTGTGTTTATTGTTGTGTTGTGTACATTTTAATCTGAGTCAAAGAAATAAACAAATCCTTCATAGTCTTAACCTCTTAACCCATTAATGCCTAATTTTATTTATACTTGTATATAAACAAAATTAATATGGAAAAAAAATCAGGAAAACAAAAAGAAAAAGACTGGATTAAAAAAAAACTATGAAATTAATTAATAACAATTAACAAATAAATAAAGATAAATATTAAAAGAAATATGAAAATATATACATAACTAAGAGTGAATAAAAGAATATAATTAAATAGAATAATGTAGTTTAATAAAATGTGATAAAATAAACTTCAAAAGTAGTTTGATAAAGATTTTCTGCACCAGGCATAAAAAGGATTAAACACATTCTTTGTTAATTTAATTGAAAATTCCAAAACCTTAAAAAGCCCTGATATTTAAGCATTCAGCAGTCTTTGCTCCATGTCAGGTGTTATCAGGGTTTGGAAAGAGTTGAAGAGGAAACTGAATTATCTCAAAACTTTATTTGCACATTTGTTTAAAATGAGTCATTTAAATTCTTACAGAAACTTTTCTGCTTCATGTGAACATTAATAAGATTTCAGTGACTCCTGTTGAGTGCTGACATGTTAAAAAAGTCAGTTTTCTTGACTTTTTCATGAATTTCTGTTTTATAAAAGCCACAAAAAATCTTATAGTAAGAAAAACAGTATTTACGGATAATTACGTTTTTTATGAAAGATTGAGGGTTATTCCTAAACGAACGCACCAGGTTAAAGTTAATTTTGTTGTGTATAAATGAAAACTTTCTGTCCAGTTCTGCAGGTGATGAATGAAGCAAATCTTTTCAGTTATTTTCCTGGCAGCATGCGCGTGGGTCATTCTGCAGGAACCAGCTGATGTGTGACAGCAGGGGGGGAATCCCTGTAGGCCCTTCTGATTGTTATCCTGATCCCAAACTTATTCAGCGTGTAATTTATCTGCGGTATAAAGTCACGTGGACTTGACCATAACGGTGATATGTGCTTTTATGGAGGCCGGAGTGGGTGAGTTTGGAGTGGGTGTGGGGTTGTAGGAGGGTCTGGAGGGGGCTGAGCATCCTGTGCAAGGAGCGCGTAGGAAGCAGGAGAAACTGGGTATTTTAACTGGAGGATTACGCACGAGCGCAGGGAAGGTGGACGCACTTATTCACCATGAATTTATCTCCTTTCAGCTGAACTTAACCGGAGGAGGCCGCGGAAACCTCCTGGCATGGCAGAAGGTATGGAGCGATGCGCTGAGAGGGGAGAGCTTAGCCTTTCTTTCTCTTCTTGACTTTTCTACTTCTTCTTTAAAGGGACAAATTTCTGCAGAAGAGATGGTAGGGATGATTCTGGGTAGAGAGGAGGAGGAGGAGGAGGAAGACCGCGGCTCGGCGCGTTATGACGCACCGGAACGCGGCGGATGAGCTTTCAGGGGCAAATACGAGTGTTAATGTTTTCTTCTTCACGTCAACTAAAAACCACTTTGATCCTGTCAGCTTCGTTTAGTTGGTGCTTCAGATTTGGATAAAGGAGACGTTTGAAGTAGCAAAAAACAAACAAACAAACAAACAAACAAACAAACAAACAAACAAAAAAAAACAACCCAAAACAAACAACAACAACAAAAAAACAAAAACAAAAACAAATAAAAAAATAAAAATAAAAAACCAAAAAACAAACACACACACAAAAAACAAACAAAAACCAAGAGGCGCTTTAAACGACTTTGTAAGCTTTCTATCTACACAATACTCACAAAAAGTAATTAATATTTCAGGTGAAATTTACAGAAAAAAAAAACAAAACTTGATGTTCTGTGTTACATCGTGAAAGGATATTTAAGTAGAATCATGTGATGGTCATTCCTTTATCTAAAACTATTAAAACAAAATCATGTGTAGGTGTGGTCTGGGTCAGAGATCTAAATGTGAAGAGGATGATGAAGAGGACAGCTTATACAAGCTGCCACTGAACCAGAACATTTAGTCCATTCATGGTTTCAGACTCTTCTGTTCTTCTTCTTTTGTTTGTGGTTAATAATCTTGTCAGAGAACAGCAGGTTATGCAATAAATACTAAAACATAAAGTTCACCTGTAAAGGTCTACTGCGTTCTGACATAATACATAAAAGCTGAATACTATACTTAGAACAAGCATATTTTCAGATAAAAACATTTTAAATGACATATTCTAAACTGTGTAAACTAAGCATTTATAAATTGCTTTTCATGTAAAAAGCAACACAAAGTGCTTTACAGAAAAAAAAGCATATTAAAATAAAACAAGCCTTCACACACCAAAGTATTTAACATAGGCAAAAACAAACAAAGAAACCAACCAACAAATAAAAAAACAAACAAACAAACAAACAAAACATGCATGCTCTTGCTGTCTGGGATTTCTAGGAACCTTGGAGAGCGTATTCCTAATCCGTGGATAAATAATTGTGAGTGAACAGGTTTTCCAGGTTTTCCTTTATTCAAGGCCAGTTCATGTGTGTGTCAGTCGTCAGCTCCATAATCTTCATTTGTGTTGTTTAGTCTGCAGTTGTGTTTTATCACCTCCGGTGTGTCAGACCTGTGTTTTGGTCCCATCCCCTCGTCTCCTAAACTCATGATGCTGAGAATATATTTGCTTTTTAACCTTGCATTGCCTTATGACCAGTGAAAGAAACAAACCAGAGAAGAAGAAGAGGATCAGAAAAGGAATAAAAAGCAGAAGAAGAATGCAGAGACTATGAATGTTTAGGGCATGTTGGGCGGTTGGAAACAACTTTAAAGTGATGCATTACCGCTGCTAAACGTCGGCTCGGTGGGAGTGAACTCTGAACTCATCACTGCCCACTAGTGGAGGAATTGACTTAACAACCATGGCAATGTAAAAGATGCATGGAAGTATGAGGACAGTGGAGTATGACGATGAAACAGACATCACTATTTATGTACGTAAGGGAGCATAAATGGGCCTTTAGGCAACCAGCTCTGTCGTGGGTAGTGGTGACCAGGTGAAGCCTCATGAAGCACTGAAGCTTTCCAGCAAATTGGTTAATTTTTTCGAGACTTCATGTGCACACAAAGCCACCTGCTGGCCAAGTGTATAAAACAGGCCGCTATGATGTAATCTGTGACATTTTCTGTCAGAAAAGGCGATAGACACTTCAGGGAATTACTTCCTGGATTGCTCGACACATGTTCCAAAGACTCGGAGTGTAATTGTTCACATACTTTCTTGTCTACAATGCTTGTTACCAAAAGATTCCACCAGGAGGCACATTAAAGAACTCAGACCAGATGGAGTTGCTGAATTTATAGTATGTGAACAAAACAATGAACATGGAGACATACAGAGGGGTTAGTGTTTGGTTATTTTGGAGATTCTAGCATACAAAACAACTGTAGATGGTGTGTAAGGACCCTAAACCAAGCACTCTGAGTCTTTAAACTTTAAATCATTTTACTGCTTTGACATCTGGTCTAATAGGTCCCTACACTGCCCCTACTGGTTACCCACATATTGCAGCTTACAAACACATTCTCTGAGGATGTGCATGAACACGAAAATATTTGAGGCAGTCATGATAAACAGACGTGTACCCAAAGTTAAAAGCATGTATATTTTCTGGCATTGGCTCAGCCAACATCAGCATGTGCTGTCTGTCCTGTGCAGGAGGCTGTGCACAGGGGGAGGAGGTGGAGGAGGATGCAGGTCTGTCCAGAGGGACCGGCGTCTGCAAGTGGTTCAACGTTCGGATGGGCTTCGGCTTCCTGTCCATGAGCAGCCAGGATGGAGTTCCTCTACAGCAACCACTGGATGTGTTTGTCCACCAGGTGAAATCCTGCTGCCTTTTTTTCTTTTACCTCTTTAAAGGATGATAATTCTAATCTAAACAAACAAACAGGTCCTTTATTCATACTGTTAAGTGCCTACAGGGGCAACCCTCTAAACTAGAGCACCATGCAGGGAAAAACAACTATTAGAAGCATTTCCACATCAGAGCTTTGCTTTAACCAGACTTTTCCTCGCTTTTCATGGTCCATCGCTCCACTTGATTTATGTTTTTCTTGGCGGAAAAGGCTACAATCAATGAAAGAAACTGTGTAAAACAAGAGACAGCACACTCAGACATATCGTATGAGATAGAGAAAAAAATGTTCCAAAAAAAGTTTGCATGTTGTATGTGTAAATAAAAACATAAAGCAATGATTGACAGATAAAATTTTTATTCAGGATTGAAGATAGAAAACAAATCACATATTGAAAATGAAACATTTGATGGTGGTTTCATGGAAAATATTTGCTCATTTTGTATTTAACGGCTGCAACACATCTAAAACAAGTTAGATAAAGGTGATGTTTACATTGTGTAGTATTCCTCTTCTTTTAATGACAGTTTGCAAATATGTGGGTACTGACGAGTCCAGCTGCTGGACCTTTGGGAGATGAATGTCAACCCATTCTGGTCTGATTGAGGATTGTAGCTGCTCAACAGACTTTAGTGTGGTATTTTGCATTTCATGATGCACCAGTTTTTTACTTAGATTTTTTATTTATTTTTATTCATTTACCTACACGCCAGTTTTCCTCCTTACCTCAGTCTATTGTAAATTTGGCCCAGACTACGTTAGGAGCTAGAAGAGCTAAAAGAGGGGCCAGGGTGGCGCTGGACACACCTGAAATTTAATTGGACATCCCAGGTGCCACCTCAGGTGAGGAAGAGGACAAACATCTTTTCAGACTTGCATGGATCACCAGCATCACTATACCAGTTTGAAATAATTTTAAAGCAATTTTCTATCTATTCATTCTTTTGAAATATTGGCAAGTGGCTTCAGATTTCTAGAAGAGATGTTGTCCTTTTGCCAGTACAACTACTAATATGTTATGTAAGTTATGTAAGACTATTAACCTGATGTTAGCATGAAACCACATAGCAGTGCTAATCTAGTTTGATGCTAGCACTAGATTAGTTTTAAGCTAATGTGGGGAAACCAGCTCATATTTTGTTTTCAGTGATGCATTTAGGGATTAAATATCAATTCAGTTAATCAAGATTTTCACATTGCAGCTGAAAATAAAATATAAAGGTGCTCAAAGACAAGCACGTTATCCAGGTTGCTTAGCTCTGACTAAGCCAGTGCTACATGATCCAGTTTCATTTAAACAGGAGGCTAGCAAGGCTGCTAGTAGGTTTTAAAGTAGTGCAGCATGAAAATGTAGAGAAAAAGATCCTGGAACCAGTCTGTTTTAGTAGGAAAAGATATAAGAATGAAGAGAAAGGGAGATATTTCTGGCTTTTTAGTAAAGAGGAAGAACACAGATCAGGTAGAGACAGACCCCAGCCCTGACACACACACCTTTCTATTGACCTTACTAAAGTTGTTGCAGACTGTAGCGGCTTCCTTTGTCCTTTAGCCGCTGAGAGTGGCTGGGTACTTTCGTACTATTTGTAACGCGCTTTAATCCGCTTGGCCCACAGAGACGCTGAATCCAAGATGCTTTCACTGTTTTATTCCTTTTGCATAGCTTGATACATACAGCGTGGATATAACTGATGGTTGACTGAAAATAAACCGGGATGGTAGCGGATAACAGGATACAAAGTATATTAAAACGTAAAACAAAAGCGTAGAGTGGAAGCGTGAAGCGTGAAGCATGAGGCGAGAAGCGAGAAGCGGTCAACAAAAAATTACGGCTACCCAGCTGCCTCTCCCAAACATTTTACCCCAGGTGAAGGTGTACCTATATAAACTTTGCACCCGCTTACTCACGACCACGCCCACACACACACACTCATAGTGTTCCCTGGCTACACGTCTTCTATACACCAGCCCCTAATTATTGGCTTCTACAATAATTCATCAAACACGAAAAATAGAAGACATAGTTATCACTCAATCAACCCACAAACATAAGCAAATAACATGAAAACATCAAAGTCCATGAAAATACAATATACCCATCTTCCTTTTTCTGGTCGCCATCATGGTGACCCATAGGTTTAAAAGTCAATTAAGTCCATAGTTGGTCACATAGGTCCACAAAACAACAAACACACACACAAAGTCTCTGGAGCACCGGCTGACTCCTCATGCAATGTCTGCCTCCATCAATAGGCAGACCTTGGTAATGGGCCGGTCCAGACAACTAGTCTTGGTTTTAATCCGGACCTGGCGGACAAATCCCCTTTCATCAGGAAAAGTCTTTAACACTTGTCCCATGATCCAAGAGTTTCGAGGAGCTGTGCTGTCCACAAGGATCACAATGTCTCCAGGCATGAGATTCCTCTTAACTCCGGTCCAGCGTTGACGCTCCTGCATCAGAGGCAAGTATTCTTTGGTCCATCGTTTCCAAAATAGGTCTGACATATATTGAACTTGTCTCCATCTCCTCGTAGCATAAACATCAGCCGGCTGGAAGACTCCTGGTGGTAGTGAAGGTAAGTTCTTTTGCAGCAGCAGGTGATTAGGTGTTAAAGCCTCCAGGTCATTTGGATCTATGGATGCCTTAGTGATGGGCCTGCTGTTAACAATGGCCTCAACCTCACACAGCGCAGTTTGAAGGCCTTCTTCATCCAAACGCTGTACCTTGAAAGTAGAATTGAGCACTTTCCTCACAGATCGAATAAGCCTTTCCCACACTCCTCCATGGTGGGATCCTGCTGGAGGGTTAAAGGTCCACTTGATGCCCTTCTGCAGCATCAAATTATTAATCCGTGTCTGATTCCAATTGCCACTTTCAGTTCCCGTTCAGCTCCAACGAAGTTTGTGCCATTATCAGAGCGCAGTTCCTGCACCTGTCCCCTTCTGGCTACAAAGCGCCTTAGAGAATTGATAAACGAATCAGTGTCCAATGATGATGCCACTTCGATATGAACCGCCCTTGAGGCGAGGCAAGTGAACAGTACACCGTACCTTTTCACGATACTTCTCCTGCTTTTCACCTCAAACGGTCCGAAGTAATCCACTCCCACGCATGTGAAAGGTGGCTGGTCTGGTTGTATCCTGTCTTTTGGCAAATCTGCCATCTGCTGGCAAACAGGGGAAACATTGTGTCTTCTGCAGATGGTGCATCTCGACAAAATGCATTTAATGGCGGTACTCTCTCCAATCATCCAATACTTTTCGCAGAGCTTGGAAAGCATGTAATTCCTGCCACCGTGACCCACTTCCTGATGTATGTGGCGAAGCAAGAGGGTTGATATGTGGAGCTCTCTAGCCAGAATGACAGGATGTTTTGACTCTGCGGGCAAAGATGATCTGCTGAGTCTGCCTCCTACTCGCAGGATGCCGTCTTCTAGAATTGGACATAATGCACAAAGGCGACTGCTTTTCTTTACAGACTCCCCCTTTTCAAGACTCTTTATCTCCTCCGAGAAACATCTCTTCTGGGAGAACTGTATTATTGCAAGCTCAGCCTCCTTAAGATCTTCCACAGTGAGGTGAGAGCTGGCCGGCAACTCCTTTCTTTTCTTATAGCGGGACAACAGCCATCTTTTGTACCTCAGCATCCATGCCACAGACTTTCTCAGACGAGTCCAGGAGGAAAAGTAATGGACAAGGTAAACAGGAGGATCCTCCTCTGTCCTTACAGCGTTCACTGCAATGGTGGTCTTTACTTCAGGGTCATTAAGCAGGATCCGTCCATCTGCTTCTTGATTCGCTGGCCACTCACCCTCCACTTGACTTAAAAAGTGAGGTGCCAACACCCAGGCTGAATCCTTAAGAAACTTCTCCACCTTGACCCCGCGTGAAGCAGCATCTGCCGGGTTTAAGCATGTCTCTACGTATCTCCACTGATCCTGATGAGAAGATTTGAGAATCTCAGCCACTCTGTTTGCCACAAACACTTTGAACCTGGTTGTTTTGTTCCTGATGTACTTTAATACTGATGCACTGTCCGTCCAGAATACTGAGTCTTGTAGGTTGATGTGTAGTTCCTTTCTCCACAACACGTCCATCCGGCTGGCCATTGTGGCTGCTACAAGTTCCATTCTGGGTATGGTAACTGCCTTCATCGGGGCCACACGTGACTTTCCCATAATAAAGGCAACATGTCTCTGATGGTACTCATTTTGCAGGAGCAGGTAGGTTACTGAACCATATCCATCTTGGCTGGCATCGCAAAAGTGATGTAATTGAGCTGTTTTTACATCGCCAAAATCCACAGGTTTGAAGCATCTGTTCAATCTGAAGTTGTCCAACAGATGGAGACCTTGTATCCAGTTAATCCACTCTTTGGAGACTGCTTCAGGTATAGGCTCATCCCAGCCAAGTGCTCTTCTACACAGGTCCCTCAAGATTAATTTGGCAACCAGAACGACAGGGCTCAGCATCCCCAAAGGATCGTAAATAGAGCTCACTGTTGAAAGAATTCCTCTGCGGGTGAGAGGTCTCTCCTTAAGCACAATCTTAAATTTGAACATGTCGGATTGAATGCACCATTCTACACCCAACACTCTCTCAACAGGTAAGGATGGCTGCTCAAAATCCAGCTTCATGACTCCTTTAGCTCTGTTGGTCTCTGGAATGCACTCAAGAACTTTTGGCCTGTTACTCAGCCACTTTGTAAGACAAAATCCACCCCTCTCGCACAGAGCCACAAGCTCTCTGTACAAAGTGACTGCTTCCTCCTCGGTCTGAACAGATACAAGGCAGTCATCCACATAGAAACAATGCAGGATTTTATTCACTGTCTTCTCCTTAAACAGTTCTCCAAAATCCTCTGCACATTTCTTCAGAGCAAAGTTGGCACAGGCGGGGGATGAGGTTGCTCCAAATAAGTGAACCTTCATCCTGAACTCCACCGGTTCTTGTCCTAGCTCGCCCTGTGGCCACCACAGGAACCTCAATAGGTCAGCATCGTCTGGAGGGACTCGCACCTGATAGAACATGGACTCGATGTCTGCCATAATAACTACAGGCTCCTTTCTGAGTCGAGTCACAACTCCTATTAACAAGCTAGTTAGATCAGGGCCTTGAAGTAGTTGCTCGTTCAGTGATTTCCCTTTAAAGCTGACGCCACAGTCGAACACCACTCTCAGCTTTCCTTTAGTTGGATGATGGACACCGTGATGTGGTAGGTACCAGACTTTGCCGTCACAACGGTTCAGCTCTTTTTCAGGGACCCTTTCAGCATAGCCCTTTACGAGCAAGTCGTTCATGAAGGTGGTATACTCGGAGTAAAACAGTGGGTCTCTCTGAAGCCTCCTTTTCAGATGATAGAGCCTCTGTTCCACAACTTTCCTATTATCAGGCATGATGACTTCTGGCTCCTTCAAAGGCAGGCCGATCTGATAGTGACCATCCAGATGTTTAACAGACTTATTCACCAACTCCAGGAACTTCTGATCCTCTCTGGACAGACCTGGCTGCTCGTCCATGGCAGTTTCAGGAAAATCATTTTTTAACTGCTGTTGCCACAGCTCATCCAGGTTTATGACGGAGACTCTGTTTACTGTCACTGACTTGCAGCCAATGGCCTGCCCACTATTTCTTCCTGTTAGTGGTCCATTCACTGTCCAGCCCAGTGCAGTTCTTATGGCATAAGGTCCGTCATTCACACTATGGATCACCTCCAGTGGCTCCATGGCTCTAGGACAGTGTTTCTCAATCCTGGTCCTTAGGGACCACTGCCCTGCATGTTTTAGTTCTGTCCAACTCCAACACATCTGATTCAGATCAACGTGAACTGCTTATCAAGTTCTTTGCAAGCCTGCTAACGAGCCATTCATTTGAGTCAGGTGTGCTAAAGATGGACACCTCTAAAACATGCAGGGCAGTGGTCCCCGAGGACCAGGATTGAGAAACACTGCTCTAGGAATATTGATTCCTATGAGCAGGTCAATTCCGGCGTTGATCTGTGGTAAGGTCAGGTGTTTTAAGTGTGGCCACATTCTCAGATCCCTTTCTGTAGGTATATTGCTCTGATATACCGGCATTGACTTCTGAGAGTAGTCTCTTGGCAGGTCAATAAAGTTTTCGCCATGAAGTGCTGCTACCTCCAGCTCGGGGACAACATAGCTGTTCACCACTCTTTCCTGACCCATGGTTCTTAGGAGAATGTTGGTCCTTCTTCCAGTGAGATGGAGTCTGTGTAATAAATCCTCTGTGCAGAATACCGCAGTGCTGCCTTGGTCCAGGAAAGCATATGTGTAGATGATTTTATTTCCCTTCTTGGCTTTGACCTGGACTGGCACAATGGGAAGTTTGCAATTTTGCTCTCCAGCCCCCGTAAGACCACTCGAGACCAGAGTATTATCCACAGACTCCGTGATGTTCCTCCCAGTCTGATCAGAATTACTCACATTGTCCCTGTGTAAAACAGCGGGATGTTTCAGGCCACATTTGAAACAAGACATCCTTTTACGACATTCCTTACTGACGTGTCCTTTACACAGACAGCTATAACAGAATCCGTTTTCCTTTAAAAAATGTATCTTGTCTTTGTGAACCAGTCTCTCCAACCGTACACACTTTTCAAGTGAATGTCGTTCTTCACAACAGGGGCATACGTTTGTCCTGGTTTGGCAGGTATCTTTGCTCTTATTCTCAGAATGACATCTCCTTTCCACAGAGTCAACAGTCGTGGCAAAACTTGTCCCTTTAATTCCAGAGCGTAGTTGGACTTTGGGTTTGCTGCCTGCTTTGTACATTGTTGGTGTATCTTGTATGTTACCGAAAACAGGATCGGTGAGTATCTTCACTTGCTTTTCCACAAAGATTGTGATGTCAGTAAACCTTGCTCTCCTGTCTGCTTTCTCCTGAAGGTCGCAGGCATGACTCCTCCATCTTTCTCTCATCCTGTATGGCAGCTTCTTTATAATGTCCAGCATATTAGATGGTGTGTCCAGATCACGTAGGTACTGCACATCCTCCATAACATTGCAGCAACTGGGGAGAAAAAGGCTGTATTCCGACAGAGTCCTCACATCCTCTGCTTTAATTTGTGGCCACGATAATGCTCTCTCCATATAAGCTGATGCTACTTTCTGCTCATTCCCATAATGTTCCTTTAATAGAGCCTTTGCTTTGAAATATCCTCTTTGTGCGTCATTATATTGACAACTTCTCACCAGCTCTTTTGCATATCCCTTTGTATATTGTTCCAAAAAATACAATCAATCGTAATTGTTATTTGTATTGCATTCCACTCCATTTTCAAAGGCTCTCATAAAGGTGTAAAACTTAAGAGGGTCGCCATCAAAAACTGGGATTTCTCTTTTTGGAAGAGCGGATAGACATTGTTGTTGTATGAGAAGTGATGTTATTTCATTTTGCTTTCTCATTATATCAACTATGCCGTCGCTGTCCTCACAAAATGTATTTCCATTTCGTGTCAATACAGGTATAGATGGCTGTTCTGTTGGAGGTGCATCCCCACATGATTTCATCTTTGGTTTAGTGTCGAGAGATGGAATAAATTCTGTTGCGTTTATGTTAAGTAGTTGTGACTTTTGTGAACATTGTTGATGTTTCTTTTCCAGGTAAGAGTTCTTCCCATCAGAAGCTCTTGTTTTGTGACTTCCACTGACCACACTGCTTTTAGCTTTTAATAAATTTAGCGTTGCCATTTTTTCTGCAATTTCACTGTCCAACTTGAATTTCTCCCTTTTTTTACGTAACCTTTCTTCCTCTTCCTGAAGTGCATGCTTTTCTTCCAGCAGTTTTTGTTTTGCTTCCAAAACAGCTAGCTTAGCTTCCGCTTTCCATTGTGCAGAGGATCTTGAAGTGATGGAGGACTGATGTGAACGAGATCTCTTACTCCCAACATTTGAAACACTGTCTCCTGGTTCCACTAGAATCTCTGCTTCTGGTTCATAAAAGGGTTTCAGCTTGTCGGCGCTGTCGGAGCTTTCAATTAGTGGTGAAGATTCAGGCTCATCTGCATTTTTGTTCAAATTCTCCTTTTGCCAGTCTTTCACTGCATCAATAAATGCCTCTGCATATTCCATGATGGTGATAAACCATTCCTTTTGTCTTTCCTTTTCCTCCTCTGGAAGTAGTGGTAACACCTCATTATGTGTTGAGTGGGCCTGTTCACAGAGGGCATTTAGGTTTTCAAACTCCAGATTTGTGGGAACTTTTCCTTGAATTTCATCTGGGATTTCATTTGTGGTATTAATGCTTTGATTTTATTGATGGTTGCTTTGCGCTCATTTTGAAGTCGCTCAATTTTGTTTTCCAGAGCCTTTGCAGTGAGTTTAACTTCTCTTTTCCCCCTTTCATTTTCCATTATATGCGAACCTTTGCTTGTTTGACTCATTTTAATTGACCTTTATTTCACATCATCATCACTCAAAATTCATAACATTCAAGTTTCATGTTCTTTGCAATTGGGTTCCACAATTCAACAACTTTATCCAGACAACATCAAAGCTGCGAATCGTATCCATTCAGTAAGATAAGGAAGTAGCACTCCAATAACGCAATCATGTCCGCTTCATTCATTAATTCCTCTTAATCAAAGATGCACGGCGGCATCACCAGCAGGATTGCTTCCTTAGCGTGATCCTCACAGTCATGACACAGGCATGGCTTACCTGTATTCAGCTGAATGAATTGCGTGTTGTGCACTTATCTGCTCCGTTCTCGTACTGATGGCCCGTTCCTTTGGTATTTAGATGCGCTGCGTGAAGCTCTTCATAGATGCCAGTTTTTTTTGTTGACATTGTAGCGGCTTCCTTTGTCCTTTAGCCGCTGAGAGTGGCTGGGTACTTTCGTACTATTTGTAACGCGCTTTAATCCGCTTGGCCCACAGAGACGCTGAATCCAAGATGCTTTCACTGTTTTATTCCTTTTGCGTAGCTTGATACATACAGCGTGGATATAACTGATGGTTGACTGAAAATAAACCGGGATGGTAGCGGATAACAGGATACAAAGTATATTAAAACGTAAAACAAAAGCGTAGAGTGGAAGCGTGAAGCGTGAAGCATGAGGCGAGAAGCGAGAAGCGGTCAACAAAAAATTACGGCTACCCAGCTGCCTCTCCCAAACATTTTACCCCAGGTGAAGGTGTACCTATATAAACTTTGCACCCGCCCACACCCGCTTACTCACGACCACGCCCACACACACACACTCATAGTGTTCCCTGGCTACACGTCTTCTAGACAGACATTTCTACTTGGTGATCTAGATTATTAATGTAAAGATGTTTTACGATATTTAAGGTTTTAATAGAAATTTGGACAAATGAGTTCTTAAAAGGGTTCAGTCTGCATGTTAGAACTGGATACCTTCAACCAGAAGGTGATAGCTCGTATTCAAGTTAAAAGATGTGTGGTGGGTCTGATAAAACTCTATGTGCTAGTCTGAGTACAGCGCGTACATGGACGGATTGGAGCAAGAGGTTTCCGGCCCTCCCATCACCGTCCTGGCTGACTGTGCTGACCTTCTGTTTTATTCCTCATGTCTCTCTGATGTGACCACAGTTATCACAGCAGGGTTTCTACATGGCCCCCCTAATATCTGTTGGAAATCACATGAATTATGTTTGGCAGAAGCTGACATGGAGCGTTGCTGTTCTGGGGAAACGAGGCACATACTAAACCTGAAAGCTCTTCATACTTTATTTTGTACATTAATTTAACAAACATGAGTTACTGTGTAGAGGTGTGAGGAAATACATGCAAAAGTAATATAAAAACAATCAATAGACGCAGAAAAGGGCCAGTACATTGATAAATAATGTAGGATATAGTCATCACACAAATTAACTCTTCTTAAAAATGAAAGCTCTAAAATTTCCAAATTGGATTTAGTTTAAAAACAGCACAAATAATTTTCAGAGCAAGAAATAGTGTACTTCCAAATTAAATCAAAGACTTTTTTCAGAAAGAGATGGGGGTATGATTTAAGATGGAAATGCGTAACTTCAGAGCCGTGGGTCTGTATCCCTTCTGCTCTAGCTCTAGAGGAAAATGGAGTTTATTCCTAATGGACAGATTCATTAATGTTAATTACCAACTATACGTACTTACAGGAAATCTGTGCAAACAAACTTAAAAGAAGTGGATAAAGGCCCCAAACTCACCTACTGCTGCAGGTTTTGTTGCAACTCAGGAAATTGTGAGGTTTGAAAAGCTGTTCACAAACAGAGCACACAAAAGAAGCATTCATTAAAATTCAGAGCATCTGTTCTAGGACTTAAAAGGTAAACGTGAAGTAGTTCAGAAAATTAGAGATTGGGATGTTATTTCACACCATGACTTAAAATGCAACTAAATGTAAAGAGTTTTGCTTATTGTAAGTTATTTTTAGGAATCATATGATTTCTGGCTCTGAATGATGATTATTTGGTGGTAAAAATGGCTCTTTTGTATGTAAACACTGAAGACATCTGGTGTGGTGAGTTCAGGGTCTACTCAACCCTCTGCTCCGATAGGAATGAAAGAAATATCTTTCATGGGGTCTTGATATTTCATTGATTTATTAAGGTTACATGTATTTCTAACCAGTCAGTGTGGGATTTGAAGTGTTTTAGTCTCTTTGTATTTAAAGAAAATTTTGGGCATCCTGTTTTTTTCATTTACAAACTGGCCAACAAGGCATTGAGAGACTTTCCAGCAGAATCTGAGTCTGAATATATCTGACGACTTATTGCAGTGACACAGTAATGCTGTACAAGTATATTGTACATTTTATGTCTGACTGCTTAACTCTGGCTTTGTTGCTGGACACAAGTAATCATCACAGTTTTCCATTAACAGAGCAAACTGCACATGGAGGGCTTCCGCAGTCTCAGAGAAGGCGAAGCGGTGGAGTTCACCTTCAGGAAGTCGTCCAAAGGGCTGGAGTCCATACGGGTTACTGGACCAAATGGAGCACCATGTTTGGGTAGTGAAAGAAGACCAAAGAGTGCCCAGAAACGACGCTCCAAGAGTAACAAGTAAGACGAATCAGTAAACACAGAACTGTTCAGGAATATCTGCGGATTTTAGGGACAACTACTTTCTCTCTGAAACTAGAACCAGACCATCACTGAAGCTGGCCACAGCGTGTCAAAGTGAAAAAATACATCTCTTAACAGGAAGGTTGTGAACATACAGATTCAGATTTTGGATGATGTGCTGTCTAAGTGGTATGAAACATAAGACCGATACATACTCCGCATGAACAGAGAACGTTGTTCTTGACGTAATTTTGTCCTCGCAGTCCTGGTTTGGGACTTCTAACAGCTTTTTGTTGACCCGTGTTGCATCCGGGAACAATCGTATAATTGGTTGGAAATTTGAAGTGGGTGTGGTTTACACAGAAATGCGTGAAATGGAAAGTTGTCACTTCCGCTTTTCTGTTGATGCGAAAGGTTCAGCAACGATAGTTGTTGTAAAGGAGGTACGATGAGGTACACGGACACCGCCGCATGCACATCCCCGCCCTGCCATGGTGAAAATTTCTCTTTATGTATGAAATAACCAGACCAAAGCTAACTTTTTTTTTGGTTCGGTGTTTCAACGCTTTTCTGTTGGCCAGATAACCCCGCCCCCAAACGCTGATGCAACTACGTGAAGCAGTTCTTAGCTCTGGCCCAGCAAAGAGTTGGTACCAGCTTAGAACCAGTTTTCAGAGCCAGGAACTGGTGCTTACGCAGGCTCTGGCTCTGAACCAGCACTGGAACCAGCTCAGTCGAATGAAGTATGTAACAAGCTTTAGGACCCTGCTCATATAATTAGCATTAGCATAGCATGACTAAAACTACCAGTTATTATGAAGTGAATTCATCCACTTTGGACCATAAATATCTGAAATTCACACTCATTGTCCATTTCATCAGGTCCGCCTTCTTGTACAGGGAACTTTTACCAAGTTCCCTGATTTTATGTCCACAGGAACGCACAGCCCATTAAAGCCAGTTAGCTGAGTTTGTTCTGGAGTTTCAGGTCTGCGTCTGTTCCTCTCAGCATCAAACCAATGTAACACGCTAATACACGTGACATATGATCATGTCACCAGAGGATGTATGTATTGTGAAATGTTGTGCTTTTACAGTTTAATTCCAAGTGCAGGTGAAGAGGTGAGAAATGGTGTCACGCAGGATGCTGCTCTGCTGCTCTCACTGCTTGTGTTTTGCTTTATGTTTGTGTTCAGAATATAAAGTATGATTGAGATTATTTATTAAAGAAACTCTAATTTCCCATTTACAGTATACCTAAAAAGTTTTAAATATTTAAATAGTTTTCCTTTTAACTGTTAAAATAAATGAAAATTTGAAAATGTCTAGATTTTGGTTTTAAAGTTTGCAGAACAAACATGAAACACAATAAACAACCTGTTTTATTAACCCATTTAACTTATTTTCTTATTGTGCTTTATAATATAATTTAGCCTCTTCTTCTCTCACATTTGAGTGACTTCCATGCAGAGATTTCATCGGATGACAGGCCTTGCTTTGTCAAGAATCATTTGTAAGTTTCAGATACATTTTACTATATAAAAGTAGTTCTCATTAAATATTTAGTTAACATTCAACACTCTGCCCTACATGAACCAAACTGTGTATAGCTCTTTATCCACACCAAACCTCTTCCATTTACCTCAGAGCATTTCTGCTGACAGCACCCAGGTAAAAACTTTCCATCATCCACAAAACTTTCCCTGATAAAAGCGTCCAGTAGAGGGGTGGGACTTTTCAGATTCCCCAGAATTCTTGAGGGAATGAAGAGCTCTGATTGGTGGAACATATACCTTCTCCATCTCCATGTAAAACCCGGTCTGCAAACATGTTTATTTTATTTCAACAGTCCATGATTTGATCGTTTAATAAATGGAGCTATGTGATGTAGATGGAGGACGAGATCCATACATATTTATTGATGACAACATTCAGCACAACTTCGAGTGTGTGAAGGAAAAGCCAGCCGGCCACACACACAGACACATCTGGGAAAAGTTAAAGAAACTGAAAAATGATTATAAGAAGCTAAAGGAACACGGATCAAAGTGGATCCGACTGTCATACCAACAAGTGATGTCAGCCTGATCAGGAAATATTAACTTTGCAGCGGAATTGCAAACCATGCAGATTACCAGCCCCTCATGACCTGAACCTGTTGACCTTGTAAGTCCCTCCGACCACAGAACTTCTCTGTGATTTGCCCGATAAATCCACCACTTCCTGTCTGAAAATACGATAAAACGATAGTTTTTTTCTATGTCAGAAATTTTAAACTTTAAACCAAAGTCAAGCCATTTTCAAATTTTATTCCTTCCATTTTTACATTTAAAAGGAAAAATTCCTCATATTTCAATTTTAGTTTTTTAAACTCTCATTTTTAAAAAAATACTCATCTCTGAATGGAAAATCCAACAACCAAAACATTAAACCGACCCTGAACGCACCCTTACAAACCTCAAGTGATCACTGCAAACGGGCATGATTTGATTCAGCTGCTTTTAATCTCTGTGAAATGGTCGCGAACCGAATTTATAATATTTTTTTATTTTCATTAAATAACTTCAACCAGTGTCAGGATTTAAACGATGAACACAACCAAAAACAACTGAAACATACGATATTTTCCAACAATTAAGGACACATTCCCCACACACACATTCTAGTCTGCCATGAGTTGACCACAACTTCATGATACCCAACACGATGAGGTGTGATGGGCAGTAGAAGTCTGCCCCCAACCAACCGCCTCTATTTTCCTTTTGTTTAATCTGGAAAGAATTTGTTACATTTTTATCACTTTAAAGTTCTTTTTTTCTATCATGAAACAACACTGAAAACATCGAAAACGCCTGTAAATGAGGAAGCTTTTTACTTTTTAAAAGAAAATCTAGTGTCACCAGTCTGACAGCATCCAGTAGCTCTGACTCTGTCAGGCATGGCTGAAAGTGATTGAATACGCTCAGGAGTCCGTGGTTCAGAGAGGAAAAGCTTGGTCTGTGGTTTGGATTAAGACAGGATGAAGTTATTGATGCTGTAACATGCTGTAAGCAGAATTTAATTCATCACCACATTAATCCACAACTTCCTGACGCTACATGGCTGCTGCAGGTTGGAGTCCACTCACATCCTTAAGCAGAGGAAAGAAATATATCCACCTAACTGATAACAGATGTCGGTGCCTGAGAGAAGTCAGAGGTCGGCTCTGCCATAGCAACAATGGGCTGTGATGTATGTGTGTGTGTGTGTGTGTGTGTGTTTGGAGGGGGGGTTTAGCCAAAGGGAGTTGGGTTTCAGAGGTCACAGGAGTACCGAAACAAAGGAGCTCCTCTGCTACCCTTGTGGCCATGCTGATCAATAATGATCCCCAATCTGGAGGGGGGTTGGCTAATAGGGGATGCAGGGCTCATTTAACCCTTCAAACTCCAGCTCATTTTTTTCTGTTTTTGGTCCACAATGCTTATAGAAGCTGCAGCTTTTAATCCCAGTCAGCATCAGACATGAAGTTTCCAGCCTCAGTTGTCAGATTATGAGGCTAAAATGATGTAAAATGAATGTATGAATAGATGTAGCAGCATAAAGGCCGACCAGAAGAAGAAAGCAGAATTTATTACTAACAGAACTTTGTAGAAATAACACACAGATCAACAGTGACCAAGCCTTTTCTCATCTGCATCGTTCTCTCAAGTCTTGGCTTTCAGGAGAAAAAATATTAGCACTGAAACAAACACACAACAGAAACTATTTCCATGTTTCCACTTTTTCCTCATTTCCAGTTATTCCTGCTACTATTTACCTGCTATCCTCACTAAACCAACTCCAGCTCAGCTGCTTTGTGGCGCCACCGTGCATCAGAAACGTCTTCTTGGCTTTATTCCAGCCATAGAGGAGCATTATTTTTCTTCTTTTCACACACACATAGAACTTTCTGCTCACTGGTTGATCTTTGGCTGCTCCTGATTGGACGTTACCGTCAATCTAAGCTCTCTGATTGGTGGAAAGTCTGACAGGAAGTGGCTTCATCATCATGTCCAGGTCTAAATAGAGGTCTCTTAGCAACATAGTAGTGATGGTGATGTTTTTATGATGAAATGTGATAAATAATGCTGTTATCATGGATCATTGTGGATTTACCAGATAGTCTCTGAATAAAACTACATTTAGAAGCTGGACAGTATAGAAATGCCTGGAAAACTTCTATAGATCACCTAAAGGGTAGCTATCCATCACAGTTTACCCCACAGAGCTACACACAACAGTTGCTGAGACACTAATGATGGTGGAAGAGATGGACCTCGGGGCCTGGAGATCTAGTGGAGTTTTAAGGGTTAAAGAACAACTCAGTGATTAAAATCCTTGTGTGTGTATCTAAAAGCTGATGTGTTTGTTTGTTCCTCTGTGCTAATGAGCAGCAAACAAAATTAATCAACGTTGCAAGGAAGATAAAATTTCCTTCAATCCTCCAAAACGATAATTTTCTAACAAACTGGAAGTGTTGTTGGTGAAGTTCATGGGACCTTCCAAAGCTTCAAAGTTCAGCATCTAATTTACTCTTAGTTCAGAACATTTAAAGTTTGATTCTGCGAGCCAAATTTCTTTTACTTATTTTTTCATTAATGAGTTAAAAAAATTCTTCAAAATTCTTCTTCAGCTCTGTGGTTTGGCTGTATATTTTACAAAAATCGAATGAATAATAAATCATTCATTCGTTTTCTACACTGCTTAGTTCAATTCAGGGTCACGGGCGAAGCTGGAGTCAATCCCAGCAGGAGGCAGGTACACCTGGACAGGTGGCCAGTCCATCGCAGGGCCAACACAGAGACAAACAACCACTCACTCCTCTGGAGAAGTTAGAGTGAACAGTTAACCTTTGGTTAGGTTATTAATAACCAGATGATAAAGTTTTCAGTCTCAATCCCAAATTTAGTTTCTCAGCAGAAATGTTACAGTTCTTCTCTCCTGAGAAGTTATTTGGCCAGTAGTGCTGCTCAACACAGCTTCTGGCCAGAACATCTCCCTTTTTGAGGTATTTTAACTGTAAAATATTGCAGCAGTTTACTTTTTAAATGCATCCATCCATTTTCTACCACTTATTCGGGGTCGGGTCGCAGAAACAGCAGCCTAAGCCGGGAAGCCCAAGAGAACCACATCATCTGCAAAAAACTGAGAGCCACAAAACCAGTTCCCACCCCGGCGGCACCTAGTCAACCCTCACTGGAAACAAATCTGATTTGCTGCAGGCAATGTGGACCAAGCTCTGGCACCGGTCGTACAGGGACCGGACAGCTAAGAGGGTCCAGTACTCCATACGATATTTTTTATACTGCCAGTCAAAATATTGCATTGGGTACTGCACACCGCTGTGCTGATAGAAAACATACTATTTGTTTTAGGCATTAAATTACATGCAACCATCATTCTTCTGTGTCACATGACTGTGGCAGCCAATCAGATGTCATGATGATGACGATGATGCCAGTGTTAGTGATGATGATGTGTTTTAATCTTTTACTGGTTCAGTGCAGGTTCTTGAACAGTGTTTTCTTTCAGAAAGATAGAAAGAAAGTTAATTAATTTTCAGTCTTTTATAAATTTTATGTTATCCTTTTATAAGCATCTCTTTCACGTCTTTATGAGTTTTATTCATATTTCACGCTGCCCTTGCAATAAAGTTGTAATGCACACTGTGTGAGTTCCCTTTTAGGGGCAAAAAGTATCAGTATTGATTTTGATTAAAAAAATACCATGAATTATCGTTTGAAAAGCAAAATGTTGGCATCGCCCATCTAGTCAGACCCCTCTCTGTGGAGCCGGCTCTCAGTTTGGCTTAAGGATGCAGACTTAATCTCTACCTTTCAGATTAGACTTCTGACTTTCCTTTTAGGTAAATCCTATAGGTCTGGCCCGGTGACTCTCATCCATCCCTTTAGTTCTGCTGTTATAGGCCAAGACTGCTGAGGCCCATGATGCAATGGGCTCCTCTCTGCAGCAGGGATGGAAAACAAAGCACTTTTCTCTCTTTAGTCTTTGTCATTACCAAGCAGCAGCACAGGATCTGTAGTGTGGAGTGTTGAGCATAATGGGATTAGCAAACCAATAAAACATATTTGGATCATTGGGTGGTTAACTATTAGTGACAGCAAGGCAGAAACTTGGATGTTGTACAGCTTTGTGGGGCTCTATGTCAGGATTCCTTCCATCTCATCATGTTTTAGGCCCATGTGATTAATATGCTTGTGAAACTGCAGATGGGGATTCAGAGGGAAACGTCAGGACCATCAGAACACCAGGTTTTCCATTGACATAAAATCAATAGCTTCTGCCTGTTTAAGCAGCCAGCTTGTCTTTATGTCACACTGCGCTGTGTTTGAGCCTCTTTTGTCTAATTCTACCAACCATAATGAATTCATCAATAGAATTTCATTTAGCTGCTGATTAGATTCAACACCACATAGCCGAGAGTTATGGATCCCAGAATAGCCCCTCAATAAGCCAAAAGATATGTTTAGTATCTGTTGTGTTTACTGTACAGCAAACAACGGGTTTAAAAAACCAAACCAAACAAAACACACAGTAAGTTGAGGGTGAGGTTGTGATTTTCATTGAACATTTTTACGCTGTTTTGTTTGAAGCGACATCAGCTGGTGTCCAAACTGGCCTGCATGAGGGTCTAATCTGCCCTGCGGGATGAATTTGGAAAATATGAAAGTGACATAGAAAACATTAACTGTCCATGTGTAATATTATATCTTTTTGATTTAACCTTCCTGTTATGTATGTTTCTCAGGTTCATTCAGGCATGTTTCATTTAAGTGTCAGGAAAAAAGATCCCAACAAACATAGTTTATATCTAATTTTTGACTCAGTTAATAACAATTTCATTCAACATGTGGAGCAGTGATGTTCTTTCTTCTTCCAGATTATGGCTCAAGGGGGAAAAAACTAATTTTTTTTAATTAAAAATATGAGTTAAACCTGGTAGATCTTGAAAAATGACTTTGGTCATAATGTGAAATACTGTATTTTTCACTTCCTGACACCTGGGATTAAATGTTTTGTGACTTTGTGATCTGTGAGCTACATTGGATGTGTTAATGATAAGTTGAGGCAAAATACTGTTGAAACTGCACTTATTTTTCTCCAGAAATTTCAGGTTGTCCATTAAATGTAAATATTTTGATGTACTTGTTCTTCTTTGTATTAAAACTGAAAGGAAAATTGGTTATTATGCTGTTACTGGTCTGGTCCACTGGAAATCAGATTGTACTGTATGTGGCCCCTGAACTGCAATGAGTTTGACCCCTCTGGTTTAGGCTGTTATCAGAAACCAAAAGGTGGTGGTGTGCTGCCCCCTGGTGGATATGTTTAGCAGCACCAAATTACTGCAGTGGTATTCTATTCTATTCTATTCTATTCATTTACTGTTTCATTTATCAATTCTTACTTGTTGTCCATACTTGTCATTCCAGATGCTACAACTGTGGGGAACCCAGCCATCATGCCAAAGAGTGTCAGCTGCCCCCTCAGCCCAAAAAGTGCCACTTCTGTCAGAGTATTTTCCACCTGGTGGCCAGCTGTCCAGTCAAAGCGCAGCATCAGCAACAACAATCTCTGACCGCTCAGGAAATCCCAGCCTTGGCAAGAGGTGAGGAGGCGGAGCAAATCCAGGCCACTCTGTCTGAACACCTGGAGTAAATAACCCCAAAAAACTGTGAGGTGTTTTTATTTTTTTAATCCGAGGTTATAGAAAGACTTACCTCAGAGTTTTATTTACTGAACAGCAGACATCGATCTGGTATTGATGTGTTGTTTGACAGACAAACATAACCTTCTTTTTCCAAAGCGATTTACTGCCTCAGATAAGTGTCTTACCTCTGAAATGAAACAATCAGACTAACTGTAGATGTAGCCGTGTTGTCGCCCCATTAATCAAGTCTCTGAACCTTTGAAGGGAGCTTGCCTCCTTTTTCTGAACTTTTTCTAAAAATGCAATACAAACATCTATCAGGTTTAAACCTCTACATGGTGAATGTACTAGAATACTCTAATACTGGTCTGAAAAGAAGAATTAGCTGATGTAGCCCCAAAATGTTTGCCTCAGTTAGCTAGCTACTCTGATTAGCCTCTGAGCTAGATAGGTAAAGTGTTATTTATTGTTTTTAAAAAAATATGTAAAAGGTCTATTACAGTTTAAGAATTAAAAGAAAAAAATGCTACACATTAAGCTTAATGAAGAGATATTTCTTCTGTTTTGCCAAATAGAAAGTTCATGCAACGAAGCGAAAGTTGTGTACTGGAAAGTGTTCTTCATGTAGGGAATACAGCATGAAACATATCCAAGTGGTATTGGAGCATGTCTAAAATTATAAATGAGCTGTGTTCAGACCAGAAGTGAAGTAAATAGTCGCCTTGTTCTATCTGTATAAGAGTTACTGACATCTAGTGGTAAAGATGGGTATAGCACAGTTGTGAATGTATGGTGGTCGTCAGTGGCCAAAATTCTTCCAGCCATGAAGACGTTTACATGTGTGAGTGGATCCAGTGGTCTAAGGTGCAGCGATTACTGCACTAAAGGTAAATACTTCAACACTAGTTTACATGGATAAATACTAGGGATGGGCATTTTAGGTGATTTTTGAAGTCAACTAGTCGTGACATCATCATGACATCATCAATAATAAAATAAAATAAAAATACTTTATTTCCAAATTGAAATTGTAAAACATGTATGAAATGTTATTTGTACTGTAAATAGTGTGTTCCATAAACAGCTGTTTTTTTTTACATTGTTATATTTTTAACATTGTGTTGGTGCTAGTGTCCTTTAGAGCAGAGGTCCCCAACCCTGGTCCTCAAGGCCCACTATCCTGCAGGTCTTAGATGTCTCCCTGCTGCAACACACCTGATTCAAATGAATGGCTCAGTTGCAGACTTGTGCAGAGCCTGTCAGAGAGCCGTTTAATTTGAATCAGGTGTGTTGCAGCAGGGAGACATCTAAGACCTGCAGGATAGTGGGCCTTGAGGACCAGGGTTGGGGACCTCTGCTTTAGAGTCAGGGATCAGATCAAGATCAGGCAGACTGAGGCAGCAGCCGCCGTGCAACGCGCCATTTTCACAGATGGAAAAGATAACATGAGGGAGAGTAACGGGATGAGGCTAGAAAAAAAGGCGTCTCTTTTTTTGTTTATAGATGCGTTCTCTAGGTGTTGCAACACATAAGAAATCGTTTTATTTTTGTAAGTGTATTATGTTTTCTCTGCACAGAAATAAAGACAAATTAATTGTATATGTGAACCCAGTTTAGTTAGCATTAGCATCTTTACTTAAAGCTCAGGAAGATTTTTTTTTACTTTTAGGATGCTGGTATGTCTAAGTAAATTAATACATTAATGATAAATTATTTATATATTTGTTTTGTTTTTTTCAGAAAAACTCAGCGTACTGACGGCCTGTTCAGTTTTGCACTATGTGACTTTCTGCCAAATAAACGAGTGCAGCCAGTACTGAGAAAACCTTTAACCTATAAACCTTATAACCTATAAACCCATTTATTCACAGTCTGTATATGAAGAAAGATCATTTATCACCATTATATGGCAGAAAAGGATGCTGCCATCCTCCTATCCAGCCTGCAGTCTTTACAGCGTCATAACCTCACAAAACTGCAGTTTATGATGGTCTGTTAATTTCCACAACTGTGTAATCCAGTCTCAAGAAGAAAAGAGTAACAGGTTCATTAATCCAAAACCCTGTAGCTTCACTAATCAGGGCTGAAAAACAAAAACAAAACAACAAAAACAATAGATGTGTAGGCTGTTGTTTTGTGTACGTGACCATTATACTGTTTCATTGCTTGAAACTGTGTAAGCACTAATAATGTAAATTTTTTAACCCTAACCATGTATTTTATAATATCTAAACCCAACCATATATATAATTTCTAACTCTAAACGTGTGCTTTTAACTCCTTACTGTAACCACTGGCTTGGAACTAAAGTAAAAAAGTAGAGAAATGAAAGGATTCATGTCAGATGGATCTTATACAGTAGAGCACCAGTCCCGGTCCAGCACCTCCTTCCTAACTGATGACCAAATCAATCGTGTACAGTGTTGTTTACCAACACCATTACGTCATCGTCATGCAGCAACATGTGGCAGCTGAACCTCCGCATGCAGCAAAACTCTGGACAGAGTTGACTCTCATCAGATAAAGTCATTCATGTAGGAAGTCAGAAAACGTCGCAGTATAGAAATTTAGAATTTTCTTTTTTCTTTTAACAATTTAAACAGCAATGTAGTCATTATAAATTCTGCTAAAATATGAAACCCCCAACAATCCTAACAGAGAGAAAACACACCTTGTTAACTGGTAACCACCATGTTTCTCTTTCATCAGCAAGTTTGTCTTTTAGGCATCAAGAAAACCTGAAACCGCTGCCTACAGCTCTACCTGATGTCAGCATGGCCAGCTTCTGTTCTCTTCTTCTTTATTTTATGTCTGTGCCATGAACATTTTATATGATGCAGCATGATGGTTCATGGAAATCCACAGCACAAGGTTTCTAGTAATTATGGCAACAAATAATGGGAAAAAATATTTAAAGAGCTAACTACAATATTATATAATCAAACCATCCTTTAATTGGAGGCACTGTGAAAACAAAACCAGACAGCGCTAACATTAAACTGACACAAGTAATCCAGATAAAGCTGTTTCTTTGCTGTGCTCTGGCATATTTAGTTTGAACAGTCCTGCTGGGACGGCTGTTACGATTTTCCTTGCGTCAAAACAAACGTGGCACTGGATAAAAAAAACATGATAAAGTTTTATTCTAGGCTAGTGTGTTTTATCTCTGTATTAGAATAATGTTTGTGTGTCTGCATGATCATGAGTAGGAAGATAGAAGCTTTTTCGTATTAATGCAGGCTGATGAGTTTCTACTGAAAGCAGAGTACAAAGAGGGTTTAAAAGCACAAGTATTGATTATGATTAAGGATCATTTTGCCTCAGGTATGTGCTTTGGCTCAACACAAAACCCTCCTACATCAATACAATAAAGTCTAATCTACAGAGTTCCATACTCTAAACTCCTTTCCTCTGCTTGTCCATTTTTCTTCTGTTGTTGTTTGATTGCTTCTTATGTGACCACGACAGAAATGTCTTGTCAGAATCTGTACAAGTCTACCTCAGGTGTGTCTCTGGTTTGTTGATGTGGTCAGCTTGAGAAGAGCATGTCCACCAACCAGTTTGAATGTAATGTAAAGTTACTTTTTATTAAACTGTATTTTAAATATCTGTTATTACTTTGTTACTGCTCATTAAATATGTGCATGCTACCTCAAAATGTAAATGTTTTATGCTCGTTGTTGCAGCAAATAACAAAGAACAAAGTCATGAATTCAACTGAGGTTTTATTATAAAGATGGAAATCAGACTTGAGGTCCACCACAGGTCAAACTTTAACTGTATCTCAACACAACTGTGTGTGTGACTCCATTCATATTTTACATCAACTCCCTTTAAAATCTTCTCAGCTTGAAGGTGCAGAACAATGAGAAGTGGAAGATAAAAATGTTTTGCTTTGTCTTCTTGTCGTTATCTTTGCTTCATGTTGAAAAGTTCACATTTCAGTCATGCTCACTTTTTATTGTATAAAATCAGCCTAAAATGTTCTTGAAACGAAATTGTGCTGTAACAATAAAATAAAATGCGTTAACTCTGAAGACTTGAAGTGTTCTACCACAGAGCCATTCAGACGGATCTGACCGCCTGATGGTCTGAGTGTTTCAGAAACTGCTGGGCTGCTGTCTGGGGTTTACAGAGAACGTCTGAGCCGGGCCTTTCTGTGTGGACGGACTGTTGACCTGTCCAGGATGTACCCTGCCTCAGCTGCTGTCGGCATCACACAACCTGAATAAGCAAGTACAGAAAATGGATGGATGGAAAACAGACTTCCCAACTACAGAAGAGTAGTTGCGAAAACCTGGAAAAATAAGACAACCAGCTGCATGAAGTTGAGTCAGTGCGTGTTGTGTGAACCTGTGTAGATGGGTGGGTCAGTCAAAGTTGGAATATTAAGTTGGAAAAACATTAAGCTAATTTTTTTCAGAGATAAGTTCAATGTAACATGAGTTGTTTCAGTTCAAAGACCTGAATATCTATCACAAGTCAACCTGAGTTTACCTGAACAAGCTTTGCAGCTGGTTGTCTTACCTTTATAAGTTCACACATCCTTTTATTTATTTTTACAGTGTAAGCATCATTAGCTTTCTAGATATTTTATTTTATGTTTTCATCCAATCCTTTCCTCAGTCGCCCTGCAGGCAGTTCTTTCCTGTTAATTCATCCCCCTCTCTCCAGTTTCTCTGTGTTATCAGGTAGTAAACATGGCCTCAGAAATTTGACCAGTCACAAAACACTTCTTCCAAATCCTCATTTTCTTGGCAGGATGACGAGAAAATTCTACCTTGTTCTGAGGCAATTGCAAATAATTTATAGATATGATGGGTGCAAAGCTAATCTAGAGGTTTGCAAGATTAAAAATAAAATGAATGGAAAGGACGAGTCTGGTTTAAACTTCTCTTCAGGATTAAAGAATTCTCCTCATCATCTTGTGGAAAGAGCATCAATAATCTGCTCACCATCAAGAGAAGGTAAAACAAACATGGAACATCAGTGAGGAACTGATATCTGTTTAGCTATTTAAGGTCAGTTCACAACAGTCATCTAAAGGCACTTTTTCAGAGTGCAATTCAATCTGATTTAATGCAGTCAATTATAATGTAATAAAATCATTATATGATCCAAATCTGTGCAATTTATACTATAAACCAGTTTACCAAAAATAATGACCTAGCTAAGGAAACTAATGGATTACATCAAGTCTTCTCTTTGAATCAATCCTCCATCCAGAGCTGCATGAGGAGACAGTGGAGAGGAAAAAATATCTTTTAACATTTCATTTCAATTCTCAGCTTTGTTTTGCCACAAAAGAAGTGAATCCCTCCCTGGGTGCCGCCTTACCCTTATGTGAGGGGCTGAGCCAAAAACCATATCTTTTGATTCAATCATAACCCCCCAACCCGGTTTTACCACCCTGCAGCTTCCAGGAACTGGCAGCTCACAAGGAAAGTATATTAACTAAAAGCAAACCAGATAAACAAGGTGAGAAAATAAGTTAACTGAGCGTGTGTCAGTCAACCACCTGGCCACACCTTGTTAATAAAATGTGATATTTGAAAAATGGTGATGTTATGTTTATTTAAAGTTTTTGTACATTTAATTGAAACTTAAATAAAAAAAGGTTTGTTAGTGTGTGGCTGCTCATGCTGCCATCACAAGCGGTTTGCACGTCACAGTAGTCGTAGAGCTGGGGTCTGCAACCTTTACAGTCCAAAGAGCCATTTTCCCCTCAGCCAGCTAAATAAATGGTAAATAGTCTGTATTTATATAACGTTTGTAAGGATTCACACACTGGTGGCGGAAGCTGCCATGCAAGGCATCAACCATGACCCATCAAGAGCAATTTGGGGTTCCGTGTCTTGCTCAAGGACACCTCGACATGAGCTCGACAGGCCGAGGATCAAACCAACAACCCTCAGGCTACAACACGACCACTATACCCACCGAGCCACGCCGTTTTATACCAAATAAAATGTTGTTACAAGACCTTTAAAAAAAAGAACTACTTATAATTTTTGATCTACTATAAGACATTTGTTGTAATTTATGAAGAACCAAATTTTTATTTCTAATTTTAGGTTTTAAAATAAAGAAAAACATAAAACTTTTGCAAAAAGAGGATAGACATACTTTCTTCTGCGGGATGTAGATATTTATGGAAAATTATGTAAAAAAACAAAACGAACAACAACAAAAAAAAAAAACCAAACCAAAACAAACAAATAAACAAACAAAAACCCTTAGTTTCCAATGACAAGAAATATAGATAAAAACAACATTCCTGGTACTTTTAGTCATTACTTTGTAGAAATTCAATGCAATTATTCTATAAAAAAACTGAAAAATTACTAAAAACCTGCATTTGTTATTATGTCTATGTTTAAAAACATTTGTTAGTTCTTTAGCAAGTTTAGCCATGTATTATTGCATTGTGGAAATCAGGTTGAACACCCCTGTCCAAGGAGCATGCCCATGTTGTTGGAGGCCTCATGCCGCTAGTAGGGTCACCCATAGCAAACAGGTCTCTAGGCGAGGGACCAGACAATGGGCAGCCCAACTGTTCCCTATGATGGAAAACAACTTTGCTGTAAAGTTTCCCTTGCCTGGACACAGGGACCGCCCTGGAATCAGGCCTGGAGGCGGGCAGCTGGTGGCCCGGTGCCCATGGAGCACAGTTAGGCTCAGCCTGAAAGGATGACATGGCTGGATGGATAGATGTCATTAATAAAAAATATTAATATCTTTAAGTTCCTCCCACCGTCCACAGACATGCATGATAGGTTAATTGGTTATTCTAAATTCTCCCTAGGAGAGAGTGTGCGTGTGAATGGTTATTTGTCTATCTGTGTTGGCCCTGCAACAGACTGGTGACCTGTCCATCGTGTACCTGCCTCTCACCTGTTAAAATGCTGGGATAGGCTCCAGTTCACCCGCGACCCGTAATGGAATAAGCGGTCAAGATAATGAATGAATGAATGAATCTTTAAGTTACCCAAATGCTCACTTAACTTAAATGTTTTGTTATTATAATTATTTACAAAAGTGCTCCTATAAAACAGTAATTTAGGTAAATAAATGCAAGAAAAAAGAATTTTTCCTGACATATCAGCTTTGCAACTGTGTCAGTTTTTTTTTAAAAGCTTCTGACTTACTTGCATATTTAGACTTGTGCATGAATTTTAAAAAAATACAAAATACAAGATGCTCTCATAATTTTCTCCTACTTGTTTTAAAACAGTGATGTGCTATTATGATTTAAATTTAAAATAGTTTCGTATTGCATGTTTGAGCTCTTGTTTTGTACAAAAGAGGAAAATAAGCTTACTTAAGCAGTGTTGATTTCTCTGGTTTTGTTTATCTCTTTTTTTGTCTAGTTATATAAAAGTGGGAATAATAGATGAAGATACTTTACTGTAGTTTAACAAAAAACAAACAAACAACAAACAAAACAAAAACAGGCATTTTTGAATACATATTATTATCATTGGAAAATACTTCATTACAGTGGAACAAAATGACGAACCTGTTGTTATCTGTTGTCCTTAACAAATATTATCTGGACCTATGTTTTCGTGGCGTGTTGTGCAGGTGGGAATGTTATTGTACCCTCTCTTAAGTGACAGTTCAGTCAGGGGGAGTGGGAGCAAGCCGTCCAAACTTAACACTAGACAAGACCGGAAATAACCCCGTTTTATTTCAAAATATACAGTATAACTATGTCGACCTCTATGAATTTACATTTAGTTAGCTTTGAAAATACAAATTAACAAACAAATAAACAAAATTTTGTTTGTCATAAGTCTCCATATATTATATTTACCAAACTGCTGAGGTGAGACGTAAATCAAGATATATTGCTGGAACACAAATAAATATTTCTACTACTGCTGCTATTATTGCTACTAGGAATAATAATAATAATAATAATAATAATAATAATGCATTGTACATTGTTAACTTCATTACTATATATATATATATATATATATATATATATAGTAACACATTTTTCACATTCAATATTTTGATGCTATGTTAAAATAGTACTTTATCTTTTTATTTATTTTGACGTATTCAATAAAATAATTACACTAATAATAATAATAATAATAATAATAATAATAATAATAATAATAATAATAACTTGGTAGTTTATTTTGAAATATAACCGGAAGTTGACCTGTCAGGCCACACGCCGCGCTGCGCTGCTCAGCAGCTGCACGCTTCCACGTCCAGTGTTTGACAAACCCTCGTCGGCTTGACTGAGTGAGCAGAACGTGCGCAGCGGTAATGGCTGCCAGGGAGAGTGAGGAAGACAACAAATGAACCGCCGAGAAGCGACTCAAAGGTGAGCCTGCTAAGATGACAACCCACGCTGTTACAGCCACGGTCTCCTCTGCAGATCGGCTATTGTCTTGTCTGCTGTCTCTGCTCGCCTGCTTGGCTAGCAAGCGTGTGTGTTATGAAGCTAGATTTCTTGATAGCGCGCACACTGACACACACACACACTGACACACACACATACACAGGACAATAAACAGTCAATACCTTGAGCAGATCACGCATGCCTGCTCTGTGTCTCACTGTAAGAGCTATGTTAAAAGCACCCAACTTGTTTTCGTTTTGAATTACGTAAGCTGTTGCTGATACATTTCGATTTAGCTGGCGCGAGATGGACTCTTTGTTAGCTGGTGTTAACATCATTAGCTAGCGTTAGCTAACCATCAACATCGTTAGCTGACAGTGGCCAGGCCACATAGCTGCTAGCTTCATAGCCAATCATAGGAACGGGTGTCTAATTAGCTTGTTTGGCTGGTTTCTCTCATGCTCTCTGATGGGGGAGACAGCGACTGTTAGGCATATCTTACACCCTCAATTATGACAGTATAACGCCCCTTTACAGTAAAATAAAGTTAATTATGGTGGTTAGTCCAGTGGATTTCCGTGTACAGGCAGGTGTGTGAACACCGTCCGTCTGCGTTTATTATGTACGAAAGCGACCGAGTTGCTAACTTTGCTCCATATTTGAATCTGCGTGTTAAAACTTGAGCATTCAAATCAGCATTTAGACCAATCTGACATGTATAATGTTGGTTTCTGTAATATTATTTATAAATATGCCCCGAGAACAGTTAATTTTCTGTTTTTAAATTAGAAAGAAGAACTTATTAGTGTTGCAGTAACTTCTCAATAATTTGTCAAGCTAAACGACTTAAATAAAGCAAAGAAGAAGCAGTGACAGTGAAGCAGACTGAAGTAGAGTTTAGTAGATGATAAACGCAAAGGTTTTACAGGTAAATGATTTCTAATGTATTTATGGCTACAGTGATGAGGATTAGTGTGTTCCTCTGATCTCATGATTTTCTATCCAGTTTTTGCAGCAGGTGCTGGGAAGCACTGCATATAACTTACGTAATTTTAACATATTGGTTTAATTTTGGTTATCTAAAAGAAATTCAAGTTAATGTTAAATGCTGTAGGTTCAGTGAGGTCAGCGCTGTGATTACCTGGTTGTTGTTACAGGTTGTGTTTTTTTTTTCTAATAAGGTTCATGGTAAAGACTCAGTGTCTCAGTTCTGTCTGTACATTTAGGATTTTTCTTATTTAACTTACACCAGATGATTGAAAAACAGTTCCACTGTTCCTGCTTTTATTTTAATAAAAAAAGCAAAGTTTGTCAGCAGGATGTATTCACTGATGAAATAGATGCTGCAGACTGTACACATGGTGATGTGGTGATAAACCCGTCGGTGAGGAAACATGAAGACTCTGTAACACAAACCAGTTGTGAAAAATGGCCTCACATTAACACGGTGGCCATTTTTTGAGTTTTGAACATGTGGTGGTGTTAGTTGTGTTACATGTACAGTAGATGAGTTTCACTGGGAAGCTGCAGCAGTGTTCTGTGTGCTCTTCTATGTCTTCTTGTGTGAATGAAAACAAAGTCTTATTGTCTTGTATGGTAAATGGTCTGTATTTATATAACACTTTACTGTACCTGGAATGATACCCAAAGAGCTTTACATTATACATCACATTCACACACTGATGGTGGAAGCTGCCATGCAAAGCGCTCAACCACGACCTATCAGGAGCAATTTGGGGTTTGGTGTCTTGCTCAGGGACACCTCGACATGAGCTCGGCAGGCCGAGGATCGAACTAGCAACCCTCAGTCTTCAAGACGACCACTCTACCCATTGAGCCACGCTGCCCCTAAGTTTGTATGTAAAATCATTGAGTTGTGGTTGGTGAAGTCTTGAAAGGACCATCATCTTACAGTGTAAGACTTATGGGCCTTTATTTGGTCCGATTACTGTCTCCTAATAAAATACATTGTTTACAAAAATGAAATATTTAGGTAGAGGGGCCTGGAATTACTGTAAATATGCATCTAAGATTGAGTACATCATCTAGCTGCACTAAACAGTTACTGTTTTCACACCAAGGTCCACCTTCTGGCACCGGGTCAGACCCCCTTTTCAATTCCTGGTGTGATAGATGGAAGCAGGTGGTGGAAACCTTCCTCAGAGGTTTTCTCCATATTGACATGACAGCATCACACAGTTGCTGCAGGTTTGTCGGCTGCATCCATGATGAGAATCTCCCGTTCCACCACATCCCAAAGCTGCTCTACTGGACTGAGATCTGGTGGCTGTGGAGGCCGTTGGAGTCCAGTGAACTCATCGTCATGTTCTAGAAAGCAGGTGGAGATGATCTGAGCTTTGTGACATGGTGCATTATCCTGCTGGAAGTAGCATCAGAAGATGCTACACTGTGGTCATAAAGGGATGGACATGGTCAGCAACAATACTCAGGTAGGCTGTGCTGGTTAAACCAGGCCACGTTGGTACTAAGGGGCCCAAAGTGGACCAAGAAAATCTCCCCCCACCATTACACCAGCAGCAGCCTGAAGCGCTGATCCAAGGCAGGATGGATCCATGTTTTCATGATGTTTCCAGCAGATTCTGAGCCGAGCATCTGAATGTGGAGCTGAAATGGAGACTCATCAGACCAGCAACGTTTCTCCATCTTCTATTGTCCAGTGTTGGAGAGTGTGTGTGAATTTTAGCCTCAGTTTCCTGTTCTTAGCTGACAGGAGGAACCCGGTGTGTCTTCTGCTGCTTCCTGGTCCAGACAACTGCTGCTCACTGGATATCTTCTCTTTTTTAGACCATTTTCTGGAAACCTTCTTTCTGATGCTCATTTTGAACTTCAGGAAGCCGTCTTCACCATGTCAGCATGACTAAATGCAGTGAATCGCTGCCATGTGATTGGCTGGTTAGATATTTGTGTTAACTAGCTATTGAACAGGTGGGCCTGATAGTGTTAACCAGCTAAGGGTAAAGATTCTGATTCACAGCCACCTTGGTTGTTTTTTCCTGTTCAACAGAAGGGTTAAAAGTACAGCTTTTACTCAACTTCCTAAAAACGTGGTCCTCCTGTCAAGTCCTATCAACATCAGGTGACTCGCTAGTTTCAAATGTATAGTGAGCTCATCATTAGCGGATCTGCTCATTAGCGGGATTTGCTCATTAGCAGTATCTCTTGGCAACATAATGCGGTGTGTCCCCCAGAGGAAACCCACCATCATTTAATGTGGTGTACCGTTCATACGGCAGGACGTTAGGAGGCATGTGTATCATTAAATGCAGCATTGAAAGTGAACACCAGCTGTCTGATTCCCACAAATCTTTATTCTCAGCTGATCAAACCTTGCAATCATAACAAAGTTAAAACCCTACATCTTTTACTTTATATGTATCTGTAATGACAGAATAAGCACGAGTGCGTATTGTATTTGTTTAATCAGAAGTTTTGTATTACTTTTCTTTTTGAAGAATCTAATAGATGAATATTGTGACATCATAAAAAGCCTTTAAGTACTCAGTATTCGTGCATTATGTTATGATCACATTTTGGATTTCTGCAGAGTTCAGAGTAGTAGAATGAAAAAGCATCAGCTGGATGGCTTATAAGGAAGCGAATGCCCCTGAGGGGATCCTTTTTTCTAATGCAAAAACAGTAAGTTACAATTAAACAACCAATGAAAATTTGATATTTATTGTCAGCTGAAGTTTAGTTTGCTCTGTGTGCAGCCCCACTAATTGTTTGTCATTGGTTTGATCTGTGATTTAATGGATAATCCAGAAAAATCTAAGATTAAAAAGCTAAAAGGGGCAGAATGCCTCCCATATCCCTTTCTCCTGGTTGTCTACAGAAAATGAAACAGCCCAGTCGAGCTGTAAACATAGGCTGACCTTCAACAGCGTTGGAAACGCGCTGATTAAAAGACAGCTTTCTACAGACAACATAGACTTTCCACCGCTCTCACTTCCGTGCATGTTAAAGCTCTTTTTTTCTGGATGCAAGTCATATTATTCAGCTCTACTTTTGCTTGGGCTGAATTTTCTTCACTGTTTTGGACTCGTGTTTATTGAGCAGAAAAGCTTATGTGCATGAACACAGCTCTGTTAGTCGCAGAATTTCAGTCCTTTCTAAATGCTGAGATATGTACACGTCTTGTATTTTAGGGATGTCACAATTACAGGTTTTTTTTGGTATGATTAATGTAAAAGAAATCACAGTTTTACGATTTGTGTGCGTAAATTAATTTTCCAGCACTATAATGCGTGAAATCACCTGAACACTCATTACATGTCTGTTAGTTTTATTTATTTCTATCGTTTCATGCCAACATAACAAAATAATAGAACAAAGTAAATTCCATCTAAGCCTTCTTTGTTGTGTAAATAATAAATAAATCCTACATATTAACTCTGGATTTCTCTCAGAGAGAACAGATGAAGAGGCTAGTGGACCTCTACCTGGACTTGGGAAGCTTCTTTCTGGAAACTACATTATAAAAACGCTTTTGAACATTTCTTTAGAAAGCAGGAAAAGCATCCAGCTAGCTTTGAGCTCCAGCTTCCTTTATATACAGAATAGCTGCTGTTTGTTTGGGACATAAATAAAACTATAAGACGTATATCTGGAATTAAATGTAGTTTTTTCTGCGGACTGTAACCATTTCACTCGGACGACTGAAACCGTGGAGTTCATGCCGGGTCGATTATGTCTGAAATGTGAAACTGTGACGTGACTGTATAACATAATGTTCAGTGAACGCATCGCGTTAAGCTGTAAGACAACAAAAATAGCTAATGACACGATACCATTTCATTTCAATGTTAAGTTAAATATTAGCCTCATTTATCCAAACTAGTTTTTTTCTAATCTGTATAACGTAATGTTCAGTGAACGCATCCCGGGTTGTACCTAATCACAAAATAGCAAATGACAGGATAACATTTAATTTCAGTGCTACGTTAGATAAACATTAGTCATTTATCCAAGCTACTGTACATTTAGCGTTACTGTAGCATAAAAAGCTGCTGGTTATCCAGGTGGTGAAACGTATTGGATGCATTTCCTCCTTTCTCTGCAACTTTTACAGGCTGGTGAGCCGTCCTCCACAATCACACCTCGCTCATCTTTTTTCTGTAACCCAAAAACAAAATAAAAATAAAATCTGACAAGCATGTCTTAATCCCTTAGTTTGGAGGGAAAAACGCTTCCTCTGCCGTAGTGTCCCACTCAGGCAGCCATAATGTCCCACTCAGGCAGCCATAATGTCCCACTCAGGCTGCCGTAGTGTCCCACTCAGGCAGCCATAATGTCCCACTCAGGCAGCCATAATGTCCCACTCAGGCTGCTGTAGTGTCCCAGTCAGGCAGCCATAATGTCCCACTCATGCTGCCATGATGTCCCACTCAGGCTGCCGTAGTGTCCCACTCAGGCAGCCATAATGTCCCACTCAGGCAGCCATAATGACCCACTCAGGCTGCCGTAGTGTCCCATTCCCTCATTCAACCAGAACAAAGCAACGCAATCGGAAACACATGAAAGTGGTGGAATGTTGTTTTCATTCCGTGTGGAAGTTGTGCTGATCCGTTGATATAGTTCATAATATTTTTATAAAAAGTGATGATTTTATTAGATTATTAGAAGTGCAAGTGCCCTGAAACTAACAACACCCTGGCGGCTGTTTCCTGGGAATCCAAGACACCTGGCATGAAGGATGAGGGGTTATCAAATGAGATGAGCAGATAAGTGACAGCAAAGGAAAGCCTGAGCATATTATTCTGCTAGACTGCAGTAACACCAGTTAAGATCCTCACATCTGGAAACCTCAGCCCTCATCTGACTGCAGACGGGACAGCAGGGACACGTAATTTATTGATCAAACCAGTAGAAGAGATGTGGCAAGTTAAACTGGGAGGTTGCATCTGCCTTGGTTTTGTTGTAGAGTGAGAAGCATCGCTGAGTTTCACTACTAGGGTTGGGCATCATTTGAATTTGAACGATTCCAGTTTCGATTCGGTTCCTAATGATTCTTGATTCTGATTCTTTTAAGAGTCAGGGTAAAAAAAGTTTAAATGTTTTCCCACCTGGTCGCCAGCAACCTGGTCGCCATTTTGTTTGATGAACTCTAAAACTTCTCCAGTAACACTTTTGTCAATGTAGGCATGCCATACCTTGTTAGAAAGCTTAGATTCTCTGCAATCGAGCCAAATAATTTTACAGTACTCCTAAACACCAAAACACAGTTAGTAAAATAAACACTATGGCTAGCAACACAGCTAACAGGACTTCCTTCCTGTTTCGTGGTAATGACGTCACATTATCATCTATTTCATGATCAACTGTACTTTTCCACAGAAGGGTCCAGTGTTAAAAAATATAAAAAATAGTTTGCCACAAAATTATTCCAAGTTATGTATTTTTTCAGTATAGGCCTTATGAATGTCTGTCTGCAAACTCCTTCTTCAATCAAAATCAAATTTGCGTTTTGGCAGCCATTTGGTCTTTCTGTGAACCCAGTGTTGTTGGGTTTGTTTGTATTCCTCACCTTTATGGCCAAAAAAGAAAAGTGTCCTCACTGTTTTATGTGGCATTTCCATCCCAAGACACCTGGAGATACACAACAAGCGCTCCCTGCTTGCTTAGCCAAAACACATGCGCTCCTTTTCTTTGTGGCCTGAAAACGTCTGTGATGAGAGGCTGTCATTCACACCAATCACAAGTGTAGCCAATCACTGGGCGGTAATGCAAACACTTCCAGTGAGTTCTTCTTTGTTGGTGTTTGGCTTCGTCTTCCGGTTGGCGGACCAAGGATCGAAGTTAGGAATTGAAATTTAAAAATTTGAAAGATTCTGGCAGAATTGGAAAGTAAGTCCCGGTTCCAGTCGATGCTCGATTCCCAAGCCGACTCACTACCGACACAAACACTTGAAAGGACAGACAGATACACCCAGGACAGGTCACCATCCATCACAGGACCAACACAGAGGGACAAACAACCAGTCGGTCTCTCCCAGGGGGGACGATAAGAGTGACCAGTTAACCTAACATACATGTTCCCTATGTTCTCACGCAAACATAGGGCGAACATGCAAACTCCACATAGAAAGGCCCGATGAAGACGTTTCATTTCTTGGAGTCTAAGTAGGGCTGGGTTTAAAAAACCATTTATTGATTTGAATTGACTCAAATAAATCCAACATCGATACATAAAGCTTTTCTGGTAACGTGACCCTACTCTTGCGTGACTTACCGAGATCTTAGCATTATTACACGACTGGTTTCCTGAGTTGCCTCCGTCCAATCATCTTCTTTTATCGAGATGATGTCTGTTCAGATGTTTTCATTCACCAGTGTGGATTACAATCACCTGTAAACTATTTAGCAGCGTATTACTGCTCACATTAGCAACTAACGCTAAGACTGCAGGCACTGCCACGTTCCACAACTGGAAGTGATGTCACCACGCATGTATGTACTTTGAAATAAATCCGAAATGGTCATTTAAAACCACATTTCCTCTAGAACAGGTTTTAACATTGTCCTTTTATCAAACAGTCTGATGCTTTTTATCTGGTTCCCATGACGACATGTCATAGCTGCTCTCTGTGTCCATGGCAGTCAGCCCACAAACAGACATGTGCGCTTACACGCAGGTTTCCATCAGAGGACAGAGCGCACGCGTCGGAAAACACGTCAACCAGCTGGAAATCGGACAGAAAGATGAGAATTTTCTAGATTCTCTCAGGCAGGTGGAGGTGGAAGCATCTTGCTCCAGTCAGGAGCAGATGGAGGATTTCTCCTGCTCCGGTGTTACGCCGATAGCATCACGGTTGTCATGGCAACGCGCACAGCTGATCAATCTGAATCTACGTCATTCTAGGAGTTTCACATGGTGCCAGGTTCCCTACGTTGTTTAAATCAGTGTTTGTGGTAAAAAGACGAGTATTCCACCCTGAATGACAACATCACCTTGTTTTGGTTGTGCAACCAGTGTAAAGAGTGTGAGATATATAGTGATGATGCGTCTTCCTGTCAGTTATGGAAGGATGAATGCTTATGTTTACGTAAGGTTTGGTGGAAATGCATCTGTTTCAGTGGATGTCTACACATTAAAGCCGCTTCACATGGCTTCCGCTGATGCGTTTTACCATAATCTAATGGTAATGTGCTGAAGACCCTTTTCAAGCATTAGTCAGTTTAACTAGCAGCTTCTGACTCTTCCTCAGAAAAGTTTTGGACACCTGACAGATGTTACTGATTCATTAAATAAAATCTTTCTCTGTGAAGTTCACGCTTCAGCCAGAGTGCCTTCTGTCCTGCATCACACCCTACAGCCTTAAACTTCCTTGCAGAAGTCGCAGAAGTCGACCAGTTAGACGGCCTGATATAAACCTGTGTTTGTTTTCTCCCCAGTGAGGACTAGAATGGTAAGCAGCCAGCCGAAGTACGAGCTAATCCAGGAGGTGGGGCGCGGCAGTTACGGCGTGGTCTATGAAGCAGTGGTGAAGCGAACAGGGGCCCGTGTGGCAGTGAAGAAGATCCGCTGCCACTCTCCGGAGAATGTGGAGCTGGCCCTGCGAGAATTCTGGGCTCTGAGCAGCATCCAAAGCCAGCACCCCAACGTCATCCACCTGGAGGAGTGTATCCTGCAGCGGGACCAGCTGGCCCAGAGGATGAGCCATGGCTCCAGCTCCCCTCTCTACCTTGAGGTAAGGAAGCAGAGTTTCAGCTGAACAAAGTTTGGGGAGAATGATAATCCTGCAGTGATGGTGTGTTTAGGTCCTGCAGAAAAGACCAGAGATGTCCAGCTGATCAGACTGTTCAGACTACACAGCAGTCACTAAGATGGCTGGACAGGGAATTATGGGTTTGATTAAAGCTCATAACACACCACGATATTTCCTACGTAGGAAGGAAACAGACATTAAACCTGACATTAATAAATGGCCTTAAACACACTTTAGTAAAAGTCTTGCTTGAGAATTTAGAGAAGAAAAATATTTATATTTTAAAAATATGAATAAGTTTATATTTGATGGTAGTGGACACATGCTAGCTTGTTGATGTAATCTGATTACCTCATCTGCTGGCATCAGATCTCATGGTTCAGGAAATCATTCTTCTGTGGTAGTACTTGAGAAGAAGGTAGGAGTAACCAGACTTTCAGGTCCTGCAGAACGAGCATCTTCATACCAGAAAGGGTTGAAACCTGCTGGATGGGCCGCCGGGCACAAATTAAGGAAAAACCTCAGGAATCCGGTTTATGCTTGAAGTATCAAAAATAAAGTATGTTTTTATTATTTATGTTCAATTCTCTAAACAAAGTTAACCTGACACTTAGATGTCTTTTATTAAATGTAACTCTCTAAGAACAAGCGGAACATTTATATTTTTGGCTTTTGATTAGAACCAAAGCATTTGTTTAGTAATTCATTTTTGGTTGTGTTAAATAAATCTGCTTTGCCAAGAGGAGCTTAGTGGACATAAAGGGAATGACCCTTAATGCTTCAGTGTTGTTGTTTATATTTTTATCTGGTTTTTCCTGAATTACCTGTAAATGCTGGACCTGCCGTGGGAAAAATGGAAAGTGTAGTGTAGAGAAGAGGAAGGAGAGAGTGAAGACAGGAAAAAGGAGATGAAGATGAACAGTTGTACAATCAAAACCCGAACAGACCAAAACAACCAGCTGCTACACCAGTAAATCCATTAGGGAGAAAACAGGGCAGATAATCATCAGGAGCACCTACAAGAAAACAAACTTAGGAAATCATGAACATCAGCAACAATTATATGCAAACATAATTGTAGTTGTTGGTGATTAAACCTGCAGCTCTAGAAATGTGTGTGTGTGTGTGTGCGCAAAATGTTTTTTGTTTTTTCAACTTATACCAAAACCATGAACATTCCCACAAATCTGGCAAATAGATAAAAGTTAAAAAAAAGTATATTAAAGCATGTCAGGAGGAAGATGGAGAAAGTTTCACATCATTTTCTTGGAAAATGACCCGACAATCAATCTTATTATTAACATTAGATTTTAAGCTTTCCACAGAAAGGATAAATATATCCTGGGTTGTGCAAATCCTCAGGATAATTCCCAACACACACAGTTCGAGTCATAAAGAAAGTTCCTCTGCGAGATTTAAAACAGTCCTTTCCTTACTTTTCTCCTTTCTTCTTTGATGCAAGGATTATTGGAGACTCTTTATTACAGATAAATGTTTTTTTTTGTGTTTGAGTTTTGCTCTTATGTGGCCAAATTGCATCAATCAAACCCTGCTCCTAGAATCCAAACATCCCTTTTTCCGTCTCTTCCTGATGCTGCACCGTTGGCGGGAAGCAGGAAGCAGCATGCTGCAGGTTGTGTGTATGCAAACACACAGAAGCAGCTGTTTCATGGAAACATTAAAACTATGATGTGCATTTTTCACTACTGACCTCACACATTTCCACAGAAAGGAAGTGCTGCATCTGATCCAGTAACTGAGCCGGTTTGTGTTCAGCTTTAAGACCAACAGCTGTTTCATACATGCTGACTCTGCAGAATGCTGGTGTTTACTCTTTATTCATCCAGACGCAGCGTGGACTCACTTGGTCTCTTTGAATCATTTGTTGTCCAGTTTTCTGTCACGTTATTTAGAATAAATCTTAGAAGTCTTAGAAAAAGTTGCATCACAGTTCATTGTTACAGATCCGCCTTAGAGGTAGTTTGTGGCAGCTAATGATCTTATTTCTTAAAGCATAAACGTGAAACTTTATTTACTGCTGCAGTAATCAGTCAGTCCAGTTTAACCAGTTTTAAATCGTTTAAGACTGAAGGTCACATGTTGATATTTGTCTGTAGTAGCTGTGTCTCATAAAGTTGTTTCAGCTCTTTGAAACTATTGCCATGCTGTATAACCCGATCTGGACTTTGTTTTTGGTGTTATTTAACCATAAACACAGTTTTAAAACTGTAACATTGCTATATGAGAGAACCCAGTGGTCCTTCATCATCTGCCCCTCATACTTACATTCACCGGCCACTTCATCAGGCTCATTCCTCAGAGGTTTTTTCATGATGTTTCCAGCAGATTCTGAGTCTAGCATCTCAATGTGGAGCTGAAATGGAGACTCATCAGACCAGCAACGTTTCTCCATCTTCTATTGTCCAGTTTCCTGTTCTTAGCTGACAGGAGGCATCTGGTGTGGTCTTCTGCTGCTGTAGTCTATCTGCTTCCAGGTTGGACATGCTGTGTGTTCAGAGATGCTGTTCTGCAGACCTTGGATGGAACCAGTGCTTGTTAGACTTCCTGTTGTCTTTCTATCATCTCCAGCCAGTCTGCCCATTCTCCTTTGACCTCTGAACAAGACATCCTGGTCCAGACAACTGCTGCTCGCTAGATATCTTCTCTTCTTCAGACCATTCTCTGGAAACCCTAGAGATGTTTTGTGGTGACAATCCCAGTAAAAACTCAGACCAACAACCATGCCACGTTCAAAGTCTCTTAAATCTTCTTTTTTTTCTCATTTTGATGCTCAGTTTTAACTTTAGCAGCTTGTCTAGTTGTTACAGAGCAAAGTATTTTTTCACAATTCCTGTTAAAGATCAAAACTTGTCAAGATAAAAACCCATTTATGCTAGCTTACGTAGGTAAATAGTGACGTCAGTATCTAACGTCCTACGTCGCCGTCCTCATACTTCCATGCATGTTTTGTGTTGCCATGGTTGCTAAGTCAATTCCTCCACTAGTGGGCAGAGTTCACTCTGCGAGCTGACGTCAGTTTCAGACACCGTTTAGCGGCTGTAATGTGTGGCTATAAAGTTTTTCCGCCCAACATGCCCTAAACACTCACAGTATAGTCTTTTTTCAAAAGCTTGCACAGTTCTACAGTTCTTCCTCATCCTCTTCTGCTTCTTTCGTCCCTTTCTGATCCTCTTCTTCTTCTCTGGTTTGTTTCTTTTGCTGGTCACATGTCAGCTATTCTGCTCAGCACTGCCCCCGTGATTGCCGGTGGTATTGCTTTGTTTTCTGTGTCAAGCGACAAATAGCTAAGCTCCCTGAAAACAGACCAAATTAGGTATGTAACCGTACATTCTGCCACCAGCCAGTGTTGGCGACTTTCAGCTACATGATGCTGCAGGTAAATATTTATTTTTGCTCGGACATAGAATAAAGTGACAGATCTGTGATCAACTAGTTTATGTTCTTTCCATGAGGTGTGTTGGATGATGGAGCTCTGTCGAGTTCAGCCCAGGTGTCGGCTCTGCTCTGTGTGCATGTGCAGAAGAGCTGGTGGTTTCTGGTTGGATCTATGTTGTCTGCAGTCCCCTGTTACATGACTGTGCTGTCATGTTGGGGAGGGGGGGCTCCTCTCCAGTCAACCTGTCTGCAGCCTGTCATGTTGCAGAGCCTCCCTGCTGCGTGATGGCGGGCTCACAGCCTGATTATAGCCTTTGAACAGCTCGCTGGCCCATTGTCAGGCTGTTCATTCAGTTTTCTGCAGCACCAGCATTGGGCACTTTCCCAGAATGCCTTTATTCCTTCTTTTTTATTTTCTTTTTTTTTTTAACTGCTCTGTAGTTTTCCAGTACGTGCTAACAGAAGAGCAAATCATAATGGGAGAGAATCAGCTGACCACGACAACTATGGGATAATTTTCATGGGTAGTGGGTTCTTTGACTCGTGGCCTCACAGTTGGCAGCTGTTTGTTTACAGTGAGGTTTCCATGGTTACACACATTTAGGATAATTGAGCAGTTTACATCACAAGCTTTAATGTCACAAACTAAATGTTTTTTTTTTTTTTTTGTAAAATCAGAAACTGTGCGGTCTGACAAAAAGGCTGCAGGAACATTTAGCAAGGCTAAGCTGCAGCATGCTAGCAGCATGGTTAGCCTTTAACAGTTTACCCCCCACCCCCCTCGGCAGCATCAGCGATGCAAAGGTCCAGTAAAGTAGTTCATTCCATTCATTTCTATTTGTAATAATGCTTAATAAAAAGTAATGGAAACTTTAAAAACCCACATTAAAGTCAGATACCAGAATGTTTCAAATAAAATAATTTCAATATTTTAATTATTTTAGGGGAACCAGACAAATTGTGCTCTCTCTCTCTCTCTTTTTTCTATCACTAACTTAGTTTACGGTCTAATTCAGGCGGGTTGGTATTCTTGTCCCAGTCTAATTCAGGTGGAATTAGACTGGGACTAGTCTGTGCTGCCTGTTTTTTAACATGCTGTTTTCTGTCTGTGCTGCAGCTTGTGGAAACATCTCTGAAGGGCGAGATCACCTTCGACCCCTGCTGTGCCTACTACTTATGGTTCGTCATGGACTTTTGTGACGGCGGCGACATGAACGCCTACCTGCTGTCCCGTAAGCCCAGCCGCAAGACCAATACCAGCTTCATGCTGCAGCTGGGCAGCGCCTTGGCCTTCCTGCACCGCAACCAGATCATACACCGCGACCTCAAACCGGACAACATCCTCATCTCGCAGGCGTGCACGCCCGCCGGCTCCTCCGAGCCCACCCTCAAAGTGGCCGACTTCGGCCTGAGCAAAGTCTGCTCTACCTCCGGGCTCAACCCTGAAGAGCCGGCCAGCGTCAACAAGTGCTTCCTGTCCACGGCTTGTGGAACAGACTTCTACATGGCCCCGGAGGTGTGGGAGGGCCACTACACGGCCAAGGCAGACATCTTCGCCCTAGGGGTGATCATCTGGGCCATGGTGGAGCGCATCACCTTTGTGGACGTGGAGACTCAGAAGGAGCTGCTGGGGAGCTACGTGCAGCAGGGCTCAGAGATTGTTCCTTTAGGGGAGGCGCTGTTAGAAAACCCAAAGATGGAGCTGCTGATCCCCGCCAGGAAAAAGAGCATGAACAGCCACATGAAGCAGCTGATCAGGGAGATGCTGTCGGCCAACCCTCAGGAACGGCCTGACGCTTTTGAACTGGAGCTCAGACTGGTGCGCATCGCTTGCAGAGAGCTGGACTGGGACACGTGATGGAAGACACGGACTCCATCAAGCACATGAACACATCTCATCAGCTGCTGATCTTCATTTAATGGGGATTGTTTGTAATTAGAATAGAAATGGGTTCTGTCTCGGTTTAAACTTCACCCACTGTCCAAGCACACCGAGCTTCCTGTTAGCTGCGTCTTTATATTAAAGGAGAGCTGCAGCTTGGTCTCAGGCCGATCGCTTCCTCCTCACACAGGAACAACGTGACCCTTCATCATCCAAAAACCCGACAGCTTGTTTCCAAATACCATCATGAACTCGGTGCTAATTGTTACTAAATGCAATACGAGACGTCATCCTGTGATTTTTACAGCAAACGATGATCCAAAGGGCCCATTTTTAGAACCCAGTCACCTCAATGTGTGGAATGTGCTTTGAAGCCATTTCTGGTTAGACAGAATCTGCTTTAAAAAAACAGCCTGGTTATCACCTACATCCAGATCGGAGTGTATTTTGGCATCAAAAGCAGTTCTGCCCTGAATGCTCAGGTAATACAAACAAACAGCATGATGGTATTTGTTGACAAACGTCGGTTTTTGCTCTGAAAAGATGCCGAACTTGAGTTTTTTTTGTCAGCTGCTGCTTTATTTTAGTGGGTGGAGGATGTTTTTATCAGCATGTGTCCAGCCAGGAGGGGCTTGACGTTGGCGGTTTTTCCCTTCTGTTCATTGCAAACTGCAAGATAAGTCGTCCTGTCCCAGACACACGCCTCACCCAGCTAACCAGAATGTACCATGATAGAGGGAAGAAACGCTTATCTGCAGCCTTAAACACAAAAACACTGAATCCACCAGGTTTGTCACAAATAACACGATAACATCGTGTTCACCAAAAGCTCCTTTAAGACACATAACATGCAGTACAGCTGCTGTCTGGACACTGAGCCAGCCTGCAGTGTGTGTGGAAGCTGGAGCTGAATTCACTGGACAGACGTCTTTAAGTCACCTGGCTGCTGCTTTTTCTGGATGAAGCTGCGATTGGAAAATCAGGCTTTTATTAGAGCAAAGTGACGGCTGCTGAAAGGGACTTAATGCTCTGATAAGACAAACAGGAAGATGTGAATGAAAGCAGCTTAGCTGGGAATTAATGTTTTTACTAGACACGCTTAAGCCAGGATTGTCCAAATCCGGTTTTGGACTACCATGCAGGTTCTGGATGTTTTTTTATGGAGAACCGAAAATGTCAAAATTGAAAGTAAATACAGAAAAAAAAAGTCTCAAACTAATTAACATGCCAACAAATTATACAGAATATAAAAAATTATTTTTTTTAAAACTTTTTCAGTTTATTTCCTCCTTTGATTTATTTATTTTTTCTTCTTTTCCTTTAATTTTATTTCTCCTTTTATTCTTCTTTTCATACAAAAACCGACCTGCAATGCGACAATAGGCAAGTATCAACACGTCTTTAACGACCACTCCCTCATTTACATAACGAGACAGAAGCAAGAAATACACACACAAGTAAATATGCTTGGAAAAACAGGAAAAAATGCTAGATTGGAAATAAATGGTAAATAAATATCACTCAGTTAACAAAAGTGTAAAATGCTGAATGGAAATAATTTTTGGGAGAAAAAAATGTAAAAGGAAATCTGATTTTAAAAGAAGTAAAGAAAAACAAAGGTGAAAGTTAAATGGCAGAGATGTTATGAAGGTCAAATAAAACAGCTGAAATTATACTAAAACTATCAATTTATCCCACATTTTATAAATATCCTAGAGGAAAAACAAGATTTATGTATTGTATAATTTATTGGCACATTAATTAGTTTTATGAGCCATTTTTATATTTCTGTATTTATTTTGAACTTTGGTGGTTTGGCTCCTCCGTATGATCCGGTCTTTAACAGACCTGGAGGAAAAACGTTGGAACCAGAGGTTGTTTTGACTGAAACATCTAGAACTTGCAGGCTGGTGGTCCTCGACCCATTTAGGTTCAGTCCAGCATCCATGAACTGCTTAGATGGCGCCATCTTTCTGAACTTTAAGTTGGTTTTTAAATCTTTGAACGTTCATTCAATCAAGACACAAAAAGCCTCAAATTTTTGCTGAGTCATGTTTACAATCAGTGTATGGAATCAATTCTGACGGCATACTCGCCAAAAAACAACTTTTTTGTCAACTGACTTTGGGTTAGCACGTTTCATCGAGGTGAGATGGAACAAAATGGAACTTTTATTGATCAGCTGTTTAACTCTATCATGAAAGGCACTTTAGGACCAATGTGAGAGGATGAGATCATTTTTAATCAACGGCTCGCAGCCTCTGATTGGCTGACACGATTACATTAGAAAGCAGAAGGAGCTGTTTTCTTTTGTCCTCCTAACTTGAGCATCTACTGTATTTGGCACTGAATCTGTTTACCTGGTGGGTTTAATTACGTCTTTTTAGTTAACAGTAAACCTGACAAGTAATCTGTTTATCAGAAAGTTCTATTTACATAGAAACACGTAGCTAACCCTCCACCTTCTATTTTAGGACGTTGTTAAGGGTTTAAAACTTCCTGAAGGCATCCTGCTGCACCTGTACGCACCTGATCCTGACATACCAGTCATCTGATTCTTGCTTCCTTTCATAAACAGAAAATCTCAGGTGAATCCGCAGCTGAGGTCCATCCAAACCAGAACCCTTCAGCTCGTACCAAACCTGAACCCAGGCTCAGTTTTGATTGGCACATTGTTATTAGAGCCAATAAAACAACTGCAATCCGTAAAGGGAAAGAATTGTAACGAGGAAGCGCTTCACATGGCAATCAGATGTACTCCTGGTTTGCTTCCCAGCCTTTTTAATCATGTAAAGTATTAGCTGTTTGTGTTGTAGCGCAGCGACGTGAATATTCCCATCTGAGCCTGTGAATGTGTAAAGAGGGCGGGGGATGCATAGAAAGCACTTTCCTTTATATTTATCCCCTCTAACTAGCTGCTGTGTTGAGGAGCTGAGAGGCTGGACTGGGCGGGAAAACTGCTGCTGTTTGTTTACCAGGCTGAGCACAGTGTCAGCCGGAGGTCTTAACTCACGCATGCAGCACCGCTCACCTGCAGGGAGGAAGACATCGGCACGCCTTCCTCCTCCCGCCTGAAGATCTCTGCAGCGTTCAAACAGGATCCTGTCTCACGGTGTCAGCGCTGTTTCCTTTGCCTCTGAATTTTCCGGTAATCGGATTCTCCATGCCGGTGACAAGCTAATTCTAAGCCTATTAAGTTGCAGAAGTTGGCGGGGATCATGCTCGGGACCTCGTCCTCCTTTCACCACGTCTACTTTTACATATTTTTTCACAAGAGCCCAGAGAAGCCAAATAATCTCGGCTCTTTGCTGCTCTGGAGCTCTGGTTGAAAAATGAAATTCTAAACTCTGGAGCGTGACGGCCTCTCCTTCCACTCCCTGCAGTGATGAGATTTTCCTTTCTGTTGACACTAGAGTGGCCTCACTTATTGCACTTGAACACAGAATTGGCAGAAGTTGTTTGAGACGTTGGATGAAGCCCCAGCACTGTGCTCTGCCACCAGCAGCAATACCACAAACAAACCAGTATTTCCAGTTCCCGTGCCTGCTTTATTTATTTTCCTACTGCAGGACGTCTCGTGCTGCTTCACCTGTGGCTTTCTGTGCGCGAGCAGCGAAGTCACCCGTCCCCTCGGAGCTTTAAGCAGAGCAGAGGATGATGGGAAGTCATTTCCCGCCAGATTTCCTCCACCAGACTGGGAGGAGGAACACACTTGCCAAATATATACTCGGTCTGGGGTTTTAAGAGATTTCTTCCTCCGATTTGTTTTCAGTTCCTTTGCACATGTGTAAATACTGTATAGGATCAACGGGATGAATGAGGTGTGATGTAAATATGACTGAGCGTGCTCTGTTTTTAAGAGCCTGATTGTTGGATGTATAAAATGCTGTGATGGTTTCATTGCTCCCTCAGCTTCTTGACTCCGCCTCCGTTTCTGCCAGCCAATGAAAAGATGGCGACATTCTTCTGGGATAATCCCGTCTGCGTGCTAGTGATAATTGTGTGTTTGTCATTGACCTGTTTGTTTTTTTGTGTAAACAAAAGCAGTGAGTAAACAAGTCGTCCTTTCTACCAGCAGCTGGATCATCGTACACGTCACTGAGCAAAGAAAGACGGGAAATACGAGGATGTTCATTCAGCTTTTTTTCTGTGTGTAAAAAGGAGGAAGCAAAATAAAACACGAATATGGCAAAAAGTTTTCTCTTTTTTTCTAATTCACAACAAAACAAAAACCAGCTAAATAGTCAGGCTAAAAAATACAAAATAGATGAATAAATGATTTTTGTTTTTTAAATGCTAAATACATAATCAGGATTAAAAATCAACTTTCAAACAGTTGACAGATAAAAATGGTTGCTGGCTGTGTTGTAGTGACGCGTTTCCCTTCTAGTCCAGAAATTGGTGCAAAAAGAAAAAAACAACTCAAAGCTGTTTGGATGCTGCTTCACACTGCAGCGGAGAGTCACTCAGCGGCCTGGAGTCTGCAGCCGGGTTGGTGGGAACATCTGGATGTCCCAGTTTGCTCATGAGGACGTTACCACTCCATCCAGGATAATGTCAGACCCAAGCTGAGCACGTAGCAGGCGGAAAACCAGTAGCATCTGTTCACTGACCAGCTAGCTGTTAACAATGCCAGGAAACAACGTGTTTTTTCTGCACAGCAAAATTATCATTGGGTAAAGTTGCTCTACACCTACCAGGCATGTTGGATTAAAGGTTTTACATTTCCTCTGAATTTCTAAGTTGCAATTGTAGCAGTTTATTTTTCCTTCCTACTGGGAACTCTGGAACTCCCAGCCAAACACCGTTAATGGCTTAAATATTAATAAAAACAACTTTCAAAGAGCAGAAATGTAGGTTTTTGGTTGATTTGTCTGTATAGGTACATGCTTTCTGAAATAAACCATTTTCAAAAAGCTGCACAGCACCATGAAGAGTCCAGTGAACAACAGAAGTATGAAGAAAACTGAGCCAACTAGAAGTTTTCTCCCTCATTACACTGGTGTTCAAACTGGGAAAGTGGTGAACACAGTCTGAACGGGTGTGATTCCGGTCTGCCCGACAGGACTGACCACCTCCTTCTGTGGGACTGATCCATCTTTTCTCATTGGGGATGATGTGAGTGTACAGTTAATGTAGAAAATGGTGATGTGTTCATCTTTTCAGCTGCAGGATCTGTTTCTTATTTTTCCACTCTGGGCCTGGTGTGTCTGTGTTCTGGCTCCCGGATCAGTCATACACCCGGACTCGTGTCAGATGACAGACCTAAGCCTTTTTTAGGACTCGTGTTTGCTCTTATGTTATTGTAAGATATTTTGAGGAGATCTAATAATGTTCAACACCTGTCTGTCACTGTTGAAATGATGGATTTTTAATAAAATCTGAACTTAAACAACTGGTTTTCCTCCTCATTGGATTGTTTCCTGCAGCTCTGTGCTACGTCATTGCTCTGATGGAGATCACCTGTTGAGGACAGTCATTCGGGCTCCACAGGTGCTTCAGGTCTGGTTCCTGAATCTGTGCTGATCGTTACAGAAGAATGAGTTCAGCTGCTCAGCTGATGATCACGTCAAACTTCTGTCATGTGGAATCAAAGTAAGTGGTCTTTGCAGTGATCTGTCTCTTCATATTTCCTCCACTCTGAACATCTTTGTTTGACAGGTGGGACCATGAGCCACAGAGCAGGTGTATCAAAGGTGTGTCTGCCTTGTTTTTAATGATCAAAGGAAAGTGTGTTGCACTGAGCTCGTTATAAAACGTCCCTTCACTGATCTTACCACAGAAGTCCCAGCTTGAGATCTTACCCATCACAGTGTCTCAGCTGCTGTCTGCTTCCCAGACCAGCAGTGATGGCTTTGCTCTCTGTGGCTGGGAACTCCACCAGGTAGGACTACTGATGTTTTCAGAGCTACGATTAAAGCTGCATACGTGATTAGGTGTTAAGTCAGAATCCAACGGTTTGTCAAGTTCTACACAATAACTCACTAATTTGAATCAGGTGTGTTGAAACGGGGAAAGATCTAAAATGGGCAGGACAGCACCCCTCGAAGACCAGACTTTCCCATCCCTGTTAGACAAAAACAGAGCCCTTAGAAGAGGCCAAATCAACAAAACTGTACCAAAGTCATAAAGGTAACTGTCAAACCAAACTGACCCACAAACAGGAAACAAAAAGAAACTTGAATACTGGCTGATCAGACTAGTTAAAACCAAGAGGGGAACATGACTAACAAAGAACCAAAACAAACAGTTTTACAATGAAACATAAGAATAAGAAATGACTAAAACAACGCCTTACACCAAAGAAAATACCTAACATTTAAAGAAAATGAACCATTAATCTGCCCCTTGATTGGCTTAAAAATGCAAAAATAACTAAGTGTGCATGTTTAGAACTAAACTATTCAAGGATTTAAAGTCATGAAGCACTAGATGTCTTAGCAGCTTATTTTAATACCAAGATGTAGTGTAGGAAGAAGCCTTCTTTCCTTTTGTTTTACTTTCAGGTTTGATTTGGGGGACAAAGAATTATATCTGCTCCTCTGCTGGAGACACATCAGTTTTGAGGGATAAGGCCTCATAAATCAATATAAAGTAGTACTGTTGCCTCCTTTTAGCCTTAGTGAAGGTGACGAGTGCAAAGCGCTCAGTGGGCGGGGGTCCTGAAGGCAGAGTTGAAATAAAATCTAAAGCACTGCAAAGACTGTCCAGACAGTGGAGAAATGCAGAAGCTGCATTAATGTAAATGATGTTTCCATAAACTAACATTTAGGAAAGTTAGTGCCACAAGCTTTTTTTTCCTCTCCCATCAGACCTCAGTCCTATCACTGTTGAATGAACAGATTGTTTTTCTGAATAAAAATATTTAGATGTACACGAATGCCACCAACAAAAAGCCTACAGACTGAAACTAAATGTCCTTCCATTCCTATAAATCTGGAGATGAGACGAGATGTGTGAAAACACTGAGTGGAACATTTTAGAATTGCATTTATTTGGCCACCAGATGTTGCTGTGGTGAGATGTTCCAAAGGATCGGCGATCTTTATGATTCAGTAGTTCCTAATTATTCGTACTCTCCAGAGTTCCACCCCTGCCATCACCATGAAATGGGCAATATCGTCCATTTACTTCCTTTTATAAGCCTCCTATTCCTGCTAGTTCCAAACAACTGCTGCTGAAACTTAAACACCAACTGATCAATGTTAAAGGTCCAGTGTGTCTGACGTCTAGTGGTGACGCTGGGCATAGAAAGTTGTGAATGTACAGTGGCTCAGTGGCCAAAATTCTTCCAGAAATAAAAATGTTGTCATGTGTGAGTGGATCCAGTGACTTCAGGTGCAGCGATGACTGCGTGACATGTAAATGCTTCAGTCTTGTGTGCATATGTCTTCTTCTATGGTCCTTTTAAGGTGTTACTTATCCCAAATAGTGCGCCAGCTCCTATCAAACAAAGCTGCTACAGCAGTTCTAAAGCTTCACACACAGAGTTGTACGTTGTACACAGTCCTCAAAGTCACAGTTGAAAGCAGAAGAAATTTCAAACTGTAGAAAGGAGCAAGTTAGTGTAGTGTCTCCACATCTGCAGCTCCTGTGTGATGTTCAGTCAGGTGAAAGGATGACTCTCACTACTACCACTTGGGTTTTCATTGCTATGCATTTAAACCTCCTTACCGTAGACTTTCCTACGCTTTAACTCTCGCTCACTCTTTCCAAACACTCGACTGCAGGCGGGCTTCCTCCACTGAATCACGTCTTGTAATGGCGCTTACTATTGGTTGATGGAAGAGGCAACGGCAGTGGTGCGTTTGGGTATGCTTAGAAAAATCCAGGAGGAAATTATGAGCATTTGTTTGATGCAGCGCGTGATATAAAATGCTTTAGAATCGCTGTGTGTAGAAATGACATCACGTGTATGTGTGAATCGAGATTAAGATATATATATATATTTTTTTTAAAGGAATCTCTTAAATCTCTGTAAAGGACAACTCATGAAGAACAAAATTAGAGGTTTTAGTACCCTTCCTTCAAATGATCATGTTTCTGAATTGTCGAAGTTCTTGAAGTTCTTTAAGCTTGTTTTGTTTTGTACCCTCAGGTTTCCGTTGTGGGCATCGTTAGTGGACTTGTTCCGTTCGTGACGAACGTCCAGTACTCTGTGGATGACATGACTGGTCCACCTCTGAATGTGAAGCTGTGGGTTGACATGGAGGCCAGTAATATCCAGTCTTCTCAGTTTGAGGGAAAGGAGATGACCTCTTTGGGGTTGTGGATATTGATGGTTTATAAATTCTGATTCTTACAGGACTGCTCGACTACCTTTGCTTCTCCAGGAACATATGTGAAAGTCATCGGAAGTCTTCGGAACTTCAATGTAAGTAAATCATTTCAGAGTTAAGAGATATGATCAAATTTTAATGACTTTGTCTTTTCTCCCT